>NC_141695.1:1399068297-1400268297 GCF_964263255.1 Lissotriton vulgaris
GCGGGCGGCTGCATTCTGAATAGTCTGCAGTTTGGTAATTACTCTGGACTGAGCATTAAGGAAAAGACCATTGCAATAGTCCAGAGACGAAAGGACAAGAGTGGAAATCAGGGTTTTAATGGCTGAGTCAGGAAGAAAAGGCCGTATTTTCCCTTATCATCTTTAACTTCATATGTGCCACAGACACAGTTCTGTTAGCATGATCCATGAAGTTAAGACCCTCGTCAAAGATGATACCGAGGTTCCTGACTTTCGCAGTTGGAATGGGAGGAGTACCGAAAGCCTCTGGCCACCAACTAGATGGCCAGGCTGGGGAAAGGGGTCCGAAAATGAGTACCTCAGTTTTACCTGAGTTTAATTTAAGACAGTTGGTGGCCATCCACTCTCCTATACCCAGCAGTCCCTTCTTGAATTTTTCAGACACAAGATCTCCATCCCCTTTAATTGCCAACACAAGTTGGGTATCGTCGGCATAGGAGGTTAGGCTCATCCCATAAGCTTTGATGGTTTTAGCAAGGTCCGACACGTAGATATTAAAAAGTGTCGGACTCAGGGATGAGCCTTGAGGTACTCCACATGGAGATGACAGTTGGGCCGATTGGAAGGGTCCTAAGATGACAGCCTGTGTTCTTTTAGCAAGAAAGGAAGCTATTAGGTCTTTGGCAGTGTGACAAATGCCAAGTCCCTCGACACGATCGACCAAGATAGAATGGTCGACCGTGTCGAAGGCTGCTGATAAATCTAGCATAACTAAAATGGCTGTACCCCCTTGATCCCTGATTACCCTGATGTCATCAGCAGCCTTAATCAAGGCTGTCTCAGTTCCATGGTATTTCCTAAATCCAAATTGTGTGTTATCCAAGAGGTCATATTCCTCAATGAATTCGGAAATCTGGATATTCATAATTTTTTCAGTAACCTTCGCCATAAAAGGTAAATTTGCAATGGGGCGGTAGTTTTTTAAATCGCTTTTATCCAGGGATGGTTTTTTTAAAAGAGGTTTTAATAGGGTGTTTTTAAGGGGGTCAGGGTAGCTACCTGATAAGAGAATGGAGTTGCACACCTCAGTCAGTGATGGTATGATAGAATCCATCACTGGTAAGAGTACTGAAAGTGGACAGGGGTCAAGAGATGATCCTGATTTAATAGTAGACAGCGTGGTTTTTATTTGTTCTGCCGTAACTGGATGAAAGCTGAGGAACATGTTAGCTGGAGCTGAAGTAGGGGGCTTCGCTCTGCTCCCATTTGAATTAGTGGAGAAGACCTGATAGATATCATCCACTTTGGTGAAGAAAAAGGAGGCTTTCAATGCATGCTGCATTCCACAGCATACGTTAAAAGAGGAAAATACCTTTACTGATTGTTTTTGTGAAGGAAGGTGCCCCTTCCTGCACAAAAACAATCTCTGCACGACACAGACATCCTTGCACCATGTTGCAAGGGTGACCGTGTCACCACATGGTTGCAGTTTGTGAAGCAGTGCAGAGGTAAGCACAGAGTTGCAACATATTCACGTACTTATGTCACATCCCTGTACTTCGGAAGTGCCACAGTGCAGTGAAGCTAAAGAGCTTGCAGTGTCACGCTGCAGTACTTCCTCATAAATCTTCACTTATAAATTATTCACCATACACTACTAATGCATTCTTTCAGTCAATCATGCTGTATACATACATTCAACCAAACTTTCACACATTACCTTGCAATTATAGTTATTTCTTTACCCAGATAGGAACTTTTTTTCTTCTTTATTCTTTTGTATTTGTTTTTTGAACAATTTTATATTTTTTTGTTTTTTTTTTCAAAAAATGAACCAAAAAAATGAAGAATAAAACAGGAAAATTTTGGAATCACTTATCATTCCAGAAACAAACAAAAAACAAATTAACAATGATGCTTGCGTTGTGCAGCACAAACTGCATCCACCGACTGCTCACCAAAAGCATATACGTTTCTTACACTTCACGCAGTGTTGCTCGAGAAGTCGAATTCTGGGCTAATGTCCATTGCAGCTGTTCCTGAGGACACTCCAAACGTACTTGCCACAGCAGGTGAGGGGTAAAGCAGCTCGCCTAATTTCCCCCCGAGCAAGATTGAGAGGATGTGTGGTCCGGAGATACTTGTACATAGAAGTAGTGCCACAAGAGTATTTTTTTTCACTGCCTCTTGACAGAACCCAGTCACAAATTTTGCACGTCACCTTTACTTTCTTCTCTCCAGGTGGAAAAGTGAAGAATTTCGACACAACAGATTCCAGCCTCTGTGGACGTGGTGCCTCCTGCAAGAATTCTTCTTCAGAAGACACTTCCTCCTGCTGCTGCTGCTGTCCAGATGCCATTTTGTTTGATATTTTTTTGAAAAAAACAAGCAAAAAGGATTCTTGTAGGAAAAGAGATGTCTCTCTAAAGATGCTCCAACAAGAATGATTAAAATGGGTGGGGTCCTTCAATAGTTACAATGGGAAATGTTATGAACCAATGAATTTTTTTTATGAGGTCACATGGGATCTGCGCACTCTCCGCTCATGAAGCACGCACTCGACGCGACTTCGTGAATATACATTTAAAAATAATATAAGTTTATTTTAAGCACAAATATATTAATTTTATGAATATCTTAGATAATCTCTTGCCGTAATATGTATAATAAAGACACATACATATCATTTTAGAACATAATTTTTTTTGCGGGAGTCACACACCCAGCCAGCCCCAGCACGTATATGACGTCATGCGGGACCCGCCACCGCGTAAACGTCGCATACCGTAATGCACATGTGTCACGAATGCACGGGAGCAGGAGTGGCGGACTGGTCGCATACCAATCGCGCACATCACGTAATATTAAATGTATATGATGTAACTGAAAAACACGCAGCCCTCACACACCGTACGCCGATCCTTCATGACTTTTCTAAAATGGTGGCTAGAATCCGAGCACCCACCGTGATGTGTACGCTATGGGTGCGGGACTCCGAAAAAAAAATGGAAAAAAAGAAAATAATATAAATATATTAAAATTAAAAAAAATTAAAAATTAAACAATCTTTCAGTCAGAATTTTTTTGATATTTTTTTGCCATTTTCTGAAAAATATATAATGTTATTTAAGGAATAAAATATTTATAAATAAAAAGTTAAAAAACTGTAGAAAATCAGTACAAAAAATAGTATAACTACCGCTCGAACTTGAAACTCTGCTGGCTGGCACGGGACTCCCAGGACCAGGAACCCCGTAATTTTGTTCACCTGTGGCTGCCTGCCCGCCTGCCCACAAGCACTATTTGACCTCTTGCGGCCCCCGCTTCACGGGCGCCGCTCGAACTTGAAACTCTGCTGGCTGTCAAGACACGGGACTCCCAACACCAGGAGCCCCGCAATTTTCTTCACCTGTGGCTGCCTGCCCGCCCGCCCGCCCACAAGCGCTATTTGACCTCTCGTGGACCCCGCTTCGTGGGACGTGCGCTTGCGTGCGCCTGGCGAAGCCTGGGCCAAGGGCGGGCTAGTTGGAGCCTGGTGGAGGCGGGGCTGGGCCCCCCCTCTAACCTCCACGGATGCAAGGTTAGTGAACAACTATTTAACTGGCAGTACGAAGTAATATCCCTTTTCTATCTAGAAAATACTTGACTTAATTTGGTATCGATGTCTGGTCGTGAGGGAAAGGGTAGTAAAGCTCCTCCGGGCGGAAACGTAGCTGGGACTTTGGACCAATTCATTACAAGGGCCACCTCTGTCCTAGCTCACCAAATTGCTGTCACCGAGCCTCGTGTTTCTCAGGAACTAGGACTCGCTAAACGCTCATCTTTGGGTAATGTTATATTTAGTCTTAGAGAGGTTAATCTCGAGGTTTCTAGTTTTGCAAAAATTGCAAAACTCTATCAAAGCCCTTTGCAATCCCATAGAGGACCTGGATAATAAGAGCGTGTCATCCGCGAACATAAGGGCAGGAATCTTACGGTTCGCCAGCCGGGGGGAATCTAAATCTTTTGCGGCCAGTAGATCATCAATCAAGTCATTTGGAAAGAGAGAGAAGAGTGTGGAGGCCAGTACACAGCACTGCCTGACCCCCTTTTCTACCGGGGAGGGGGATGTTAATTCCCCTTTTTTCCCAAAGTGCACCCTTGCGTATGTTTCCTTATGCAGGCGTTCGATCTGGTCGCATAGAAATGATGGCAATACACATATATAGACATTGACACATCAGCAGTCATCTTAGTCGGTTATGCAGTCATCCTACTCTCTCATGAAAAAAATTAATCACACATTTACTCACTTACACAATTATACACACACAACACCTCATTTATTCAAATACATAGTAACTCATCATAGTTAATATGTTAAAAATCACCATTACAATCATACACTCTTTCGTATAGTTACTCTCACAACCACTGACTCTTACATATACTTATTTATATAAACCAACTCTCACATACAATTCACTTTATTTTTTTAAGTTTGTTGAAGGTGTACAACTAAAACATATATTCGCTCACCAACACACAAATAATTACACTCAGTCACGCAAACAACTGTTTCCACATGCACTCTCAAACCTGTACACGTAGTCAATCAACCATTCACACTTCTATGCATAGAGTTACACACACCCCATCCAACCACACACAAATTCGGTGTTCCATACAAATACTCACCCAACTAATCAATAACTAATATACACACTCATGTAGATAGTGATGAACTGATGCAGCATGTTATACAACAACAGAGACAGTGATGCAGACATTCACATAGTTTAGTTACTAATCCATATATTAAGTGAGACACTTTTAATTACTCACTTAAACAGACAGTCAGACAGCTACTAAATCCTCCATCCAGACAGTTATATATCCACTCAATCTTCAACACAGATCGGTGTATATATATATATATATATATATATATATATATATATATATATATATATATATATATATATATATATATATATATATATAATGCATATTTAAATTTCAAACTAAACACCATTCACTGGATGATGTCATCAATCATGTCATCAGTGATGTCATTTGAGATGTCATCAGTGATTTCATCAGTGATGTCACTGACCATGTCATGAATGATGCAATATGTGACATCATCAGCAGTGCATTGCGGGTGCGCGAGTTATAGTTAGCAGAACTAACTATGACGGAGGAATTTCTAAGGTTTTGTACAAGTGAAATGTCCAGCTAACTATAACACCCCTGAAACCTATTTCTGTGAATATATATATATATATATATATATATATATATATATATATATATATATATATATATATATATATATATATATATATATATATATATATATATATATATTACCTACTGGCAGTCGCCAGTAGGTATATATAGTTAGGACCTAGTTTCCAAAGTAAATCCACAACATTCGATTGGGAATAACTTTGGCGCCGGTTGTTGAATTTCTCAAAGAAGATGGCCCGTTCCGCTCCGCTTCTTCCCTGAAAGTCTCGGGTAGATTTGTCAAGCGGGGGCCGAGAAAAAAGGGGGATCCCACAACGTGTTTTCCCCATGATAATTTCCATAGGACGTTTAGACACGGCTACAGCCCGAACCGCTGAACGGAATTACACCAAATTTGGCAAAATGGTAGAGTCTGATTCACAGATCACTCTTTTGCTCGAATGGTGTAAATCCCTCCAGTAGTTCCTGAGAAAATCAAAAGAGAAGAAATATATATATCTATAAGCGTGCACCGTGTGCGCACCTTCCCGTGCACGAGCTGCATGCTGATTGGCTGCCACTGTCTGTCGGTGTCAACAATCCAAAGCAGAAATTGATGGCAGCCATCTTTTGCCTCGGTAGACTGAGGCACAAGAAAGCAGAAAAACAAATGTGAAGAACACAAAAAGGGGTCAGGGTAGAAACACCCTGACCCCCTAGACCTGCCCAGGTGGTCCCACAAAGACCCCCAAGGCCCACATTTCTTTTTTTTTTAAACCCATTTTTTTTCAAATTACCCCCCGGGGGGACAAAATCGTGGGGTAATAGTGATAAAGAAGTGTGGGGGCCCCAATCCCCACCTACACTGCCCTGGGGACCGCCGCCCCCTGGGGAAGAGCAACACAGCCCCCTGGTGCATAATGGAGGCTCATGGTGGGCTAGTTGGCCCCCAGGGACCCCCAGTATGCAAGGGAACTTAATCCCCCAATTTAGAACACTCTACAGGGCGTGTTTGCACAGTTTAAATTGGGGAATTCGCAAGGTTTTTTAAATGCTAATTCCTAACTATATAAGGCCTGAAACCAATGGTTTTTTCAGTGAATTTGGAAGTTTCTTTTAATGCTAATTCCTAACTATATAAGGCCTGAAACCTATGTTTTTCAGTGAATTTCAAAGGTTTTTTAAATGCTAATTCCTAACTATATAAGGCCTGAAACCTATAGTTTTTTCAGTGAATTTGCAAGGTTTTTTAAATGCTAATTCCTAACTATATAAGGCCTGAAACCTATGTTTTTTTCAGTGAATATATATATGTATATATATATTATGCTCCATGGGGTTGTCCAAGTAGCGGGTTGCACTCGAGCCTGCGAGCGCCTCCCCCAAAGCGTTCTACGACATCTACCATCTCCCTAGATGAAAACACACATTGTGCTTATGGGAGATGTAGTCCATATGTCCACGATGGATGCACTTTCAAATTACTGCTCCTTCCAAAGGCTCTAACATGAGCCCCAAACAACACTCCTGTCCTCATCCATCGCGAAGCTCCACATAGGCGACTTCTAAAAGAGCGAGTCACATGGCCCCCATTTACCGGGGTGGTGCAACCCAGCGGCAGGACCGCCGCTAATATATTATGCTCCATGGGGTTGTCCAAGTAGCGGGTTGCACTCAAGGCTGCGAGCGCCTTCCCCAAAGCGTTAGTTGGTATGGACAGTTGCATGTTTGAAATAGGCCCGACGCGTTTCGGAAATTTATTTTCCTCATTAGGGGCCAGCAGTAAAGTGCACGACACAATATCCAAGACAAACCCCTCCAAATTGAAGAAGCAGAGGCCACGTGAAGGGATGATATGGGAGCTTTATTCAGACAGCACAAGTAAGATTTCTGTCATAATGCATTTCGGACGGTTCTGGCCTTCCTCAGATGCCGCTCCTTTCAGTATTCTCTTTTCCAACCGTTTTAATGCTGTCACGCACAGTTCTCATTAATGGACAACATTGCTCCGCCTCCAACCATGTGACCATGCACCGACTGGTTGTTGCTCAGTCCTACCAGTCCCAGCATGCATCTTACTGGCTAAGTGCTACGTGGCTTTTTGTTTGTAAAGTCCTTGTAGTTTGGAGCAAATTGCGTGACAATTCACGGTATGGATGTTTTTCAGAGTCCTGATTGGTGCAATGTCTTCAACCCCCTCGGGTCCCCTCGACGCTCCAACCTTTGAATTCGAACTTCCACCAGGTAGGGGTAGGGATGACCATGCACCCCATCCGATGTGTAACAACAGCCTGCTTCACCCGCAGCCACCCTTTTTTCTGTACGAATTCTCAGGCGGACCTGTGCTTACCGATACCTCGGAAAGAAAAAAGCTGTAGAAGCAGCGCGCCAGTGATGCCCAGGTCAACTTTTCAGAGCGGGGCCTCTGTAAGCGTGTATCTGGTTCCCACGCACAATATCCAAGACAAACCCCTCCAAATTGAAGAAGCAGAGACCATGTGAAGGGATGCGATGGGAGCTTTATTCAGACAGCACAAGTACGTTTTCTGGAATAATGCATTTCGGCCATTTCTGGCCTTCCTCAGATGCCGCTCCTTTCAGTATTCTCTTTCCCAACCATTTTAATGCTGTCACGCACAGTTCTCATTAATGGACAACATTGCTCCGCCTCCAACCATGTGACCGTGCACCGACTGGTTGTGCTCAGTCCTACCAGCCAAGCATGCATCTTACTGACTAAGTGCTACGTGGCTTTTTGTTTGTAAAGTCCTTGTGGTTTATATTTATATATACATTTTGGGGTAACCAAAACAACCTGTCGCCTGATGACATGTGAGTCTGCTCCCCTGCAATATACATGGTGGGTGTCCCCACAGTTTGAAGTCTGTAATGCCCTAGCAGGCTGGGTGACAATACTCTCTGCACAGTGACAGATGGGGCCCATAGCACCTATGGGCCTCAGCTGCACAGCATGCTATTTTTCGGCTATGGTAATGTCCCTGTGAACATGCATGTTCTGTTTATTTAACCGAGTTGGCCGATATCATGCCATACTAAACCATATACAAATTTGGGCTTTTCTGAGAAAAAAAACATTTAAAGATATGTGCAAAAGCCACACAGCTACAAGCTCATGGAATATAGGGACCTACCAATAGCCCTGCTAACTTTAATCCCAGGTGATCAAGAAGATCTGCCTCCTGGATGACAGCATCTGCCTGTTGGTGCTTCAATTGGTGGATGTTCCGCTGGACAATGAAGAGCTGATTCATATTGAAGTGCACCTTCTCTGAATGCTCTTGCCTCTCACCCTACCTCAAATGCCAATCATGTTTAGCAGGTATCGCAGCAACATCCACAGCAGGCCACCAAACTCCTCCTCCAACAAGTTCTTGGATCTGGCCCTGTCCGACATTTCCCTACACACACTAGCCACCCCAAACCCAAAAAACACAAAAACTAACCCTTCCCCCTACCCCTAAAACTACTAATCCCTAAATGGACAAACACCTGACAACATATTGGACAACACTTTACAAAATACAATTAAAAAATACAAATGACAGTTTACTTACATAACAGGGACAGCAGAGACACCAACAAGACCAAATAACACACCAAATTGCAAGAGCATGCACCAAACAACTCCAACAGCCTTGCTCAGAAAAAAAGACTGTACGTGAATGTGAAAGGAACTTCACACTTCCTGACTAGCAGCATGGCTGAGCCATTGCATAATTTCCTGGCTGAATGAGTCACATTTCCAACTAAAGTATCACGTTTCCTATTAGAGTGTCACATTTCTTACTAAATCGTCACTTTTCTAACTAACGTGTCACATTTACTACAAAGAATCAACTCGTAGCAAGGAAGCACGAGTAACCCCTACGTTAAACGGTCTCATGGAGTAGTAGACTCCTGACAAAACAGTCAGCTAAATAGCGGTTATCCAATATCCAATAGGTATATTGTATTACCTGCACTTCTATATTTTCACTTTTTTAGTATATATAAACCCTAAAAAAGTAGAGAAACGTGAGTAAGGTGGGGATTTCTGTACCCCAGTCCTGAAGAAGGTGTTTTTACGCCGAAACATGTTGACACACACATAGGAGGTGGCGCACATAGGTTACGCCAATACCTCCGCTCACCTTTTTATTAGTACCAGCCCGGGGACCAAATAAAGTTTTTGTACCCCACGAGCCAGGCACTTTTTAACCTTCGCCCACTATCAAACCCCACCACAGCACTCACTTAAAATTCCCTCACCCACACCACACATAGCCGCTATAAATGCTCCCACGCAACCGTAGGTCGCAGCACGCCGCATCCCGTAGAGGGGTGCGAGGACCCCCATGATGAAGCATGACACTAAGGGGCCTGTTGGTGTGTGAGGGGTACCAAAAAACAACCAGTGTTTTCCCAACCATCGTAGGGACATCCCCTTTCCCCTTCCTAATGGATTCCTTTTGTTTATGAAACTAACTCAGGGAGCACAAACCCATTTAAGATTATTCTCTCCCTCCCCCTTTTGTTAACTTTTTCATTTTTTAAAGTGCCACGTTTCCAAATAAAGCATCCCCTTTCCTACTTAAGCGTCACCTTTCCTGTTAGTCAAAACTGTTAGTCAATATCTTGTTCTTCACGAGTCATGCTTTGATTAGGCCTAACAAGTGTGGTGACTTCTCAAGTAGGAATATGTTTAGCATTTCCATGCATCGCATCATTTGGCAACACAATCGGCTTACGAGAATTTAGTATGTGGGTAGGTATTAGCAACAGATGGTCATATGTGCATCTATTGACATGTGATGCCACTCGGACCATGGATGTAAAAGTATTATAAGGAAAATTCCGGATAGGTGTTCTTCATAACAAATTTGTATACATTGATTTTACCTACAGTATCTGTTTTTCACTTGATCTCTTTAGTATTATTTCACGTGATCTATGCCACGAGCACTCTTTTCCAGTCACTTTCCTATTTACCTTGGAGCAACTTATTATATTGTCTTGAAAGGAGAATGTATTGATGTTGAAACAAATGATAAAATTCAACAGTTTTTCAACCATTTTGAGTGTCTGTTCTACATACATTCATGATTAATCACAGCACTGTATATGGAATGAGCTGCCATGTCTTTCTTTCTAACCACAATTATATGTCCCCTTTGTACTTTAATCTATTTCTTAATTCAACCCAACTATTGTTTCACACACATTCACACACAATCATCCCAAACTATAAGTCCTTTTTTGGTAATAAGTATCTCTTTCTTTATTAAAACATTTTTTCAAATACAACAGTAAAATCTATTTGAAGAAGGTTATTCTAATATGCCATTAATGCATACACATAATAATCATTTTCCCTTCAATAGAATTATGGTCTGCTAATACTTCGTTTTGTATTGTGAACAGAAAGCATCATATTTTTGTTACATTTTTTTTAATTTTTTTTTTACGTCCAGCATCATAGCCATCACAAAACAAGTAATTTTTCTTACATGGTACATATACATTGTTTCACATCGCAGCTCATGTTCCAATACACACAGAAACTATCCAATATAGTAATGTACATTAAATAGTACCCTCTGTACCAACTTTGCAGGCTATGATGTTAACATGACCTGGTACATTACATTGTGTCTCAGTTATTTAACTCTGTATCACACCTTGATAAAATTCTGAGTGTCATAAGTCCTTGATACACCGTGTTATGTTACAGCTTCCTCCTGTGTTGTTTGGAGGTATTGTATCAGTGGTTCCCAGAAGTTCCTAGGCCATGAAGCCTGTGGTATTTCCTCTGCATAAACCTCCAGTGTCTCTTTGCAGTAGGTCATGTCAGTGAACTAGTCTTTGAGTCTTGGGTGGGGGGGGGGGGGGGGTTTACTCTCCCAGCCCATAGCTAGAGGCATTTTAGCAAGCAGCAATGCGACCGCCAAAAATTTCCGACGTCTGGCTAATTTGAGCTTGCATGCTCCCAGTATGCAGACCAATAGTGTGTTTGGTATTAGCTCGAATAACATGATCGTTAACTTGTCGGTGATGTCATGCCAGTACTTGTGGAGTTGTGGGCATACCCATGACATATGTAAAAAGTCTGCGTTTGGTGTGTTACTTCTTTGAAAATTACTGTCCACTCTTATGTAGTTTAGATGGGGTGTAATATATTTGATGCAAAAATGTTAAATGAATAATTCATAAATTACAATTTGACGTAAAGAGCTGTAGTTGCGTGCAACTGTATTCTCAGTCATGCTCATCTATAGGTACACCAATTTTTCTTTCCCACTTTTGTACCGAAATGTTTGGTCCTCGTCTCTGTTCATCATGTGATGCATTATAAAGGCTTGTTACTAGATTATTGCATGTAGGTGCTGTTAATAGTATTTGTAATGCATTCAACTGTGTGGGTTCGTCCGGGAATGACGTGTACAATTCCTTAATAGACATACATACACGCAGGTATGCAAACTTCTTTAATGGCTCTTGATGTGCGCAGAGGGATGGGCCCTCTAGTGTGATAAACTTATTATGGGCAAACACAGTGCCCCTGCTAGTTAGTCCCAACTCTTCTAGTAGTGTTAGCATTTTCTTTTCCTGAGTACCTGTAAGTCTTGGACGATAAGCTATTGGAAGTGCCTTGGCATATATTGGGAGCTTTTTTGCACTATATGCTAATGCATGCCATGCTCCTGAGGTGCAGTGAACCATGTATATTTTGTCCTGCGGTGTAAATCTCCTTGGGTCAGTTTTATATGTTGTCAACGGTAAAGGGTGCACGCTATCATGCTCTACTGCTATATGTGGAATATGTGCATGGGTATGCATCCAGTTGTGTGCATATTGAGCTTGCACACAATAAATATATAGTTGGAGGTCTGGAGCCCCAAAGCCTCCTTAATGACATGGTTTTGTTACAATTTTCCAACTAACTCTGGTCTGTCTCCCCGCCCATGTTAAGCATTGTAGGGCGGACCGTAATTTTGAGAATATCGTTTGTGTGAGCCAGATCGGTATATTCCAAAATAAGTATAGGAACCAAGGTAGAGCTATAATGTTTTGCAAGGCAATTCTGTCTGGTAACAAGAGAGGCATTTTGATCCATCTGTCTATTTGTTCTTTAAGTTTTGACAGTGTTCTGCTGTAGTTTTCTCTTATTCCCGTTTCTGGGTTGCGGTGTATCCATATGCCGAGATACCTAACTAGGTCTATTTGCCATTTCAAGGGGTAGTCGAGATTTGGTTGTATTGTGACCGTTGTGAGGGGTATTACCACTGATTTATCTCAATTTATTCTGCGTCCTGAGTATTGTTCAAAACAAATATATTCCCTGATGAGTAAGTTGAGATTGGTGTCAGGGTGTCAATCAATCAATCAATCAAGACATTTGTAGAGCGCACTACTTACCCGGAGGGTCTCAAGGCGCTTGGGGGGTGGGGGGGGTGCTGCTACTGCTCGAACAGCCAGGTCTTGAGCTTCTTCCTGAAGGAGAGGTGGTCTTGGGTCAGGCGCAGGTCGGTCGGGAGGGAGTTCCAGGTCTTGGCGGCCAGGTAGGAGAAGGACCTTCCTCCTGTTGTCGTTCTTCGGATGCGGGGGACGACGGCGAGGGCGTGACTGGCTGATCGGAGATGGCGTTTGGGAGCATAGAAGTTGATGCGGTTGTTGAGGTAGCTCGGGCCTTGATCGTGTAGGGCTTTGTGTGCATGGGGGAGGAAACAGAAGGTGATTCTTTTGTTGACGGGGAGCCAATGCAGGTTTCTCAGATGTCCGGAGATGTGGCTGTGTCGTGGGATGTCGAGGATGAGTCTGGCTGAGGTGTTCTGGATCCGCTGGAGTCTCTTGTGGAGCTTGGAGGTGGTTCCGGCGTAGAGGGCGTTGCCGTAGTCCAGTCGGCTGGTGACGAGGGCCTGGGTGACCGACTTCCTGGTCTCGGTGGGGATCCACCGGAAGATCTTCCGTAGCATGCGCAGGATGTTGAAGCACGACGAGGAGACGGCGTTGACTTGTCTGGTCATGGAGAGGGAGGAGTCCAGGATGAAGCCCAGGTTGCGTGCGTGGTCTGTCGGTTTGGGTGCGGTGCCCAGGGCGGGGGGCCACCAGGAGTCGTCCCAGGCGGAGGGCGAGGAGCCCAGGATGAGGACTTCCGTCTTGTCTGAGTTCAGCTTCAGACGGCTGGTCGTCATCCACTCGGCTACGTTTTTCATCCCTTCGTGAAGGTCGGCTCTGGCGGAGGCGGGGTCGTTGGTCAGGGAGAGGATCAGCTGGGTGTCGTCAGCGTAGGAGATGATGTTGAGGTTGTGTTGGTGTGCGATGGCCGCGAGGGGGCTCATGTAGAGGTTGAAGAGGGTGGGGCTCAGCGAGGATCCCTGAGGGACGCCGCAGATGACTTCGGTGGCCTCTGACTTGTACGGTGGTAGACGGACTCTCTGTGTTCTTCCGTCGAGGAAGGAGATGATCCATTCCAGTGCCTTCTCCTGGATTCCGACGTTGCTGAGGCGCTGCACTAGGGTGCGGTGGCAGACAGTGTCGAATGCCGCGAAGAGGTCTAGGAGGATGAGGGCCGCTGTTTCTCCGTTGTCCATCAGGGCTCGGATGTCATCAGTGGCAGCGATGAGGGCGGTCTCGGTGCTGTGGTTGGCTCGGAAGCCAGACTGTGAGCGGTCGAGGGATCCATTCGTCTCGAGGAAGGCGGCCAGCTGTTTGTTGACTGTCTTCTCGATGACTTTGGCTGGAAACGGGAGGAGCGAGATGGGGCGGTAATTCTTGAGTTCGGTGGGGTCCGCTGTAGGTTTCTTGAGTAGGGCGCTGAGTTCGGCGTGCTTCCAGCTCTCCGGGAAGGTGGCGGTGTCGAAGGAGGTGTTGATGATGTCCCGCAGGTGGGGTGCGATGACAGTGTCGGCCTTGTTGAAGACGTGGTGAGGGCAGGGGTCGGTTGGAGATCCGGAGTGGATGGAGTTCATCATGCGGACGGTGTCTTTTCTGTGCTGATCGGAGTCCAGGCGCGGAGGGTGGTGGTGGGGGGCGGTGGTTCGGTCGTGGCGTGCGTTGGTTGAGTGCTGAAGCTGTTGTGTATGTCCGCGATCTTGTTGTGGAAGTAGGAGGCGAGGGAGTTGCAGAGGTCTTGCGATGGGGTGATGTCGTTGTTTCCGGCGTTGGGGTTGGAGAGCTCTTTCACGATGTTGAAGAGTTCCTTGCACTTGTGTGCGTTGTTGTCCAGCCGGTCCTTGAATGCAGTTTTCTTGGTGGCGCGGATCAGTTGGTGGTGCTTCCGGGTGGCAAGCTTGAGGGTGGTCATGTTGTCCGGTGTTGGTTCCCTTCTCCAGGCTTTCTCGAGGGCTCGGCAGTTCTTCTTGGAGCTCTTGAGTTCGTCGGTGAACCATGGGGCCTTCTTGCTGCCGGGTCTGCTGGGCGGGGTCCTCAGTGGGGCGAGTTCGTCCGCGCAGTTGCTGATCCACTTCGTGAGGTTGTCGGCGGCCTGGCTGGGGTTCACTGAGCTGGCGGGAGCGTGCTGGCTCAGGGAAGCGGCGAGCTAGTCGGCTGTGATCTTGTTCCAGCTTCTTCGAGCAACCTGTTGCTGGTGGTGGTGGATCGTCGTTCTTTTGAAGGTGAAGTGGACGCAGCTGTGGTCCGTCCAGTGGAGTCCGGTGGCGTGGCTGAAGGCGATGTCTTTGCTGGATGAGAAGACGGCGTCGAGTGTGTGTCCGGCGAGGTGGGTGGGGGTGGACACCAGCTGCTTGAGACCGAGGTTGGCGAGGTTGTCGAGCAGGGTGATGGTGTTGCGGTCGTTGTTGTTCTACAGGTGGAAGTTGATGTCCCCCAGGAGGATGTAGTCAGCGGAGGGGAGGGCATGCGGGCTGATGAAGTCGGCGATGTCCTCGCTGAATTGTGTGCGTGGTCCCGGGGGTCGGTAGATCAGGGTGCCTCTGAGGGTGGTTTTGGGGTCCGTGTGGATCTGGAAGTGCAGGTGTTCGGCGGTTGTCAGGGTGTCGTCGGTGTTGGTCTTGATGCGGATGGTGTCCCTGTAGATGATGGCGATGCCTCCTCCAGTCTGGTTGTCGCGGTCTCTTCGGGTGATCTTGTAGCCCTCTGGGATGACGATGGCGATGTCGGGCGCTGAGGAGTCGTTCATCCAGGTTTCCGTGAGGAAGGCGACGTCAGGAGCTGTGGTGTCGAGGAGGTTCCAGAGTTCGATGGCGTGTCTGTGGACGGAGCGGGTGTTGAGGAGGATGCACTTCAGGTGGTTGCTGCTGGTGTTCGGCTTGGCGGGTGCTGGTGCGGGGCAGGTCCGGATGCAGGTGAACTTGCAGGCGTGGCAGCTGAAGGGTCCGTGGGTTCGTCTCGGGGTGGCTCGGTAGCATCCCGGGATTCGGCCGGTGTTGAGTGCGTTGAGGGTGGCGGCGTCGTAGGTCCGGCGGGTGGGCTGGGGTCTGCGAGGGCCAGGGGTTCTGGCACTAGGCGCGGTCCAGGCGCGGACGGGCGCAGACGGGCTTACCTTTGCGCGTGACCGCTGCGCGTTCGCACGGTCACCATATATGGCGATGTGCGAGGGAGGTGGAGCAGCTGGGAGCGGGGAGGGCACAGAAAAGAAAAGGGGGCGTGGTGAGCGGCAGAGGCGGGAAGCGGGGAGCGAGAGCAGGGGGACAGGCAATAGCAATACAACAAAGCAAAAGACAATCTAACTAAAAGTAAAGGGGCACACAGCAAGGAGAAACGGGGCACAGGACCCTAGAATCACAGATGACACAGCACTCGACCGTAGGAGACCACGCCGCTCGGTGGCAGGGGGCGTGGTCAGACGGCGGCGGCAGGGTCAGCGAGGCAGGCGGGTGGCGGGAGGCACACGCAGCAGCTGGTGGCCGTGCGGCGCGGGGGTGTCCCAAGCTGGGGTCAAGTATATAGAACCATGTTGTCTGGATATAATGAGATGCCAATAGGTCGGAGATTGAATTGTAAAGCTGACGTATAGTGTTTGTGTCTGATTTTGCAGGCTAAGGGTCCTAAGGTTAATGTAAATAACACTGGTGAGAGCGGACAGCCCTGTCTCGTTCCCCGACTTATGTCAATGGGGTCTGAGGTGTTCCCATTTATTCTGACTCGTGCCCAAGATTTGGTGTATCAAAGGCCTTTGCTGCGTCCAGTAGGGCCACGGCTGCTGGCATCTCAGGGTCTAGGTGGTAGTACATTGCAAAAATAGTGCGTATATTTTGAGTTGCAGATCGTGTCGGCATGAAGCTTGCTTGATCCGGTGTACCATCGTTTTGCTCTCCCCATCTGAATGATCTCCCCTTAGCATCTGGGCATGCGTACTTCACTGCTCTTGCCCATTTGCAACAATATAACTTTCTCCCCATCTGAATGATCTCCCCTTAGCATCTGGGAATTCGTACTTCACTGCTCTTGCCCATTTGCAACAATATAACTTTTCCCTGTCTTTCTGAGCTCCCCCTAAAAATCTATTTCATTTTTCCTCTCACCCCTCTCAAAACTTTTCCAAGCTGCAGTCACACCATGCTCACTCATGTCTGCAAAACGATCAGTAAAATGAATATTAGTTTCTTATTTTGCTTTAGTTGCCAGGTGAGTTTTTATTATTTTATTTGTTTTAATGTTCAAATTGTTAGCCTTTCTGTTGCTTGAAATCATTATCTGTGAAACAAATATTACTTTCTTATTTTGCTTTAGTTGCAAGGTGAGTTTTTATTATTTTATTTGTTTTAATGTTCAAAATGTTAGCCTTACTGTTGCTTGAATTTCTAGATTATACCTGACGCTTTTTGTCTGATGTTGCCAGTAATGTGAGCTTATTCATACTATTACTTTCTTATTTTGCTTTAGTTGCAAGGTGAGTTATTATTATTTTATTTGTTTTAATGTTCAAAATGTTAGTCTTTCTGTCGCTTGAATTTCTAGATTCTACCTGGCGCTTTTTGACTGATGTTGCCAGTAATGTGAGCTTATTTATACTTTTTAGTCATGTCGCATTTTAGACAGGTGACTAAGGGGGGTCCTTCTAATTGGACTTTGGCTGCACCATTGATCTTGGCCCGTTGGCCCTCCTTGCGCTACCCCATAACCCCCCCTTTTCTGCAGAGGACATATGGTGCCCTATACGGTTGGGCAGAGCTCAAGTGGAGGGATGGGCATTGTGCTGACTACGGTAAGGTGTAGACGGTGGCAGAGTCTCCCCTGATCCGCTTGAGATACCAGCCAGCGCTGCTGCAAGGAAGACTGCATGAATCTATTGAATTGCTGTGCGATTTTTAAACGGACGCATTTTAAAACTTAAGCATTATTGCTACATTTTATTTTCACTTACTCACAAGCACTTAGATTTCCAGGAAGTCTGGGCTCAATTGCTAGCCTGCACGCCTCTTCCCAAATCGGTGATTAGCACCGTAGAGCGGAGGGCGGACAGGCAAGAGCCAGACACACTTCCGAGTCACGAGCGGTAAGCGCTCTAGCTTCCCCAAGTGCGAGGGACATAAAGCCCTCCCACCACACTGAGCGCGCAGCGGTCGCACGCAGGGGAACGCCTAAGGGATCGCCTAAGAGGAGCCAAAGAGTAGCCCGTCTGCGCCAAGACGGGGCTAGGGGCTATGGGCTCTGCTCCTCGAAGATCCTCTACTACTAAAAGGACGCCTAGAATAAGGTATTCTAGTAATTTTTTAAAAGAACTATGTACTGCCCCTCTCAAAGGATGTAATAGAGACTCTTGGCCATGCCCAGAGGGTTCGTTTTCTTGCATAAATTGTCAGTTTCCGGCATCCCACATTTTACCAACTGTTAGGGATAAGCAAGTAAAACCTTTGTTAGAATGCGGCCTGAAGAGCTTTTTATTGAACGCGCGTTATTTGCCTAAGCACCATCTGGAAGTATGGGACCTTGTGTTTTCTCTACAGCCTGATATATGCTTCTTAACTGAGTCCTGGATGAAACCCCATACTGTTCCCGCTATAACGTTAGGGGTTCCTTCAGGCTATAAGTTTTTGAACTTTGACTGCCCTAATAAAACCCGGGGGTGGATTGGCCATCTTACATAAGGAAGATTTGAAGGTCGCTATACTGGAGCAAATCCACTGTTTATCAATGGAAATTATGATCTTTAAAATAAGCTCTGATGCTAAAACCTTTTGGAAAAGAGCCCTAGTGTATCGTCCCCCAGGACCTATGTCGGGCTTTACCTTATCCCTTGTGGAAGTATTGGCACCGCATTTTAAAGCGAAAGAAAATTTCATTCTTTTGGGTGATTTTAATATTCATGTTGATATCCCTTCGCACCCAGAAACCTTAACATTTTTAGCCGACCTTTCCACCTTAGGCCTTGAAATGCATAATAAGGGCCCCACACATATAGGAGGTCACACATTGGACATACTCTTCTCCAACTGCCCTAATATACGATGCTAACCTGCTACCCAAATAAGTTGGTCTGACCACTACTTAGTGGAATTCTCCTTACTGGGTATATCTATACCCTCCCATAAGCCACCGCTCCCGCCAGTTTGGCGACGACAGTGGCACAAAATAACAGTAGAAGAGCTAAAGAGGGTATGGAAGAGACCCTTCTACTCTGAGAAAGATAGTGCGGATTCGGCTCTCTCCAAACTTATTGACTCCCTCACAAAGGCAGCAGATGTACTAGCACCGTTAAAACTGCATAAACAACATCCCACCTCTAAGCAAGAAATATGGTACACCGAATCACTTAGAGTAGAGAAACAGGGATGTAGAAAGATTGAGAAGAAATGGAGGAAAACTCGAACTGAGGAGAATAAAAAGGCACATCAAGAGGCCCAATCGAATTACTATAAAAACATTAGGCTGGCAAGGAAAAACAGTCTTATCCAGCAACTTGATGAAGCAGGCAGCTCCTCTAAAGAACTTTATAAAATACTACAGACCTTTGTAAAACCGACGGCCTGTGAAAGTTCGGATGATTTTTCCCAGTCTCTCTGTGACGACATCTCTCTGTTTTTTGAGAACAAAATAAACACGATCTATGATAAAATCATGACAGCCATATAAAATCTGGGTCTCTGGATGATTTTCTACCCGCCGAAATGATTGCTCCTTTGAGTACTTTGAGTGGACCTGAGGTCAAATTTGTATTAAATCTCTCTCTCAAGGAAGGGCGGGTACCTATGGAGTGGAAGAGAGTGGTGGTGAACCCTATTCGTAAGAACACGGCACACCCATGGACGGATCTTTCAACCTCCGACCCATCTCCCTCCTGCCATACTTTAGCAAGATGGCCGAGAAGCATGTAAACACCTGTCTGTCAAAATACATCGAGGCAGCGGGAGGTCTGGACCCCTCTCAATCGGGGTTTAGACCCAATCACAGCACCGAATCTGCCCTTCTCTCAGTGACCGATACGATCCGGATGGCACTAGATGGAGGGGGCTCGATGATTCTGGTGCTGTTAGATTTGTCCGCTGCCTTCGACACGGTGTCACATGAGATTCTTCTATGCCGCCTGCGGGCGGTGGGCATAGGGGGTGTGGCATTGTCCTGGGTAGAGAGTTTTCTCACAGGCCGCTCACAAGGTGTCAGATTGGGCTCCCTTCAATCCATCTCTAGGGAGCTCACCAAGGGAGTGCCACAAGGCTCATGAAACATCTGTACCTATGCGCAAGCGCGGAGATACCCCTTCGGGGGTCGAATCCTGCGCTATATAAGAAAATAAATAAATAAATACCCTGGTGTGCTGGTTGGTGGCCCAGGTCAACGTCCATGCACTCTAGTTCGAGTGGCGCCTTATGCTCTGGAGTGACAGAGGTCTATAGAGCCTATGACTGCTACTACGAGGCTTGCTCACACCTTACTGGACTGATGCCTCTGCTGTGTGTACTCTGATTGGGATAGTGCGTGAGAACTTTGTGTGACACCCCTGATGGGTTTTGTGCGGACTGCGCTGCAACAGTGAGGCCTGGGCATTCTTCCTTGTTTGGCCACTTTGCTGCCCTGTAGTGCTTCACATGTTGGTGCCTACCTTCTACACCACGGTCAAATATCAGTGCTTTAAATGGGCCCGGAGAGTGTGGGCAGTGGGAGGTCCCCCCTCCCACTACCACTGGTGCCACTCTGCCTGGTGGACACCCAGGCTGGCTGGTGGGCTTTCCCCTGTGAACAGGTTTGAGGAGCTGCTTGGGGCATTAAGGACGTTAAGGCTACACTGGTCCCGAAACTGGGTGCCCCAACAATCAAAATGTGTTTTCTTAGGGCTGACTAGACAAAGATGAGAGATGGCATTGAATCTAATGCATCTACGTTGGCTGGACTGCGTCCTTCAATGATGGACATGCAATTTCAGTTGAAGGCACTCCAGGCGGAGCTGCCTGCTGCCTGTTTGAAGCTGGGTGAATGATGTTAAGGGTCACTAGAAGTGCAATAATATCCACAAAATTGGGTAGGAGCCCCAACAAGGACCTTTTTCTTGAGCACTGGCTGCTTAATAAAGTGCTGGATGAACGGAGGTCCACTTTCTTCTCAGTGGAGCGTGGACAGAGTCCCCGGTCGGTCGCCTTCCCCCATGGCTTTGCCTCAAACAGTGGTGGCGTGCCTCTTCAATAATCTGTACCACATCCTACAGGTTGAGCACATGAAGGGCCCAGGAAGTCTCCAGGGAGTCTCTTAACCTCTCCTAAGCTCCTTTCCACAGTCCTCTATTAATCCCTGCTGCCAATACAGCCCCGCCCTGACAGGGGTTTCCGACCTGACGACCCGGTGTCTCAAAGCACATGAAGGGCCCATTGCAGGTGGAGAGCAGTCCCAGCGCCTGATAAGCTGGTTCAGGCCCCTCAGCAACTGATCACTTCTCTGTATAGGCCAGGGAGTCTCTTAACCTCTCCTAAGCTCCTTTCCACAGTCCTCTATTCATCCCTGCTGCCAATACAGCCCCGCCCTGACAGGGGTTTCCAACCTGACGACCCGGTGTCTCAAACAGCACCCAACACCAGCCTGCTCCTGTTGCTGCCCAGAGCCCTTCTACCTTAATCTACAGGCCATGAGCATGGGTCACCTAGCAAGCCCCATCGCACAGGTTTTGTGGAGCGATCTAGTCTCTCGCTCCAACTCTGAACCCAGTTTGTCTTCCAGGGTAACTTGAGATATGTCTAAGCTTCCCATGATGGGGTACTTCTGGGCCCAGACTGAACAGCTTCCTTATGGGTTGTGGCTGTTATCTTGGTGGCTATGATATACCCCTCTGTATGATTATTTAGTGTACAAAGAATACACTCTCCTGCCCTTAGCAAACGTCTCCGCATCCTGGGTCGCGGGCCCTCTGCTTCTGTTGGTTATATAAATAGTCTGCCTGACTTAAGTTTGTGAAGCTTCCCTGGTATATCACAGCTAAGGAGCTTTGGCCATTGGTTGAATATTGCCAACATCTGTAAGCTTCATATTTTGTTTCCAACCACCATTTGAGGTTTATTCAAGGCGACGAGGGGGACCAAACCAAAGATGCCACATTTTCTGCACAGTAAGCTATCGTTGGCCTTTTAACACTTTTTCTGAAGCTGTCTTCAGAACCAAAGTGGACAAAATACACCTCAAGTTTAGAGCAGTGAATTCTGTACAAGAAGAGAATCGGGCGTAATAGCCAAACCTGCTTACTTTGTAGCTGGGGAACCAGGTTTGAGTCTCAGCGTTGGCTCAACATCCTGTGATTCTGCTCAAATAACTAATCTCCCGCGGATACAAAAAAACAACTCTGGGCCCGCAGTAGGGTGTGAATTTGATAGCTAGATTTTGGTCTGTTGTACCTTGTGTGTAGAGCAATGATATGTCACGCAGTCTCACGACTCTCTTCAGAAGGACGCACGGTGGAAGGTATTAAAAAGGAATCTTTGATATGTTCCTAGTCCACGTGGAGCCACAAGGAAGGTCTACTGAAGGGGCGATATTAAAACTATTTTGTGTTGGTTACAGATACGTTTTGCCAAGTGTATAATTCACAGAGAACATGTAGAGCATCGGCTACATAGCAACATTTTTGGGGATTCCTTGGTTAAGTTCTTTAGACAACTTTTCCAAGCCTCAAAGGTTTACATTTTCTTTACATATACATATACATGATGTTAAAGTTGAGAGGAGACAAGTAAGTAACCCCCAAAGAACTGTGGGGATGAATCTCTGATCTTGCCTATAAAAGGTACCTAGGCACATTCTGGGAAATATTGTTTACTTCTTTTTCTTACTGTTTAACCCTAAATTAAATTATTGGTAATTCCCTTGCCCACAGCTTACACTCTGAAGTAATATTGCTGCAGTGACCCAGCTGGGGGGAGGGGGGAGGAGTTGTCCTAACGGCTAGGGCGGTAGACCTGGAATCTGGGGAACTGGGTTCAAGTATCGGCAATAACGCTGAACATCATGTGATACTGGGCAAATTACTTAATCTTCCCATGCCTAACCATAAATGTGTCCTAATGTAACGCAACGGTGCTATATAAAGCGCTCTGATGCCCGATTCGGGTCAAGTTCTCTCTATCTAAAACTCCGTAAAATAACAAATACTAATGTTTAAAAATCTATGTTTTGCATTTTTTTTCCTGTAAACTGCACTACTTCACCGATCACGGAATCATGTCTGTAGACCTGGCTGGACGTGAGGAAGGTAGTGAAAAAGAACATGGTTCCCTGGATTAATTCAGTATTTGCAGAGTGTAGTCAGAGGTCGCATATCAGAGTAGGTAATCCGAGGTTCAATGTCTCCTTAGGATATAATGCTTATCGGTATTCTTGCTGCAGGCAATCTAGTACAAATACATACTACCTAATTTCTAATTTATGTTAATTGAGGCAGTTCCTGCTTAGTAAAATGTAAAATCCACAGTGTCTTCCTGTTTACAGCACACTACCAATTGTCAGGCTATTGGTTGTTGGTATGCGGTTACATCTTGGACTAATACATCTATGCTGTTTACCTTTTGTGAGGCTAATAATTACCTCCCCGATACTTTGTGTTCACTAAATATACCAAAAGCACATAACATGCTGTCTGCCATCACACTGTCTGCTTTTGGGCTGAGGGTGTTTTAGGGTGGGAGGAGGGTGAACATCTGTGAGCAGCTAGTTTGTGATTATTTGAAGTGCAAGGTCTTGAGGTCCATTTTGAACTGGTGTCGTTTTTAGCTTTGGTGTAGTTGGAGTTCATTCCAACTCTTGTCTGCGAGGTAGGTGAAGGATCTTCTCCTTGCTCTTGTCCTGTAGAAACGAGGGACGGTGGTTACTTCAAGGTCAGTTGAGCTGATGTTTTTTTGGGAGGGGTTGATGGAGGTTAGCTGATTCAGCTATTGTGGTCTGTTATGAAAGGCTTTGTAGGCATGAGTGAGCACCTTGAAGGTTATTATTCTTTCTATGGGTAGACAGTGGATGTTGTGGAGGAGTTGGTTAATGAGGTTGTGTCATGAAATATCGATGATGAGCTGTGGCGTTTTAGAGAGTCTGGAGTTTGCGGAGACTGTTGCTGTTGTCCATTCTGCTTGAGATGAGTGCATGGGTGATATTTTTTCAGGAGTAAGCGTTATCCACTTGAATGTTTTGCAAAGTATGCCGAGGTGTTTGAAGCATGCTGAGGATAGGGTGTTGATCTGGCTATTCATTGTTAGTGAGGAGTCAAGTATGATGCCAAAGTTTCATGCCTGGTCTGTTGGGGTGGGTGGTTTTCTAAAGGCGGATGGCCACCAGGTGTTGTCCCATGTGTAGGAGGTGCAGCCGAGTATGATGACTTCTGTTTTCTCTGCATTAACCTTCAGCCAGCTGTTGCTCATCCAGGTTGGAATGGCTTTCATCCCATCTTGGAAATTGCTCCTGGTTATGTTGTCTTCCTTGGTGAGTGTGTGGATGTGCTTTGTGTCATTTTTGTATGAGACAATTTTTTTTTTCTGAGGATGGTCATGATGGTGTCTATGTAGATGTGGAAGAGTGTGGGGCTGACGGAGGATCCTTGTGGTACTCTGCATCTGATATCTGTTGTTTCTGAGACGAAGGGCAGGAGTCGGATTCTCTGTGTTCTGCATGAGAGGAAAGATGTTATCCAGTCTAATGCTATTTTTCAGATGCTGGCGTAATGGAGCCTGATGACTAGTGTGTGGTCCGAGATGGGGTTTTAAGCCTGCTGAGAGGTCCAGAAGGATGAGGGCTGCTGTGTGGCTTTGGTCGAGGATCCTGCTTATGTCATTAGTGTCAGTGATGAGGCTGTTTTTGGTGCTGTGGTTGTTGCTGAATCTGGATTTAGAGGTGCCTCTGATGTTTTTTTCTATATAATGTACTAGCTGGGTGATGATGTCATTTTCGATAAATTTTGCAGTGACAGTGAGCATAAACATGGGCCTCATGTTTTTGTGATTTGTTGGTTCTGCGGCGGGCTTCCTTTAGTATGGTGTTGAATTTGGGATTCTTCCTGTTGTCAGTGAATGTGGCGGTCTTCAGGCAGCAATTCCTATATTTGCAAAGTTCTGGTTCGAAAGCAGTGTATGCTCTGTCGAAAATGTGTGTCTGGCAGGGAACAGTAGGTGCTCCGGACTGAATGTTCTTCATTGTCTTTAGGTTGCTTTTTGTGGCGAGAACTCTTCAGGTGAGAATGGTCTGGTGGATGGCATCGTTTGTGGTGTGGATTGAGGCGGTGTTGTCGTCTTTTTTCTCAAGGTTGTCTTAGAGCATTTTGATCTTCTGGTAAAAGAAGAACCTTGCAGCGTTCTTGCTATGGAGGGACGTTGGTTCTTTTGCTATTGTTGTTTTTGTATTTCTGTATAATGGCGAACATTTCCGTTGAGTTGTGGGCATTGGAGAGGATTCTGTCTTGGATGAAGTTTTCTTTGTCCATTTGGTGAGTGCTGACTTGGTGGTGTGCTGTGATACCTGCTTTGTAGGCGGGTGTCATTCTGGTGTTTTTTATGTTTCTCTTCTTCTTCTCCAGTCTTTGGCATGAGTGCTTGGTTTCCCCTTGATCCATTTTGAACCATTTTGCATTCATGTTTTGTCGTCGCTTGCTGTTCTAGATGGTGGGCGAGGGTGTTGGCGCATTTGGCGATTCAGTGGTAGAGTTTGCTTGCAGCTGTATTGCACTCTGTTGTAGTTGGTGAAGGAGTGTAGACTTTGTTACTGTTTCTGCATGGGGGTGGAACGTGCGGTTTGACAACGAATCGATATGTGCTGGACTGTCCATTTGTGTAGTAAGTTAGAAAGCATTCTCTTATGCCTGATTATATCTTGATAACTCTATAGTGTTTGTCACGTTATTTCAATAATAATTCAAAGAGTGAAAAAGTTTACTAGGTTTTGCATGGACAAATGCTATTGTGTAGACCAATTTGTTACCCAATTTGTTTGTTCCATATACTTTTGTAATACATTTTTTGGGAGTGAGCTTTTGTTCATATTTTTTAAATACAATAAGATTGGGAGTTTCCAGGCCTGTATCCTTTATGGTGGTTTGCTGGACAGTTATTAAGTTTAGATCCCCTGTTCACTTTGTTGTCTTGCAAGATTCATTTTCCTTTTTTTTCTATTATTGAAATACTTTATTAGTCAATTTAAACCATAAATTTAGCTAAGGACATACATAACCGAACATATAAATTAAAAAGAAATTCTAAAAATGTTTTGCCATCAAGCTCCAACCATATAATTTCTTTCCTAGCAAACAAATATAAAATGTTAATACCCATCTTGTTAGTTTGTTTTTCTTAAAAAGTACCATTATGTAATGTTTTGTCAATACTCCAAAAGATCTTTAATAACCCATTATAACCATAACCCTTGCAATAGACATACATAATACGAATGTCTGACAAAATATCGAAAGACAAAACATCGACATACAAAAATATCTGAGCAATAATATTGAAGTAAAAAATATGGACATCCCACCTAAAACATGGTAAGTACAAAAATATCGGGGGAAAAAATCGATGTAAAAAAATACTGTTATTAAAAAAATATTGTTTTTTTAATTAAAAAAATATGTAAAATAATTTAAATAATACTTATAAATATAAAAAAACTGTTACAAATATTGTATAATATTTAAAATTAATAAGTAATATGCATAATTTAATAAAAAATTAACTAAACATATACATATAATATATAATATATATACTTACTGAATCAGTTTTATTAATTATTTATTTTATTAACTTAGAAATAATTAAACATATTATAAAATACAAATTCATCTATACACATAAAATAATAACATGAATGAAAATTAAATAATTGTTTAAAACTAATTACAAAAATTAAATTTACTTTTAATATTTTTAAAGTTATTTATATACTACATTAGCTAAAATAATACAAAAAATATCAAATAACAGAGGTAATAAAACTACTATTCCAACTCCAATAAAAACAACAGTAGGGAAAGTGTTGGATAGCGTAGAGGTAAAAATTACTATTCCAACTCCACAGAGTGCAACAGTAGGAAAAATGTTGGATAGCGTAGGGGTAAAAATTACTATTCGCACTCCAGAGAGTCCAACAGTAGGGAAAGTGTTGGATAGCGTAGGGGTAAAAATTACTATTCCAACTCCAGAGAGGGCAACAGTAGGTAAAGTGTTGGATAGTGTAGCAGTAAAAATTACTATTCCTACTCCAGAGAGTGCAACATTAGGGAAAGTGTAAAAATAACATACTTATACATAAATTAATATTTTAAAATATGTAATAAATTAATTATTAAATACATCTAAAATATTTGCAAACAACAATAAATAAATATTAAAAACATAGTTACCAATGAATAATTAAGTAACAATAAATTAATAATAGATACCAATTATTCCTAATTAATAAATAATAATTCCCAATGAATAAACATTGAACAATAACATGTGTTTATAACAAAAGCATATTAATTATTATAAAGTAATTACCAATTAACTAATATTAAACAATTAAATCATTTGTTAAACCATAAATATTAATTATCAAACATTAATTGCCAATTAATGATTACATAGTAATATAGTAATAAAAAATATCAATACATATTATTTAGTAATATTTAATTACCAATTAATGACTAAACAACAATAAATTCATTTTCATATCCAAAAAATTAAACTTTTAAATAATTACCAATTAATAATTAATATCCCATAAATTAATAATCAATACCCAATTACAAATGTAATATTTACTTAATTACATAATATTTACTTTACACACTATTCCCCTATAAACGCACAACTCCAATAATAAAATAATACACTTAACATAATTATCAATTAATCAATTAATTAAAATTAATAAAAAATAATTACCAATTATTAAATAAATAATGAATATATAATTAGCGATACCTATTAATGAATATAAATTATTACTTAATTACATTTAAATTACTTCCCACCCTATTCCCCGATAAACCCAGAATCCGCTACAGAACGTGCACACAAAAATTAATTACAATTAATTTATAATTCATAAAAATTATTAAATAATTTAGAATAATTAAACAACCCGCTACGGTACTGAAATACAAAATTAACTTAAAATAACTTTAAAAAAATAACACATACATATTAAATACATAATAATGTACATAAAATCATATAAAAATCCAGATTAGTAACTTCAATATTACTAACATCTATATTACTTGAATCAATATTAAAAAAATTGATATTACTTACCTTCAAAATTCTGCCCCTTTGAGATAAAAAAAATCGATATTACTTACTTTCTATATTCTGACCCTTCGATATTATTACATCAATTTTATTGTAGGTCGATATTTAAATTTCGATATTTTGGCACCATATAATACGTCATGTACCTATAAATTTAAAAATGAGTGTTAATCCTAAGTACACAGTTTTATTTCCTATTTAGGAAGCACATAAAAATGTACTATATAGTTAATTCAATTTTTTTTAAATAAAATGCCAGTATTCAAGCTTAGGGTGCCGCCCTGGATAAGCTATACCATGTGCAAAAATTACATTGAGGAAAGTCTATTATGCCAAATCATGCCGAGAAGTGAGGGGTATGCAGGATGTTCGGAGATACTGCTACAGGCTTTACCAGATTATGTGATTCTGTTCATGCATTTATGCTGATTGCACTAAAAGTGCCAAACTTCCGCGAGCAGTCCTAAATGAGTTTTTATTGATAGATAGCTCAATGTAATAGGAGGCAGGTTAATTTGATTGACCAAGAAAGGCTATACAATCAGCATTTGTTAAATTGTGTAAAGCATATTGTGGATATTCATGTTTATGAAAAAAGGCGTTGGGGGCTATGGTAACACTGGTATAAGCATTACTAACTGACTGGATTGTCTTTATGCATTTATCCAGATTATACTTAAAGTGCTAAACCTCAGCTAACACAATTAAATTGACTTTTCATTGGTACATGTTTTAAAGGGATAGTCATCAACTTAAGTTTGTTGCCCTATCAGGTGTCAATGCATATTGAAGCACCTCATACGTTCCTGTCAAGAAACCTTTTTATTACTTTATTGGGTACCATCTATAAAATGTACTGATCAACACATTGAAAATATTGGATAAATTGCCAATGTGCGTGGTTATGTTAACAGGCCAAACATTATGTAATGTTCACATTTGACATAGAAGATAGCATATTGTGCAAATACATGCCCGGAAAATGGTGTATGGTGATACTGGTACAGGTTTTCAGAGCTGAGTTAATCGTGTTAATGCTTTTTCGCAAATTGCTTTTAAAGTGCTAAACCCCTGCGAGCAGACATAAACGATGTTTTAATGACATACGGCTTGACAGGTTATGGAGCAGCTTATGCCCATTTTTGTAGCAGCCTGTTCATACATGAAGAATCACACCACAGATTCCTTTCGGGACCTCCTTTTATCAGCCCTCTCCAACACCAATAATATCAGATCCTTTACAATAACTATGGTTTAAAAAAGGCCAGGAACTGTACTATTGTAATGTTTATCCTTGTGTTTCTTGCATTCAATGATTCCATCAGTGTGTTTCTATAGCTCCTGACTCCTTGCTTGTTAAAGTATTTGCTTAACAAACTTCTTCTCCGTTTTGCCATAGCAGGTCATATTAATTTGACATGTGGTAAAGTATCATCTCCTTGGTGATATAGGCTGCAAATGTTGATTTTTCTTGGCCGCTTTACCTCCATTTTGTAGTAAATCTGATTTGGGTCTCTCACCGAGTCCAGTGCAATGTATGCTTGTTTCATTTTCCAATGGCATTTTGTTCCCAGTACAGTCAATTCTGTTTGGGTGGTGTATCATTTGAAGACCAACCACCCATGTAATCGCTTCTAAAACTTTTCTTTATCTGTTACCCAATTAGCAGTTTAATCAATTGTTTTACCACTCTTTTGAAAGTTTGCCCATATCTATTGCCATTATACAAAGTGGCTAATTCAAGCCTCACAATGCTTCTTTCAAGATATTTCGTATAGCCTCCATTATGCCTTTTAAAGTTGTTTTCAGTCTAAAATCCTTGTGCCACAATATATAATCTGCAGTTGAGCGCAATTTGTTCTAGAGCATAATAAATGCTGTAGATATAGGGACTGGATATTTTGTTCCTAAGATTTTCAAACAAACTTTGTCGGGCGATGTTGTTCTTGATTCATTTCGAAAGTTGTTTATACAATCTTATCACCATTCATTCAAGTATACTGGTCTCTGCATCTTACATTATTTCCCATCCATATGCACGTGTTTGTAACAATTTGGCCTTAATTTCTGCTATAAGTACTTTACATTCACCATTTTCATTGGCCTAATAACTTTCTCCTTTGCTCTCTTGAAGCATTGTTATATTGTACAGCCATGTGAGATGGCAGTTTGTTCTTTCTAACGTTGCTCGTTCCCTATTTTCAGCTTATCGCAGTTATTATTTTCTTCATATTTTATTTCAGTAAGGTGTTAGTAGGGACTGTGCTTTTGCTTTTGTTTTCATTCCTGGTACTCCACTCCCACATAACAAAAGTCACCTGGGTAAAAATACGTTTCCATAGCCTCCAAACTCAACAGTATACATATTGCGCATTGATCAATGTAATCAAAGTAGCATATTTCTCTCCCCTTTGTATTAGTGAATACAGTCAGGCAGTAGGACCCCAGCAAGTCAAGATTGGATTGGGCAAATTTGACCAGAAAGTGTAGAGAGACTTTGCATTAATTTGGGCAAATAGTTGTTTATAACATTTTGTTTGGAAGATCTTTGGAGTTCCTGAAGGTAGGATCTTTTTCAAGCTGTGAGCTAAGGATTGTTCACTGTTTTTTTTTTAATTATGCAATTCATCCACTTTATTGCTAGCTTTGTTGCTTTCATGTGTATTGCCAAGGTGTTATACCTTACTTGTCCTCCTATGTGGACCTTGTGGATCCATGAAGACTATCCAGGTTGCAAGCCTCAGTTGAACGTGTGGTTCCTGATGAAAGTCACCCAGGATCCTCATCCGTTTTTCCTACAGTATTGAGTAAATATTCAACTTTATCGGACTTTATCCTTTATCTGTTAACACCTTGATTTATATTTCGAGTGGTTTGATCATCGAATCACTAATTTCAACTTTTGTCTATTTTTTATATTATAGGTGGTTTAGATACTGGGGGCCCCATTAGGATGGTGGCGTATCGCCCCCGCCAGGCCGGCAGTAGCCACCACCGGCCTGGTGGGGGCAATTCGCCCGCCATCTGTGCAAGAATGACCCCAAAATATTATTATGGCTGGGGGTTCCACGGCTGATGGAAAGACCGTCCGCCGCTTTTCCACCCGGTGGACATGTCGACCGGGCGGAAAAGGGTTCTCTATGGTGGTGGCGTCTTTTAGACACCGCCAGCCATATTATAATGTGCTATGTTGAATGCCTTTCCGTGGTGCCATTGCTGCCACGGAAAGGCATGCGGAGTCTGCTACTCTGGGGCGGTGGGGGATGCACATGGGGGTACCTATGGTACCCACCTGTCTTTCAAAGAACAACGTAGCAGACACCGTACGGTGCCTGTCACATTGTGCTTTGAAATGCACAACATGTATTTTTAGTGTTGCTGCGGGCGGTGCTTTCAGCACCGCCCGCCGCAATGTTAAAAATACGGGATGCGCCTGCCACTGTGGAGGGCGCATCCTAATTGCCCCCAATGGACGCCAGCCCTTATGGCGGGTGGACTCTGTCCGCCCGCCAACCTAATGGGGCCATAAATTACCATGTTCATGTGTTGACCAATATTTTTTTTCATTCTACAGCCTGACTTTTTGTTTTTCAAGTTGCTCTCTATTACTTTAACTTTGAAGAATCAGGCTATTGAAATAAAGAATGTCTCCAACATAAGTCAATTTGTTAGTGCGGGCTATTCGGGAGTATTACATGTTTATTATTGGGTTACATACTTCAATTTACCCATTACAAAGCTCTCTCTTTCTTCTTCCTTTGATCACTGGGGTTTTATATTTTTTATATCCTTTACATTTTTTGCACAGGATTGCAAAGCGTGGATAGCACATGGAAACTTCATTTAAGATTAGTATGTTTGGTACTTGAATTTCCAAAGGTATATCCTTTACATTTTTTGCACATGATTGCAGAGCGTGGATGGCACATGGAAACTACATTTAAGATTAGTATGTTTGGTACTTGAATTTCCAAAGGTGCCACAATGCTGTGTCTGATTCAGGCTTCTGGTGGGAGATATAAGTGGCTCGTTCACTTTTGTCATATTCATTTTTAATGCATTTTTTCTTCACCTAACATTTTATTGCTAGTTATATTTGCATTTTTCAACTACTAGTTCATATGTTTGATGGTCTTCTTCTCCTTGGGCCCCATTCACAGAACTAACTTAAGACAAAATCCTAAACTTACTACTTTTGGTGTTCACAGAAGTTAGGATTTTATCTTGAGACAAACGTAAGATAGACTTAAGACAGACTTGAGACAGACTTAAGACAGACAAGACAAGATTCTAACTTAAGTCTGTCTTAAGACAAACTCTTAAGTTAGTTCTGTGAATCTGGTCCCTTGCCACTAACCCCCTTAACTTTTGAATTTGGCACTTTTAAAATGTGATATCCTTACACAAATACAAACTGTGAGTATAGATTTGCCATCTTTCCAAATTTGTTGTAAGTCTATCTATAACGCGTTGTTCCATAGAAATATTTTTTTAATAATGTTTACCAAAAAAGTACAAGTAATCCATCTTCCCATCAAGTCATGCTTTTCCCATTATTAACAATCTTTTTAATTTTTAGTTCAAACTGTTTTCAATTTGCTTAATTAGTATGCCAATCATTTGTTCTAGTGTGTTTTTAAACATGTTCTTTAACAATATGAATCATGTCTTAACATATTTAAAATGTCTATAAATGTAATGCAAAAATAAACCTTTTAAAAATAAGAGATATATAATGTTATGTTGCATCTACCATTTTATCGGATATTGAAGCTACATCAGTAGCTAAAGTTTATATTGTGTCTAACAATATTTTAAATTCACTTTGCTATGTGCAAACATGTAGAAACATTCAAAACCACAATTATGCATTCATTTGTACACTAACCAACACTTTACATGTAAATAACCAATATATAATTAGAAAATAAACAAACCCCCACAACCATAATGGAGTACATTTCACACTGACGAAGGCGGCAACGCCGAAACGCGTTTGTAACCTTGCTATCTGCAAATGCTGTAATAAAATATGGCTAACCACGCTGGAGCGACTTTGAGTGCTCTTTTTTGAAGACTAGTCCCGAGGATTGAGGGACTTAGCGTTGGGAAAATATTACGCACACCACGGTGCGGCAAGAGGCACCCGTGGAAGAAGTGGAGCGGTGGTTGGTGGAACTGGTGTGCAGAAAATGTTTTTTTATAAAAAAAGGAAAATATATGTATATATATATATATATATATATATATATATATATATATATATATATATATATATATATATATATATATATATATATATATATATATATATATATATATTACCTACTGGCGGTCGCCAGTAGGTATTTATAGTTAGGATTTTTTTCAATGCAAAATCTCAAAATTCTATTTGGAATAACTTTGGCGCCGGTTGACGAATCTGCCTGAAAACTTCCTCAAATTTGCCTCGCGGAGTTCCGGTCCTTCCTTGAAAGTTTCGGGGGGATTCGTCAAGCGGGGGCCGAGATAAAAGGGGGGTCCCAAAACATGTTTTCCCCATGTTCATTTCCGTAGGGCGGTCAAACTCACTTTTAGCCCGAACGGCTGAATGGATTTGCACCAAACTTGGCAAAATTGTAGGGACTGGTAGCCCGATGTGCCTTTGCTATGTCTCAAGATATGTGCTCCAGTGGTTTTTGAGTAATTTAGGTTAAAAAAAACTATATATATCTATGGCAGCGCCCCGGTACGCACACCGGGGAGTGCTCCGGGCGCACCACGCGACTTGCGCACAGAAAGCTGATTGGCTCTCGGGTGTCTGTAAACATTCGAAACAGTCCGGAGCGGCCGCCATCTTGTGTCTCGGTAAAATCGAGACATAAGAGGTGGAAAAATCAAAGGGGGAAATGACCATAAGGGGGCAGGGATAGACCCCCCCTGACCCCCTAGGTTTGATGTGGGGGCCTTAAAAGGGCCCAGCGGGGCAAAACATTTTTATTTTTTTTGATTTGCGCGGGGGGAGTGCCCGGTACGCGCACCGGGGAGCGGACCGGGGAGCATCCCATGGAGAAAAATGAATAATAGAGTTTTTTAAAAATTTAGCCTTTTTTCAGAAATTGGAGGTAGTTCTAAAAATAACTGTTTTTTTCTTCTTTTTGTTGTTTTATATTTTTTTATTGTTTTTCGAACATTTTTAACTTTTTTGGGGTTTTCTGAACAGTTTTATTTTTTTTGTATTTTTCATGGGGAGAAACGAAAAAACAGGAAATTGAATATGGCTCAACTGGAGGGTTTATTGGGGCATTTGTGGTTGTCCCCAGCAAGGACGATGAGCTTTACACTCTGTTCTCCGTAGGAGATGGTCTTCCCTCAATATTTACAGATAATTCGGAAATCTGCAAATCGTGGCTGAATGCAAGGCATCGTCTCACTTTCCTCTGGTGCTGACGGAGTGGGTTGCTTTCTTTTTGAGGTGGTGCTTGTGGATTGGGAAGGGTTACTGGCCAGTTCCCTCATCTCTGCAGCAGAATAGTTTATTGGATGCTTGCGGTGCATGTGGCGAATCATCGTGTTGTTTCCAAATTAATATTTTTTATTAGGGTTCCCCCTAGAAAGTTCCATGCCACAGATTAGGCAAGTCACCTTGGCTGCATTTACTTTTTTCTTCCCCTCTGGGATCGAAAAAAACTCCCATATAATGTGTGGTGTTGGCTGGTATGGGGTATTTTGTTCTTCAAGCCATCTTCTCCTCCCCTCTTCCTCCTCCTCCTCCTCTTCCTCCTCTTGTTGACCACCAATGATATCTTGTGGTGGTCCTCTTGGTGGTTGTGGTGGTGGTGGTGGTGGTGCAGATGCACCAGCTGATGCTGCTACTGAAGCTATTATAAATATCAAAAAGGTACAGAGAGGTACAAACAGGTCTTCCGAAGTAAAAGGACAAAATCAGAATAAGGAAAAAAGGTGGGATCTTTCATCCTTTTGAAAAAAAAAAATTATTGAACCAATGAAAAGTGTTATTTTCGGGTCACATGAACCGACGCGCTTACGCTACGCGCCCAGGGGCGCGTCGCATAAGCGCATCAGACGCCTACGTTGCGCGATCGTATTCGCTCGAGTGCTTCCGGGTGCGCTTACGCCGTGCGTATCACGCGGACGCGGCTAAGCGATACGTCACGATCATGTTTTGGTTCGCGATATTGCCGCTTACGGGACGCTCCCCGGTGCGCGCCCTGGGGCGCTTCATAAAACTACGCTTTCCGGGGCGCTCACCGGGGCGCGCACCGGGAGCGCTCCAAGGCAAAAAAAAAAAAAACAATATACTGGTAGCCCGATGTGCCTTTGCTATGTTTCTAGATATATGCTCAAGTGGTTTTTACGAAAATTAACTTTGAAAAATATATATTGGGCTACATTGGGCTATATATATGTTAGAGCCCAAATGTAGCCCAATGTAGCCCAATGTAGCCCAAAGAAGGCCACCAGAGACAAAAAAAAACAAATGTAGCCCAAATATCAGCCAGATGTAGCCCAACTATAGCCCAATGACAGAATGTTCCAGAGTGTTCTAAAGAACAACTAGAGCGCTAACAGTCTTACTTATAAACTGAGACTTATAGTTAGGAATTAGCATTTAAAAAACCTTTGAAATTCACTGAAAAAACCATAGGTTTCACACCAGTTATAGTTAGGAATTAGCATTTAAAAAACCTATTAAATTCACTGAAATAAACACAGGTTTCTCCCCAGTTATAGTTAGCTGGAAATTTTGCTGACATAAAACCATTGAAATTCCCACATTGTAGTTAGTTGGACTCACTATAACTTGCGCGTGCAATGCACTGCTGATGACGTCACATATTACATCACTCATGACATGGTCAGTAACATCACTCATGACATCACTGATGACACCATCCTTGTGACAGAGTGACAGACCTCCTTTCACTGTAATGTAACCCTTGAAACACATATTCAAAAATAGAAACTAAAATAAAATAAAAAAATTGAGATAACCATATCAGTTACAACAACCAATTCAGTAATTCCACCATCTATATGCACATCTACTCATTCACTAACAGTTCAATATACTCACTCATACATATAGTCACTCATCATATGTAGTGATACACCTATACATCCTGTAACACACCGACAGTCATCCAAAAGTTACTCTCACACATGCAAATAAACAATTGAACATCCATTTATTTGCATATAGAGCTATACACACACTACCACCTTACTTCTATTGAAATTTAAACATATTTATTCTCTTAAACAATCCCTTATAGAAACACATATGGGCCCCATTAGGATAGCGGGCGGAAAACCACCCCGCCCGCCATGGATGCGGGAAACAACCGCCCGCCATGGAGGCGGTGCAACCGGCAGACAAATTAGGATCGACCGCCACTAGAGACCGACCGCGGCGGTAGCGGTGAAAATGAAACCGCCCGACGTGTGCGGTGATGACAAAACTCCGACCGCGGCGGTCGGAAAAGCAGCTGGAAATACAACACCGCCCACAGGGAAAGCGGAGACACCGCACAGGAAATTACGATATCCCCGAGGGTGGCGCGGGCGGACCGGCAGGCACCGACCGCCGCGGTCGAAGGCAGGATTGCATGGGAGAAATGACGGACAAGCACCAGCAAAGTCACCGTAGCGGACGAACACGAAATCCATCGCGGTCGATGTCAAAGCACCGCAGCGATGCAAAATACTGCATAAACAAAGTAGCCCAGCAACAAATACATACAACACACACACACAGATACAGAAATGGCAAAGAAATACACAATACTACATAACCACACCCACTACACACCTGACAACCACTATCCAATTGGACACACCCACACAGCTGAGTACAAATCCACACCCTCCACTCACCACAATCCTTTGCATCTTCCCAGAACAGAAGGCCACACACCACATCTGAGAGAGGCAAAATCGCACACAACACCCACCACCACCATCAACACCACCATCACACCATCACAATCAAACCCCCAGCACAGAACACACCTCATCACCACACCCTTGCACCCACACACCCCTGCACCCACAAACACCTCAACACCCCCACACCATGACCTCACAAAAAATGCCCAAATTCACAGAGAGTGAGTTGACAGTCATGGCCAACGAGATTGTGAGAGTAGAACCACAACTATTTGGGAACCTAGTCCAACAGACACCATTAGCCACCAGGGCACAAATGTGGGAAAGGATTGTCCAAAGGGTTAATGCAGTTGGGACCACCCCAAGATCCAAGAAGGAGATCATGAAGCGGTGGCATGATCTCAAGAGGGTTGTCAAGGAGAAGAGGAGCAAGAACTGGACTGTGGCAAACTTGACTGGCAGTGGCCCTCCCGTCCCAATGAAGACATTCACACCATGGGAGGAGAAGGTGCTTGGTATCCTGCTACCTGAGAGTTACACAGGAGTAGCCGGGGGAGCGGAGGCTGGTAAGTACAGACAACCACATTGACTTTTACCTCCTTGCAATACCCAACCACCAATACACTGTCCATCCCTAAACAAGATGTAGCCAGCCATTCTGCTGAGGAGGCCTGTATGGGGCCGGAATGTCAGTACAACAACTCCCACCATAGCCCCTGTCCCACAGCCCAGCAGCATGGAGGCCTGCCCCACCCAGGAGAAAGTGTCAGCCATTGCACTGTGTAACAAACAAACTTACAGGTAGGTAGCCATCTGCACTTGGAGGGTGTTTGTGGGTGCGAGGGAGGGAGGGAGGGAGGCCTGTCTCACTACTCCCAGCATGCCCCTTGTCCCACAGCCCAGCAGCATGGAGGCCTGCCCCACCCAGGAGAAAGTGTCAGCCATTGCACTGTGTAACAAACAAACTTACAGGTAGGTAGCCATCTGCACTTGGAGGGTGTTTGTGGGGGTGAGGCCTGTACCACTACTCCCAGCATGCCCCCTGTCCCACAGCCCAGCAGCATGGAGGCCTGCCCCACCCAGGAGAAAGTGTCAGCCATTGCACTGTGTAACAAACAAACTTACAGGTAGGTAGCCATCTGCACTTGGAGGGTGTTTGTGGGGGTGAGGCCTGTACCACTACTCCCAGCATGCCCCCTGTCCCACAGCCCAGCAGCATGGAGGCCTGCCCCACCCAGGAGAAAGTGTCAGCCATTGCACTGTGTAACAAACAAACTTACAGGTAGGTAGCCATCTGCACTTGGAGGGTGTTTGTGGGGGTGAGGCCTGTACCACTACTCCCAGCATGCCCCCTGTCCCACAGCCCAGCAGCATGGAGGCCTGCCCCACCCAGGAGAAAGTGTCAGCCATTGCACTGTTTAACAAACAAACTAACAGGTTGGTAGCCATCTGCACTTGGAGGGTGTTTGTGGGAGGGAGGGAGGGAGGCCTGTCTCACTACTCCCAGCATGCCCCTTGTCCCACAGCCCAGCAGCATGGAGGCCTGCCCCACCCAGGAGAAAGTGTCAGCCATTGCACTGTGTAACAAACAAACTTACAGGTAGGTAGCCATCTGCACTTGGAGGGTGTTTGTGGGGGTGAGGCCTGTACCACTACTCCCAGCATGCCCCCTGTCCCACAGCCCAGCAGCATGGAGGCCTGCCCCACCCAGGAGAAAGTGTCAGCCATTGCACTGTTTAACAAACAAACTAACAGGTTGGTAGCCATCTGCACTTGGAGGGTGTTTGTGGGTGCGAGGGAGGGAGGGAGGCCTGTCTCACTACTCCCAGCATGCCCCTTGTCCCACAGCCCAGCAGCATGGAGGCCTGCCCCACCCAGGAGAAAGTGTCAGCCATTGCACTGTGTAACAAACAAACTTACAGGTAGGTAGCCATCTGCACTTGGAGGGTGTTTGTGGGGGTGAGGCCTGTACCACTACTCCCAGCATGCCCCCTGTCCCACAGCCCAGCAGCATGGAGGCCTGCCCCACCCAGGAGAAAGTGTCAGCCATTATACCCTGCACGCTCACCTTACAGGTATGTAACTACCGTTTATCTTCATGAAGTGTGTGTGTATTAATCGATTTACTATTGTACAAAATGCATAGACAATCAACCTTTAGGACACCATGATCTACCTATCCACTATGTAATGTAACACGATGTTGCCATGATTTGTACAACTGATGACAGCACAATGCACTAGTGTACAGACAGCTGATGATACACAGATGACACAAACACTGACCACTCCCCATCTACTCCACAGGTGATGAAGAACTCACTGCTGGGGACAACACCAACGACCCGCAGAGCCAGTCTACACCTCCGGCACATGGACTCACAGATGCAGACTCCCAGGACAGTATGGACGATGAGCTCCAGCCCGGCACATCCGGTGTTCCACACACCCAGAGGTCCCAGGCCCCCATCCTCCCCACCACCACCTCTGCTGCAACGACAACGCAGCAGACCCCTGCTGTCACAGCCTCTGCCTCCACCGCAACCACCACCGCAGCCACTGCCACCAACACCACCACGACCACCAGTACCACCTCCCGCACCCTCCCTGTCCCTAGGGATGACCAGCCCACACAAACAACTGTGGAGGGCAGGGAGCCAGTGCGTGGCGCACCAGTGGCGAGGGAAGAGGTTCGTGGCAGCAGAGCAGGTGGGAGGGCCAGGGCCAACACCAGACCTCAGGCGGAGTGGACACCATCCCTGGACCACTTCACCAGAGTTGTGGATGCCTATCAAGAGGTCCAGGGACAAAGTGGCCGGTCGGAGGAATTTTTCAGGGAGCTCATCCTGCTGATGAGGTCCATCAATAACCACATGGGACAGATGGTGGACCTCATGGGCCAGCAAGTGGCGTTGCAGAGGGACAGGCCTGTGTCCCAACCATCACCGACATCCCCTCCTGTTGTGCAGCAGGATGCCAGTCCACCATCCTCCCCTGCGCCAACAGAGAGGGGCGAGTCCTCTGACGCCGCTGGCCATTCAGCAGGCCCCCCACCGCCAAAAAGATCTAGGGGGCGTCCAAAGAAGAGCCTGGGAGTCTCTGGAAGCCAAGCACCTGCCACACGCCAGTCACGGAGCCAGCCTTGAAGACAACCCTCTCCCCAACTGCATTGACTCTTTTGGACTATCTTTCCCCACATTGCCTTGGCAATGGCACCTGTCTGTTGGACTGGGTCACCACATTCATGTGGTGTCTACTCTTGCATCTCAGCGACCATGACTGTCAACTCACTGCTCATTCCCCACCTTCCTGTAAATATTCACGCACAATTCACATGTCCACCCCGTAAATAAAATACCTTACAATCCAGATTTTGTGTAGTGAATTCTTTAGTGCATAATTTACAATGATGATTATGTCCATGATATGTAAACATGATGTACAGTATGCAGGGCAGGAACACGCTGGAGAACCTAGGGAGACACAACAGAACTACAGTCACTGGTCTCATCGTGGCAACACACACAGATCACTGATCCACAAATATCCTAATTATCACAGGTACCCTACACAGTGTCTATCTGAAATGCTGTAATGCCGTCCATAATACATCTCCGGACGTAACGTCCATTCCAACAATCCCATACATAGGTGACAGAACATGTGGCTATTGGGAACATCTGCGCATAACCATTCATAAGATAAGCTAAGACACTAGACTATGTAGACGTTGTAACTCGTCACACACCTTCAAGTGAAGTAGCGTTGGATTAGCTGCTGCCGTTGGTCAACTCCTTCCTCCTCTCCACTCTCCTCATCACTGGATTCAGGTCCCTGAGCAGGTTGTGGCCTTGGTTCCTCACCGTCATCCAGGAGCAGGGGGACCCCCTTGTGGATGGCCAGGTTGTGTAGCATACAGCATGCCACAACGATCTTGCACACCTTCCCAGGCGAGTATGCAAGTGCGCCTCCAGTCCTGTCAAGGCACCGGAACCTTGCCTTCAGCAGCCCAAAAGTACGTTCAATTACCCGTCGTGTCCTGCCATGGGCCTCATTGTAGCGGATCTCTGCAGGTGTCTGGGGATTACGGAGTGGGCTCAACAGCCATGGCCTACTGGGATAAGCCGAGTCCCCTGTGGAAAAAAAAATACACATTGCAATGTTGTATGGCCACAGTAAAGGCAGTGACACACAGCACGCGATAGCAGTTGTGTAACTCACCCACAATCCAGGCACGTTCGGGATGCAGATTCTCCATCACCCGTGGCACCATGCTGTTCCTCATGATGAAAGAGTCATGTGCGGAACCGGGATACTTAGCACACACATGTGAAATTGTCATGTCTGCAAGGCACACCACCTGCACATTCATGGAGTGGTAGTGTTTCCGGTTTCGAAAAATGTGCTCCGTCGCCTGCGGTGCCACCAGAGCCACATGGGTGCAATCTATCGCACCGACTACATGTGGGATGTGCCCAAGTGGATAGAAGTCCCCCTTAACGGCAGCCAATTCATGTCCCCGGGGGAAATGGATGTAGCGATTCCGATAGATCATCATGGCCTCGAGTACATCCCTCAGCACCATGCTGAACATGGGCTGCGACATTCCCCCAGCGTTAGCCACGGTCTCCTGGAAGGAACCAGTTGCAAAGAAGTGTAGTGCTGCCATTACCTTGTGGGCGGGTGTGAATGCCGTAGGATAGTGACGGCGAGGCTGCAGGTGGGGCTCCAATAGATCACACAAGATCTTCAATGTCGGTCTGTCCAACCGGAATTTCCTGATGATTGCCTCATTCTCCATGTCCTCAAGCACAATCACCTGACGTCGGAGATCTGGCCTCCTCCCAGTTCAGGATTAAAAACAATAGGTCAATGACAAGCATCATGAGATGGCCATAGCACAAAACATCATTGATGTAATGGGTAAAAAACAATGGCCAGAAAGCTGCATGGCACATCTGGTTACATGGCTGCCCAATAGCTACACACAGAGGGCAGGCCTCTCCAGTGACAATACCCAAGTGACAATAATGTGGATACAATGATTAAACGAGTGACATGCGCAGACATGGAGCTACAAGAGCCACAAATCTAATGTGACTTAACATGTCTGTCATACCCATCTGCCGTACCTGCCAGACCTCAATGCATCATGTACATTGTGGAAGCATTCATCAACACAATGATCACAATAGCAGGGACACTTCTGGTTGTGTGCATGATCAGTTCTGAATGCACAAGTAGGGTGACCAACTGGCATTGGTCCAAATTCAGGACGGTGAGTGTAAAAATTCAGGACAAAGGGTCAAAATTCAGGACACAAATTCAGGATAGGAGGTCAAAATTCAGGACTAAACTTCAGGACAATAGGTACGTTTTACAGACACATCAGAGGTCGCGCAATAGTATATAAGTAAGCCCAGCCATTTCCAAACATATTCAACCATTTGCAAACCTACCCATCATGTATCCTTCCATCTATCATTTCACTCATCCATCCCCTCATCCATCCTTTCACTCATCCTCCATTATCCATCCATCCACCCTTTCACCCTATCCATCTGTACACTTATCCATCCACTCTTCATCCCATCCATCCATTCACTCACCTATTCAGCCATTTACCCTTTCACCAATCCAGCCATCCTTTCACTTACTAATCCTTCCACCCATCCACTCTTTTAGTCATCCATCCATCCTCCCTTTCTCTCTCCATCGACCCTTTCACTTAGCCTTCCATCCATCCATCCAACTACCCATCCATCCATCCATCTACTCATCCACTCATGAATCCATCCATTGCCCCTATCACTCATTCATCTATCATTTCACTCCTTCACACATCTATTCATCCTTTTGTCCATCTACCCTCCCTTTCACTCACTCATCCATCCTTACACCCACCCTTTCACTCATATGTCCATTCATTCACCCTTGCACTTATCAATACATCAATACATCCATCATTTCACTCATCCACCTACCCCCCATCATCCACCCACCCACTCATCCATCCATCCTTTCACCCACCCCCTCATCATCCATCCATCCACCCTTCCCCTCATCATCCATCCGTTCACCCACCCCCTCATCATCCATCCATCCATCCATCCTTCCCCTCATCATCCATCCTTTCCCGTCATCCATCCATCCTTCCCCTCATCCATCCTTCCTTTCACCCATCCTTCCCCTCACCCATCCATCCATCCCATCCATTTATCCTGCCCCTCATCCATCCTTCCCCTCCATCCATCATCCTTCCCCTCATCCATCTTTCCCCTCATCAATCATCCAGCTACCCTTCCACCCATACATCCAGCTATTTACATTTTCTCTCCATCCTTCCCCTCACTCATCAATCCATCTATCCTCTCTCATTATCCATTTAGTCAATCTTTCATTCATCCATTCACCCTTTCACTAATTCATCCAGCCATTCACACATCCCTTCACTTACTTACTCGCCCACCTTTCCATATTAATTTTGAGCTGAGCCCTTTTGAGAAGAGGCCCATCAAGAACTTCACCCTCGCTGCAGGGGCCGTTCCAGGACTGGTACAGAAGCCACCCAGGGCAGAGACAGGATCCACCACAGGGGGGGACAAGAGCCATCACAGGAGGGGGTGGACTGGAGCCACAACATGGGGGACAGGAGCAGGAGTCATCACAGGAGAGGGAACGTGATCCACCAGGGTGGGCACAGGGGTGGCCATGCAGTATGCTAGTATCATCTTGGGCTTCTCGCCCCCTCCTGCACAAGCTCCAAAATGCCATCCCCCACTGTGATATACAGTACTCACAGGAGATACTCTAAGAGAACTGATTGTCCTCCATACTTTGTTAATCAGTGTGGGTGCGATTGTGCCATTTCTTTATTGTATTACGTTATGCATGTTTGAAGAACCGAGGTTTGCTTACAAATTAGTGGCAGTAAGTAAGCTCGGTGAAGAGAAGCAGGTGCTGCCTCGGTGTAATCAGGGGTGTAATCTGGCCGAGTCTCGGATGTTTGGGGCCCTGGGTAGAAATGGAATGTGCGAGCCCCCCTCAAAATAGCAGATACAAGACGCATTCAGGGCTGTTTGCATGTGAATGGATGCCCCCTGCTCCTGAACCTGCGCCCCTCCCTCTGTCACCTTCAAGCACCTCTTAACAGCTCATCAAGGGCTGGAGGTGTGAGGGTTGCCATCCCGCTGTGCCTCTACAGTGCTGCTGGGGGTCTGAGCTTTCATGCAGCATCGGAGTCAAGAAGGGAGGTGGGGGAAAGCTGTGCCCGGTTAAAATTACGGACAAATGGCGTCCGATAAAGAATCCTTCACGGACAACGGACAGACAGCCAAAATTACGGACTGTCCGTGAAATTTACGGACGGTTGGTCACCCTATGCACAAGTCAGGTACGATACAATGCAGTGCCACCAGCCTGGTCAAGGTCTGCACTGACCAACAACACATTAAACCTCACTGCATCTATGTAGAGCACCTGACGTCTGTCAATTATCAGCACCCATCAAAAGCCTTACTAAAATGGCACAAACACATGCTAAAGTGGCTCAGACTGAACGTGCGTCCTCCTGTGGATGCAATGGCTCTGTGGCATCGTGTGTACAATGATGTGCCCTACACCATGTAGCTGCATGGCACTTATACATTGTCCATGATTGACATACAGAGCAATGTGCACGAAAATGCCAGAACCTAGCGCCAGTCCCTGGCGGTGTGACCCCAGCACCACCATCTACCCAGCCAAGGTAGCCATTGGCACATGGACTGGTGTCCATGCCGCTGGCTAGGCTCCGCCGCATCAGTCGCGGTACCTACCGCCGGTCCCCGGCGGAGCGTCACCGCCATGGTGCATTGCATACAGCCAATGGCATGGGTGTTCAATGTGGCATGATGCAGATTTGAATAATGCGGAAGCGGCGCGCCGCCGCCGCGGAGCCGGTCATTGGATGCTTTTGAATGATGCACCATCGCGGTAGCGCACCCCGGACACCCGCGGTGCGTCACCGCCATGGTGCATTGCATACAGCCAATGGCATGGGTGTTCAATGTGGCATGATGCAGATTTGAATAATGCGGAAGCGGCGCGCCGCCGCCGCGGAGCCGGTCATTGGATGCTTTTGAATGATGCACCATCGCGGTAGCGCACCCCGGACACCCGCGGTGCGTCACCGCCATGGTGCATTGCATACAGCCAATGGCATGGGTGTTCAATGTGGCATGATGCAGATTTGAATAATGCGGAAGCGGCGCGCCGCCGCCGCGGAGCCGGTCATTGGATGCTTATGAATAAGGCTGACCCAGACAACCAATTGTAGCACCTTATCAGCTTCCTAACGACCCCATGGGCCTATAAATCTGTGGGAGTGAGCCACACATTCCCACTGCTCACAGAGCCTGCTGCCTGGGACCCTCTCCTGCTGCTGCCTGAGACCCTCTCCTGCTGCTGCCTGGGACCCTCTCCTGCTGCTGCCTGGGACCCTCTCCTGCTGCTGCCTGAGACCCTCTCCTGCTGCTGCCTGGGACCCTCTCCTGCTGCTGCCTGAGACCCTCTCCTGCTGCTACCTGGGACCCTCTCCTGCTGCTGCCTGGGACCCTCTCCTGCTGCTGCCTGGGACCCTCTCCTGCTGCTGCCTGGGACCCTCTCCTGCTGCTGCCTGGGACCCTCTCCTGCTGCTGCCTGGGACCCTCTCCTGCTGCTGCCTGGGACCCTCTCCTGCTGCTGCCTGGGACCCTCTCCTGCTGCTCACAGAGCCTGCTCCCTGGGACACCTCACAACTCACTTCCGCCACAGGTCTGCCATATCCACAGGGATGTCAAGAACAGATAAGATCCGTGCCAGTCCATTCACGAGTGAGGAGCTGGATGTCCTTGTGAACGAGGTGCTGGCACAGTACCCACGGCTGTTTGGTGGCCCCAATGTCGTGGTAAGTCACCATGTAGGGAGCTGTAGGGCAGGGTGGTGTCAGACGTGTATTCATGATGCAGCTGTATGTTATTTTGGATGTGTGGTGCTGACAAACACTGACAGACAAGATGTTTGCAGGTGGTGGGAGTGTGTGTTTTGCATTATGACTCTGTCCTAGGCCAATACTTGTATGTGTGAGTGGGATGTGCTACTTTTTGGGGCAGACATGACCAACGGTTGTTTGCCTTGTAGCTGGTTGGACAGTGTCCGCTTGTGATGTAATTTCAGGGTGCCCCTGTAGTCATAGTCAGTGTGCCCCACAGAGTAGGTTCAGTGGCTGCCCTTCCAAAGTTTGTCCATCAGCCAACTTACATGCTACAGTTGCTGCACACTGATTAGTGGATATGCCACATCAATGCCCTGTACAATTTATGATTCATACAGTGCTGTCGATGCATTTGTGTTGAATCATCATTCTTCAGTGTGATAATCATGGAGACTACGAAGCTCAATGTGTGCATGCATTCACTAATGTTTATGCCATGCAGAGTGGCCTTGTGAGGGTACCCCCAGTTCTGGAGGGAGGGGGGTCACTGTGCGTCCTGATTCAGTGTCTGGCTGCTGTACTGATAGATGCTGACATATGACAATGTGTAAATGTTCATTAGTCCTTCTTTACTCTCATACCTGCAGCTCAAAGTACACCAACGTAAGGCTGTCTGGAGGGCCATAGCAGCAAAGGTGCGAGCCCTGGGGGTATCAAACAGACGACACACACACTGTCACAAGAGGTGGGACGACATCAGCCGGCTGGCTAAGCAAGTGGCAGAGATGAAGTTGGGGATGGTACCACGCACAGGGCGTGTGGCACGCCGCACCATGACTCCGCTGATGGCACGCATACTGGCAGTGACCTATCCAGACCTGGATGCACGTCTGAAGGGGCTTCAGCAGCAAGACAGCGATGGTGAGTATCCGGGGAGGGAGAGTTTGTCTGGGAGTGGATGCATGTGTAGAGTGCCTGTGTCTGCGGTGACACATGTGATGTGCGTGTGCTGCCATGCTGTGATATGTGATGTGAGTGGCAACTGTGATGTGTGTCTGTATGAGGCATTGGCCCACCATGGCCTTACTCTGCAGCTCCTGGCTGCAGTTTTCAGTCCTTGACATATATTTTGTTGTCCACATGGTCACTCTTCTTTGTGATGGTGGGTGTAGTCCCTATTATGCTGTACAGCTGTGTCCACTTAATGAGTGTTACACCATGTCAGTGTACTTTGCATGCACCTGCATGGTAGTGGCCCACACATCTGACAACAATGTGAACCCACATTGGCACATGGTGATTGTAATGGCCTATTTGACAATGTGGCATGTGTAGACAAAACAGGTGTGTGTATTCCCCTCTGGATCCCTTTAGGCTCTGGAAGTGGTGATGTTAGTTGTGGCTACATCATGTCCGTGGGGCAGGTCCATGTGGGCTAGGGGAACACCATCCATGGGCAGGGTGTAGTGCTGTTTGTCATCGACATTGGTCCACTCCTGCCTGTTTGTCCGCATGACAGGCTCAGTTGTGGTGTAACTGGTGTGTAGCAGCACAATGATTTGAGGGTGTGGTGGTTACCATGTAGCTCTAGGCCTCTCATGTGCTGCATTGCTCTGATATCGTGTGACCAGACTATGACACTTATACAACCATGTTTCTGTCACTAATGCAGATTCGGAAGACACCACGGCGGAACATGATCCTGAAAGTGGTGGGGAGACCAGCACGACAGCGGCAGCAGGGCAGGGTGAGACGGAGCAAAGTGACACTGACCACACCAGCGCTACTGAGGGTGACAGGAGTATGCATGAGGAATCTGTGGCTGAGACACAGAGTACCACTTCATCTGATGGCAGGGGGGATGAGTCCCTGTTAGCAGCCACAGGGGATGGGGACTCTGCTGCTGCATCTGACTACCAACGGCCACTGCCCACCCTCCCATCCACTTCCTCTGGGGCTGGCCGTATCCGTGTCACTAAGAGGGGACGTGTGACATTCACACATGGCACCGCAGCACCTGCACCTGTCCCCCCTGCTGCCCTCAGTGCAGAGTGCGTAGAGCTCCTGCGGCAACTTTGCGTGGGCCAGACCGCCCTGCTGAATGCCTTCAGTGCCCACGATTACAAAATAGGGCAGGTTCTGGCATTCATGGAGGGCATACACTCTGACGTGGGTGGCCTACATCGTACACTCCTGTCATTGTCAGGTACAGTGACGTCAGCCCTCCAACATGCCCCCTTTGCAGCTCAGGTGCCTGTGACGTCCACCCAGTCAGTGGCCACATCAGATGACAGTGAGCACTTGGGACATACATCAAGTAAACGTTACAACACTAGGAGCACAGCTCAGACCCAAAGCAAACAATCCCGTCCACAGACTCCATCCCCAAAGAAGGGCAGGGACCCCCCAATATGCACAGACCAGGTGGAGTCACAGAAGAGCAAGGCCAGAACAACATTGTGTCAGACATCAGGCTCACATGCTGCTGAGCCATCACCAGATATTGACTCTGCTATGCCCACAGAGGATGTGTGGGATGTCATGACTACACCTGGGGTGAACACAGGGACACACCCACCTACCACATCAACCCCAGAACAAAGTACATCGAGGCAGGTGGAGGGAAGCCCTGCTGTGACCAGCCCAGTCATTGTGGCAAAGAAGGGCAGTGTAGTGGCCATCCCTGGCAAGAAGGGACAGGAGGGCAGTGTAGTGGCCATCCCTGGCAAGAAGGGACAGGAGGGCAGTGTAGTGGCCATCCCTGGCAAGAAGGGACAGGAGGGCAGTGTAGTGGCCATCCCTGGCAAGAAGGGACAGGAGGGCAGTGTAGTGGCCATCCCTGGCAAGAAGGGACAGGAGGGCAGTGTAGTGGCCATCCCTGGCAAGAAGGGACAGGAGGGCAGTGTAGTGGCCATCCCTGGGGTAAGTGGGAAGGTGGTCACTGTGGGGGGTACACCTTCCAGAGAGGCTAAAGTGGTCCGGAGGCGTAGCCAGCACAAGCGTACTGCAGGATCAAGCACTTCTCCAGAGGGAGTGGCAGTGTCTGCCCCTGAAGTGGAACAGTTGGGGGGTGTGCAGGTGGTGTCAACGCCACTTCCCATCAACCCCATGACAGGGAAGCAAATTCATATTCCAAAGAAGTGGAAGGGCACCCCTCCAACCTCTCCCACCCACACTGTGTCAAGGGCGTGCATGACTCCACCTCCACGTGCCACGGTGCCACCTGGTCCGCACAGCCCTCCACCTTGCAGGCCCTCTGTTATAGCCACACCACATGTCCCTCTGTCACACCAGTCAAGTCGACCTGCAGTCCCTGACACACAGCCAGGTTCCACTCCACATGACAGCCAGGAGTGAGTTGTCAACACCCTCAGACGCCTGTGCCACACATAGGTGTGCTACAGTACACCATTGTTAGCGATGTGGGTGTGTTCCTGGGCCTGTTGCTCTGATGTGCTGTACCCTGCCAAGGACACTGGGCCTGTTGCTCTGATGTGCTCTCCCCTGCCAAGGACTCTGGGCCTGTTGCTCTGATGTGCTCTCCCCTGCCAAGGACTCTGGGCCTGTTGCTCTGATGTGCTGTACCCTGCCCTGCCAAGGACACTGGGCCTGTTGCTCTGATGTGCTCTCCCCTGCCAAGGACTCTGGGCCTGTTGCTCTGATGTGCTCTCCCCTGCCAAGGACTCTGGGCCTGTTGCTCTGATGTGCTCTCCCCTGCCAAGGACTCTGGGCCTGTTGCTCTGATGTGCTGTACCCTGCCCTGCCAAGGACACTGGGCCTGTTGCTCTGATGTGCTCTCCCCTGCCAAGGACTCTGGGCCTGTTGCTCTGATGTGCTCTCCCCTGCCAAGGACTCTGGGCCTGTTGCTCTGATGTGCTGTACCCTGCCAAGGACTCTGGGCCTGTTGCTCTGATGTGCTCTCCCCTGCCAAGGACTCTGGGCCTGTTGCTCTGATGTGCTGTACCCTGCCAAGGACACTGGGCCTGTTGCTCTGATGTGCTCTCCCCTGCCAAGGACTCTGGGCCTGTTGCTCTGATGTGCTCTCCCCTGCCAAGGACTCTGGGCCTGTTGCTCTGATGTGCTGTCGCCTGCCAAGGACTCTGGGCCTGTTGCTCTGATGTGCTGTACCCTGCCAAGGACTCTGGGCCTGTTGCTCTGATGTGCTCTCCCCTGCCAAGGACTCTGGGCCTGTTGCTCTGATGTGCTGTACCCTGCCCTGCCAAGGACTTTGCACTTCCCGATTGTGATTCACCAGTGCATAGTCTATGGCATTTGCACATGATTTTGAGAGTTGCTGTTGTCTACTTATGTTGTGTAGCTACATCTGTGCAATATGTGAATAAATACAGTACATTATGGTGTGTTTTCTCTGTCTCCTTACTGATTAAAGTCATTTTCTTGTTTGATTGAGTTCCATGGTCTATTTTGTACATCACCATTGCAAGGTTGTATGTGGCCATATGATTTTTAGACAGGGGGACAGGTTCTTCAGTCCATTGTGGCCCTGCTGATGTTGTACTCTGTGATGGTTATTTGGCAGGCCATGCAGTTTTCGTGTGGGTGAATTGCTATTGCTGCATACACTGTTCACAGGTCACCTTGGGGGACACTGGCAGCACAGGGTGTGCAGCTGTGCTGTGGTGTAGTAGATGTTTATGATGTGATGAGGTGTGTGTTTCCCATTCTGTGTGCCCTGGCGTGTATGTGTATGGTCGTCTTGTGTTGGCCCTTGGTCCTGGTGGCATGGCTTACATGGCATGTGTGTGGCAGAGGTGTGCAGTGTGAAGGGTGTTAGTTTGTAGTGTATGTATGTGTGCCCCTGTATGGTGTGAGACACACATGTGTCAGGCAGGAGTTGTATGCCTGTTGTATGTTTTGTCTTGCCCTGTGTGGATGTTTGTATTCAATTGTGTGGGCTGTGGGGAGTGCACTGGTGTTGTGTGTCCGTTGTCAGGCAATCCTGCTGTGCCTTTGTCCCTGGTTGTGTGTCGCAGTGTGTGTGTATTGTGCTTGTTGTTACAGTGCTTGTTGATGTGCAAGGGGGTGCACGGGATTGGCACCTGGCCTGTGACTACTTCGGGTGGTGTGCAGTGTTGGTCGGGGTGGTGTGTCGCTGTGATGTTTGGAATGTGTCCATGCCTTGCTGTTGCCCTGCCTTCTGCATTGTGCGCATGTGTTGACCGCGGCGGTGACGTGTCCGTGACCGTGACGTTGCTGCAGGTTGGCCGACGTTGTGTGTTCCGGATCCCGTGGGGTGCCTTGTTCTGAGGTGGGTGATGTGTGGGTGCCCATGTGGATGTGTTGTGCCCCCCAGCAGGATGCCAGTGTTGTGCTTGGGACCTGTGTCGGCATGTGTGTTGTGTGGTGTATATGTGTAGTGACGTACCTGCGGCGGCGTCCGCGGCGGCCCATCTGGCGATAGTGTTGCAGCAGGTACATGACCGGATGCATGTGGAGGGCTGGGTCCATGGGGTTCATGTCGGATCTCGGCGTGCGTGCTCCGCTGTAGACTTTCCGCCTGCTAGAGCTGTGCGGTGTCTCCGGCGCGGTGCGTCAGCTTGTTTGGCCCATCCTAATATGTCGAGCGGGGCGGACGTCATCGACCGCGGCGGAGGGTCTCGATTGGCTGCAGCCGCCGCGGTGGCGGGCGCACCTTGATGGCGGAGCGAGGCGCTCCGCGGCGGACGGGAAATGACCTGTGTTTACATATCCTAATGTGGCGGACGTGATTTCCACTGCTAGCGGGCGGAAAAAGCTGTTTTTCCGCCCCGCCATCGTTTCGGTAGTGCCACCGCCCGCTATCCTAATGGACCCCATACTTATTTAAACAGGAACTCTTACAATCTCTTACTCTCACATATACTCACTTATATACATCAATATTCACATATACTAGATTAAAACATATGTAGTTACTGATAAAGACACTAGTGAGACAGTCATTCACTCACTAACATACACATATACACACTCATTCACCCATACAGTCCTGCACATATGCTGTCTTCAAAACACATACAAACAGAGAGTCAGTCAATCATGCATCTATGTGCTAAGTAATACCCCCACCAAACCATATAGACACTCATACTGATACTAAGAAAAACATCTAATAACCCATGTACATACACATGTAGCTACTCACCAACCCATGCAGCTACTTATACACAAAGTGAAACACTAATACATATATTTAAAAATTTAAACATTACTCACTAATATTTATTTTTCAGAAAGACACACATTCACTGGATGGTGTCATCAGTGATGTCATGAGTGATGTCACTGACCATGTCATGAGTGATGTAATATGTGACGTCATCAGCAGTGCATTGCACGCACAAGTTATAGTGAGTCCAACTAACTATAACATGGGAATTTCAATGGTTTTATGTCAGTAAAATTTCCAGCTAACTATAACTGGTGTGAAACCTATGGTTTTTTTCAGTGAATATATATATATATATATATATATATATATATATATATATATATATATATATATATATATATATATATATATATATATATTATATAGTTTCATCACTTTATCATGCATTTTGGTAATACACATTTAATTTTAATTTACTGGTTCAGCTTCCTAATTGCTAAAAGTTGTTACTGAGAGAGAACCACTCATAATCTTGAGGTACAAGGAACAAGCATGTTCCTTACTGATGAAATCAATGAATTTCATTTCTTTGCATACAGATTTTTTTTAAAGTTAGTTGCTTGTTAGACTACCATGCAAGGAAGACTAGTCTCATTACAATCATACTTTTTTTTAAAATATAGTGATATCCACTTTCCAGATCTACTGTGCCTGAGTCCAGAATTTCTATAGGCACAGATCATTAAATGTCTTTTTTAGCACCCATATTGGTTTCTATTCTCCCTGCATTTGCCAAATTAACATTTTACATGCCGTCCTTGACATGTCACAATGTGTTTCTGCTCCCTATTTTAATTAAATCGATTTGTGTGGTTTAACAACTTTATTGACAATATCTCTTGAATTCCCTGATGCAAGTGGAAAATAATTTGTTGATTGCACTTTTGTAGACCCACCAGCCTTTTAAGTTATATTTTATAATTTCTGATTAGTGCAGTACTGTTTTCATGGCCCCACAGTTCTTTGATTTCCACTGCTTGCCTTGCAGTTGTCCACTTTTGTTTTAATAGATGTTGTATTGCAACAGGCGGCTGTTTTATAATTAGTGTTTGTTTTTCAATACCTGTCAGTCCCTGTAGCCTAACTTGTTTAATGTTATTCACAATCATTCACACTCCAGTACTATTTAAGATCTTTAGTTATTACCCTCACAAACTTGCTCACCCTTTCCTTTTCTGTGTAGTAATCTACTTGGTCTTGATTATGTACATTAGACGAAACCAGTCACTCTAAAATTCATTACAACTATCACTTTTTCTAGTCCCCCTTTGGTTCTGGACAACCACAACATCCCCTCATGAGAGAAGATGTATCGTTTTTTTAACTTTCGCCAACTGAGAGCTAATTAGTAACACAATTTGATAATGAAGCAATACATTTGTTTTTGAATGAAAGGAACAAGTTTGTACCATGGAGGCATACCTTGCGTTGTTTCCTTTACTTTGTAACTTATAAAGCGGCCAAATCCTCACCTTGTATCTCCGTTCTACGGAAGTAATCACTGACAAACTATCAAAGGTAAACAAATTGACCTACAAAAATATCAGAGCAAGAATATCGATATCCTATCTACAACATGGTAAGTCCAAAAATTATCGGAAAAAATATTGATGTCAAAAATATTGTTATAAAAAAATCTTATCAATATAATAAACATAGTAAAAAATATTATATAATGCTTAAATTATTAAGTAATATATATAATTTAATAAAACATGAACTAAACATATACATATAAATATATATACTTAATCAGTTTTAATAATTATTTTAATAACTTATAAATAATTTTAAAATATTATAAATTACAAATACATCTAAGCACCTAAAATAATAACATAAATACAATTAAATTAAATATGTAAAACAAATAAAAAATTGTTTTACTTGTAATATTTTTAAAATTTGTTATATACTACATTAGCTAAAATATTACCAAAAATATTAAATTGCAGATGGAATAAAACTATTGTCCCAACTCCCAAAAAAAACAGTAAGAAAATTGTTGGATAGCGTAGGTATAAAAACGACTATTCCCACTTCAGAGAGTGCAACAGTAGGGAAAGTGTTGGATAGCGTAGGGGTAAAAATTACTATTCCAACTCCAGAGAGTGCAAAAGTAGGGAAAGTGTTGGATAGAATATTACTATTCCCACTCCAGAGAGTGCAACAGTAGGAAAATGTTGGATAGCGTAGAAGTTAAAAAATACTATTCCCACTCCAGAGAGTGCAACAGTAGGGAAAGTGTTGGATAGTGTAGAAGTTAAAAAAACATACTTATCAATAAATTAATGTTTTAAAGTAATAAATTATTAAATAAATCTAAACTATTTACAAATACCAATAAATAGTTATTAAAAACATAAGTATCAATGAATAATTAACAATAAATGAATAATAAATACCAATTAATATTAATTAATTACTGTTAATTATCAATTAATAACTATTGAACAATAAAATATTTTTTATAACAAAAACATATTAATTATAAAAAGTCATTACCAATTAACAAATAGTGAACAATTAAATAAATGTGTATACCAAAAATATGAATTATTAAAAATTAATTTCCAATTAATAACAATGTATTAATATATTAATTAAAAAATAAATAAATAATATTTAGTAATATTTAATTACCAAATATTTATTAAACAATAAATAAATGTTCATAACCCAAAAAATTATACTTTTAAATAATTACCAATAAACAATTAATGTCCAATAAATTATTTATCATTACCCAACCATGAATTTTATAATGATTAATCATGTATCAATTACTTTACACATTATTCCCCTACAAATACATAACACACTCCAATAATAAAATAATACACTTAACATAATTATCAATTAATCAAATAATACAAATGAATTACCAATTGATAAAAATTAATTAGAGTAATAATTAAACAACAACTATAATTATCAATACCAATTAATGAAAATAAATGATTACTGAATTATATTTAAATTACTTCCCACCCTATTCCCCTTAAACCCACAACCCGCGACAGAAATTACACACAAAAATTAACTAATATTAATTTAACATTCCTAAAAATTATTAATTAATTTAGTATAAATAAATTACTTCCCACCCTATTCCCCTATAAACCCACAACCCGGTACGGTACTAAAATACAAGATTAACTTAAAATAACATTATTAACATATAAAAATTGTATACATATATTTTAAAACCAGTAGAACACTTTACCAAGAAAATATAACACATACATATATGTATAATAAAATAAATAACAATCATATAAATATCGATATTTGTAACATCGATATTAGTAACATAGATATTAGTGACATTGATATATTTGACATCGATATTACTAACTTCAATATTACTTACATTGATATTTTAAAAAATCGATATTTCTTACCTTAGCGTCGATATTCTGTCCCTCGATATTCTTAACATCGATATTCTGTCCCTTCGATATTATCACCTCGATATTATTGTAGCAAAGAGAAGAGATTTCAGAAGGGCTCAATTTTTAGGTCTCTTCAGAATATTGAAGAGTACATTTCCCCCCCACCATATTAGAATGGTGGGGGGACAGTGGCAACGGGAAGACCGTCCAACGCTTTTCCACCCAAGAAAAATGGTTTCATATGGTGGCGGTGTCTGCTAGACACCGCCATCCATATCAGGATGCAGGCGGAAGGGAGCCTTCCTGTGAGGGCATTGCCGCCCCAGAAAGGCATGCGGATTTGGAGGTTGGGGTCCCGTTGCCAGGCACCAAGGATGTTGGGGCATGGGGGGTACCTATGGTACCCCCTACATGTGCATGCATGTGCACTGCATGATGCCTGCCACATTGTGCCTGCACCTTCTTTCAAGAATTGGGGGCCCATTAGTATATTGGGCCAATCGCCAATGTCCGCATGGAGGTGGCGCTCTACCCGACATATTCCCCTACCCGCATGTAAATTTCCCCTGCCACAATATCATGGCGGGGGAACCCTGGCGGATGGCAAGACAATCCGTAACAATGTTAGAAATGCAGGATGCGCCCGCCAGTGTGGCAGACGTATCCTAATGGGATGTGCGGGACAGCCGCAGGCATTTTGGGCAGTCCCATTTCCCAAGGGTATGGTGGGCGGACAAAGTCCACCCGCCATGTTAATGACCCCCTTGGTGTTATTATCTTGAAAAATGTTAAATGGTGAGTATAAATTCCTTATTCATTAAAATGCATTGTACGTATATGTACACTCCTCTAGTGTATATGAACTCTTGTGTACTGATAGTGACAAATATTACAATTAATCTATTTAAAAATTTGTATTTACTGTGAGAATTAACTTTAAATTTTTATAAAAGTATTTCCATTGGTTTAGTGACAAAGGGGGTTATCAGGATGGGGGCGGAATTAGTGCGCCCGCCATCCTATCGGGTATTGTGACTGCCCGCCATAAGGGCAGGGGTCCCGTGGGGGATTTAGCATTGCACCACCCACCACAATGCTAGAAATGCACGAGCAGTGCCTGCCGCTTTATTAATGCAAATGCAGGGGGGTACCACAGGTACCCCCCGTGTACACCCCCACCTCTCCTTCACTCTGGGGGCCTGCAGGGGGCCCCCCAGAGGGAAGACCCCATGCCTTTCCGTGGCAGCATCGTCGTCACGGAAAGGCATTTAACTAAGCCCATGGTAATATGGCTGGGGGTGTTTAATAGACACCGCCACCATATTAAACCTTCTCCGTCCCTGCCGCAAGGCGTCCGGGGTGGAAAAGCACTGACAGTCTTTCCGTCCACCGCGTTCCCCCCGCCACATTATTATGGAGGGGGGTCATTTATGTGAGGATGGAAGGCGGATTGCCCCCGCCAGGCTGGCGGTGGCTACCGCCAGCCTGGCCGGGGCAATCCGCCCGCCATCCTAATGGGCCCCAAAATATCAAAAATAATTAATTGTATAAGTACTGACTTCCAAAAAGGTTCCTTTATTAAAAATATTGTGTACCAAAATGATATTCGGACCCTAAATTGCATGTATCTAAAGAAATTCTATTATTTATTTATTTTTAACATATTTTTCAATTTAATAATACATGATAAAAAAATCCTAAATATTAATATACTTCCGAACAATTAATTTTTAAATGTCATTTTTTAGAACAATGATTTAAAACTATCTGTTAAGTCTATTAAAAGTATTATTAAAAATCTTTGTATATTATTTGGTAGCAGTATTCATGTTTAATTTCAATATTTTATGTTTTTTTATCATCGTTGGGCATTTTCGTGTTTATAAGGTTGAAATTCTGGTTTATTTTTAATTAGTAATTCAATATTAATTCATGTTTATATTGAAATTTAAAAGCAAACTTGACAGAACTTATGTTTATTGTATCATTTCTTTTTTTTCTATTTTTTTTTTCATGAGCATGTTGGATGTTTGCTGGTTGAAATGTGAGTAGTACTTTGAATACAATCACATGCTATTCATACTGTTAAATGATATTATGGGCATTATTACAATGTCAGACATTAAGCCTCCGAATGCAGAATTGTAGCCCGACATGCCAGCTTTACAGTGTGAATTTGGGATTATGATGTTGTCTCTTTCAGTGTAAAATGCCTGATCGTTCCGACTTACTTTCAACGTGATTAAGCGGCCTGTTGGCCAGTCGGAAATGCAGTCTAATCCCCTTAGGGTAGAGTTTTCATTATCAGGATTGCAATGTTTGGCATCTTTTCCATTCAGGCTTTTCTGACATTGAAAGGCTTGCAGAAAGTGCTTTTGTAGCCTGTGGCAGGGCTCCCTTTACTTGGAGGTGTACGGTTTTTGGTCATGTGCCCCTCTTGAAATCCCTGCACTGTCTGGCTGGCACCCGATGGTCCTATTCACACATTGACGATATTCCCACAAATTCCCATTCCTCTATGAGACATTCTGCTATGCCGTGTTTATGAACACCGTTCAATCTACTCTACAGATGTAGGTTTTGCATCCTCACTATGGGCCCCATTAGGATGTCGGGTGGATCACCACTGCCATGCGGGCGGTGGCGATCCGCCCGACATCCTTTCCCACCCGCCACTCATTTCCCCCGCCATATTACTATGGAGGGGGGACCGCGGCGGATGGAAAGACCGTCCGCCGCTTTTCGGCCCGGTCAAGGAGTTGACCGAGCGGAAAAGGGTTTTGTATGGTGGCGGTGTCACGTTAGACAACACCATCCATATTAGGGTGAAGGCAGGGACATGCTTGTCCGTGGTGTGCGGTCCTGTTTTACGTCGGGATGGTGGGCAGACAAAGTCCGCCCGCCATCATAATGGGCCTCTATGTGTGCTTGCCATGTACTCAGGCGACCAGAACTGCCGATCTACGTTTGGCCGGTTCACACACTAGGGAACCCTTTAGGACTAGGGGCCCGAAATGTAAAATGGGACCACCCACCATAAGGGCAGCGGTCCCGTGGGGGCCATTAGGATGCGTCCGCCACACTGGCGGGCACATCCCGCATTTTTAACATTGCGCTGCCGCAATGCTAAAAATGCAAATTGCGCACTTCAATGCACAACGTGACAGGCACCATGCAGTGCCTGCCACGTTGAACAGTGAAGTGCACCTCCCACCCCTCGGAGTCCCTAAGGGCCCGCAATGGGCCCCCACAGGACATTCCTGCCTGCCTATCTGTGGCGGCAACACCGCCACAGAAAAGCATGTTCCCACCCACAACCAAATATGGACGGTGGTGTCCAACAAATACCGCCACCATATGAAACCCTTTTCCGCCCGGGCAACTCCTTGACCGGGCAGAAAAGCGGCCATAGTAATATGGCGGGTGGAAATGGGTGGCGAGCGGGGAGGATGTGGTGGGGATCGCCACCGACCGTATGGCGGTGGCGATCAGCCTGACATCCTAATGGGGCTCTATAACGTTGTCAGTCAAAGGCAACTCTGACCCACATCAGAATAGGGCCATATATATTTTACGTATACTTAGTTATTTTATTGTTAAAAATAAATATTTGTGTTTAATGTTTTAGGTGCAGGTTACATCTATTGTAGGTGTATGGTGTCGAATCTAAATAAGATATTACTTTAATTTTTATTTTTTTAATTTTTTTAAACTTTTTTAAAATTAAGATTTAGATCTTGTTTGGAACTATTTTATAACTGTTAAATACTGTTTAAAAATGTACTAATATTAATTACTTCAAGAGTGAGATAAAAAAATTCTGTTTACTATGTAATTAATATATAGTTTGATATATGCAGTAAGTGAGTTGTACCATTTGTTATAGGAAAGTGTGGAAATGTAATGGACTACACTAGATTTATCGTAATTAAAAACAATAAAAAAGAATGTACACAAATCATGGTGATCAGATTTGTTTTACTTTATATTTTGGGTGTGTTTGTTATGTTTTATCTAACGGTCTTTTTGTACATTACATTCACTTATTATAGTAAAAATCTAATTTTGTAACTAATATTATTAATATTCCATTCAGTTACATGTACATACGATTATTTTTTTGTGGGGTAGGAATGTGTTATATGGTTTGTAAAAATGTAGGGTATAAAGTTATTTAAGTATTAACAACTTTACAAATGCTTATTTTAGTACTTAAGTACATTTTTACAATTGTATTTTATTTTGAATTTTTATGAATGTTAAAAATATGGTACTTATTGGCGGTTTCTATTTTCAGAATTTGAATTTATATATTTTAAAAAATATCGATATGAATACATTTATATGTTTTTGAAACTTGTTATTGGTGTTCAGACATTCTATCAAGTACGAAATGTCGAACAACATAAATATTGAGTACTAAGGGTACCTTTACGATGGCGAGTGGACTAAGTCTGCCTGCCACCGTAACAGTAAGCAGGTCCGTCCACCAGGTTTGCGGCGGTACCGCACCAGCAATTAGGATGGCACCGCCACTGTGGCGGTGTCATCACCCATTCCCAGCATTGTGGCGGGCGGTTCTCACAGCGCCACCCGCCAAATGCTGGGAATACATGTTGTGCATTGACATGCACAAGGTTACAGGTACCGCCCGGTGCCTGCCAGCTTGTCCATGCCAATGTAGGGGGTTATAACAGGTACCCCAGAAATGCACCCCCCAACACTCAGTCGGCCTTCTACCGGCCCCCAACATTGAAAACCGCATGCCTATCCAGTCCGACGTGGTTGCGGGGGTGAAACATTGCAGGATGGCGTTTGGATTGCCCCCGCTTGGCTGGTTTTGGCGATCCGCCCAGCATACTAATGGTCCCCTAAATGTTGGTGGTAATTTTATAAATATAGGGGCTGATTACGATGGCAGAAAATCCGCAACCGCCGGCCCAGTGGTGAGGACCACAGGCCCGACAGTTGTGGATTTACAGCCGTCACCCTTAAAATTACCACCGCCACATTAGGATGATGGTGGGAAGGGAAAAGGTATCTCAGCGGATGGAAAGACCATCCGCTGTGGTCCTGCAAGGCAGGCCTTTTACGCCCGCCTTCAGATACAAGGGGTCTATGGAGGTGGTACCGTGCAGGTACCGTCGTGGTCATTGGATGCCTGTCTTTTGCGGTGAAGTTCCTGCTGCAAAAAGACAGGTGGAAATGACTTTGGGGGCCTGTTGTGGGCCCCCAGGGGGTTGGGGGGTGGGGTGCTGCACGTGGGGGGTACCTATGGTACCCCCCTACATTAGCATGTACAAGGTGGCAGGCACCACACGGTGCCTGCCATGTTGTACATGCAAGTGTAAAACATACATTTTTACATTGTGGCGGGTGCTGCCACCCGCCACAATGTAAACATACAGGATGCGCCCACATCCTAATTCATTGTGCGGGACCGCCGCACCTATGGCGGGCGGTCCCTTTTCCACCAGCAAGCCATCGTAATCGGCCCCTCTGTTTTAAAAAATATAGAAATCTTCGATATTACTTTTTTATATGTGCTATTTACATTTTTAAACTTCTAATTAGTGTTTTGTATTTTAGTATATATTTTACATGTAAATCCCTTTTTTGTATAATATTTTTTTGGGGTAGATAATTTTATTAATGTATTTTTTAGTATTTTTCTTTCGGTTTGCGTACTTGATTTAATGGTGGAATAGGGTGTGAAGTAATTTCATTATTATAATGTATGAATTATATTTTGATTTTTAATACTTTTTGAATTAAGACGTCATATTGTGAATATTTTAATAATTTTTTTATTAATTACTTAGAAAATTATAGTTCGCCAATATTAATTAACTACTTGCTAATTATAACGTTATAACGTCATTGTGTAATATTTTTTTAGATACCCATTGTGTGGTTTATTGGTAGTGAAGTGTGTGAAGTAATGTTTTTATGATTAATTACCAATTCGTTGTTCATTGCTATTAATTAATGAATTGAAAATGTATTACGGAAATTGTGTATTTAATTTTAGTCACAGCTTAAGGGTTTTATTGGTGTAAATGGCGGTAAGTAATTATTTTTCATTAATTACAAATTATTTCTGAATTAATAATAATTATTGCAACATTAATTATTGAAATTATTAAATGTATTTTTTTGTGTGGGTTGTGGTGTTCATATGCCTTACGGTTGGAAAGTGAATCATGTTTAATTTTGTAATAATTTTTGGATCATTGATATTAAATATTTATGGATATTTAATTAGTGTAATTCTTTATATTTTTGGGGTGTGTGTTGCATTTTTATTGTGTAAAGGGTGTGTAGTACATTAATTTGACTTACTTTAAATTAGTTTTTTAATACTGTTTTTCTTAAATGAAAAATAATTTTAAATGTATTTCTTTTTATTTTAAAACTTTAAATTTAAATGTGGTTTGTGGTTTCGGTAGTCGTAAAGTTGGTTAAGATTAATGATTTTTAAGAGTTTTATTTATTACTATTTTTTAAAATAATAATTTAATATCCTAAAAAAGAGATTTTTTTGAATTTTTCATTTACAGCTTTTATGTTAATTGTGTGTTGTTATACTTTAGGAAATATAAAAAGAAAATTTATGTAATAAATAAGCTTGTATTTGTAAATCATTTCAAAGTAAATATATGTACTTTTAAATTTTATTTTATTTACAAAAATATCACAAGGTTTGCATTATATGCTTTGCACATTATAATAGTTTGTTTTTCCATTTCAAATATTAAATATATTTATACTTTAATTTTTAACATATTTTTATTTTTTTAACCTTTTTTTGTTATAAGAATATTTGGGATGTTAATACTTTGCTTATATTTATTTGAGAACTCACTGTATTGAGAATATTTATTGCTACCCCTCAGCAACACAATAATGTTGCACTGATTGGAGTATGAATTCTAACTTTTACACCTCCACTATCCATAACGTTCACTAATGTTGCACTCACCCATGGGTGAATATTACTTTTTAGTCCTCTGTATCAAACAGTTTCACTATTGTGGCGCAAGCTGGAGTGTTAATAGTTAGTTGTATTCCTCCGGTAGCCAACACTTTCAAAACTGTTACACGTATTAGAGAGTCAATATTAGAGTTTAACACTATGATATTCAACACTTTCCCGATTGTTGCACTCACCGGAGTGTGAAGAGTTGATTTTACCCCTGTGCTATCTAACACTATCCATATTGTTGCACTGACTGGATTAGTTATAGTAATTTTTATCACTCCACTATCCAACAGTTTCCCTACTGTTGCACTCCCTAGATTGGGAATAATAATTTTTACCTGACCACTATCCAACACTTTCCCTACTGATGCACTCACTTTAGTGGGAACAGTACGTTTTATCCCTCTGATATCAAACACTTTCCCTACTGTTGCACTAATTGCAGTTCTATTAATAATTTTTACACATCCAATATCCAACACTTTCCGTACAGTTACACACACTGGAGTGATAATAGTACATTTTACCCCTAAGCTATTCAACCTTTTTACTACTGTTGCACACATTGTAGTTGGATTAATATTTTTTGCCCGTCCGCTATCCAACACTTTCACCACGTTTTCAATCACAGGAGTTTGAATGCTAATTTTTACACCTCCGCTATGCAACACTTTCACCATTCTTGCACTGACTGTAGTGTGAATACTAATGTTTAGCCCTCTAATATTCAACAATTTCCCTATTGTTTAACTTTTTGTGAATGTGAATAGTTTTTTTGTATCCATCCACTATCCAACAGTTTTCCTACTGTTGCACTGCCTGTAGAGTTAAATATAATTAGAAAGATTGTTTAAATAGATTAAGGATTTAAAAAAAAGTTTTTGTTAAAATGGCTTTTGTGTTACTGGAGTATTTATATATACAGTTTTTTAAAACATAAGAAAAATTACATGTTACATTTGTTACAATGTATAGTCACTCACTAGTTATTTTAAAATATTATATTTGAATCATTTAATACTTATTATTTAATTATATATATTTCAATTTATAAAACAATATTTTGGATTTATCTGCTTAATTTTTATTAGATCAACATTTTTTAACAGTATATTATGTTATTTAACCATTTTAAACTATGTTCAATGTATTTATATTTTATGACAATATCTGGTTAATTACCAATTAGATATATATTTTTTGTTTTACAATGTATTTTATTATTTTTTATTAATTATAAGTGTATTACTCATTTAATGAATCTGAATTCAATGGTGGATGAATGTTACATATTAACATTCCGCATCACAAACATTTATATATTGGCCTCAAATTTGTGTGAACAGAAAGTATAAACTCATTTACAGGTCAAAAGTTTATCCTTCTCTGGCACTAACTATAGTTAATATTTTACCCCTCCCAATCCAACACTATTGTTGCATTGAAAGGATGTGTGAGAGTTAATTTTACCCCTCTGCAATGGAATACTTCAGATAGGGCATCATTATGATATGGGTTTTAGTTGCCTTACAACGACACCTTCACTGGTTACGCGCACTGGATTATTATGCAAACGCAAATGTGGGCTCAATAGTATGCCCTTTTGACTGCCACCGTCAGCCTGTCAGGGCCTGGGCCAACTCCATCTGACCCTTCAGGATAGCAAAAATGATTATGATGGCTTGCGGAGAGAGGGCTGCCAGATACACTGACCTCCATGCATCCAACAGGATCAATGAGGTCATCAGAGGGATTGCAATCTCTACAACAGTGGCAGTGACTGATCGATCAACACCGGAGCGAATATAATGTCCCATACACAGAGGTAGCTGTTGACTAGCATATGTGAGCGGTCTGCTCACTGAAGGGCTACTTCGAAGTTTTCAAAGCTTTGTCAAATTTCCTCAGGGATGTGGAAAACCTAAGCTTGCAATGTTCAATTTTCCGTAACTATCCAGCAGGGTAAAGAGTGAGAATATTGAGTAGAAAAAGTCGACTTTCAATAATATCAAGTGTAAAATATTTACATTCCTAAATATTGACTGCAGGAAAATGCTGGTCAAGAAAATCAAGGTTCATGTAAGAAATATTTTTTTTCAATATTGAGCTTAATATTATTGTTTGTAATTTTACTTTCACATTTAACTGTATGTGCTCATTTTTTTGTGGGTAATTATTGCTTTGGTCGATTACTATTTGTAATCAAACAATATAACTTATACAATTTAAAAAAATAATATTTTGCATTTTAAATGTGTTGCAGGTTGTGGGTTTAAATAGGTATAAGGGGGAGGTAATTTAAATATACTAACATTAATAATTCTTTTTAAATACATTTTATTTTTACATTTATAGTTTTCTTTTTGGGTATTAAGTTATAATTAATGTATTTATAATTGTTTAATTTGTATTTATTATTTAACTGTTAAATATGTTTTTTGTCTAATTTTAATAAGAGCGGGTTGTGTGTTTGCAGGGGAATATGGTGCTAATTAATTTAATTTTAAATAATTCAATACCAATTTTGAATTAGGATTGCTAATAGTGGTAATTTGTTTATTGACTTTTTTGTTATTTTGTTATTTTGTTTTTAATTATTATTATTTAATTAGCAATTATTTTATTTGTGTCATTTTTTTAAGAGCGGGTTGAGTGTTGATAGGGGAGTAGGGTGGAAAATAATGTATTTATTAAACCAATTATTAATATTTAAAAAGTAACATTAATTTCATTTTATTTTACTTTCTCTAATGTATAAATTAATGTATTAATAATTAGTTATATTTGAAATGTTAATTGTTATTTAATTATGCAAATTGTTCCATGTTTTACAAAATTGGTGGTAAAATGTATTTTTGGCATATTGTGATAGTTTTATTATTAATCAATAATATTTAATTATTTATATATTTATTAATTAGGGGACCATTAGGATGGCGGGAGAACTTTTTCCGCCCATCATCCTATCATGAAATGGGACCCCACGCCATAAGGGTGGGGGTCCCATGTGGGCCATTCGGATACGCCCGCTCCACAGTGGTGGGCGCATCCTGCATTCCTGACATTGTGGTGGGCGATGCACTCAGCCCGTCCGCCACAATGCCAGGAAGGCATGTCTTGCACTTCCATCCACAACATGGCAGACACCACGAGGTGCCTGCCATGTTGTGCATGGAACTGCAGTGGGGTACCATAGGTACCCCCATGTGCACCCCCACCACTCAGAGTCCCTTGGGGCCCGCAACAGGCCCCTACAAGCAATTCCTGCATGCCTTTCTGTGGTGGCAATGCCGCCATGGAAAGGCATGTTTCCGCCCCATAGTAATATGGCTGGCGGTGTCTAACAGACACTGCCACCATATTAAATTCTGCCCGGTAAACCTGTTGACTGGGCGGAAAAGTAGCAGACGGTCTTTTCCTCTGCTGCAGTCCCCCCTGCTATAGTAATATGGTAGAGGGGGAAATGGGTAGGGGGCGGGGACGGATCTCGGGAGGATCGCCACCGCCATGCGGGTGGTGGCGATCCACCTGAGATCCTAATGGGCCCCTTTGGGCTTGATTCCGATCCGGTAAAAAAAATTCCCCGTACGATTCGTATCCGGAGCCGTTTCCGTATGAATTGTAAACACACCGTACGACCCGGCGAGTACGATCCGGACCGGGTGACCAGGACGCTATTCGTACGGTCCGCGTCAGGTAAGGGCGATCCGTACGGAAAAGCGCTCAATCACATACACACCGTACGCCGCATACCCCATATGATCGCCGGGATACTCGCCGTACCCCTGCGATCATGTGGGGTACGCGCCGTACACCCAGCGTACATGGGGTGCGCACCGTACACCCATCGTACATGGGGTACGGTGCGTACCCCATGTATGCTGGGTGTACGGCACGTACCCCACATGATCGCAGGGGTACGGCGCGTACCCCGGTGATCATGTGGGGTACGCGGCGTCCCCGGGGGGACGTTCTGTACTTGTTTCGGCGCGAACTATGCGTTTACGGCTGTTTCCAGCTCCCGTAAAAAAAAGGCTCGTACGTTGCGTACCCGACACGAATCGTACTTGCTGGGTCGTAAAAACCAGCCGCGACCTGTAGCGATGTCACGTACAGCGCGTTCCGAGTGAGACTCGTACGGATATTTTAGTCGTACGGAGTACTGTACGACTCGTACGGTCTTTGGCTCCTGGTACGGATCGTACTTCGTCGTACGTACGGGGACGTGTACGGGTACGATTCGTACGGGGAAAATTGCTCCGTACGACGATTCGGAGCGCATTTTACCGGATCGGAATCGAGCCCAATGTTAAAAATACATTTTAAAAATGAAGATGTCAATGCTTAAAAATGTGTGATGTGTGAGATGTGTGGCTAACAGTTGTAAATGATGTGAAGAAAAATTGATTACATTATATATTGATTTGTTGCTAATTTATATTAATTCATCAATGTAAAAGTATTTCTTAAAATTGTGAAAATATTTTATTGTGGTAGATGGGAGAAAGTAATTCAGTTTTCAAATAATCATTGTTTGTTCATAAATCGTCATTTAATTGTTGTTTCATACTTTTGTCAATTGTTTAATTATTATTTTGTTTGTGGATTACGGTCATAAAGCGGAAACGTTTGGTTAGTACAGTAACTTTGTTCTTTTCAATTTAAAAAAAAATTATTATTATTTGTTTGATTGATATCTAATTATGTGAATTATGGAGGTTTACTTTTTGTATTTAATTTAAATCTGTGTTGCAAATTGGCTGGTAAATGCCAGGTTGGTGTGATTAACCTGATGCAGCTCCATGTTGATTTTCAGGTCCCATTGCTGACCCTAAATCTGCCATGTTGCATGATCCACAAGAGGGGTGCAGGAGGCCGAACTGCCTCAGATTCATTATCTCCGAAATCCTGTGTAGAGGTTCAAACATCAGTATCGTAGACTTAATATCATTGAATTGCTGCTATGGATGATAAACCTTAAACTGCACAGTGTTCAGAACTGATACAATGAAAGTAAGCGTTGAGTGTTAACCAGTTGTGACTTCATGCAAGTTTAAAATGTACCCTAGAAAATGCAGGTGGTTTGCTGTAGTCTGGGCGGTTGAAGACTGATATGGATGAGAACACATTCAACTAGCAATCATCAAGTTGAGGCAAGAATTGAATACTTGTCTACACAATTGTGCTGTGATCACCATTATCTCCATAGTGCATTTTGTTAAACAAACTTCCATTTCTCTATGGGAGTTTGTGAGACAGACTGTTTCATGCCTTATCTTAAGCTCAAATACATAATTGGGAGTTTGCAAACGCAGCATGTGTGGTCACATCCTAAATCAGTGTGTGGAATCACAGTCCTATGGAAGGCCGATTCACAAACTCACACGGTTTTGGTTGCAGGCAATTCAGACCAACAGTGAAATCCGGGCTCTAAGTTTGTTTTACTCTTTTTGTAAGAGAATCTTGTGGGAAGGTATTTATTAGTGTAATAAGAAATTATCAAATTTTTTAATGTTATATTAAGTAATGTTTTTTTATTTATACGTTTTTGCTTAAAAATTCATCTGGATATTGTGTTGAATTAATTTGGGATATTAGTAAAACAAACATGATTATTAAACATATTAAATACGAAGTATAATTGTTTACATTACTTCTCAAAGTTCTCCACTCAATTTTTAAATGAATAATCTTACATTGTGGCCAATTAAATTGAGTTTCTAACATGTGTCAGTTTCTTTTTATTTACTCTATCAGCAATGTTGCACAGAGTAAGGATGAGAATATTATTCATTATACCCCAGTGATTCAATGTTGTTCCTACTCTATACATCCTAGTTTTTGCAGTATCTGTCATATTCACAGATGTCACTACATTTTTCTAATTATTAAGATATGTTTAAAAACTATTTTGTATATTTAAAAATGTTATTAGTTTTAGTTGGTATTTTAATTGCCTTAATTTTTTTTTTGTCTGTATTTTTCAATGTTAATGTTATTATGCTTGAAGGTTTATTTGTTCACATAAAGTTATACTTCATTCATTTTTAATTTTTTTCTTTTTGTATTTTTTTTATAAACCATCTTAAAGTATCTAAATATGTGTGATCGTAATATTATGTCACTTATCCAAAATAATTTAAAGATGTAGATCTTTGACAAAGTGATCAACAACATTCAAGATAAGTTTAGCAATAATTTAACTCACCCCCCATCCATTACAAGGCTCTAGCCCCATTGTGATCACCATACAACAACCACTCCTTCCCTCACCTACCTTCAACACCCTCCTGTGCAATGTAGTCTCGCTATCACCCGTGGCAGCACTACAACCCTGTCTGCTTTAGGCACCTCCTCAAATGAATATTGGCAATATTCCAAGGAGCCGCATTTACACAGTACAGAATATAAAATCTCCTACATGAGCTAACATCTCCTTGACTACTCCGAGCCACAATTAGAAATGGAAAATATTTTTCAAATCTGCACGAAAATTAACAACTCAAACGATTTTCTGACATCATGAATCAGTTTGCCATGCCAACCGATGATAAACTTCCGACAACTTCATTTAGTACACTTTGCTTCCATTACAATTCTAACACCAGTCAGAATTAAATCCAGACCACCCTCATTTCACATGGTGCAGAGATTTACACAAACTTCTATTCCTATATATGAGGTAGTGATGCGGTCTAGTTCCAACTGCAGCACAAGCTCCCATATGGGAAATGGTCGTTTGCAATCACACCATGTGCACTCGCATCCATATAACAGTGTTGTGACCAACAAATGCCGATCAGTCCATATTGCGCTCAGGTCCACCCAACATTGGAATATTCACCTAAGTAAGAAAAAAAGACTAATAGTAATCACCTATTGTTTAAATATAAGTAACATATAATTATTCAAACATACAATTTTTTGAAATAGTAAATAGAAGACATTATAATCACAAAATCAAAATAATGTTATTAAACTTAGTAGTGACAAAGAAGTTAAAAAAAATTCACCTCACAAAAGTATGTCTTTTTTAATATAATTTTTTTTTCACTTTAAGTCAAAAAATGTAATATTAAAAAATGTAGTATTGACGATAATAAACATAAAATACTGTACCTTGGTTTCTTATTTGAAAAAAAAATATTTTTTAATATAATATTTAAACAACCTGTCATATATAAAATCTGAATGTCAACTATTCAGACCTATTAATGTAACAACTATATCCAAAACGTAACTATGTACACTTTTTAATATTAGTATTTTGTAACATAAAATACAATTTTTTTATTACATTTTAATAAAAAACTAAAAGCAAAAACATCTTTAGCACAATAATTCAAACATTGTTTTTCCCAAAAATATAATAAAAACTGAATAAATGTACCAACAAATTTTAATTGTAAGTAACAAATATCACTACTTCAATATAATGAAACAACATCCCACTCTGTTATTTTAACATAATCTATATACTTGTAAAAATGTTCAATGAAATCATCTTTACACAAATTTTAATAATTTATTTAATTACTACCAATGCTAATCCACTATAAATCCAACATCCCAGCACAAATGTTCTCAAATTCTATTATTAATTACTATAAGAAATGCATATATCTTATTCCACTTTTTCTAAAACTTTGACAGTTTTTATCGACACTTATTAACGTTTAAACCCAAGAGTCTGTTGCTTTAAAAAATCATTAAACATTAGAAAAACAAATAGTTGTACAATTTACATTGTTTTCAAAATTTAAATTAGAAACCCAAAAATTATATATGTTTATTAATTTAACATAAATAAGTAAACATAACAAAATTAACAGTAACTTTTTTAAAATTTAAAAATCAAAAATTTATTTTTGAATATTTTTAGAAAGACATATTACCCATAACAACTATGAGCTCATTACAATGTCAGTCAGAAATATTGCACCCAACACCGTTTCTTATTCGGTATTTTAACAACTAGTGTTCGACTGTGAATCTGACAGAATACTATGCTTCCAAACACTGTCTGGAAGGACTCCCATTCCCTACTATGGGAGCCTGTGTTCGCACCAACAACACAAACTCCTGTGGGGGAAATAACGTTCTGCGGAAAACCTTACACCATGCAAAGTGACCTTATAGGAGCCCCGTAAGTCAGTTTCCATCAGCCTTTTTATGTGTTGGACAGAGTAAGAAAGACTGTCAGAATACAAAATTGGAATGGGTCAGTTGGAAAAAGTATCTGCAGAACTGCATAGATCCCCTCCGACCAACTCGGTGTCTTCGATTGCCATTTGTGACTAATTACAAATGACCAAACAGTTACCCTTCAGACCGCGATCAGTGAAATTGGGTTGGCTGATTTGATCACAACTGACTCCGGCAGATGGGTTAGGACTCAGGTGATGGGAACCCGACTAGGCCAGAGGCTTTCAGACCCACATAGTAACGAGGCACTTAATTTTGATTATTTTTACATTCATATTTTATACCACAATATTTGAACATTGTGATATTGAAAACACTATATTTATATCACACAATATTTTTTCAGTAAAGTTTGTTAACATACCAATTTCAGGCTCAACTCGTATGATAAGACTGATTCACATTGACTTGCACTGTGAAGCAAATTTTGTTTGGAAAAATTGCATCCGTGCGGCCTATTGCCACTGGAAGTAAACTGATGTTGCTGCCATGGAACTAGCCCATATTAAACTTAAAGAAAGCGGATTCTGTTGTAAGTTACATCAAAGCCCTTATATGCCATATCTGTTTCTCCTCCCATAGGACAACTTTGCAGAATATGTAAACTGCATTCTCGACATTGTAAAATGGTTATCTTGCAAACCATACTTAAATGATCCTATTAATTCTTGGGCAAAAATATATATAAAGGTACATGTCTTTGTATACATTCGTATAGATCTCCTTGAGTCTTGTAAATCAATTATTGAATAGTGTGCGTGTTTGCAGTTGACTAACACTCCTTGGTCATAAGCATTAGGATACTCAACGACACTATCACGTAAAAGAAACCTTTGGATTGGTAAAGCAACCCATGCCTATTAATAAGGGAATACTAGGACTCTTTGTTCAGGATATCTATTCTAAAAGGAAGGTGCAAGGCAATCCGTCGCCTAAGCCAAGAGCAAGGCAAGAAGCACACCAAGTACCCTTCTGCTGAGAGTGGCCTGGACACGGGCCAGCATGTAATTCCCAACATCTGTTTGGCAAACTATTTTATAAAGAGTCTTAGTAGACATTTAGACAGGCCACCCTTAACCATGTGGATAAAAAATGTTTAAAGCATTTGTGAGTACCTTGAAACGTGAAGGCCTCTTCTTGGGAGCACCAGCTATTGTATCCAAACAGCATGTCGAGCGCCTAGGGGCTCTGAGGACAGTTGTAGACTGCAGCTGGAGCCGCTTGGCTTATTAACTGGCAATCCTCCCCCTCTAGAACAACATGTAAGGGAACTGCAGGAATAAGGTTTACCCCTCTTCAGCTACCACACGTTGCATTGCCCTAAAGGTCTTGCAGATTTGATAAAAGATAAAAAATAATAAAAGATTAAAATATTAATACAAAAAAATAAGTATTAATATTTCAAAAAATATAAATGACATATTTTTTGCAACTCTAAAATCAATGGGGCGAATTATAATATCGGTAGGAGCATTGGTGTCTTTAGTACTGAGATATGTACAAGTGGTCAGCCAGATCCATATTAGGCTGCAGTAGGTTTGCTGAATTGCAAAAAGGACAAACCGAGCAACATCTTCCAATATCCTCAAGGAGCACGATGTTCGGTCCGATTGCAATCCACCACAATAGATTATGATGCAACATTCCTCCAACCACTTATAAAAAGCTGGTAGAAAGATTTTTGTTTGGGTCATGATCAGGGGCTCTGCCACCCATAGACCTACGCAATGGTGAAATCCTTCCATGGTGCACCACCTAAACATACTTGCATGCTGGGCCTTACCTGGGCTGCAGGAATGTTTAAAAACATGCCTCTTAGGATTTAAGCTTGTGATGTGGGCCTTTACCAGGCAGCTGCACAAGCCTTTATAAAATAGACATGTTTACAAATGATTCAAAGGCAGTCAGATCACAAATTTGGTGGGTGGGACTACTGACTACCTGTCAGTCAGTCACATTCTTCCACAATGGCGGTAGGACAGTCTTCCAAATGAAAAACTAATCAGAACAAATGTTAGTTACATTCAAAAACCAGAACACAATTAAAAAATACATTAACATAAAAAAGAATTTGTAAAAAATGAAATGACTATTAATAAATGTATTATTATAGCAACAAAGAATAGAATAACAATTCAGACCAACACTAATATTTATAATTAAGATAATGTTCTGTGTTCTTCTGATAATTGTCAATTAAACACTATTTATAAATGATTAAATTATAAAAATGTACTTACTCGTGGAACGTCAACGGCCTCCTAGAAAGCTTAAAAGGCAATGCTGTCCTTTGTAGCGACCAGCAACATACACCAGATGTCTTGTTCCTACAAGAAACAAACCGTCTGGGCACCCAATGCAATTTTCTCGACCGGTATGGGTTCGACAGGGTCTATCATTCAGGTTTTACGCAGGGTTGCCGGGGGGTTGTCATGCTGCTCCAGAAGGGCCTTCCCTGGCGCAGGCCGAGACGGACTCACAAGGCCATCACGTGGCCCTGACGGGCAAGATCGAGTGAAACCCAGGTAATCTCCTGTGTACTTACATTCCCCCACCACCATGGCCTCTGCCCTTCACCGTCTCACACTCATGGTCTCCTCCTTTACTCAGGGTCTGACGGAGGAGATTTCAATGCTGTTCTGCAACCCTCGCACAACACAACAGGTGCCCCTTCGGCATCCCGCCTTGCCTTTGCTAAGCGCTTGTATGACTGGTCCTCTTCTTTGGGTCTTTGCGACACTTGGAGGGTGTGGAACTCTCGCAGAAAACAATATACTCAGAGATCAACGGCCCACCACGCTCACTCTTGCATCGATCTGTTTCTACTACCTGTCCCAGACTGTCAACTATTGTCCAGGGCCTCTGTTTTGCCCAGAGGCATCTCGGATCACTCCCCATCTCCCTGCGTCTCAGAAACCCCCTAACGGTACCCGTACAGCATGGCAGATGAACGCCTGGTTTTTGCAGGACGCGGAATTCGTTGAGTCACTCTGTCAGGAACTGAGGCATTACTTTTAGACTAATACAGGCTCGGTCTCTTCTCCGGGGACGTTATGGGAGGCCAGCAAGGCCACTATGCGAGGGGTGGCTAGAGGTTTGGTCCACGCGAAGGGCACGGAGCAGACCGCCTGACTCATACAGCTGTAAGGGTAAACAATGGTCCAGAACCTATTTCTTTAAGAAAGCCGAGTAGATCAGCACATATTCAAACATTTTCAAATTCAGGGGCGTTTCTCATATATCCACCCCAAATCATAAATGAACTTAGTTACTTAGAATAAAAAGAAGAAAATATCACTACAGCACCAATATATCAAAAAGGGGAAAACAATGTTTCATTCATTGTCTCTAATCACAAAACTGATATTTTTTACAGTTTTATCAATGCTTTCAAATGAGAGGTTTCCCAAAAGGAGCGTGCACAAAAAGAGGTGATCAAAAAGGGAGTGCAGTGAATCAAGAAAGAAGGGGAAAATTCAAAGAGATAAACAAGATAATTTAATTAATTTTCTATAGGTACGGTTTTACAATTTCCGTAATACAACAACCTGGCCCTACATAGAATTTTATTATCAACTAATCTCTAAATCATACAAACACAACAGTCATATCGATTGTGTGCACTTTTTGCAGAGGTTGGGTCCAAGTGGAGATTAGTATCGTCGACGTTTCGACTCGACTTAGGGTCAACCGGTGAGTTAAACCTGGACCGTGCGAGTCTTCATCAGGACATTAATAATTGGGCAACCAAGGGTTGGAGATGACCCTATGAAATATAAAAAGGGGAAGTTACCCCGCTGTAGTAAAATGTTATCCAAGAGTTAAAACCACTAAGGGTTAATCGCTTACCCAAAGGTCTAAGGCTACACTGCGTATGCCTCGTATTCAATCAAGGCCTGGATCCTGCAAGACATAACGATGCAGGATATGTACTAATGGTATTGATACACCCCAAGAATTTGCACAATCATGCAGGTGTATGATTTACCCTTACCACATTATACCCAGGTCCTTATCCTTTGGGTTACCCCATTTTTCATTAACGACTCATACAGCTGGCGGCCCAGGCAGCACAGTTGGAGGGGGCCCTGGCGGGCGTGGACAGCGATAACTCCGATTGTCGGCTAACATTGATCTGGGAAGAGATCTGCCAGATCTCACTGGAGTCCACTAAAATGCTCTGGTGCTCCTCTGTGGCACGCGTGTATGGCTGGGGCGATAAAAACGGCAAATTAGTTCACAAATTTGGGGCATATTTACAAGCCCCTTGCGCCACTTTTGCTTCACTTTTAACATCTAAAAAGTGGCGTAAGGGGCTTGTAAATCTGTCTTTTAGTGTCCTACCCTAAGGCCAACCGCATTATCCCTGAGATCTGTGACGAAACCGGGGCTTGCCACGCCACCTCCCAAGCTATCGCCTGAACTTTTGCGGGCTATTATGCTGCCCTTTATGTGGCCCAACCTCCCAGGACCACCTTGGCTGACTTGCTATTTGAGACTGGGACTCACCTGCCCTGTCTCTCCCAAACGGTCTCGGAGAAGCTGGATCTCCCCCTCACCCCAGAAGAGATCCACGGGGCCATTACACTGTTGCACTCCGGCAAAACGCCCGGGCCCGATGGTTACCCGCAAGAATACTATGCAACTTACTGTGAAACACTGGTCCCACATTTAGTGGAGCTGTTTAAACATATAGTAGACAAGGGGTCCTTCCCACCAGAGACCAACATGGCCCTCCTAGCCTTTGAACGTGTCTCCGGCATCCGGCTCAAACTGGCGAAGTCCACATTGGTTCCCCTACATCCATGCATGCTTCGACTGGCAAACGACCATCCCCCTGCGCAGGCAGTCGTTCAAGTACTTGGGGGTGTGGGTCGCACTCCTCCCAGACCTCGAATGAGCCCTGAACATCAAGCCCCCGGTCATTAAAGCCAAGGCGGACCTGAAGAAGTGGCAATCCCTCCACCTTCATCCCCTTGGCAGGAGCGCCCTTTTTAAAATGATGGTCCTACCCCGTTTTTTATACATTCTACAGAATATCACCCTTCATCTCCCAGGGAGTTGGTTCAGAGAAATAGACAGTGCCCTTACCCAGTTTCTGTGGGGTGGCGGGAGGTCACAATTGTCTCTGGTGCAGTGCTGCATACCTCCCTAAGATGGGGGTAAACAATCTTCACATTTACTACCTGGCCACAAAGCTCATTGTGATCCATGACTGGTTCGCGGGCGACTGGTTCGCGGGCGACTGGTCTGACCCGGCGTACCGGGTGGAACTCCAGTCAATGGATTTCCCACAACTACAAACCTACCTTTTGGGACGCCCGTGCCACAGTCTCTCCCCGCCATCACCTGAACGGTACTTATGGCCTGGCGGACGGCCTTACGCCACACGAAATGGGACCGGAAGCTCATCAGGCAGACACCTCTGTGGAGTGGTGTTTGGCTGGAGGAGGTCTTGTCACTCCGAGACTTCTGCTGATGGGACCACATCGGGATTTTGTTGCTGGGAGATGTCTGGGTAGGAGACTACATTAGATTGTTTGCAGAATTACAACACCGCCACACCCTCCACTCCTCCCAATTTTACAAATATTTACAGCTAAGGCATGCCCTCCAAACATGCATTCCATCTCCCACCTCCCTCCTGGAATGGCCCTGCATCCCTGGACCTGATGCGTGCCCGCTGGGATGGATGGCTGGGCCCCCTAGAGGAAGTGGACTGGAAGGATGCCCTTATGGCTCTTAAGACCCTGAAGACCTCCTCCAAGCTGCGTCTAGTCCAACTTTACTACCTCCACACGGCATACCTCACCCCAGCGCGCCTATACAGCGCCCGTATTCTGCCGTCCCCATCCTGCGCGCGATGCAACCACGCTCCTGCGGACTTCTACCACATGACATGGCAATGCCCCGCTCTTGCACCATTATGGGCAGGGGTAGCGCTAGAGCTTACACAGACCTTGGGATGGGAGGTTCTCCATGACCCCCTACGCCTCATCCTGAGTTTGTTAGAGGGTCTCTATGGTGTTCGGACAGATAAGCGCATCCTCGGAACGGCAGTGGCGGTGGCAAAATGCGAAATAGCGGCGCTTTGGTCTCAGTCCAAGCCACCTACTATGCGGACATGGAGACAGGGAGTGGATTGGTGCGGAACTCAGCAGGAACCACTCTTTGAGGCCCAGGGCCGTCCCAAGCTTTTTGGTAAGAGATGGGGCAAGTGGTTCAACTTGGTGCCCTGAGCGGCGCAAATGCGTCTTGTATAAGATTGTTTACATGCAAGTGCTTTATTCATTCCCAAAGTGTTGTACGAGTCTCAGTCGTCTTTCTTCCCAATGTAATTTATCTCTATATTGTGTCTGATTGTGCTGCCATTATTTTTTGTGATTTGTTCTCAAAAACACCAATAAACTTGAATATCCCAAAAAAACCTTATGTGGACAAAAAGTTACAGGGGCCTAAGTGCAAACTACCATAAATAAACAAAATAAGGCTGAGCACGGGGTTGCGGGAAAGGCCCGAGCAGCAAAGGCGTTAAAATACAAATGCTACAATCTGTACATAGTGCTTCATGCTAGACTTATAAAGTGCTTTAAAAAAAATTTCAAATGATCAAATGAATGGCAGTCTAGTTTATTAAATTAGCACAGTTGATTAAAACTAATGCAATAAAATGTCATCATAGCGCTGTTACAGCGTTAAAAAGCATATTTTATTTATTTATGGGCTTGTAACGCGCCGGCATCACACCCGAAGGTGTATCTCCGCGCGGAGCTGTGGAGAACAGGACAAACAGCACTCCAAAACAAACAGCACTCCATAAACAAAGCAAACAATCAATATTTAAATTGATACACATATTAGTGACGAAGCTGTATTGTGGTTACTATTGTAATCTTGTAACTGGTTTCCAAAACCAAGGATAAAATAGTTTGGTACAGAGACGCTATGGCAAAGTGCAAATAAAGTCGGTGATGAGTTTTTGGGGAGAGGGGGGGAAATAGTAGGGTGCGGACAGAAGAGGGTGAAAGCAGACTGTCCAGGAGTCTCACATATTTTCCAGACCATGCAAGCACTTGAATATCTGAGGAAGTAAAGCAGAGAGCAGATGCCTCCCAAGATGTACTGATGCCCCTTTTTAAATATAAGGGTTTTAAAATAAGTCTTCTGGCAGCGTCAAGGGCGGGATAACAAAAAAGAAGATGCAACCATGATTCAGACATGTAGTTGCATAGTTTGAAAGCCCCCTCCTTAGGTTTTTGGAGCAAATAGGTTGAAGGCAGTGGAGCGCAAAAGTAGGAGTACACAATTTATCAACAAATAGCATATTAATTGTACTTTGCTGGATTCATCTTTCTCATTGTTATAAGTATTGTGATATATATGTAGGTATAAATGTATGTATAAAACATTTTGGTATTCTACCAAAAAATACTTCTTTGTCAAAATATAAAAATTCTTTAGAAACCAAAGAATTGGTGAAAACAAAAATGTTCTTTTACCGTATGCATATGCTACATACGAAAATACATTCACAATTATTGTCTTCTAATTCTCTTGACCTTTCTGCAGCTTTTGACACTGTCAATCACAACACTCTCCTCATCACTCTTCAACAGAGAATGGGCTTGGAGGGCACTGTGCTTAAATGGTTTGCTTCCTTCCTCTCTGATAGATCTCAAATGATCAAAATAGCCAACAGTCTATCATCTCTTTTGGCAGTAGGTCAAGGTGTTCCTCAAGGCTCTATACTTGCACCCACACTGTTCAATCTCTATTGAGAACCACTGGGAGATCTCCTAAGCAAATCCGGGGTCCACTATCATCTCTACGCAGACGACACTGAAATCCACCTCAAGGTTGCCTCCACTCACGATCTCTCCATCCTAACCTCTACTCTGGACTCCATTCACAACTGGATGTGAACACATCAACTGATTCTGAATACCCCCAAAACTGAATTCCCCCTCCTCTCCTCCTCACTCTCTCCTCCCCCGGTTCAATCATGGATGGATCAGATGAATCTACTTAACAATACATCCATCATTGTCGACAGCGCAAATCCCTGGGTGTTATACTTGACAAAAACTCAATCTAATCTCCCACATCAACTCAATTGCAAAGTCTGCTCGATACCAACTGTGCTTTCTTTGGGGAATTTGTCGCTTATTCATGGAGCAAGACCTCAAAACCCTGGTCCAATCGCTGGTCCGTTCCAGACTGGACTACTGCAATTCTCTTCTCACTGGCCTCCCCAAATCCCGCCTGCCCCCCCCTTAAATCTGTTCTCCATTCAGCAGCTCGCTTCATTTATGGGGCCAAAAGAAGCAACCATATCACTCTTTTGCTATCCACCCTCTGCTGGCTTCCCATTGAGGCATGATCTATCTACAAGACTGCCTGTATCACACACAAAGCCTTGCACTCCTCCTCTCCTCGCTAGCTGGCAAATAAACTGAAACTCTCTGGAGGCTCTAGACCATCATGTAATGGGGAAAATGTACTGCTTGATCCTCCCATTATCAAAGAAGGAAAGATTGATGGCCCAATCCTTTCCAGGCAACGCAGTGAGAATGTGGAACTCACTTCCGCCGCAGCTTCGGACCACCACCTCCCCCCAGGCCTTCAAAACTGCCCTCAAAGTTCTCCTCCTTCAAAGACACTTCCAAATGTAATTCACACCCTTCATATTATCTGAAGGAAGACCCTCCATTATAGAGAATCCTTTTCTCCATGACTTTGGAAGTGCCTTCCCAGTGTGTTCTTGTGGTTGGAGTGTCTGCCATTCATTGCAGTATTATCCTTCTACCTGTGTTTGGTACTCTTTTATAACATGCATACGTCACTTTTCTCTTGTAACACACTGTTTGCTACCTCTTACATTTTGTTTGCTTTAGATACTTGCACAAGTGCCACCATTTCCTACGTAACGTTTGTTCTTGTGTTTGAGTGTTTGCCATATATTGCAGTATTATACCACTACTTGTACTTAGTACGCTTTTGAAAACCAGCACGCGTCACTTTTTCCTCATGTAATGCATCGTTTGCTTCCTCTTGTATTTTGTTTGCTCACAATTGTCACTTTTGCCTCATGTAACTTAACGTCTGCTTTTGTAATTTGTTCACTCTAATGTTCTCCTCATGTATCAGATCTGTTCCCTTTGTGAAGCCCTCTGACACCTTTGGGTAAAGTCCGCGCTATAAAAAATAAACAACGCATAAAATAAATAAATAAATAAATATATGCCAACTTTACACATGCCATAAGAGGCATGGACATAGGACCAGGCAAAAAAAAGCAGCTTATAGCTGTATTTGTGAGCCCCGTAGGGGGAGACCAAAACTACGGGAGCGGAGCTAGTTAGCTTAAGGCTGTAATTGTAATCTCTCCACTGACAGGGGATGATCAAACCGACGGGGAACAGGAGATAGTTAGATTCGAGCTGTATTTTTAATCTCCCCTCTGACGTAGGGGGAGATCAAACCGACGGGGGAGATCATCTAGTTAGAACACCGGGCCCCCTCACAAGCCAGCAGAACTACGATTACCACGCTCTTACACTGTGCGGTCGCACCAGCATGAGTATTTATAGGCTGTGAGCTAACAACTAGACGGCTGACCCCAGAAGTACAGCGGGACCGCTCTCACAGGCGGACACCGCTGGGCCAAACAGTATTGATGAAAGGAATTTAAAAGTGCAGTTGTGGGAAATTTAAACACAGAACCCGTTTTAATATATTTAAACGCAAGAGTGCGACGTGCAAATAGCAATTTAGCAGCAACTATAGCAGCAAACGCTGGGCCCCCTCCCGAGCCAGTACAACTACGATTACCACGCTCATACGCTGCACGGTCGTGCCAGATTGAGTATTTATAGGCAGTGCGGTAACAACTAGGAGGCTCACCCCAGAAGTACAGCAGGCCCGCACTAACAGGGGGACGATGCTGGGTCAAGCACAGTATTGAGAACAGGAATTTAAAAGTGCAATTGCAGGAAATTTAAACACAGAACCAAAATCTAATCAGACTTCGTGTTCATTCAAAATGATTTAAGTTTGTAGACTACAGATGTTTTCCTAATCAGATATCTTTAAACATGATTCCTGAAAAACATTCTTAATGCACTTTTGAATGGAATTCAACCAAATATTAGAAGTGCACAGAAGATTTGAGTTACCTCTGTAACTTTGCCCAAAATCAATTGTGAACAGTCTGATTGAAATGTTCAGGGTTAAATTAAAAGCGAATTACATTTCTTTTAACTAAGTGCACATTTATCAAACGATGCCAGGGCTAATTGCTTAACAATATTAGCTTTTCCTATGAACTAACTCATTTATGGATGATCTGTGGGAGAATGGACACATTTCATCCCTTTTCATTCCCTCAGTACTCACTGAGCGATTTTTAGGTCTCGCCTGAGCCAGCGCATGTCCTGGTCTGGCGAGACATTTAGTGAGTGTGGGCTTTAGAAATGTGACCACAAGCTTTTGCTTGTGGCCTAAAGCTTGCTGTTGCGCACGTGTGCACGTGCCTAGCCGCCATCTGGTTTTCCTCGCGATCAGGAGCCATCTGGCTTTCATCGCTATCAGGCGCTATCTGGCTTTCCTCTCGCTTGCTCTCCACCGTGTCAGGACGCGCGTCTTGACCACATACGGCAACTCCATTGTGTCATTTGTCTTTTGAGACAAACATTTACACGTGATTCAGCCTCTAAAATGAGTGTTTCTCTTCCTAAAACCTTCCCGGATGCAAATTGACACTACCAATTTAATCAAATACAGAGTTTTTCACCAGCCCGGATTTATTAATGTCCACCCCCCCCCCCCCCTTTTAAGGAAATCCAGCCTTTCTCCCTGTAATAGCTGAACAACAAAACATCACCAGAGTGTCTATCACACGTTAGACAGCAGTTGTAAAGGGAAAAATAACTGTGCTCCGGCCTTGGGTACATCATGGGCGTTTATCGTACAGTTAATAGTGAACAGTGAGCTGGCGGCCGTGTGAGCCCTCTCGCTTGCATCGCCATTAGAGGGAAGCCTCCATTTTACCCATGAAAACAGGCTGATGCACCCCTTCACAGGCCTGCAAAGTAAACGCACAACTCCATCCCCAATTGGGGATAGATGCCCACAATAAATACAAATAATGCTGAAAAGGCCTTTCGTGCTCAAGCTCGCTGTTGGGGACCCTATTTTCATATGTACCTTTTTAAATATAGATTTGTTTTATGCCATTTAAAATCTTATTTCACCCCAGCATTTATTTCCCAAGACAGAGCCTCTGTGTAGCTATTTTACTTGTTTCTACTTGCATATAATCGTAAAGTATTGTTTACGATTTCTTTGCTTGAGGCTTCACCTGTTGTGTTAATATTTTCGAATAAAGCAAATTTCAGCTTTAACTCTCGCCGTCGTTTCGCACTCATGGTGGCAAAAAGTACTCTAAAGTCGCTCACCTTAACGTAAACGGTAGTCGCAGTGGAAAAACCCTATCAATGAGCGAGTTTGTATGCTGCCCCAACCCTTTTACCTAATAAACCTGCCATAGTGGTCGATAGGCTCAACCAAAGTAGACAGAAAGGCTTTTCTTACCAGTAGTGTACCTTTAATAGAGATTTGCTGCCACGCTCAATTAAACAAATTTTACAGCATCACTTGGGGCCAGCACAAAATCACTTAACGCCACCACAACATCAGTCAGCACCACCACAGCGTCACTCAGCACCACCATAGCATCACTCAGGACAACCACAGGATCACTCAGCACCACCACAGCATCACTCAAGGACTCAACAATATCCCTCAGCACCACCACAGCATCAAACAGCACCACCAGAGCGTCATACAGCACCACCACAGCATTACTCAGGTCCACCACAGCATCACTCTGCACCATGACAACATCACTATGCGCTACCATAGCATCACTCACCACCACAACAGCATCACTCAGCACCACCACAACATCACTCAGCGCCACCACAGCATCACTCAGCACCACCACATCATCACTCAGCACCACCACAACATCACTCAGGGGCACCACAACATCACTCAGCACCACCACAACATCACTCAGCGCCACAACAGCATCACTTAGCGCCACCACAGCCTCACTCAGCATCACCACAAGATCACCCAGCACCCCCACAGCATCACTCAGCATCACCACAGCATCACTCAGCACCACCACAGCCTCACTCAACTCCGCCACAGCATCACTCATCACCACCACACAATTACTCAGCACACAACAATATTGCTCAGGGCCACAACAGCATCACTCAACGCCACCACAACATCACTCAGCACCACCACAGCATTACTCAGCACCACCACAGCATCACTCAGGACACCACATAATCACTTAGGGCCTACAATGCATCACTCAACACCAGAGGATCACTCAGCAATACCACAGCATCACTCAGCATCACCGCGGCATCACTCAGGGACACCACAATATCACTCAGCGCCACCACAGCATAAGTCAGCACCACCACAGAGTCACTCAGCACCACCATAGCTTTACTCTGAGCCAGCACAGCATCGCTCAGCACCACCACATCATCACTCAGCACCACCACCACTCAGGGCCACCACAGCATCACTCACCTTCACCACAACATCACTCAAGAACACCACAGCATCACTCAGTACCGCCACATCATCACTCAGCAGCATCAAAACAGCATCAGTCAGCACCACCACAGCATCACTCAGGGCCACAACAGCAACACTCAGGGCCACCACAGATTCAATAAGGACGACCAGCACTGGATCACTCAACGTCACCACAGCATCAGTCAGCACCACCACAGCGTCACTCAGCACCACCACAGCATCACTGAGGACCACCACAGGATCACTCAGCACCACCACAGCATCACTCAAGGACTCAACAATATCCCTCAGCACCACCACAGCATCAATCAGCACCACCAGAGCGTCATACAGCACCACCACAACATCACTCAGGTCCACCACAGCATCACTCTGCACCATCACAACATCACTATGCGCTACCACAGCATCACTCACCACCACAAAAGCATGACTCAGCACCACCACAACATCACTCAGCGCCACCACAGCATCACTCAACAACACCACAGCATCACTCAGCACCACCACATCATCACTCAGCACCACCACATCACTCAGGGGCGCCACAACATCATTCAGCACCACCACAACATCACTCAGTGCCACAACAGCATCACTTAGCGCCACCAAAGCATCACTCAGCATCACCACAACATCACTCGGCACCCCCACTGCATCACTCAGCACCACCACAGCCTCACTCAACTCCACCACAGCATCACTCATCACCACCACACAATTACTCAGCACACAACAATATTGCTCAGGGCCGCAACAGCATCTCTCAACGCCACCACAACATCACTCAGCACCACCACAGCATCACTCAGCACCACCACAGCATCACTCATCACCACCACATCATCACTCAGGGCCAACAATGCATCACTCAACAACACCACAGGATCACTCAGCAACACCACAGCATCACTCAGCACCACCGCAGCATCACTCAGGGACACAACAATATCACTCAGCACCACCACAGTATCAGTCAGCACCACCACAGTGTCACTCAGCACCACCACAGCATCGCGATGAGCCAGCACAGCATCGCTCAGCACCACCACATCATCCCTCAGCACCACCACAGCATCACTCAGGGCCACCACAGCATCACTCACCTTCACCACAACATCACTCAGGAACACCACAGCATCACTCAGTACCACCACATCATCACTCAGCAGCATTAAACAGCATCAAAACAGCATCAGTCAGCACCACCACAGCATCACTCAGGGCCACAACAGCATCACTCAGGGCCACCACAGCATCAATAAGGACCAGCACGGGATCACTCAACGCCACCACAGCATCAGTCAGCACCACCACAGCATCAGTCAGCACCACCGCATCATCACTCAGCACCACAACGGCATCACTCAGGGCCACAACAGGATCACTCACCTTTACCACAGCATCACTCAGCACCACCACAGCATCACTCAAGAACACCACAGCATCACTTAGTACCACCACAGCAACACTATGAGCTACCAAAGCATCACTCTTCAGCACCAAAGCATCAATCAGCATAACCTCAGCATCAGTCACCACTACCACAGCCTCACTCAGGGCCACCACAGCATCACTCAGTGCCAGAACAGCATCACTCAACGCCAACACTGCATAACTCAGGGCCAGCACAGCATCACTCAACGACACCACAGCCTCACTCAGTGCTTCTTACACTTTTAATTTACAACTTCTCAGCATGCAGCACAGCAGCCACACTTCTCTACAGCACAACTTAGAAACATTGGCAAATTCAATAGCTCTACATAAACACTTATAAGACCCCCCCCCAATGCATAGCCAATAGGTCTCGCCTTTGGGACATTATAAGTGTTTAGTTATCCAGCACAATATCCACCATTAACCAACATCTAGGACCTGGTTCTGATGTGGTTAGGAAAGCATTCCCACCTAGGGCCTGATTCTGATGCGGTTAGGAAGGCCTCCTAATGGCATTTGCTCCTTTCAAATCGGATCGGGAATGTGTCTTCCCGACCCGGGGTCCAATTATGATGCGGTTAGGAACATATGGTCCCACTGAAGTCAATGGGAGTCCAACCTATTCATATCTGGAAGCATCCGGATGCATCTTACTCCGTCGGTCGGACTCTCCCGATCGGAGTGGGTCGAGAACCATTTCCAAACCGATTCGGTCGGGAAGCTTTTCAACCCACATCAGAATCAGGCCCCAAGTGGTGCAGGGCTAATCACTTATAATTAATAACATGGCAAAACAAACCCAGCTAGAAAATGTTGTTCCCAGGGAAGTCCAGGAAGCTATAACTAATATAATACCAGGTAAGGCGGCAGGACCGGATGGACTGCCGGGCGATTAACTCCTGCACGACCCTAAGCTATGGTCGGACCTCATTGCACGCTTAATGAATCTTGTTATGATAGGACATCCGGTTCCAGAATCCTGGAAAGGTGCTGAGGTCGTTACCATATATAAAAAAGGTAACAAAGAGGACCCTGCCAACTACAGACCAATAAGTTTAATTGATACAATTCAGAAGGTAGTTGGCAGGGTCATAGTTAATAGAATTGAGACATGGCTCCATGAGTGTAATATTCTAACCCATTTCCAGGCGGGCTTTAGGAAAAATGTAGGCACGATGGACCAGGTTTTCTGAATTTGCGCAATATATTGGAAATCTGTGACCATCGCAAAGGGTAGCTTATATTTGGCCTTCATCGATTTAAAAACAGCATTCGATGTAATTCCCCGTGCTATGTCCTGTTGGCTATGGGATTTCCGTGTTATCTTTTGCAGCTGGTTGTAAGGCTCCATGAAGACATCTATGCTAGAATCCGTTGGGGTAGTCAAGGCCAACTTACAAAGTGGGTGGCAGTCAGCAGAGGGGTCCGTCACAGCTGTGTTATGGCTCCGTCATTGCTCTCCCTCTTTATTAATGGGGTGGTAGACCATTTGAGGGAGGACTCTGCGGATGCCCCAGTCCTGACAGGGGAGAAAACACTGACCCTCCTCTTTGCTGACGACACCCTCCTGATGTCCAAAACCCCATCGGGTTTACAGAAACTTCTTGATCGGTTTAGTGTGTTCTGTGATGAGCAAGGGCTAACAATCCACACCCTTAAAACAAAGCTGATGGTGTTAGCCAAAAGAAAGGTTAGGAAACCAAACATTACCCTGAATGGGTCCGTCTTGGAAGTGGTTGAAGAATTCGATTATTTGGGAGTCAGACTATGTAACAATATGAAATGGGATCCTCACTTAGCAAAAATGCTCCTGAACCTCAAAAGGGTTTCTGGAGCAATATTGAGGAACCAGCGTTTATCAATTAGCAGACTGATAGGCCCAGTCCTCACAGTTTATGAAGGGAAGGCACTGGCTGCAGCAGTCTATGGCTCTGAACTGTGGGGAGGAGAAAATACAATGGACCTGGTAAAGGTTGAGAATAAGTTTGTAAGAGACCTAGTCTCACTCTCTATTTCAACCCCCCTTAGACTCCTGTATGCTGATTTGGATAAGAGATCAATCGGGGATATAGTACGCCTTCGCCCCCTGCTGTTTTGGGTGCGTCAAAGAAGAACACCCGATTTGGCTAAATACGCCTTGGTGTTAGATGAACTAATCACTCTGAATGTCTCCAATAAAGTAAAATGGCTTAACAAACTGAAACAGTTGGTGATGAACCTAGGAATGAAAGAATTTTGGGCTTCTCAATTACCACCTCATAAACAAATTGTCAAAAAAATCTATTGGGAGTGGGTAGAGGCCGAGGAATTAAAAAGTACAAAGCATGGTTCACTGACAAACCAATTTCTGGAATTTAAAACAACCAGGAAATTAGAGCCGCTTTTGGATTATATTCGAATTCCTAGAGACAGATCACTTTATCTGCAAATAAGATATGGTACCTGTGAGCAGTTGGCCTGGTATATAATGCTCACTAATTCTAGTGATCACTTTGTACCATGCCAAGCAACCCTTATGATGATGGTTGTAATTCAACCTTGTAGACCAGTTATCCTAGTGGTAACGTGGACAAAGCAGTCTTAGGCTAAACTCTGAAAGGCATGTGAAGCCAGCTGTTATACCATACACAACCCCCTTGAATACCGAATGAAAGGGACACCACACAGATATATATTGAAAATATATATTGATTTATTAACTATAAAATCCCCTGGACTCTTTATGAGCACAGAAGCACAAGCGTTAAATCACAAGACAGTTTAAAATACACAAAAGTTGCACAATATGGATGAGCCCTAGGGGCCACCTAAACCATATACTAAGAAAGTGGTATAAGAGATACCAGGAGGAAAGTGAAGAGGCCTAGGGCCTTGGGAATCGCTGGAGCTATTCGAGACTGGAAATAACTAAGTCGGGAAAGGCCCACGGGACTCGGGTGCAGTGTTCAAAGTGCACGCACTTTGCAATACAAAGTCTATGGTGCGTAAAAAGCACAAAGTTAGAAAGTTAGGAACCTTCCGAGTGACCTACGGAGCTGAAACTTAAAACACAGGCCCTTGAGATGTGTACCAGTGCAGGAGCACCAGCGGAGCTGAGTTACCTCACCCACAGGAAGCGGGTGCACAGGGTCGAAGTAGTGTCGGGTTTCGTCACGCTGGTCGATGGTGCTTGGAGCTGAAGATGCTGCAGGCGGCTCGATGAGAAGAGTTCCGGTAGATCCAAGGGTGGATCTGAAGATGTGAAGACCTGAAAGCAGAGGGGACAATGTTCAAAGTCACTAGCCAGTGACTACCGTGGAACCAGATTGGAACCAGGCGATGTCGGGTGCAAACAGGCATTGTCGGGTAGCTTCTTTCTGCAGCCGCGTGGATACCCGGGGTCGAGGACGTCCAGGAGTCAGTCACGAGCTGTCCCACGCAGGCTTCTCGCTGTTGGCGGTGTCGGCACCTCGATCGGAGCAAACAGGCCTTGGCAAAGGCAAGCCAGGCAGGAGTTGAAAGATGCTTAACACTCGGACCAGCAAGGTCAGAGCGGGTGCTCCTTTTCACAGGAGCTTGGGTAGGTCTGGAGCAACCAGACCTGCTGTGTAAATCTTCGGGTTCGTCACCAAGATGGCCGCTGACCACGTGGCTAATGGCCGGGATGGCGCGTCGAGTGGCACAATGCAAAAGGGCCCCACGCAGATCGTGGAGATGCTGGAGGGCTGATCTTCGGTGCAAGGGCTGCTCGGTGGTGGGGGTTCTCAGTCCCCAAAGCACAACGTCGAGGATGCCTCAGAAGCTGCGCAGTCAGCTTTTCGAGTGTCTTCCAAGAGGTCCGGTCCCACGTCACTCGGTGCCTCCACGGGTCCCTTCTTTGCAGGGACTGTGGATCGGGCTCTGAGAGGTCTGGGAGTCTGGTTCTTGTCGGGCTCTGGGCTCGGTCTCCGGCGGGAGGCGGGGGCAAAGCAGACGTCGAGTTGCTGGTTGGTACCTGTGTTCACAGGGTGGCCACTCCTAGGCCACAAGGGAGATTCTCTTCAGTCTTCTGTGCAGCAGAATGTCGAAGTCCAGTCTTCTTCTTTGTTTAAAGTTGATTTCAGGATGATCTGCCGTGCAATGGCACTGCTCCCGCTCTTATTCCCAATCTGAGGGGTGGATCACCTACTAGGTCCCTCCTCTGGGAGGAACCAGGAAGGGGGGCGGTTACACCCCCTTTCCTTTGTCCAGCTCCTCGCCAGGACTGGGGCTGGAAGGCCCCAGAACCGGTTTGGACTGGCCTATGCACGGGGACACCTTGTGTGCCCCGGGCATGTCTGATTCTATTCAGCCCTGTCCTACCCAATACACAAAATCCTGTCTGGGGTGGTGCTCGCATCTCCCAAGGCAGGAAACCCTTTGTCCAGGCCACCATCTGCCGAGTTTCGGTCAGCAGCAGGAGGCCAGACTTGTGTCTGTGGTGGCAGCGTCCATTTTGTGATGCTGAGGCTCTGTTTAACTTTAACCGGGGTTAAGGCTACACACATGTCGTGTCCCTCTAGAAGGGTGGAATGCTATCCCCGTCGCCAGAATTGGCGAGGGGATAGTATTCCAATTCGTATGACACCTTACTCGACATGTTTTGATAAAGCCAAACCAAAGATAGCATTTAACCGCGAGGATTATAATGCACTTAAGAGTATATGGTATGGCAATATCCCGGAACAGCTTAGGGAGTGGTTCCCGACAGCTGCAGACAGGCTCAGCTCATGCCAGAGCACCATCTCACATATTTCCAAGCACTCTGCCTCCAGGATTGATGAGGCCTTCCATAGGAGTGGCTGATAGGAACATATGTGTCCAGTTTAGGGTTAGGTACAGACATACTGTACCCAAGTAAGAGGTGGTTACACCGACTTACCCCAGCTGAGTGATCAGCCAGTTGTGTCAAATATGGAGGCCAGGCCAGGGGTGGCACAATACATGCTGCAGCCCCTGGTAGGCCTTGGATACACCTATGCCCTGGGCACCTAGGGTGCACTTATACAGGGGCTCATAAGGTGAACCAGTTCCAATTCGTAATGCACCTAGAGTGCATTGGCAGTAATTTAGAGAGAGAACAGCAGGCTGTGGGTCTGATTAGCAGGCCCACAGCCACATTAAGTCAGTAACCAGTGAAGCAAAAAGCAAAAATTTGGGGTGACCATAGGATAGCAGACCCTACTCTCCTACATAACCCCCCCCAAACGCAGGGACATTAGACTAACCTTGACCAGTTGTGTCTTCATGTTCTAAGTGGAAGTACCTGGAGAGACCATCTGCGTTGCCATGGTCAGTCCCTGGGCGGTGCTCCACTGTAAAGTCCATCCCCTGTAGGGAAATGGACCACCTGAGTAGTTTGGGGTTTTCACCCTTCATCTGATTAAGCCATAGGAGGGGCTTATGGTCGGTCTGAATCTTGAAGTGAGTACCAAACAAGTATGGCCTCAACTTCTTCAGGGCCCACACCACAGCAAAGGCCTCCCTCTCTATAGCTGACCAACGTTTCTCTCTGGGGGTCAGACTTCTGCTAATGAAAGCAATGGGCTGGTCCTGGCCATCTACATTAAGCTGTGAAAGCACTGCTCCCACTCCCAACTCAGAAGCATCTGTTTGGACAATGAACTCTCTTGAGTAGTCAGGACTCTTCAGGATAGGTGCAGAGCACATGGCCTTCTTCAGGTCATCAAATGCCTTTTGACAGATTTCTGTCCACTGAACCTTTTTGGGCATCTTCTTAGATGTCAGATCATTAAGAGGAGTCACAATGGACCCATAGTTCTTAACAAACTTCCTGTAGTACCCAGTCAGGCCCAAGAAAGCTCTGACCTGAGTCTGGGTAGTTGGAGGGGACCAGTCCTTGATGGTCTGGATCTTACTCTCCAGTGGTTGAACTTGGCCTCCACCTACAAGGTGGCCCAGGTATACAACCTTGCTCTGCCCTATCTGGCACTTTGTTGCCTTGATAGTGAGGCCTGCCTTCTGCAGAGCCTCAAGCACTTCCTTCAGGTGGACCAGGTGATCCTCCCAGGTGGAGCTAAAGACAGCAATATCGTCCAGATAAGCTGCACAAAAGTCATCCAACCCAGTGAGGACTTGATTCACCAACCTTTGGAAGGTGGCAGGTGCATTTTTCAAACCAAAGGGCATCACCACAAACTGATAATGCCCACTAGGGGTAGAAAATGCTGTCTTGGCTTTAGACTCCTCAGCTAACCTGATTTGCCAGTAGCCAGCTGTCAAGTCAAATGTGCTCAAATATTTGGCAGAAGCCAACTTGTCAATGAGCTCATCTGCCCTTGGAATAGGGTGTGCATCTGTCCTGGTGACAGCATTGAGTCCTCTGTAATCCACACAGAACCTCATCTCTCTCTTGCCATCTTTGGTGTGAGGTTTGGGGACCAGAACCACTGGGCTAGCCCAGGGGCTCTCTGAAGGCTCAATGACACCTAATTCCAGCATCTTTTGCACCTCAGTCTTTATACAGTCCCTGACGTGGTCAGGTTGCCTGTAAATCTTGCTTTTTACAGGAAGACTGTCACCAGTGTCCACCACATGTGTACACCAGTTAGTCTGACTGGGTGTCAATGAGAACATATCCCTGTATGCCTGTAGAACTTGTCTGCAGTCATGTTGCTGATGTTCAGTGAGGCTGCCACCTAAGGCCACACCATCAACTGAGCCATCCTCAGGGTTCTGAGTGAGCAGGTCTGGGAGAGGGTCACTCTCTTCCTCCTGTCCCTCATCTGTAGCCATGAGCAAGCCCATGTCTGCCCTGCTGACATATGCCTTCAATCTGTTCACATGGAGCACCCTGTGGGGGCTCCTGGGAGTTCCTAGGTCCACCAAGTAGGTAACCTCTCCCTTCTTCTCCAGAATTGTATGGGGTCCAGACCATTTGTCTTGGATTGCTGCTGGGGCCACTGGCTCCAACACCCATACCTTCTGTCCAGGCTGAAATTCAACAAGGACAGCCTTTTGGTCATGCCAAGCTTTTTGTAATTCTTGGCTAGCCTCAAGGTTTTTAGATGCCTTTTCCATGTACTCTGCCATCCTGGAGCGGAGACCAAGTACATAGTCCACTATGTCCTGTTTAGGCTTTTTGAGAGGTAACTCCCATCCTTCCTTCACTAGACACAGGGGTCCTCTTACAGGGTGCCCAAACAACAATTCAAAGGGGCTGAAGCCAACCCCCTTTTGAGGGACCTCTCTGTAAGCGAACAAAAGGCAGGGCAGAAGGATGTCCCATCTTCGCCTGAGCTTTTCAGGTAATCCTTTAATCATGCCCTTTAGGGTCTTGTTAAATCTCTCAACAAGCCCATTGCATTGTGGGTGATAAGGAGTGGTGAACTTGTAGTTGACACCACATTCCTTCCACATAGCTGTCAAATATCCAGACATGAAGTTGGCACCTCTATCTGATATTACCTCCTTAGGAAACCCCACTCTGGAGAAAACTCCAAGTAAGGCCCTGGCCACAACAGGAGCTGTTGTGGTCCTAAGTGGAATTGCCTCTGGGTACCTGGTGGCATGATCCACTACCACCAGTATGAATCTGTGCCCAGATGCTGTAGGGGGATCCATTGGACCAACAATATCAATCCCCACTCTTTCAAAGGGAACCCCCACCACAGGTAGTGGTATCAGGGGGGCCTTTGTTGTTCCACCTGCTTTACCACTGGCTTGGCAGGTTTCACAGGAGCGACAAAACTCCTTGGTGTCTTCAGACATGTGAGGCCAGTGAAAGTGAGGGACAAGCCTGTCCCAGGTCTTGTTCTGGCCTAGGTGTCCTGCTAAAGGAATATCATGGGCCAAGGTGAGTAGGAAGCCCCTAAATTGCAGAGGTATAACCAACCTCCTGGTAGCACCAGGCTTGGGGTCTCTAGCCTCTGAATAAAGGAGTCCATCGTCCCAATATACTTTTTGGGCACCTTGGGCATTCCCAGCAGCCTCAGCAGCAGCCTGCTGTCTGAGGGGTTCAAGAGAAGGACAGGTTAACTGAGCCTGCCCCAAGTCTGCCCTAGAAGGTCCCCCTGTCCCCAGAAACTCAACCTGATCAGGTTCAAGTTCTTCAGAGACAGTTCCTTCAGGGGTCTCAAGATCAGTTTCCTGTTAAGCCTGATCCTCACTTGTAGGCAGTTGGGAAGGCGCAGCCTTAACCCTCCTGTTCTTCTTCTTGGAAGGTACTTGGTCCATTGTTCCAGGATCCAAGACCTGAGGTTCAGAGAGGCACTCCTTAACATCTCTGCATGAGTCCTGTACTCAACTTCTGACCATAGAGAGTTCTCCAGGTCATTGCCCAACAAACATTCTACTGGGAGATCAGCACTAACCACAACTTTCTTTAGGCCAGTTACCCCTCCCCAGGAAAAGTTAACAAGTGCCACACTATGTGTAGTAGTGACATTGCTGGCATTGGTCACCAGGTAATCATTACCTGGCATGTATTGTCCAGGGTCCACAAAGTTAGGTGTCACCATAGTGACACTGGCACATGTGTCCCTGTAAGCTTGAGCCACTTTGTTGTTGATCAAAGGTGTCTGTCTGTATTTGCCCAGGTTACTGGGACTTATGTCAGGGGTCAAATCTATGTCCCCTTCACAAACCAGAACAGCCTGTGTAAGGGTTCAGACTAGGTCAGAATCTCCTTCAGTTCCCAAAGTGATACCCACTAAACCCTTGGCTTGAGGACCAGCACTGCTAACTGTATTAGTGGGTGCAGGTGCCTTAGGGGCCGCAGTGCTGGGGGCTCCACCCTTTTTACACTCACTTGTCCAGTGAGAGGTGTTCTTACAAGTTTTACACCAGGGTTTCTTCTGACCTTCTTTCTTCTTCTTCTTGGAAGTTTGGGACCCACCCTCTGTCTCAGTTTGGGGCCCTGTTGAAGACTTCTGGTCTTTAGCTTTCTGCTCCCCACCCTTCTGGTCTGTTTTCTTCTGGTCACCACCCTGGTTCTGGTTCTGGTTCTTTTGCTTAACTCTGGTTCTTACCCATTTATCTGCCCTCTTTCCCAATTCTTGGGGAGAGGTCAAATCTGAGTCAACCAAATGTTGATGCAACTGCTGGTTCTGACAATTATTTAAAATTTGTTCTCTCATCAGCAAATTATACAATCCTTCATAGTCTGTAACCTTGCTTCCCAGCAACCATCCCTCCAGAGCCTTAATGGCACACTCAACAAATTCAGACCAGTCCTGAGTCTGTGTCTTCTGGGTATCTCTGAACATTAACCTGTACTGTTCAGTGGTTAAGCCTAACCCATCAATCAGAGCACTCTTCAGGACCAGGTAGTTTCTAGAATCCCCATCACTAACTGTGAGGAGTCTGTCTCGGCCTCTACCTTCAAAGGAGAGCCACAAGATTGCTGCCCACTGCTCCTGAGGAATCTGCTGTACTCTGCAGGCTCTCTCCATTGCAGTAATCCATTTATGGATATCATCCCCAGCTTTGTAGGGGGGCACAATCTTACTCAGGTTTCTATTATCAAAAGACCTGTCTTTATCCTTGTGGATATTGCTGCCACCAGTGGGTTCTATTACCCCACTCTCTCTAGGCTGTCTTGCTCTAGCAAGTTTCTCCTTGGCCAGGGCAACCTCTAACTCTTGCCTCTGGATCCTAAGCTCAGCCTCTCTCATCTTGGCCTCATGTTCCCTTCTCTGAGGGCTAGTCATCTCCTTCCTGGAGTGACCATGAGAGCCTCTAGAGACATGGGAGGTATTGGATTCACCTGAGTGACTCCTCCTCCTCCTATGCCCCTGGTTAAGTCCACCTGGGGGTCTGAATGGGTTGTTACCAGATTCATTCCCAAGTTGTCTTAAGTTAGCCTGGTTCAGTCTACTGACCAGCACCTGACTATCTCTGTCATCATCTGACTCACTGCTTTCCACCTCCTCCTCCTCTTCTTCTTCCTCTACATCTACCTGAGGAGCTCCAGTGGTGGAGGCTTCCTCATCTACCAGGATGATAGGGGCAGGGGTGTCTACAGTGTCATCCTCTGAAGGATGGCCTCCTTCAGCATCCCCTGTGGGGTTTGCCTTAGAGGGCTTTAGAGTCTCAGACTGGTCTAAGAGCTCTCTTAGGTGGTCTGTAGTAGGGGAAGGCCCTGTCTTCAGACCCCTTAAGACACAAAGCTGTCTTAATTCCTTAAAGGAAAAAATAGCAAATTTGGATGGTGCCCTTGGAGGGTCACTCTCAACAGGAGTAAGTCCACTGGACCCCTCTGCTCCAGACATTGCTCTAGTGTGGTGGATGTGTTGCAATCTACCTACACTGGTGTTTACCTACTAAACCTATCTAGTAGTTGTAGCTAGGGTGTGCTACTCCCTTTGCTCTACAACAACTAAGTTCAGTAGAACTTATGTATACTAGTCTTGTTTTATATGTACCTAGCAGGTACCTGTATGATCTTTCAAATGATAACCTCAAAGATTGTAATGGTAAAACAACAGCAAGCTCAGATCCCAATCCGCTGCTCACCAATGTGAGAAGTTGGCCTGGTATATAATGCTCACTAATTCTAGTGATCACTTTGTACCATGCCAAGCAACCCTTATGATGATGGTTGTAATTCAACCTTGTAGACCAGTTATCCTAGTGGTAACGTGGACAAAGCAGTCTTAGGCTAAACTCTGAAAGGCATGTGAAGCCAGCTGTTATACCATACACACCCCCCTTGAATACCAAATGAAAGGGACACCACACAGATATATATTGAAAATATATATTGATTTATTAACTATAAAATCCCCTGGACTCTTTATGAGCACAGAAGCACAAGCGTTAAATCACAAGACAGTTTAAAATACACAAAAGTTGCACAATATGGATGAGCCCTAGGGGCCACCTAAACCATATACTAAGAAAGTGGTATAAGAGATACCAGGAGGAAAGTGAAGAGGCCTAGGGCCTTGGGAATCGCTGGAGCTATTCGAGACTGGAAATAACTAAGTCGGGAAAGGCCCACGGGACTCGGGTGCAGTGTTCAAAGTGCACGCACTTTTCAATACAAAGTCTATGGTGCGTAAAAAGCACAAAGTTAGAAAGTTAGGAACCTTCCGAGTGACCTACGGAGCTGAAACTTAAAACACAGGCCCTTGAGATGTGTACCAGTGCAGGAGCACCGGCGGAGCTGAGTTACCTCACCCACAGGAAGCGGGTGCACAGGGTCGAAGTAGTGTCGGGTTTCGTCACGCTGGTCGATGGTGCTTGGAGCTGAAGATGCTGCAGGCGGCTCGATGAGAAGAGTTCCGGTGGATCCAAGGGTGGATCGGAAGATGTGAAGACCTGAAAGCAGAGGGGACAATGTTCAAAGTCACTAGCCAGTGACTACCGTGGAACCAGATTGGAACCAGGCGATGTCGGGTGCAAACAGGCGTTGTCGGGTAGCTTCTTTCTGCAGCCACGTGGATACCCGGGGTCGAGGACGTCCAGGAGTCGGTCACGAGCTGTCCCACGCAGGCTTCTCGCTGTTGGCGGTGTCGGCACCTCGATCGGAGCAAACAGGCCTTGGCAAAGGCAAGCCAGGCAGGAGTTGAAAGATGCTTAACACTCGGACCAGCAAGGTCAGAGCGGGTGCTCCTTTTCACAGGAGCTTGGGTAGGTCTGGAGCAACCAGACCTGCTGTGTAAATCTTCGGGTTCGTCGCCAAGATGGCCGCTGACCACGTGGCTAATGGCCGGGATGGCGCGTCGAGTGGCACAATGCAAAAGGGCCCCACGCAGATCGTGGAGATGCTGGAGGGCTGATCTTCGGTGCAAGGGCTGCTCGGTGGTGAGGGTTCTCAGTCCCCAAAGCACAACGTCGAGGATGCCTCAGAAGCTGCGCAGTCAGCTTTTCGAGTGTCTTCCAAGAGGTCCGGTCCCACGTCACTCGGTGCCTCCACGGGTCCCTTCTTTGCAGGGACTGTGGATCGGGCTCTGAGAGGTCTGGGAGTCTGGTTCTTGTCGGGCTCTGGGCTCGGTCTCCGGCGGGAGGCGGCGGCAAAGCAGACGTTGAGTTGCTGGTTGGTACCTGTGTTCACAGGGTGGCCACTCCTAGGCCACAAGGGAGATTCTCTTCAGTCTTCTGTGCAGCAGAATGTCGAAGTCCAGTCTTCTTCTTTGTTTAAAGTTGATTTCAGGATGATCTGCCGTGCAATGGCACTGCTCCCGCTCTTATTCCCAATCTGAGGGGTGGATCACCTACTAGGTCCCTCCTCTGGGAGGAACCAGGAAGGGGGGCGGTTACACCCCCTTTCCTTTGTCCAGCTCCTCGCCAGGACTGGGGCTGGAAGGCCCCAGAACCGGTTTGGACTGGCCTATGCACGGGGACACCTTGTGTGCCCCGGGCATGTCTGATTCTATTCAGCCCTGTCCTACCCAATACACAAAATCCTGTCTGGGGTGGTGCTCGCACCTCCCAAGGCAGGAAACCCTTTGTCCAGGCCACCATCTGCCGAGTTTCGGTCAGCAGCAGGAGGCCAGACTTGTGTCTGTGGTGGCAGCGTCCATTTTGTGATGCTGAGGCTCTGTTTAACTTTAACCGGGGTTAAGGCTACACACATGTCGTGTCCCTCTAGAAGGGTGGAATGCTATCCCCGTCGCCAGAATTGGCGAGGGGATAGTATTCCAATTCGTATGACACCTTACTCGACATGTTTTGATAAAGCCAAACCAAAGATAGCATTTAACCGCGAGGATTATAATGCACTTAAGAGTATATGGTATGGCAATATCCCGGAACAGCTTAGGGAGTGGTTCCCGACAGCTGCAGACAGGCTCAGCTCATGCCAGAGCACCATCTCACATATTTCCAAGCACTCTGCCTCCAGGATTGATGAGGCCTTCCATAGGATGGACTGTCAGGTATATAACTACGCAGACGACACCCAGATTATTATCCAGCTGGAGGATAGCCAGAATGCCTTTACCAGACTGCAAAACATTCTGAGAAGCACAGTTAACTGGATGTCCGGCAACTCCCTAAAAATCAATCCGGACAAAACCGAGGTGTTGCCGATTACCATCGCTGGCAACCCTTGGTGTGATCGTTTCTGGCCTGGGGAGTTGGGCACGCCGCCAGAACCGGCAGAGGTGGTCAAGAGTCTGGGCATCCAGGTGGACAGTAAGTTGTCCATGAAAAAGCAAGTTTCAGCTGTGGTGGGCTGTTGCGTCGGCCTCCTTCGCCAACTTAGGAAAGTTTCCCCGTTACTTTCTTTTTCCACCTTAAGGAGCGCGGTTTCTGCAATGATTTTGGCCAGGCTGGATTATGGCAATTCATTGTATATAGGACTCCCACAGGGTCTTTTAAATAGAATGCAGACGGTAATGAATGATGCTGCTCGGCTCATCTTCAAGAAACCAAGGAGTACCCAGGCATCCCCCCTCCTGCGGGAACTCCATTGGTTGCCAGTGAGGCAGAGATTAATGTTCAAGGGGCTCTGCATTGTACACAAGGCGCTTCATGGCAGAGCACCCACCTATCTTAAATCTCGTCTGTCCCTTTACAAACCAGGGAGGGCGCTTAGATCTGCTGACTCTATTTATCTGGTTCAGCCACGCTGTAGACTGACTACTGTGGGTGGACGCGCTTTTTCACATACTTTGCCAGCTATGTGGAATAAATTACAGCTGAAACTCCGCAATGAAAAGAAACTAATGCCTTTCCGCAAACAACTAAAAACTGTGCTTTTCCAGCAAGCGTGGGGTGGCCTTTAAATGTAATTCTGATGCATCTTTTATTGTCTAGCTGATCCTAACAAAGCGCTTAGAGACCCCTGGGTTATAGGGCGCTATATAAGTCACAATAAATAAATAAATAAATAAATAAATAAATAAATAGGAACATATGTGTCCAGTTTAGGGTTAGGTACAGACATACTGTACCCAAGTAAGAGGTGGTTACACCGACTTACCCCAGCTGAGTGATCAGCCAGTTGTGTCAAATATGGAGGCCAGGCCAGGGGTGGCACAATACATGCTGCAGCCCCTGGTAGGCCTTGGATACACCTATGCCCTGGGCACCTAGGGTGCACTTATACAGGGGCTCATAAGGTGAACCAGTTCCAATTCGTAATGCACCTAGAGTGCATTGGCAGTAATTTAGAGAGAGAACAGCAGGCTGTGGGTCTGATTAGCAGGCCCACAGCCACATTAAGTCAGTAACCAGTGAAGCAAAAAGCAAAAATTTGGGGTGACCATAGGATAGCAGACCCTACTCTCCTACAGTACCCTGCCATTGAAAAGGTTTACAGCAGGATGGAAAGGTGTAAGAAATTATGATGTTAACTGCACAGGCTGTTTATGTAAGAATAGACTTTACCACACTTTTTGTTTGCTTGCATGGCTTACAGGTTACCTCGAGCACGGTGGTTAAAACCTGTGTGTAGAGAGATGGGTGTTAGAGATTTTAGGATCGTATTACGTATTCTGCTAACCGACACATCCTCTACGTTTGTGGAATTGCAAAGTACATCTCTAGTGCTTGGTTTATAAGATCTAGGTTGCTGGACTCCACAAAACAGAAATTTTAACCTCCTCTCGATTGATCTCTCCTGCTGAAAATGTATTTTAGACTCTTTTAACCATTTATATGTAAAACGTGTTTTCTATTAACTGGTTTTAGATCATTTGTAATATGTATGTGATACTTTTTTGTATATTGAGTGTATAATTAATGTATGTTTGCATTTTTATGATATGAAATATCGAATAAAGTATTACAACATAATCACTTATAAGGTCCCAAAAGCAAGACCTATTAGCTATGCCAATGCTTGTTAATGTTGGTTACAGGGCACAATTGCCTATCGTATAATATTTATATACCCTGAAATTTGCACTGTAAAGGGTGTCCCTTTTTCCTTCTACCATAAAAGGTGCTTGCATCTTACACCTCTTTCTGTCTTGTAGCTGGATGATCACCTTTGGTAATTTGGTAGCCTTGGTAAGTCCTTGTGGTGTCCTTGAACTTGTAGTGCATTCTGTACAGATATTGCCTGTTGCTCTGCTTCAATCAGCATCGGAGCCTTGCCCACATATTGGTTTCTCTAAAGGCATTAATCTTGTCCTGGTGAACCACACAGTCCTCCTTTAAGTCCTCACAAGCACTCCCCGCCCCATATTGAGATCCATGATAGCTATAAATGGAAAACATTCCTTAACATATCCCAATTGGGGTACAACCTGTGGTGTTGCATTCCACATGTTGTGTGAGCTCTCTTCTACCATCTACTGTTGAGTTTAAAATTAGACACTATATTTCCCTTCGGTTCGGACTCTTTGTTTTGGTTTCAAACATGCATCAGATGGCTCACAACCATGTGCCCACAACCAACAATATTTCAGAACACAGAATGCACACTATATTGTTTTGTTTTTCCCGCATAGGCATAGTAGCGTGTATTTGTGTGGATTTCAACTACTTTTCCAGGAGGAAGGTAGGCTGCATATGACTCTCAAACAATACAAACCACAAACGGATTGTTACAGATATGTAAACATTTCTGTTTGCAGTATTTGTCACTGTAGATCCCTGTTTTTGAAAAGATTTCAACATATTATCTTTCTGGGTTCAAAGTGTTGGCTTGATAACCGTAGTGAAAGCAGTTTTGAGAACAGTGTGCCCATCTTGGGTCTCTTGCCTAGTCTCTAGATCAACATAGTAATGGTTGTGAATGTTTGAAGATGTCCATATAGCAGCTTTACACATGTCAGTCACTGAAAAGCTTCCAAAAAAAGCCACCATGGCTTTATTTTGTCCATGTGGAGTACCTGTAAAAGTTTATTTTGTTTAAGCATTACAAATGTGATTGCATTTTACAATTGAGCCAGTAATCCGTGCCTCCGAAATTGGGTTTACTATATTTGGCAGGGAAACAGCTGTAAAATGTTATTTTGCAATGCGGACTAGTATGATCAATGCGTATGGGCTTTTCTAAAGTATAGTGTGTGCAAAGATCTTTGTGCCAGTGAAGGGTTTGCTAAAAAAAAAAATTGTAGGTAGCTCAGTGGATTGAGTCATATTTTTTACTGAGTTTTATATAGCGCGAACTTGACCTGGTACCGGGTGTCAGAACACTTTACATAGCATCAGTTGCGTTACATGAGGACACATTCATTTTTGTTAGGCATGGAGAGATTAATTGATTTGCCCAGAATCACAGGTTGTTCAGCGTCATTACCGAGACACCAACCCTGTTCCCCAGATTCGAGGTCGATCACCCTAGCCCTTAGGCCAACTCCTCTCCACCATATGGAAGGGAGATACAACTTTGTGTAGAAGAGTACAAAAAACTACCTTATCTTTGTTTACCTTCAGGAATGACTTCCATAAACAATGCGTAAGGTTCACTAACTGCACAAACAGAAGTTATAGCCACCAGGAACCGAGCATTCTGTGTGAGGTGTTGGAGAGAGCAGGAATATAGTACTTCGAAAGAGAGGGAGAAAAGATAGTCCTGGGTGGGATAACCCTATTTAATGTGTAAAACTCCTAGTTAATCCCTCCATAAAAGGCTTCATGATAGGAATTCTAAAAATGGAATGGTAGAGCCTGCATAGTAGATAAGTGGCCACTACCGCCAAATCTCCCATTAGGTATGCATGAATCAAGCCGGACTTTTGTAGTTAGAAAATAAGGAGCAATATCTTGGAACAATGACTTAAGCAGGTCCTGATGTAGAGAATTGCAGTAGCATAGAAAATGCCTACATTTAGCTGCTAAATAAGCAGTAGTACTGGTAGTAGGGCAGCATGCTTGCACGACAACAAGAAAGGCATGTATTCTTCTGAAAGCTGTAAGTTACCAGTTTATAAGGTTTCAGGTGCCAAATCGCCAAACAGAGTTATTGAGAAGCTGGTTTAATTGCTGCCAAAGTAAGCCAGTTGGAGGGGAACGTTGTACATCGAATGGATGGACATCTCCTGCAGGAGGGAGCACCAAGAAATGTGTCCAGGAAGGATCAATGGAAATATCCATAAGCAATCATCCAAAGGGCATTACACAGTGACAGGCTTGTATGCAATTGAACGTGTAACTTGAGTATGTTATTGTAATTGCAACTGGCAAACAGATTTGTGGGGTGTGCCTCCTTGGTATTGGTGTATGGGTTAATTTCCTATTTGTGAGTCATTTGATGATCTTCAGTTAGGTAATCTAAAACGTTGGTGTACACTCTTGGCAGTTGTCCTGCCAGCTCATCAATGTGATAACAATTAGTCAAATGAAAATCGCTTGCAACATCAAGGACAGCTGAGGAGAGTAAGGTGTGAGTGGATGGGACAGTCTGCTCTATTCAGAGATCCCCACCTGGTCTCTGTGGTATAAATTAAGATCGCACCTAGGGGGCACCCTTTGCACTGCTGAAGATTTTCCAAGAAGGTAACATTTGCATTACCCATATATTTAAAGCTCCTACTTGGTAAAGTTTTTGATTGGACAATACAAACTCATAAAGTGTGTCTGGGATTTCTCTGAATGATCTGTAAATGGCACAACAGGAAGGTTTCTCCTTTTACATAGGGCCCATTTATTATTTTCCCTGTCCCTCACATGACGGACACAAGCAGTGAAAATGAGTGATCACCCCACCCTAAAAAGGGCAGAAAGACTTATTGTAAACTGGCTCGGCTTAGCAGGTGGACCACCTGGTCAAAAGTTTGGAACTAGCACCTCCCTCAACTGTAAGTGGAGCGAGGGAACTACAAGTTTGGTGGGGCCGGAGCTGTGTCCAACTCTAAATGATTCCCTTGGCTCTGACAAGCTCCTGAACCTAGCACATGATGGTGATATTGTCCATGCAATGATGAACATTTATTGCAGCCATTTGTCTTGAATGTTTGTAGTGGCAACTGACTGTATTGCAACTGTGCTTCCCTGTGTGACCAGTTGCACTGAATTGTCGTACCCGGCATATGCTCTCAAGCTGTCAAAGACGCATTCTGGTTAATGATCACCTGTGGCTTTGGTTATGAGAAAAGATCTCCCAAACAATGAATCTGTTTTGTTCCACCAGTGACTTCTGCACTGTACCCTCTGCACCATCAACATTAGCACCTCCCATGCTCCTGTGGCTTGTGATTACTTAGGTGTTGGACTTTCTTATAGGAGATGGATGTGAAGACATGCATTTGAAATAATGTCATGAGTTAATGTAGCGTAGATTCCATAAAATTCTAGGTGTGTTGTGGTTACAAGTGGGATTTCTTCACAATGATAGTAAACCCTGTGTGGAGTATCTTAAGTCTGCTGATTGCATTGACAGTTCTGAAGAGCTTTATATCTGGTGACTGTGTTGATACGCTTCCCCCACTGTCAGGCATTTTGTGAGCACTCTGAGCACTGATGTGATGGTGACTGGGAGCATTTCGAACCGGTAAGGTTTGCCAGGTAGGTTTTTACAGTGAGCTTAATGCACCGGCACACTGGAGCAAGCCTCCATGAGATCCAGAGTTATCATGTGTTCCACCTGCTGTAGTAGAGGAATAACTTCTTGGAGTGTGATCATTTGAGGTGAATAATAGTTACTTATCATTGATCCTAGTGCAGGACAGTCTGAGAGCTCCAACCTTCTAGTGGAACAAACCGCAAACCCACTGTCGCCTTTCTGCAGCTGGAACCTTTTCAATTACTTTCTTCTTCAGTAAGAGAGCCATATAATTTTTTTTAATTCAATCTTTTATTGGCATTTTCAAGGTCCAAACAGAAACATGACAGGCCGCAATAGGTCTTAGATTCGAAGGAGGAATGCAATCAAGCAACCTTACAAGAAAGCAAGGGTCTCGGAGAACTACAATGATTGGGGATCCATGCACAAGTTGATACATCCAAACATTATATAAAAAGCTAATACCATTAGAAATCACCAATATCATCAACAAAAATAAATAATATTGGCTAGTAGGTAGGAGGAACCTCCCCACTGGCATACAGAGAGTAATGAGGAGGTCCAGGAAACATAGTACACATTAACAGCTTTCAGGTGTGCTGCGGTGAGTGAGAAGGTTTATTGTGTATTGTATATGGGGGCAACACCTTGCTGTGCACAACAGTTCAGCAGTTACGTCTCAAGGGAAGGGAGAAGACGGCCCAGGGAGAGATACCTGAGATCAACAGGGAGGAGGGTGAAATTTGTCAAAGAGCTTCTGCACGTATCCTAGAGTGTGATGCCCCATGCCCCATGCCCCATGGAGGCTGCCGATCTAGCACTTGCCTTTTCAACTGCCCATTTATGTCATCCCAAGCCATACTGAGACTTCAGGCGGCTGAGCTGCTTTCCAAGACATAGCTTTCAGCCGTTTAAATAATGCTAATGCTAAGTCCACCATTTTCAAGCAATGCTTAGAGCGTTTCGCACGTTTAGTGATCTCCAATAAACTAAATTCTGGATCCAGAGAAAGCTGTAAATCAATCACTGCAGAGATCTCCATTACTTGGGTCCAGGCGCCGGCCAGAGGTGGGCACTTCCACACCGTCTGTAGAAATGTGGCATCTGTATATCTGCCCCTAGGGCAAATGGAAAGAGTTACTGGAAACATCGCATGGTGGCAATGGGGAGAGAGGTATGTTTGATGGAAGTAGTTTAATTGTGTAAATTTAAGGCGCGTGCTACGGGATACCCACTTGTTGTGGCCTGAAACCATTGTCCAGTGTTTGTCCGAGAAAACTGTGCCCAAGCCCATCTCCCATCTTGTCTTGCCTTTGGGTGTCTGGCACATACCTGGTACTAGAAGGAGAGAGCCATGTCATCTGTATCTCTTGACAAAGTTGTTTGATCAGAAACACATAGAGTTCACTTTTTGGGGTGTTTTCCTGGGTGTTTACATTTGGTTTGGTTTCATAATTGCTTGCCTAACTCCTCAATCTTTTACTGGGTTCAAGAAGGGGAAGAGACAACCATGGAGGTGGGTTAAAGAGGAAAATACTTTATTTAAATTAGGTTTTGCAATCCTGCCTCCTGGACATGGCTAAATATCATTAAGGCACGGATCACATTGGTAGGTGCGCAAATTACAGGTATCTGCAAAGGAGCTCTTTACACATATCAAAATGGAGGAATAACATTTTCTTTTTGTTTTATTTCCCATTCTAAGTAATTAAGTCAACGGTGCACATTGCAAACCTTGCAAAATTTACACCCAAAATGTGTGTCTTGAATGTGATCACGCCCCGTGAAAAGCACTGTGATGAGGAAGACATGGACTGAGATTATTGGAGATTTTTTATTAAAGCTAAGTGAAAAGATTATTAGAGTACTTCCAGAGTTTGGGAAATTTAGGAAGGTCTCTCTCATGATTGTTTGCTCGACTAAAGATATTTCTAACTTGATGTAAGCAAGGAATGTTAAATTGGAACAACTCAAGATCCCAGCACATCAATAATGAGCCAGTCTGGGGCCAATAGGAGCTATGAGAACTATTCCACCCCAAGTGTCAACCCATTTTTGCAGTTTCCAGTGTTTGACTCAGTGTTGCTCAGCTTAATTTTGTTCATACACGGACCACAGAACTACTGACGGGGACATCCAGGTTCAAAGCTTCTGAAGCTGCAGATTTTGCATAGAAATCAGGAGTAGCAATGAACCTGCTACAAATCTAAAATAAGAAACTTTCAAGAAAGTCCATTCCTGCAAACACTTTTGGCCAAAGTTACTGGTTGCAACTCAATGAGAGGCTTCACATGGCACTGAAACATAGGTTGGGGCAGAGGGTTGGCTCTTAAAGCTCATTCCTGAACTCCAGGCCAGACCCTGCCATTTTCTTCTGGTAGTCTTCCTCGAATCGTTCGTTTTGGGCTACGGTAAAGTGGTTCTTCCAATCTCCAGCGATGCCTGTGGAGAGGGCGAGAAATGGAATAATATGGTAATAACAGGGACATCAGATAAGAGACTGCATGGTTCATCCCTTGACACAAAAATATAATTCATTATTATATAACTCAAAAGTTCTCTTTTTCACAGTTTGAAAAGTGTAAGAAATTTTACATTACTGGAATCGAATTGATACTTTTTGACACAGAATAACAATTAGGCACATATTGAAATTGTTCTTAGTGGCTAAAATTGTCTGAAATACTCTGCCCTTCCTCAATATTTAATGTATGCTCGTGTGAAGTGCATAAGCTATTGAAAAGCGTATATATGAAAAATGTGCAGATACCATGGGATGATTTGACAGTAGCTAAGCAACATTTCATTCACCAGAGTCTAAAGTATGAATGTCTTTTTCCGAACAGAATCAATAAAGGATGATAATGCAAATACATTTGATTTTGCTGTTCCCACCAAAATAAAAAATAAATGACAATGGTTTCTTTTCAATGGAGGAACTGCATTGGACCTAGGTAGGATACCGCTGCAATTGTACCGTGTGCAACTGCATGTACACTTTATTACAATGTGCTTTTGTTATCGGAACTCTTTGCCATGGTATAAGTAGGTTAAAGATCTGGTTTGTTCTCTACTTGCTGAGTACTGGAAACTTATTTGACGTTTGGGTGAAAGTTATTATTTGTGTGCAAGGAAAATGTATTTTTCATAGAGTAATGTTGAGATATAGCTTTTTTCCACCTAACCTACGCATCCATATATCCATATACAGTTCGAACTCTGCTCTACATGTAAACAGGACTCCAGTGATTTCGAGCAACTTCTCAATCGCTAGCTGAAACTTCAGAGATTTCAGAAACTGATTGAACATATAGATATTTTAGATGGTAAAATACCTTTCACATGTCAAACCTGCATCCTCTACTACAGTGACCTGTAGCAAAGATGTGTCAGTAACAATGTCTTCTATCTTCAAAATCACTCATTCTAAAACGACAAAGTGACATTCTTCTTCTTTTTAAGGCTATTCAATGGCTGTTCCTATATTTGCTATCTATTGATAAGAAATCTTGCCACTGTCAGGGAAACAAACTGAAATGGCTTCAAGTTCAAAGTCAATGAAATGGTATGGCTGAGTCTGAATGAAGATGAGTGGGAGACCCCTTCTGACAGCTATATATGATTGAAGTTAATTATACACATTTTATGTATTTTCTACTCAGTATAACATGCTAGAATAAGAACAGAGTAGATTTCACAAGTAATCTATTAAGACGTTCTCATGCATGATTGTTCTTTATATTGATAATATACGTTTGTACGCTAAGGTAAATTAAAAAGTGCTACTTAATGAATACCACTTCTAAAGAAATTACATTTTATAAGTTGATGTTTAAGTTTAATTAAGAAAGAAGGCAGACTGAGTTGGCCTAGCGGAAATAGACTAGCTCACCTGAAGGTTAATTGGATCTCTTAAGCTAGCGCAGTAACCCACTGAGCCTCCTTAGTAACAGGAGAGAAGCATTGGTTTTAAAATAAGCTTCATCTTCAGAGCATAGGTCAGGGACTCCCACTTGTCCTCCTAGGTCCACTTCAGTGGGCATGGTGTTGTATATGCATTACATCCCTTTATCTAAATAAACATCCCTTCCACCTATCGGCTGTGAGTGCCTCTATTCTCCACTACACATGGTTATCCAGTTTACTCTCTTCTTTCCCAGACCTGGTCACTCAGTCATATTTCTTTTTTTTAAAAGTTTGAGTTTATTGAAATATTAAGAAGCAGACAAAGAAAATGAAGAAACAATCAAAAGTTACAGCCATATGAAATATATCATATAAATGGAATTAAGAAAAAATATCATTAATCAGCAAGAAAAACAATTTATGCATAGAGAAGAAACATCGTAAGCATAATAATTTAAGCAAATAACAGATTACTAGCTAGTAAAGGTAATAAAAGGCATTGGGAGAATCATGCTGGTTTTTTAACCTCATCTGCTCTAGTTTGGGAAGAATTTGTCGGGGAAGCAACCAAGGACAAATAATTGGTTAAGTGGAGCCATAGAAGATCTCGTTTGATTGCCAGGGAAATGGGAGAGACAAAGTTAGTGTCAAGTCGATGATGAAAACAAACCGCCTTCCACCAAGCACGAAAGGTGACATCATTAGCCTGTTTCCAATTGGAGGTAATGAGATGAAAAGCAATAGCTATTAAAAGGTATATCATTGTGTAATGTTGTGTGGATTGGGGGAAAATAGAAGAAAGAGAGCCTAGAAAAATGTTGGTAAAGGAGAAGGGGGACTGAAATTTAAAAATGTTTTGGATTTGGATCCAAACCAGCTTCCAAAACTGGAATATGGATGGACATTCAAATAGCATATGTTTAAATCAGCAGAAAGACAAGGGCAAGACCAACAAATAGGAGTGTCTGAGGAAAAAGTCGATAAGGCAAGTGGAGTGAATAAAATACGATTATAAATGAAAAATAGGGTTTGAGTGGTGTTGGCAGCCCTAGAGGTTTTATGAAGTTTCGACCAAATCTCAGTCATATTTCTGAAGTCACAGAAAACCGTTAGACGTCTTCACCTGCAGAAACGGCGTGCAGTTCATACCAAGCCCTAGTTCTAATTATTTTACCTCATGGTAACCACACCAGGAGTCTATTCCAGGAAGCACCAGAAGACCAACGTCTCCTCCACGAGGGAATGAATACTGACCCATTCCTTGAGGAATAGGAATGCAGTTCAGGTTCTACTCCTCCTGGAGTCTGCTCCTCGAGCCCACTCTAAAGAGGCCAGAAATACTGCTATGGTTTTCAGCTTGTCCATGGCACTGCACTTAAGTGTGAAGCCGCAAAGGTTTTTCTTCTCATTACCTTTGCAAATGTCTACAAAAAACTTTGAAACTTCATGAAGTTACATGTTTACGCTTTCAGCCTATTTCTTAAAAAATATTAACTTTTGCAACAATTATAGGTACGAAAGATAAATTTGCAGATGGGAATTCTGTACACATCTGCCATTACAAAGAAAAAGTCTACAAAAGTTAGACTTGTAAACAATATTCTGCATACATTTTCCTTCACAGCTGGGTTTAATTAGTCCGACAATGTTCTCAGTGTGTGCATATTCTCGTATGCGCAGGAAAGCTTTTCATGGGTAAAACCAAACGTAAAACAGGTAGACATCGCAAATGGTGAATAGCAAAACTTTGCAAACATGTTCTGGAATAAAAATTTGCACACTGCTAGATCCAAGTACATTGTGAGGACACAGACATCCAGGCCCAGAACTGTTCCTACTCCTGTAGGGATAGCAGAAAGAATACATTCCAGGTGGCTCAGAAATCAAATACTGGTTTATCTTTTACAAGGTTCAAAGTCTAAGTTCATTCCAAGTAGAAAATACATTCATTTCTGATTCTTTTTAACTCTCCAGACAGACTTTTCCCTGACTCCATATCAGGGAGCACAAAGATCTTGGTTGTTTTCTCTTCCAGAAGGTTACAGGAAGAAAATGAAAATATAAAAACAAGTATATCCCACGAGTAGAACACGAATCTTACTCAACAGCTAGAAAAGATATCGCTGTACTACATATTTTTGTCCCCTTCTGTGTAAATCCTACTGTGCAGGCGTCACCTAAAGGTTGTGCTTTATTAAAAGTAAGTGTTTGTCATCGAGACAGGCTTCAACTAATGAGTGTGAACAATACGTCTTGTGATTCGGTTGTGGTTTGCGGAAAAGTGATTTTGGTTCTTGTGTGCATTCTATGTCAGCTGGTTGCGAATTTCTTATAATGAGGAGTTAGGCTTGTCAGCCAGTCATCATCTTTATTCGATCATATTAAACATAATCATAAAAGCACATATAAAAACCTCAATAAAAAGATATTGTTGCAGAATATTATTCTTTAAAATTCCAAATATTTCTTCGCAAACCTGGAATGAGATGAGAATACATAAAAGTATAAAAGAATAAGACATTTCATATCGTGGATCTAATTACATTATGGTTACTAATCGAACCCAGTGGACTACATATCATCCCCTTCCTTTTCCTCATGCAAGTCCATAAAAATGTTGCTACAGAGTAGCACACCAAAGCGTCGGGCAGTGTTTTTTAAAAGAATAGTGCTACCCGACACTGCTTAAAGCACTTTTTCTTTAAAATTGGTTTCAGATGGGCTTCCCTTTCGCTCTCATAGAGCCCGCAGAAAATAACCAGATGCAGTTCAGTTTGGGGTGATGAATTGTGAAATGGGCACATACTAAGATTGGAGTGATTATACGTTTTTTCAGGATAACCGAGCATTAAGGGAATCAAATTAGTGCGGAATCTTTACAATATAAATCTGTATTGCGCGCTATTTATATTGGCTAAGTAGGAGAAATTTCCCTCCATTAGTGGTGGGTTAAGGTGATAAACCTTTGCTGCACGTTTCTCTTTATAGTATTCCCTACGCTCTTATTCAGCCATCAACGTAAAGATAGAAATGACTTTCTGCTTAGACACCTTCTTACAAGCCAGGGGATCTTTAAAAAGTCTTTGAGTCCTTTGGACCAGATGTAGGTCACCAAATACCGGTCGCTAATGGCCGATTTCGGCCGTTACCGACCAGTATTTGGTGTCTGAGATGTAGGGGGCCTTAAAATTACAGATTCTGTAAATTTACCGATTCGGTAAAATACCTAATCGGTAAATATACAGAATCGGTAAATCTAAATGTAGGTGGCACTGAAAACAGTGCCACAGGCCTTTAAGAATTCGTTATTTACCATCAAATACTATTTGATGGTAAATAACGAATTCCTGTGTACATGCACATCTGTGCATGTACACCTGTGCCATGTGGCACACATACATGCCCTAAGGGCATATATGTGTGTCACATGGCACACAAGCCTGAATCAGGGGTGCAACAGGGTGTCAAAGTGACACCCTGTCCCCCTTGGCAATTCGGTAATTTTACCGAATCGGTATTTACCGATTCAGTAATTGCCATTGGTTCCTATGGGCCTCAAGGCCCATAGGAATCAATGGCAATTACCGAATCGGTAAATACCGATTCGGTAATTACCGAATTTTAAAGATTCGGTAAATAATTCGGTAAAAATACCTACATAGCATTTACCGATTTGTAAATACCGAATCGGTAAAATTCGGTATTTACGAATCGGTAAATGTCATTTACCTACATCTAGCCCTATGTCTTTTAAAACTGACTCCACGTAGCTTAGCCACTTAGATCTTTTCCAGTTGTCCATCTCTAAACAGCACTTAATTACCATTTGGGTCAGAGGTACTGTATCTCTTCTCCATACAGAATGCCATAGGAGAAGTGTGGCTAGTTGTATATGATCTAATATGTAAGGGAGGGTCAATTCCGTATGTAAAATCCCCCTCATAAAAGACAAAGGAAGGCCCACTACAGATTTAAAAAATGTATCTTCGATAATTTGTAGTGGTGTAGATGCGACCGTACCCCAGACCTCTGCTCCATAGGTCACGGCTGCTTTCACTCTAGCCTGGTATATGTTTTTAATTGGCAGTACGGGTTTAGCACCAAGTTTGTTTGCAAAAGATTTTACGGCAGTGATAACCCTCTCCATCACCAGCCTCCTTCCTTCCATCAGTTTTGTCCATGACAGATCTATATCGAAAAGGATACCTAAATAGGGGAAAGAGTCTACGACCTCAATTTTTCCTGAATCCGCGCTAAAATGAGGGACTTAGTCTCTTTTAGTACCCCCAGCTATAATTATAAAAGACTTCGATTGATTTACTTTTAGCTGTAAGGAGTTCATAAAAGAGGCATACACTTTTATAAGCCTTTGTAGCCTGATCCCCGTTCTGGCAATTAAAACTGCATAATGTGCATAGGACAGTATCGGTAAAATGTGGTTTTCGCAGAGGGGAACATCCTTATCAGCCACTGTGAGTTCCTTCTCCACTCCATTTGTATATAAGGAGAAGAGAAATGGGGCTAGTACGCAGCCCTGTCTTACTCCATTGGAAATTTTAAAAAGGCGTGTGCAATCTCCCGATTTAGTGTAACGCAATGAAGCCGTTGCATGTACATACGATTGCCTAATAAAATGTAAGATAGCGCGTTCAATCCCCATCATCTCCATTATGTCCTATAATTTATCATGGACCACGCAGTTGAACGCCGCGCTAAGGTCCATGAACGCCATGTATAATATGCCATCTTTTATGCTGCTGTATTTTTCAATGGTCAATGCTAAATTCAAGCATTGGTCCACAGTACCCCTTAGGCTTGTAAAATTCCACCAAAACCCTGTGCAAAGGAGATTATTAGGCCTTTAGTTCAGCAGGGATGCAAGCGCCTCTACCAGAATTTGCTAAATATCTTAATTTAGGTGTGGTGTGATTCACTCTCTCATTTTTACAGTATCCCCCAGTCTTTGAAATTCAACCTTTATCGGCTGGATAGTGTGTTTTCCTAGAGAAAGAGAATCGGAAAGAATGCTGGATCTGGTGAAGATCCACCAGCGACCTGTTTGACGGTGATCTGTGTGAGGGTATATGCCGATCTGGTATCACAAGGATCACTAAAGATGAAGAAGAAAAAATAAGAGAACAAGCAACACTTAAAAACATCCTCACCTTTCCTCATGAATGGCGAGATGGTGTGGTCCATGATGTGCTTTGGTGTCAATGAGTAATTGGCCATTGGGTTTGACTTCATCTCTTGGAAGCTTGTGAGGTGAACAATCTTCTCCAGAGCTTCCTCGCTCATGCTGTTCTCCAAGAATTGCAGAATCCTCCGGATCTCACGCTTTGGGTCCTGTGGGGTTGAGGAAGACAGATGGACAGGTTGCTTTCAGGGTAGCAGACAGAAACCAGGGTTTGGGAACGATCAATCAATGTGAGAGCACATCGCCAGCCTCACCTCTTTCATGTCTTCATAGAAGAGATAGAGGATTCGACATTTGTTTTGTTTCTCCCACCATCCTTTCACGTGGTCATACCAGGAGCCAAAGACAACTGCATGGGACCAAAGTCAGAACATGAGGTGGAGACATGGAGAGATAGTAAAACAGAAAGAGGCACCTTCCATAAATGCTAGCTAAACAGAAAGCAAGAGCCGCATGCCAATGTCAAATTACAAAAAACACAGTTGATGGACAGAATGTAGAACAATGTCATACATTCACCCCAGTACAAGGATCTGGGCCTAAATCCATCGTTTTTTTGCACTCCACATCACCCTGGGTTAGACACTGGCTATATGTATATCAGCTCTGACCCTGTGCCTCATGGGAACAGTCCAGTCCGAACTACCAAGCCATGTCTTTCCCAGACCGGAATCAAGCATCCAAGGACCGGTTTCTGGCTATCAGCCTTCATCAGCCTGGATAGCTTGACTCCAGTGGTGTGGAGAGCCTGGGACTCACGTCTGAGTATACCCAGCACACTCGGGGTGAAAATTGCAAAAAACACAGTTGATGGACAGAATGTAGAACAATGTCATACATTCACCCCAGTACAAGGATCTGGGCCTAAATCCATCGTGTCAAATTACAGCACATGGCATAACAAAAGCTCATTGTTAGAGACAAGTGGTGGAAGAGAAATGTGCACAGAGAACGAAATAAGTGAGAGATGGGGAGACATAAGAAAATTGTTGGGTAAATTATAAGAGAGTATAATGAGGAAAGAGTTCGCAACTAAGTCAAGGGGAGGTCAGTAGTGAGGATGTGAGAAGGGCAGTAACTTTCACAAGTAAGAGGAGGCAATGAAGTAAGGAAAACTACGTAGCACCCATTGAGGGAACGTCATAATAGCATACACCAATCAACAAGCGCACTATTGTTACATAGTTGTTACATATTGTTTTTTAATTGGTGCATCGTCTTAGGTCAGGTAACTTCCTCTTTTGAAATATTGTCACATCTTTGCAAGGCAGCCATATAATCGTTAGCCTTCTACGCCTGCACGGGTTGTATTGATCAATTGATGGCTACAAATTTATGTCAGTTGTTTCTAATTCATCTTTCTGTGTTGTTTATTGTCAGTATCCTTTACTTTAACACACAGAAAATACATTCGTTCTAAATGTACTTAACAAAAGAATAGAAGAAGCAAAGCATTGAAAATTTAAAGCAAGGAAAACCGAAATGTAAGTCGAAATATACTCATTTTGCAGCACTAGAATTTATTTTAGTGCTGTACAATTGGATTCAGAGCCATGATGTTCGTGAAGAGGGAAGCCAGGGTAGGTGCATTTTAAAATGTTTGTAACTGCTGTTAACTGTGCTTTGGGTATGACAATGTTGGTGAAGGGAGGGGTACCCCTTCATAAAATGTCGTGAAAAAGATAGGATTTACTTGGAATGTTTTCATTAGTGGAGATGAGCTTGTAAAGCTATGGGTGCAGGGAAGATTGAATTAGGGGATGTTACCCTGTTGAATAAGAAACTACTTAAATACATGCTGGTAAAATTAGTGCGTTTTTCTGTTCTGTGCTTTGAATTAGGTGAAACTCTGTTCGGTAGATTCAATTAGGATAATACCATATAACCTACTATTCGTGCAGACTATGTCCTAAGAAAGCCATGGTTTTGGATTCAAGAGGAAATTTACAAAAGAGACAGATTTTGGGAGGAAAATGTTGGGGATATTGAGGACTAGTTGTCCAAGGGAACAGCAAGCCGCGCAAGTCACCGCAAGGATGGTGCAGAGAAGGAGAAGGTGAACTCTGACCCGTCTGACACTTCTTTAAGACTCTTTGGCTGTTCCCGTTGCGCGGGAAAGAGAGGATTTGGCAAAGGGGACTGCAAGCTCCATAAGTCACCACTAAGGAGGGAGAGCAGAGAAGGAGAAAATGACCCCTGACCTCGATGTACTAGAATGCACGTTGGCATTTCCCACTTTGTCGGCGAGCACAGACTGTGTGTGCCTGGGCAAACCCCGGGCCAAGGGCAAGCCCATCTTTCTTCACACATCATTGCCCGAGAAGGCTGGGTTCGGCCACTGTCCTTGGCTTCTTTTTTCAGTTCGTAGTAGACCTCTAAAATATTATAAAGTTCCTGGCACACAAGGCATTCGCAGCAGGAAGAAATCCTTCACACATGCCACAGACAGTTACACATTTGATGGCATGGACAATCCGACTGAGGAAGTGGAATCTCAGTTAAGAAGCGATACAAGGGTAACGCTGTGGCAAACAAATGTGAGTCTAAAAGAAAACGGCCACAAAAGTTTCCACCGCAAGGGAAAAAGAATAATATGTTTAAAGAGAAAACGATTTCCAGCCAATACGGTGCTTATGCTACTTCGGATGTTATCTGCACTAACAGATCCGACCTCCTTCAGTCTCTGGAGCGTGAGAACATGGGTCGTCAAGGGGAAAGTGTAGGAGGATGAATACTGGGTCAAAAACGGAAACTGAGCCAATGACTCAATATTTAATATCGGTACCCTTTAAAGGGATTGTGGACCGGGTCGCTTCATTGTTTGGCTTAAAAAATAGTTAACATTGACTGATCAGCTTCACACTTACATTTTGAACGTTCCCCCACACATTCGGCCACCAGTGGGGCAAGAACTAGACACAGCTCATACGATTCCATTCTTATGTCACAGCAGTTTTGCGAACCCACATTCTTGCATTTGAAATGAGATGACTATTGGAGAGAAGTTTCTAAACAAAAAAAGTACCCGCATGTGAATTACGTACAAATGGAACTGAGACCCGTTTCTTCCACAGCACATTGAGATAAGAGATCTGAGGGAGATTTGAGGGATCATACATGTAGTGCTTTCACGCTTGGTAATGGGATGGTGAAAATAAGTATACAGGAGAGGTCTTATCTTGTTAGGGATCATTAGCAGGTTAAGATTGCTCAAAGTACCATATGGTCTTTATGACTGGTGTTCCACGATTAAAATCCAGTGTGAATAAGAATAAAATCTGACTTAAAAACAAAGTAGTGTATATATTAGTAATGTGCATCATTGTTATTCAATCATTCAGCCAGATGTGATGAATGTTAATTGTTGTGTAGATCCAACTAAGAAAGAGACTATATCAAAATGACTCTTTGCGAAGCCAGTCTGGCGAAGGGTTTTCATATACTTGGTCATAGATCTGATCATGCTAAGTGGTCGGAGGTCGGAGGTCGTCAGCTTCAGCAGCACTTAATATTCTCCACTGGCTGCCGGTAAGCAAAAGAATTCTGTTTAAAATTATTTTAATTACCTTCAGGGCATTCCACCAGCGTGGCCCAAAATACCTACTCTATGGGTTCAAAAGATACCATCCGACGCGCTGCCTGAGGTCCGCCAGTCAGAACCTACTCACTCCCCCCCGGTTCAAGCTGGCTACAAAAGGAGGCAAATCCCTTTTTGTATTGGGCACCAAGGCATGGAATAAGCTTCCCCTGTCTCTACGTACATTCTCCTTAGAGGCCCCTTTTAGGAAAGCATTAACAACTTGGATCTTCTCTCTGCCCGCTGCTACATGTAGAACTCTGGTGTAACTGTGGTGTATAATGCAACACACCTTTCCCTCCAACTCTTCCACCTGAGTTGTGCGAGCGCCAAGATACTCCTTGGAGTGAAAGTGCGCGGTAGAAATGTCTCTTACATTACATTTAAAATCTCTCCCCCGACCAGCACATGCCCTCATGCACAATTGGAATCAACGTTAGTTTAAGATTGTTCCTCGCAGAATAATGTATCTAAGGAATCTATGCCATCATGTTGACTCTCAGAGAAAGGGAGTCTGACTGAAAATCATCTGACTGCTATATTGTCTAAGGTTCCTACTTTGTCACATTCTTGCACGGAGGGCGATCACCCTGCCAATCATGAAACAATTACCTTTATGTACAGGGCACTGAGTCAATTATCAATCACATATAATTCATCTAATGATTGAGGTACAGTAGATGTGAATATGTTTAATATATATATATAGGGCGCCTGTGGAGCCCAGTGCGGTATCAGTGCAGGGGGGGTCAAGGAAATACCAGGCTAGAGGAATGGGCGTTTGCGTTAACCACAGTCCTACCCTACTGTCTGCCTCGGGAGGTGGAAGTCCCAAGTCACAAGCAAGTCAATCATGAGCATGCCATTTCAAGGAGAGTGGCAATGATTTGTTGGAATATTTCAGGCTCAAATCTAAACTAGGTGATCATGACTCAGGTAATTTTTCAAGAGAGTTTGGCTACACAGGGATATGACAGACTGGGCTATACTCACTTTCAAGTCTTTTAAGTTGGAAATCCAGGTATAGATAGACCCTCAGTGGGATTATGTGTGAGGACAAAAAAAATCATTGTCTTGCCGTTTCAAGCTAATTTTTGCTGTCTCGTCAGACCTGCTGGCTCTTAAAACTGTTTCTAAAGAACAGAAGTCTATTCTTCAGTGTAATATATTCAATCAAGGCACTGGTAGGTCAATGGAACCAAGGACTTTAAATCTACTTGAAAGTCTCCTAACAAAGTAAAGTGAATATTTTTTATTTATTAATTGTGGAGCTTTTAGCACAACTTTTGAGCCTTCTGGGCTACTCAGGGAGGTTGGAAAAGAGGAGGGCACCCATTGGGGCATTCCAAAATAGACTGCTCCTCTCAAAACTCATTTCACTACGTCTGTGTTACAACTTATTGATATTTCACTTTCTCCCAGTGTTTGTGTATGTAATGGCCATTCCCTCTTAGATGTGGATGGAGTTGCAGCTTTTAAGAGAGGCTCCTACAGGAGCAATATCGACTACACGTTGCTAGACACTCAACTATGCAGTAAAATGGTTGACATCCAGTTGATGTCGAGACATGAGAGTGACCATGATCCGCTGTATCTGTATTCAACAGACCGGATATCCGGGATTGCTCTGGGACTCTTTGTTCAGCTGTTCATTACATATGATACAGTGGTTACTAAATATGAGGAGTGTAACATGGGCAAAGGTCATCAGTGATTCCATGACTATTCAGTATATATATATATATTCACTGAAAAAACCATAGGTTATAGACCATATATAGTTAGGAATTAGCATTTACAAAACCTTATTTTACTCACACAAAACCATTGATATTCGCATATATAGTTAGTTGCACTAACTATTTATCGCGCACCCGCAATCCACTGCTGATTATGTCACATATTACATCATTCATGACATGGTCAGTGACATCACTGATGACATCACTGATGACATCACTGATGACATCAGACATCACTGATGACATCACTGATGACATCTCAAATGACATCACTGTTGACATCACTGATGACATCTCAAATGACATCACTGATGACATCACTGATGACATCTCATTTGACATTACTGATCACATCACTGATGACATCATTCATGTGATTATACGATGAACCTCTTCAGACTCTAATATAACCTTAGATACACTCAGTGTAAACAGACACTCACAGACTGTCACTCATCCATGGAGTTACTCACACACCTAGTCAGTCATGCAAAGAATCAATCACACCTCCATTTCCTCAACTATACAGTTATACACACCTTACTTATTCAAACATATACTAACACATATTTACTCTCTTATACAGTCCCTGATACAAGTTCACAATGATCCATATAGCCACTCACACATTCACTGGCTCTTATGCACAGTTATTTATATATGTCAACTCTCACATGTACTGTGTTTTACATATGTACTTACTTTGACATGTAGCACTGAGATATCCATTCACTCACCAATACACTCATGCACACAGTCAACCGCCCATACAGCTGTTTCCACATGCACTTTTGAACCCATACATCTAGTGAATCAACTGCTCACACATCTATGCACAGAGTCATACACCTCCCAGCCACCCACACACACACTCAGTCTCCCATACAAATACTTGGGCAACCAATCAATAACCCATATAGTTACTCATATAGCTACTGATCAACACATGCAGCAGTTTACAGAACAACAGACATAATGATGCACAAATTAAGACAGTTTAGTCACTAACCCATGCACTCAGTGAGACACATTTAATCACTCACTCATACAGTCAGTCATGCACCTACTAAATCCTTCATCCAGACACTTATACATCCACTCATTCTTCAATATGTAAGACATATTTTAACTTTACAGAAACATACAGTCACTGGATGTTGTCATCAGTGATGTCATCAGTGATGTCACCGACCATGTCATGAATGATGTAATATGTGACATGATCAGCAGTGGATTGCGGGTGCGCGATATATAGTTTGTGCAACTAACTATATATGCGAATTTCAATGGTTTTGTGTGAGTAAAATAAGGTTTTGTAAATGCTAATTCCTAACTAGATATGGTCTATAACCTATGGTTTTTTCAGTGAATTTTCAAGGTTTGGTAAATGCTAATTCCTAACTGTATATGGTCTATAACCTATGGTTTTTTCAGTGAATTTCAATGGTTTTTTAATAGCAAATATCAAAAGCTGTAAAATGTATTCTTCTTTTAAAGGAAAAATATATTTTATATGTATTTAATATAATTTTTTTATGTATATACATTTTTTGAGGGAACAAATTCATCAACTATCATGCTGAAGAAGAGTGTGGGGAAAAAAAAACACAGAGCAGGACTAAGAGGAAAGAACAATCAGTTCAAAAATACAATTGCTTTAAAGCATGAAGTGCTTTTCCACACATTTACATTTAAATAACCCATATTAGAACATACAAAATATCTACAGAGGAGACGGTGAACATTGAATTTTAGACTCTTCATTGGTACCTACATGTTGGTACTTGCATCACCCACACAACACAACAGCTCTATTCAGAGCTACCCTACCTCAAAGCACTCTAAAATATTATTTTACTATTTCCCTTGGTTTTCCCCTTGTTACGCTTTCCGGAACGCTACCCGGTGCGCGGACCGGGCGCTAACCGTGCAAAAATTTAAAAAAAAAAAGATTTTTTTTTTTACATATATGGGCCTCCTCAGCCACCCTCAGAAAACCTAGGGGGTCAGGATATGTCTCCCGTGCCCCCTTATACCCATTCCCAACATTGTTTATCCTCCATCTTGTGACTAAATTCGTCCGAAACACAAGATGGCGGACTCCCGTTTACCTACCGGTGAGCTACCCGGTTCGCGTACCGGGTAGCGCTTCCACCGCAAAAAATCGAAAAAAAAGTAATTTTATTTTTTTGTCCCGCGGGGCCCTTTAATAGCCCCCACATCAATCCTAGGGGGTCAGGAGGGGTCTACCTTGCCCCCTTTCATTCATTTCCCCCTTCGTTTATTTCCACCTCTTGTCTCTCAATCCTACCGAGAGACAAGATGACTGCCGCTCCGGACTGTTTAGAATGTTGACAGTCACCGGAGAGCCAATCCGCTTCTCCTCGCGAAGTTCCGTTACCCGTCTGGTACGCGAACCGGGGCGCTAACCGGGACGCTGTCACAGATATATATATATTTTTTTGAACGTTAATTTCTCAAAATCCACTGGAGCACATATCTTGAGACCTAGCAAAGGCACATCGGGCAAACAGTCTCTACAATTTTGCCAAGTTTCATAGAAATCCATTCAGCTGTTCGAGCTAAAAGTGAGTCCAACCGCCCTATGGAAAACTCAATGTTAAAAACACGTTTTGGGACCCCCCTTTTTTCTCGGCCCCCGCTTGACGAAACCCCCCCAAACTTTTGGGGGACGCTCAGAAACAAAATGTGCCATTTTCCTGAAAATTTCAGCCAATTTCGTCCATCAACGCCAAAGTTATTCAACATAGAATTTTCAGAAATCCCTATTCAAAAAAATCCGAACTATATATACCTACTGGCGACCGCCAGTAGGTAATATATCATTATTATATCTACATTAAACTATTTTGCTAACAACTGGACTCTCCTAAGTTGTTATTAGATAAACATAAAATTCTATTTAAAATCTTTTTTTATAAAGAACTTTAAGGCAGGCCCGAATTGCCCAAGTGGCAATGAGTTGTTCAATCCTTATTGACAAGCTAGAAAGTTTGAACTAATTGAGGTAATCCAATCAGGCAGCAGGGATAGAATTGCCCAGTCGGGAATTCTCTATAGGGAAAGTATATAAAAACGAAGACAAAACAGGACACAGAGAAAGGCGTAAATCTCTATGGGCAACAAAAAATAGGGACTTAAGATCTTTATGGCATTTTATATCATAAGGTGGGCGCAACACATTTTCGAGTCCAGAAGTTCATATTCAGGCGGATAAATGGGTTCGATATTTTGAGACATTTTATACAGCCCATGGAGAACATAAGCAAGCTACAGTCACTTCCACTGAGTACATATGTACAAATGTTCCCAATATGTTTTTCTACCAGGAAGTAACAACCAATGTGTTGATTGTTCAGAAAAAAAGCAAGGGCATTGGGCTTAGAAAAGATCCCTGCTGACCTCTTGGTTGCCTGAACCCATCATCCGGGCCCCATATATTAATATTGTGTTAAATGCAATAGCTGTCCCAATACATAGATTGGAGCAGAGAAAGTCTTCATCCATAAAAACGTATGTCAAACTGTACCATGTAACTATTGCCCAGTCAGCCTGATTGACAGTCTGCAGAAAGTTTCTGCAGGGAGGTTCTTGACAGGCTGACGACTTGGATGCTTAAAAAACACATCTTAAGCTGCTTCCAGGCTTGGTTTAAAGCAAGAGCGACTACAGTCGACCAGGTTTTCCACTTTCTCCTTATTAAGTGGAAGGTGGTCAACGTCAGTGGTGGCAATCTTTGTTTAGCCTTTGTCAACCTTCGGACGGCATTTGATGGGGGTCCCTAGGAAGAGATTGTGGAAAGCCATGACAGAGTTGGGGCTACCATTAGAACTGTAGGATCGAGTAAGGCAGAACATCATAGGTAACCATGTACAGATTCAGTGGTGCCAGAGTTATGATTTGACAGATAAGATCAGTGTCAATAAAGGTGTCCAGCAGAATTGTGTCCCTGCACCCACCCTTTTTTTCTTTTTACTTTTTATGAATGACTGCACAAAGTTCCTACTTAACTGCTAGAACGATTCTCTGGTATTGGCTGGGAGAAAGGAGCCTGCCCTACTCTATGCAGATGATATTTTGCCCAAAACAGAGAAGGGGCTTGATACTCCTTCAAATGTTTGCTCAATTTTGTAGCAATCATGGGTTGGAGATAAATGGGCAAAAAAACACATTTATGGATTTCAGACATCATCAAAAAGCCCTGGGTAAAAACATTCTAAACTCATCTACCTTTGAGAGGGAAAATAGGTCGATTATCTGGGAGTTTTTCTGATCCACTTATAAGGAATGGCCAATGTTCTTCTTTGTCAAAACATAGAGCAGCTTAAATATTTATGTTTTCTAAATGTACAACTATTAAACCAGTGCCACCAGCTCTTGAAGTACATAGATTGCAGGCAGTGGATGTGGCACTTTACAGTGTCGCCACGGTCAGGGTGACTGACGTTGGAATCTGAGGATCACGGTTCGATCCCCATCGCCGGCGGCAGATTAGCCCAGCACCATGTTACTCGGGGCAATAGCTTGCTTAACCCCTTGCATGCTTGTGACGGAACCGTTCCGTCACAAGCCTCGGGTGAGCTGTGCTTGTGACGGAACGGTTCCGTCATGGTCGCTCGCCGCGCCTGCGCTGACGAATTAATGGGCGGGCGGGTTCGTGACGGAACTGTTCCGTCACAAGCACAGCTCACCCGCAAGCCGTGACGGAGCGGTTCCGTCACAAGCACGGAACCGCCGCGCGGCTGCCCCACCCCCTTAGCGCTGCGGCAGAATAGCCGCCGCAGCGAAGGGGTTAATCTTCCCAACGGCCCCCAGCGCCTAGAGACCCTTACGGGTGAGTGTTCGCGCTTTACAAATGTGGATTATTATTCAGAACTCTGGCGTAAGTGTAAGTTTAATAAATTAAACACACTGGAAAATATTTTCATTTGATTTGTATTATAGCTCCCTCAGAGTCTTGCGATCATACCAAATGGATGCGACTTGGGCTTGAAACCTATAACTTAGCATGCAAAACAGAGACCGTTTTTTCACTAGATCAAAACTATTGAAGAGCTTGCTATTTTCAAAGTGGGTCTCAGGGATGTTTTAGAAGGAGCCCAGATAAGAATAATTCCATGGCTGAATATGTTAGATAATTCCCATACCTAGGAATAGGGAAGTATTGAATTACCCCCACCCTATCCTATCCAGGGCCTAAAAAGATCGTAAAGAAACGATTCTGGTAGTGTTAGATAGAAAATCTCAAGCCATCCTCTTGCATGGACAGATTGACACTTAGGGGCTCATTTATGAATCTATCACGCAATACACCACAGCAAGTCACCTTGCTGTGCTGTGTGACAGGGACAGCTTTGGAATGTCTTGTATTTAACGCAACACGGTGCATTCCTGTCCTTTCCCTTGGGCTAGTGCCCTTTTGACATCCTAGCGCCAATGCAGGCACCTTTGCAGCATGGGGCAAGGGTGCCTGCTTTGCATGCAGTATAGTTTTTGTGCTGCAAAGGACACCTTCCTTCACAAAAACAGTCCTGGGAGGCATATTCCTCTTTTTGTGTGTGACATAGAGAGAGGAAGAAACAAAGAGAAATAGAGATATTGCTACTCATTACACCTCTCCTAGGAAGGTGTAAGAGTTTGGCACATCTCCAGGTTTACAAGTTCTTGTGAATCTGGGGATGCGTCATAATCCATGGTAGTTGTGTGGGAACGCCCAAGCAGCGCCTTTACAGGGCAGAGAAACACAGGGAAGCAATGTGTGCTGTTTTGTGTAACTCTAGATTTTTGAAGCCACTCAGAGCCATGCAAAGTGGCTTTGCATGGCTTCAAAAATCTCACTTAGAGGTTTGCGTCACGCATGTTCCACGCTGCGTGGTGCAAAGATGACGCAACCCTCTCATAAATAAGCCCCTTCAATTTTTAGAAATAAAGCAGGAGTAATCTTTTGAGGACTTCATGGATAATGTCCAACCACCCTCCTCAACCCTATATCTTAAGTTTCGTTTGGGCATTTTCCGGTTAGCTTCGGTTACGTATTAATGGGCAAATATGAACGTCAAGTACGTAAAGTCGCCAATAATGCTCTCGCATATCAAATTTGTACTGTCCCTTTTTCTTCTACCAATGGACGACTGGTTGGGATAATGGTGTCCATAAAGGCGCAAAAAGCCTTATACGCACATGTAAACTATAGCACACAACTGTTTAACCGAATATATGCCTTCTGTATTCCTTGAGAAAATCAATAAAGTATTTGTTAAAAAAAAAGAAGAAGCTTTCCCCGATAGTCAAGCAAGCAGATGAGACTGAAGCACACTTTTTAGTTTCTGTTATGCATACAAGCAAATAAGACCCTTTTTAAAAAAAATATTTTTATTGGTTTTTCACAAAAGCAGCATATTGACAAAGAAATAAAAGAAAGAGAATTCAAGACCCCCCCAAGCAAATAAGACCCTGATGGGTTAAACCGCTGTGTTTGGCACCGGGTGTAAGGAATTATCAGGTTGCATTAAGAATTTGCAAATACGATTCCAGTCGGTACGTTGTGTTTGGCACGAAATATACGTTAGCCGTCTGGTTTCGAGAATTACATTGTTAAAATGATTTTAAACTTCACTGTGAATATTTTGTGATTTGTAAAGTGCAGCTTATTTGTTGATGTTTTTAAAATGTGTAATTAATTGTATCTTCTTGTAAATAATGAGGTTTTTCTTATCTTTGTCTTTTCGATAGATTGATGTTCATCCGATCCGACAAACAAATAAATAGATAAGTAAATATTCCTTTTCTACATCGTAACTCAACCGCGACCCCCTCCATCCACGAGCACTGTTTCACTGCTGAAGCTACACAGGTGAGTTTAGCCAAATAGGCCCTGTGCTCTGCTGAGGGAAATGCCTTCTAAATCAATACGCTTTTGTGACCTTTATTTCAATAAATGTCCCTTTTCTGGTCTACGGTTAAAGCTTAGTTTAATAGCATTTTACCCCACAAGTTCTTCTGACGGGTGTGAGTGTAACCTTGACTGCTTTAACCATAAAGTTAGCACAGGTGTTGTAATTCACATATTCGCGATGGATTTTTAATACTTTAACATTGTATAGGGAACGTAACGGTTATAGCTGGCAACATTCTGCCAGTTTCCCATATTACCCTGTAGTCGAAAGGCATGTTTATGATAACAATGGCGCAAGATAAATTGGCATTTCTTCCCCCCTCATGTTACATTCCTCAACACCTTCTATATATTTTTTTTAATGTATTTTCCGATTCAGCTCGCATCAATGAACAAAAAAAAGGGGGTTGCATCAACTTGTAGGAGGGCATATGCTTCGTACGAGTGCCCAAATAAAGAGGCGGGCACCAAGCATATGTTTGAATGGAAGGCTCTCTGCCATGGGCAACGTCATAGGCTTGTTTTCTGTCTAGTCATGCTGCCCAGCATTGGGAATGCTGTACAGCATGGCTAAACGCCATTGGCAAAGCCAATTGGTCCCAAAGGAGAGACATATTTGCTTTGCAAAAGCTTGTATGCATTAAGCACAGAATTACTTTCCAGCAGGGGTGGCTGGTCAACTTTAGAAGTGGTGAGGCGCAATTCTTGGCTCGAATTCCAGTGAGTGAGCCTGACATCTCCTTGTCGGGTTCATGGGGTTCGCTCATACTTCCTACACTCAAGTCTTCCTCTCTCACTTATTGTCACCCGATCTCATTCATGTACTCTCATTCACACCTGAACTCCATTTTCTTTACTCTGACTCACTCAGTCTCACTCTCTGACCTACTCAATCTCACTCATTTTCACTTAATCTTACTCAGTTCCATTCATTCTGATTCACTCAAAATCATTCTGACTCACCGACTCATTCAGTCACAGTCCGTCTCAGTCATTCTCACTCTGACTCACTTATTCTCACTAGTTCAACTAGTCCTACTTATTCTGATTCATTCAAAATCACTCATAACTACTCAGACTCACTAATTCTGAATCAATCTCACTCTGAATCACTCAGACTCAGCCTCACTCACTCTCTCTCTTACTCGGGGCTTTAAGTGGGCTGGGTCTCACCGGTGCTGAGCACCGGCAGTTTTTTTAAGGGGGGCTCGAAACGGTTCTCAATCAGGCTCTGTTTTGTACCCTGGCACAGGCTGGCCTTTTTTCCGGACTGCAGTGACAACAGGCATATCGTGCACTTGCTCACACTGCTCACTTCTCACTAGTGGAGAAGCTACGGCATGACGTCATGCCAGGTAAGACTTGTAGGGGAAAGAAAAATCCCTTAAAGAGAGTAATTTTCTCTCTGGATTTCCTTTCTCTTTTTGAAATGCAGGAGCAGCAACATTGTCGTGGTGTCACGAGGGTGTGTTTTAAGTGGAAGCTTTTTTCAATATTCTATACAAGCCATAGTTGCTACAAATTTATATAATGAAACTAACAACCATTGACAACGCCAATAGTCGTGGTTTGGTGTAGGTATGATGCTACTTGTTGTATCATGTATCTGGGTGCAATGACAGAAACAGCAAAATACAAGTCGAGCGGCACACTATTCTAAGCACAGATATTTAGTTTGCGTTTTTGTAAGCCACGCCCTTAATTACATTGGCAGCACCCCTTCGAGAGACCCCCCCCCCAGTTTTTTCATCCCACTTAAAGCCCTGCTCTTACTGATCCAATCCCACTCTTTCTCAGTTCCTCTGTCAGGCTCTCTCACTCATTCTTTGACTCAATAAGACTGTGACACTGTCTCACACAGTAACACTCAGTTACATTCATTGTCATCCTCCCACACCATAACTCATTCTCACTCTTCCTATCATTCATCATGAACTCAGACGTACTCCTTAACTGGTACTCTCGCACTTTCACTCACACACACACAGAAACAAAGACATGCTCCCACCTACCAAGACTCAGACACAGACCTCATGCACATGAACACAGCAGTTCAAAGCTTGTTTCCTTACCCGTCTGTCTGCACAGGTCCCGTTTGGACTCCTGCTCTTTTGTGCTACCAGCACTAGAGAATGATGACACTGAAATCTTGAACCTGCACAGTTACAGCTTTGAGGGTTCAGTCTCTGCTGTCTGCTCCCACCCGCCCTTTTCCAACTCTGTGACGAGTTAGGAAAGGGTGAGTGACTGACTGATTGGAACTGTTTAAACCTGTAGCACCCGTGGCTACCGTCAGCTGTGCCACTTTAGATGTCAGAGTTGGGGCGGCACTGAGTCATGCCATGGCCCTAAGGCACTGGAGAATCTCTCTCATGGCTGGCGCAGGCGTCGCCGGGCATCAGTGCCCTGACGGCCATCAGACAGTTACAACAAGTTGCCGCAGGCAGTTGTTGGGCGTCATTTTTTTTATTATACCAAGATTGAATGATAGAATATTATCCATTGGGCCGTCACCATAATGCATCATCTCTTTATAGACCTCAGTCCTGCTATATTCTATGACATCATTTTCATTCAAGAGGGAACGGGAGTAATAGAGGCTGGCTTGAGGGGGACAATAAATGCAGTTCAGTTCAGTTCAAAAACTTTATTTCGATTAAAAATCACAAAAGTTGATAAATGGCACATAAGCAGTGAAGTTAAATGAAACTCTAAAAATTCAAAACATCCATACATACATAACAGTTATTCATCAATTTCTGGAATTTAGACAGTTAATCAAAATGGATATAAATATACAAATAACACATTAAAACCATGTAAATACAAAGAAGACCCCAGATATATAGACCATTAAGATATTTAGTTTCATCATTCAGCAATCCAGAAATACTAACAACACTTCATTTGAAATGTACAGTACAATTAATATAAAGTGCATAGTGCAAGGAACAGGTACAAGAAAAATCTTGTCATCTACTATGGGCTACTGGATTTCGAACGAATAACCCACACCCATCCCAAGAACTTGGCAACAGCGACCACTACCAGCTCTTCCAATGATGTAGATAAGATCCTAACAGCCTCATTGCTCAACTTACTTCCCATGTTCTGGCATACAGGTTTCAGCCATCTGTGCCTAGGTTTACGATGGGCTGGACAAGCAATTAGGATGTGGATCACTGTCTCTACCGCACATGGACAATAGGGACAGGCACGAGTATTCATACTGTTCCATTTCATTGTAAATACCTTTGTAGGGAGAGAACCCACCCTAAACTGATGGTATAATTTTCTATCTTTGGGGGTGGTAATTAGGTCCCAATAGCCTTCATATGTGGCTTCATGTTTTAGGTCAAGAAATGCTCTAGACAGAGAAGGAGCAGTAAGGGCAGCAAAGTGCCTGATTACAACCATGTTCGAATATGCTACCTTAAACTCTGCCTTAGACGGAAAAGCAATATCCCCTGGGTTTGTCCATAAGCTACCCATACCCATCTCACTAAGTGTATTCTTCACACACCTTAACCATGGAATTTTGTTGGAGACGTCGGAGTTCTTGACATCATTTAATGCCAGTGCATAATGCTTTAACTCTGGGGTCACCCAAATACTCCTCCAGTAAGCAACTGGCCTATACTGTGCCACATCCCTAATGGAGTGGCAGCCCAAATCCAAAAACAGTGGCAACAGCAGGGTGGACTGTGGGAGCCCAATTAAGGACCGCATAAACTTATTTTGCTCTAGAACCAAAGAATTCAGGTTAACATAGCCCCACAGCTCAGCCCCGTAGAGGATTGAGGCAATAAATGCATTACCCACCCAGCCCACGGGCCTTGAATGCAGCAGCTCTGCCCAGACAATTAGTGGTCAATCATTGCCAGCTAGCCCATCTAGATCTAGCAAAGGTTCGAATGTATTGGCTACGGGAAGTGCAAACCTACTGTTATTGCCAAGGCTGATCCTGAAACTGACTGTATGGGTAATTCCATTATAACATCTTGCAATATAAGCCTAGAGGGGCAATTACAGTCCCATTCCGAGATAATTAGCTAAGAATGTTTACTGATACAGATGTTTCACCATAGAAATATCAAATATAAACAAACACAGCCTGTTTTTAAAGAGGGGGTTGCCGGCCCGTCATTTGAATTCATATCTGAGCTTGTTTAAAGATTTGAAATATTGGTGTTTATTGGATCATTCCAGGCACTAAAAACTGGGGGCTGTTGCTGCTTTATAAATTGCGTTGTTGCATAATGCTTTCACTGAATAGCTGCTTGCGGCAGAAATGTACTCCTTCTACTGGGGAGGAGACATAGCCTAATGGCTAAAGCTGCCTTCCTTGGTTCGGACCCCAGCTTCTGTGTTTAGCTTAACATCGTGTAATTCTGGGCAAATCGCCTACACTCCCTGTGCCTACATGTGTGAAATATGTTGTAGTACCCCCTACTTGAAATACAGTCTTGTAGATCGTGTTCCATGCCCCTCTAACCTTGTAATGTACAGAGCTCCATTGCTTTCCAGCCTGGTTTGTGCAGTGGATCATTTGTAAAAAAATAAGAGCTGGGACTCTCATCAGAAGGCAGCTTGCACCAGCCCACATCATCTCTTAGCGTCGCTTAAAACAGAATCAACTGCTAACCATGAAAGTTGGGAGAGGATGGGAGAGGATGTGGCATAAAGTCCAGGGCTGCTGACTTCAGAGCTGGGGAACCAGGTTTGAGTCTCAGGCTCAGGTCAACATCCTGTGATTCTGGACAAATCACATAATGTTCCTGTGCCTATAAAAAAGTAGTGTGTCCATAACTGGTGATCATGAAAAGTGTTGGTGTTGCCGAATAAGTGCTGGTGCACACAGCTGCACAACTGAGGACAGCACAAGAAACTTTTATTGTGCACATTAAAAAAGACGCATTTCGTCAAAGCCTTTCTCAAGTGAAAAACATGTGCTCCATTGCCTATAGAAATACAATTTGAGGTTCATAGACAGTGAGAACATACTACAATATTAGAATGACAAATTTGCACAACTCAATAAACTATGTGCATATTGTGTTGGCGTATTGCTTTTCATTCGATCCAAATAAATGGGTAGATTTGTCCATTGAAATTGACATTTATCATTCATTGACAGTGAAGAAATAATACGTTGTCCTAACAAAGTCAATCAGTTTCACCAACTTCAATAGATCTCATAATTGCATCGACAGGAATAGCCTACAATATTTATACAGTCTAAAAAGCAATTAGAATTCATTATAAATGTTATGTAATTGACAATCGACTGCCACCAATCTCAAACATAGGTAGGTGATGTGCCAGTTTACAGAGGGACAGAAGGTAATGTACCGAATGCACAATAACAAAAGAGTTATTGATATACACTTATACAATTCATTTCGTATGGTCTCTATACATTGTTGCAATTGAAACCTCTGTACCCCTCTCCATTGGATGAGTACAGAGATCATAGTCAATCACTATAAGAACAGAAATGTGTTGTGCGTGCATTAGAGCGCCCCCATGTCAATTTCTAGTCATAGCGGAAATGTCCCTGGTCTAATACGAACCTTATTGTAACCACACGGCCTATTGGAGACACAATCATGCATATGTGCTCACGGGAAAATGTATAAGATAATAAAAGGGGGGTTACACTGAGCAAGAGAAAATCGATTATGCAAGGGATATGGAGCAGTGTATCGCCAAATGTGCTGTCAATCACTCGAATAGAAATTTTGGTAGGTGTATTTCTAAGGCATCAATTGGGCTGTTATGTTAGAAAAACGAGTTAATCAATATCATATACAATAATGTATAGACTGATCCTAAAAACAATTACATGTCTGCTCTTAGCAAGTCCCCCTATTAAAAGTGAAAGTGAATAAAAACTGCCTCTAACTAAGTACCTTACATGTCTATTCTGAAAGGAAGGCAATATTCTAAGACAGGGGAAACTATCTATGTTCTATATGTGTTGCCAATTCTTCTCCACTGTTAAGCCCATTAGAAATGTTTGTGTTGAGCTTAATTATGTATCTAGATTCCATGATCCATAGTTGTTCCCAGTCCCCGTCCCTCCTATGTGTTAGGATTCTGTCAATTCCCAAAAACTGTACCAAGTTGCTATTGCTTTGATGTTTCTCATAGACGTGCCTGGATACGGGTTAGCTGAAATCTCGATTAGTCACTGCTCTCATGTGCTGCAGAACTCTAGTTTTCAGTTGTAATTTAGTACTTCCGATATATCTATGGACGAAAGAACATTCCAGTACATATATGACATAATCACTGGTGCATGTTATGAACTTGGTGATTTGTTTAGTTCTGTTCCCATGAATGGTGTACTTGTCTCTATTTTTGCTGTTCCTGCAGGCTTTGCAAGTACTACATCTGACAAAGCCTTTGGGTGAACCTAGCATTAGTGGCTGGCTCCCCTTGATAGCTACGGACTAGTAGGTCCCTTAGGTATTTGGGTTTTCTGTACGTGACCTGGGCCGATTTGCCAATGAGTTTCCCAATGACAGGATCCATTTCTAGCAAGCCCCAATGGCAATTCATGATTCTTTTGATAGCATTGAATCTTCTATTAGAGGTGGTAACCATTCTGGGAGTGATAACCTCATCTTTCTTGTTATGTGTTTGTCGGAATAATATGTAATTTTGTGTGGAACAGCCAACTTTCTTTTTGGCTTCCAACAACACTTTCTTGCTATAACTGTGCTGTGCAAACCTTTCTTCCATGACTCTTTGCTCCTTCCTGTACCCAGTCTCGGAACTACAATTGTGGTGAGCCCTCAAGAATTGATAAGGGGAGTAGGAGGATTACTGTGGGCATGTAAGAGGGTGTTACTCGCGGTGTCCTTTCTAAACAAGCTGGTGACCACTTGGTTGTTCTCTATATTGATGGCTATATCGAGACATTCACAGTAACTGGAACTGATTTTATGTGTAAAGCTCAAGTTCAGCTCTTTAATACCCAATTTTTTTATGAATTCTTGTGCCAAGGATTTGGGTCCATCCCAAATCAGAAAAAGGTCAGATTGGGATGTGTTCTGTGTATTTCCCATTTTCCTCCACCCACACTATCTGTTCTTCCCACCAGCCTAGGTAAAGATTTGCTAGGCTGGGGGCCAAACTGGTGCCCATCGCAGTCCCGGACTATATGTACATACCCACATTCTCCCCTACCTTCTTAAAGTATTGGTGTCCTGTGTAGAAGTGCTTCAACAACCCCATTAAAAGCATTACATTGTTGCTGAGAAGTTGTGTGATAGTCTAGTTCTAAATATGGCATTAGCTGCAGATCCCTCCTGTCCTTGTCCCATTTACTACTTAAGGAGATAACCATCTCCCAGACAGACAGAAAAAAGAACAAAAGGAATGCCGGGACAGTCTATCCCACCCCCTCCCACTGGAAGTACTTAACCAGTACTAACCCAGCAATCTTTCAGGTCAATTTTCCTGTCTGCCGACAGAATGGGATGAGTGTGCTAGGAGCTGCTCCAGCTGGATAGGAGTGGCGGTCTTCTTTGGAGTTCCTGTCTTACTGCTGAGCTGACCTCAATGGGGTTTCATGTGTTTCCTGGCCTGCTGGGCTTGCTGGGAGGCATGGATGTAGCTGGCCAGCCCTTTGCGGATGGTGTGCCGTCTCTACAGGGAGGGTCTGGGTTCCTGGTGGCTGGGTCGGGCGGAAGTTGCACTGTGGTAGGCTGTTTTCGGCACAGGGGCTGTGCCTGGTTGCGCTCCTGAAGTGCCTAGCTGCTGGTGTGACAGATGGCTAGGTGTCAGGCGGGCTGGCATGTGGTGCATGCCTGGGCTGGCTTGAGGGAGCATTTTTGTGGTGGACATTGCTTTGGGCGTCTGCCAGCCCCAGGGGTAAGTACTGCTTAGCATTTTTTTTGTCTCTCTCTCTCAATTCATGCCATGTGCTTCATTTCATCAGGAGCTTTGTCCTAGCGAAATGGGCATGACTCTTTTGGTTCTCTGCACTTGTCTCCTGGTTTTGGGTACTTCTTGGTTTAGGGGGGCTTTCCTCCAGGGGGTGTGTCTGATCTTGGTCTTTGAGGGCCTAGGTGGTCGCCTTTTGGGTGTTTGCCATTGAGCCGTTCTGGATTTCCTTCCTCTTTTTGGCATCATGCGGCTTTGGCCATGGCTTCTCAGCCGTTTTTTGAGGTGTGTTGCCTCTGTGGTCATATTTGGGGCTGGTTACGGTGGGCATTTATCTCTGCCCTCTGTGGTTGGAGTGTTTCTGGGGAGTGGTTGTATAGTGCCCCTGTGTAACTCTTTCTGGAACTTTGGGTGTGCCATGTTGGGGGCTCCCTTGCTCCTGTTCTGGAGGCAGTTGTGTTGGCCTTTTGGTGGCTGTTCTGCTTTCGGCCTTTTGGGCAGTGCTTGGGCATCTATGTCGGATCGTTTCCAGGGGCAGTTAGTTGTGGCCCTGCTATTGGGTTGGGGGTTGCCTGCTGAGCATCCTTCATCTGAATCTCTGTTTTTCTTTTTTCTGGCCTAGGGTCGCTGCCTGGGTGGTGTGTGCTGTTGACTGTTCTCCTGGGCTGCTTTTGCCTTCCTGTCTTGGTGAATAGCTTTCTGGGGTTCCACCTCCTGTCTTTGCTGGCTGCTGTATGGTTCAGTCAGCTGGCTTGTCGGGTGCCTCTGTGGACATCAGTGGTGTTGGGCTGTTGGCCGCCCGCTTGTCTGGTGTGCTCTATGGCTCCCCTGTTCTTATGGTCGTGGCATGGTGCTTGTTTTCCTGAAGTATTTGGCCTGGGGCGTGTGGCTGTCTGTGCCTCCCATTTCTCTGGGGCCTTCGTAGGGCTTTGTGATGACCCTTCTGCAGCTGGTGTTGGGACTCGCTTGGTGTGGTTCCTTTGTATTCTCCTTTGCCTTCCGGGCTGGTTGGTTAGCTTGTTGTTTAGTTGGGGGGGTTTTCTCTAAGCATGGGCTGAAAATTCGTTCCACTCACGGAATTTGCAGATTTTCCGCGATTTTGCGATCCGTGAATCTCGAGAAATCGCGGTAAAATCCGTGAATCAGCGGGGACGAATTTTCAGCCAAGCACTTACAGGGTTACAGCAGCAGGTGCAAAAGTAGAAGCTAATTTTTTGTAACCTTTTACAAAAGGGTTACAAAGAAATTAACTTCAACTTGGGCACCTGCTGCTGTAAGCCTGTAAGTGCTTCCTGGCGCCTCATTGCCTACTTGCAACTATTCTCTGACCCTGCTCTGACCCTTGAAGCAGGGTCAGAGAATAGTTACAAGTAGGCAATGAGGCGCCTGTCACGAAAATTAAACCTCAACAGGAAGCACTGACATATAAAAACAAGCATTTGCAATGCGATAGGTCTCGCATTAGGAAAGTTTGAGCTTTTGGTCTTGTAAATGACAATTTTTTTTATTTTATGTGTTGGTTTTGAAAATAGCTAAATTAATAGCTTTGTCATTTACAATGCCAATAGTTATAACTTTTGCAAATGTGACACCTATAGCATTTGTAATGCAACATGTTTTGTATTTACGTGACTCAGATGTATTGATATTACAAATTACAATGGCTTTTAATTTTTTAAAATAATTAATACTTAAATAAAAGTGATTTTAATTTCTAATGGCAATAGCTTAAACTTTTGTAAATAACTTTTGTGAAGATTATGTTCAGTGTATTTTTTTGTGACGAAAATCCAAGAACAGAAGTGAAATATTAACATCTTTTTGTGACATTTTGTTGTGGGTAAAAGAAGATAAAATGTAGAGGTAGCCAGGTAATTAATCCAAGTCAGGTGTTTATTAGTTGGTTTCAATATGATAAGTATTAGGTCCCACCAGGAGCTTGATGGATGTTGCTCAGCCCTCACTCACCAACTGACATTCTCCACACACACCAGGCACACACACATTCTATTCAGTCTGACATCACGCACACCAACATTCCACGCAGACATCTCACTCAAAATGTAAAAGGGTAAACCACAGAACATGGCACATATCCCCTTCCCTTGGAGAGAACAGAAAAGAAAAGAAAAGAAAAAGAAAAAGAACACAATACATTTCACTAAGGCGCAAATGTATTGGGTAGAAACCCACCACATAGAAGCATAAAAATAGCATCAATAAAAGTAACATAAATATTTAGGGTAAAAACATGACCCAAGAATAAATGTATAGGGTAAACACTTGACCCTAGAAAAAGTGCACAACCTTTCGTATAGCAATAAATGTATAGGGTAAACACTTGACCCTAGAATAAGTGCACAACCTTTCGTATAGCAATAAATGTAAAGGGTAAACACTTGACCCTAGAATAAGTGCACAACCTTTCGTATAACAATAAATGTATAGGGTAAACACTTGACCCTAGAATAAGTGCACAACCTTTCGTATAGCAACAACAATAAATGCACCATGAATATTAATAATTACTTGCGCGCTTCTCTGTCTTACTACTTGCGCGCTTAATAATTATGGCATAATAGCATCAATAAATGCCGCATAAATGTATAATACTCCAGCTCATAAAATCATAAATGTATAGGGTAGAAACACACAACCCCATGAGAGCATAAACATATTGGTACAAGACCCATTACACTTTAAGAGTAGAAAGTTGAGCACAACAAAACTGCTAGTGTAGCATACCAACAGTGAAAAGGTGTGCGCATCACCCACACTAAAGAATTGAAGAAATGTAAAGAGACCAGCTCCCACGCAAACTACACCACAGAAAAGAATGGAGCCAAGTGCTCCTAAAGTGTATAAATTGGCCATATCCAACACCTTTTCATAAGCAAAACATCTAAAACAGAATTGTGTAAAGTACAGCGTAGAAAACGCATAATCAGCAATTTAGAAATAAAGAATGGAGTAAAAGTATCAATGTCGTAAGTAACAAACTCGTAAGTAAGAAAGCCTATTGTACACCTCACAAATAGTAAATGCTCAACACATCACAGGCATGTTAGAATTGAAGCATAAGTCATTACAAGCTAAATGTTTGACAGTTAGAATCACACAAGACAATCTATGTAATAGCATATAAATGTACATGAAGATAAAGACACCGAGTTCCGGTAAAAGCAGATAGCAGAACCAATTACTGTAAGTAGAAAAATCGCCAATCCTTTTATAATCCCAAAGAAATCAGATGCGAAACTACAGTACTCCTGTTCTTCACCGAGGCATCTCCGGCAGTTCTCACAGGCATAATCAAGATGGAGGCACGTAAGAGTCATCAGAGTCGGGTGGCCCACGGCAGCTGCGTGCTTTAGCTGACTCACATCACGTCATAGAAGGAAGTGATGAAACTCCTGTGGTGGATTACATTGAAACTCTTATGACGCTGGCAGTCCACGCCACAGAAGCTCGAGGTAAGAGAGAGCCTTGTGGAAATTTCAAATGTTACCAGAAGGACGCCAGTAACTGTTAAATATTCTCACAACGCTGAAAATGACCCCCTCGTTATTATCGAAAACCACCAAGTGTAAACAAAACAGTCTGGCCTGAATTAGACAGCAGTAAACACCAAACTGCTTGTCAAGGAACTTGTAGTCGAGGCTCCACAAAACACCTCACGAGGGACAGGTCATGAAAGTGTTCAAAAAATGACGAACCTTTGTACACAGTCAGATGAAGTACACGGAAAGCCCCACAAGATGGCGCGTGGCACTGAATTTTTATCAAACACTGTAGATCTCTTTTGTAAGCTAATGAATGATCTTTTATGATGCTTGTATGAACAGGAAGTTTCATTAAGAATATTGGCGTATGCCTTTCACATTGTAATCTTGCTTGCATCTCACGTTGTAATCCATTGGCGCTTGCATCTGACGTTGTAATCCACGCTTGATGAAAAGTAGAAAGCTTCAAACAGATGACAGGTTGTATTCAAGTGACACAACCTCACTTTCATGTCGGCACTGTAGTTTGTCTTTTCTTTTAAAAACATAGTTCTGCAATTACAAGAAAAGTGAAACGCTCTGGGTAGGCTGGCCAGATAGTGGAGGACACTGGTGGGACTCTTAAGGGTGTTCATTTCCTTGTTTTTCTTTTAACTTTAAAATAGCTTCGTTTCTAGTTACTTTTGTCAATAAAGTTCAATAAGGTTCATAGAATTATGTAGGTTCTCTCACCTTCGGTTTTCTTGAGGTCAAAACACGCAAGGTTTCCTTTAAAGCGTCGCCAAAAGTTGTGGGTAAAAGAGGATATAATTCCAGAGGAAGCCAGGTAGTTTACCCAAGATGTAAGTTTATTTGCAGATCAATAAAAGTTCCAAGTTAATTTCAGATGATAGTCATTTAAGGTCCCACCAGGAGCTGGGTGTTAGTTGCTCAGCCCACACTCACCAACTGACATTCTCCACACACACCAGGCACACACACATTCTATTCAGTCTGACATCACGCACACCAACATTCCACGCAGACATCTCACTCATACTGGCTGAGCAACCTAAAAGGAGATAAATCTAGTTACAACACATTTGTAATAAAGCTTGAAACTTGAGAGAACATATTTGAACTAGTTGTTGTTGAATGGTTGTGCAGATTGATGCTGGGGTGGCGCTGAGTGGTGCTGAGGTGGTGCTGAGTGGTGCTGCTGAGTGGTGCTGTGGTGGTGCTGAGTGATACTGGAATGGTGCTGAGTGATGCTGGGGTGGTGCTGAGTGGTGCTGTGGTGGTGCTGAGTGATGCTGTGGTGGTGCTGAGTGATGCTGTGGTGGTGCTGAGTGATGCTGTGGTGGTGCTGAGTGATATTGTGGTGGTGCTGAGTGATAATGTGGTGGTGCTGAGTGATGCTGTGGTGGTGCTGAGTGATGCTGTGGTTGTGCTTAGTAGTGTTGTGGTGGTGCTGAGTGATAATGTGGTGGCGCTGAGTGATGCTGTGGTGGTGCTGAGTGGTGCTGTGGTGGTGCTGAGTGGTGCTGTGGTGGTGCTGAGTGATGCTGTGGTTGTAATAAAGCTTGAAACATTGAGAGAACATATTTGAACCAGTTGTTGTTGAATGGTTGTGCAGATTGATACTGGGGTGGTGCTGAGTGGTGCTGTGGTGGTGCTGAGTGGTGCTGTGGTAATGCTGAGTGGTGCTGTGGTGGTGCTGAGTGATACTGGGATGGTGCTGAGTGATGCTGGGGTGGTGCTGAGTGGCGCTGAGGTGGTGCTGAGTGATGCTGTTGTGGTGCTGAGTGATGCTGTGGTGGTGCTGAGTGGTGCTGTGGTGGTGCTGAGTGATAATGTAGTGGTGCTGAGTGATAATGTGGTGGTGCTGAGTGATGCTGTGGTCACGCTGAGTGGTGCTGTGGTGGTGCTGATTGGTGCTGTGGTGGTGCGGAGTGATGCTGTGGTGGTGCTGAGTGACGCTGTGGTGGTGCTTAGTAGTGCTGTGGTGGTGCAGAGTGATAATGTGGTGGCGCTGAGTGATGCTGTGGTGGTGCTGAGTGGTGCTGTGGTGCTGAGTGATGCTGTGGTGGTGCTGAGTGATGCTGTGGTCGCACTGAGTGGTGCTGTGGTGGTGCTGAGTGATAATGTGGTGGTGCTGAGTGATGCTGTGGTGGTGCTGAGTGGTGCTGTGGTGGTGCTGAGTGATGCTGGGGTAGCGCTGAGTGATGATGTGCGATGCAGAGGGCAGAAAGGCACAAAAAGCAGTCTAACAAAGGGCAGAAGGGCAGAAAAACAAGGGAAAAATAATTCTAACAGAGGACAGAAGGGCACAAAAAAACAGTCTAACACATGGTCACTGGAGACACATCTTCTGGCCTTTTACACAGCTGCAGTGTAGTAAAAGCACTATACATTTACCCAATGAGGGAGCACTTACTGGATTAGCCAGTAGTAAGTACTCCAGGGCAAATCACAAAAAAATCTGCAATTTCGCAAGAAAATTTGTGGATTTTTTTTGCGATTTCGCAGGGAAATCCGCGAATTCGCAAATTTCGCCCATGCTTAGTTTTCTCCTTCTGGGTTTGAGCTAAATGACCCCATGTTGGGGCGTGTGGCTTTTGTGTGTTCCGCTGCCTCTCCGCTGCTCTCTTCTGGGTTTTGTTGTAGGGTCTTTTGGCATTGAAGGGCGTTTCTTCAGTTGTCTGCTTTGGAGTGCTCTCTGTCAGTTCTGCTGCAATGTCTGAGATGGGTTGGTGAGCGCTGGGCACTGGTGGACTTGTGGCCCTGTGGGGGCCCTTTCAGGCTTTTCATGCCCTGTGGGGTGCTTGGTCTGTTGTACTCCTCCGTTGTGCCTGTTGTTGTGGGACTATTCAGACTCAGACTCAGACTAAGACTATTCGCCTTCGTAGTGATTTTCTGGGCTGGCTCCCTTCCGCTCGGTTGTGTGGGGGTTGGGGGGATCTGGGGATGCCCTTCTTTTTGTTTTCCTGTGGTTGGGTGCCTCCTTTGTGCCTGTGGTGGCTTCTCCTTTCCATTTGTCTCTGGGGCTGGTGTTTCTGGCTTTGGTGTTGGGTCCTGGTTCTTCAAGTGCCTTGGCTATGTCCCTATTGGTCTGTCCCTTGCTTTTCTGGTGTTTCTGACTGCTATGGGTCTTCTTCCGTCTGTGGCCTACTCGCTGTCCTTCTGTTGATGGCTGTATCTTGTGCTTCCTATGGCGGCTGCTCCTCCTCTTCCGGTGTATGTACGGGGGCATTTCCAGTGTGGCTTGGCTGCCCTCTGGGTTGTGTGGCATGGGGTGTCCTTTGCTGTGGTTATGTGGCAGTGCTGTAGGCTTACTGTACTGCTTTTTTGTTCGCCTTGGTAGTCTCCTGCTTGTTCTGGGTGGTGAGGCCCTTTTTTGGTAGGGAGAGTTTTTGGGCTATTTGATCCTGCCTGTTTTTTTCCTGTAGTTTTTACGTTTGCTTCACTTGGGATACTGCTTTCGGTGTGACGTCCTGGGTGTTCTTTTTGAGTTTGGAAGGCTGGGTTTTTGGCTTTGGTATGCTCCATACGTCATGAATGGGACGAGCACAGGAGGGACCTGGGGGTAATGCCCTATTACTTACCGGTAATCTTCATTACTCCTGGTCCTGTTGTCCTCCTCCCATTCATGACACTCCATCCTCCTGGATGGCCGGCCTCCCTTTTGGTGGCTTGCTAGTTCAGAAAGAATGCTGGTTTAGTACTCCCTGTGGGAGGGTGGGGTAGAAGGTCCCATCATTCCTTTTGTTCTTTTTTTCTGTCTTCATATGTCATGAATGGGACCAGGACAACAGGACAAGGAGTAATGAAGATTACCGATAAGTAATAGGGCATTCTAGCAGACATGTATGAGTACTACCAGAATAAAATATATGGATGCTCTGATGCACATAAAGGTACTCTGCCCTCTGATATGGCATCTTCTTTTCAGAGGCGTTTCAAAAAGTGATTTGTTAGGGGGGTACACAAGGGCTGCAGATAAAAGTGGTGGGACCACCTACAATGCACAATAATGAGGCTTGTGTGCACGTGTGTAACATTTAAGCAGACTATGAAGAAAACATTACTAAGGTCTGCGGAATGGCCAGTGGTCTTCGGAGTGTCTCAGACACTCCATTTCTCCTCCTCATGGAGCTTTCTTATGCAGCGTCTCAGTTCGACCCTTATGCCATTTTTCTACTAATATCTTTCCCAAACCCCCTTCAGCACCTCTGTTCACTCTCTCCTGCACATACTTTCTTGCATCTACTTTCCCTCACATCCCCACACACAACACACCTACTCACCAATAAGCACTGCCTTTTCTTCATCTTACACCAAGTCAATATTTGGACATCTGTGTACCTCTTTCACAAACTTTTACATAGAATCACATTTACAATTGGCACAACTGGCACAGCATTGCTCTTTATGCTCTGTAGAGAAGCCAAGTATTGGATGAGCGCGTATTCTGATCTCTTTAATGGCCCACTGACATGCACTGTACTCTGCTTTCAGCCTGAATTCCACTGCTCTTAATAATTGCTCATTATAAACACCCACCCATAACCTTAGCTCACATATATATATAGAGGCAGCTCTTTTCACTGTACATACTAATCATGAGTAATATCTTGCAAGAAAAAACTACAGAAACATAACAGCCTGGAAAATTCCATACTTTAAGGGAAATCGAGAATAAGTAATACATTAAATGTAAACAGGAACAAGATTGCTGTTCCAAGGCTGAGAGGCTAGTTTTTTTTAACGTTGCTGCAGCGCTCACCTGGTAGTAGGCAGAAAGGGGGTGGGCCAGGACAATTACAGGACAATCCAGCTCCCCTTCCTGCCCCCGCCACCCAGCTGTCCAGCCCTCCCTGACCCCGACTTAATGGCGGCCACGCGCTGCTGGCATGCCGAAGGCGCACCAAAGGCAAGACCATCTGCGCCCGTCCGCGACCCAACAAACCCTGGACCTCCGCCCCGCCAACGCTAAGACCCAGCAGCGCTCCACTAACTCAACCCAGGCCATAACAACAACTGCAAGCTAGCTTCAACAGCCGACACCCACGGACCCTTCAGCTGTCACCGCTGCCGGCAGACCTGTAGCACCGCCAAGAACACGGACCCAGCACAACCCACCCACAGGAACACAACCGAACTGAAGACCCTGCAATGCATCCTCCTCAACGTCCGATCCCTCCACAAACACGCCACCAAAATCTGGGACCTGCTCAACAGCACCATCCAGGAAATAGCGGTCCTCACCGAAACTTGGACCAACACCACCTCGGGACCGGACATCGCCATCGCCATTCCCCAAGGATACAAGATCTACAGGAAGGACCGCCTCACCTGCCCGGGAGGAAGAATCACCATCATCCACAAATCCACCCTCCACCTGAGCACACTCCCCTATGAGCCTACTGACCTGATGGAACACCTTCACTTCAAGATAGTGGCCAGCCCTACCACCACCCTCTGAGGAATGCTCATCTACCGACCCCCTGGACCCCGCAGACCTTTCTACAACTCCATCACAGACATCAACTCCCCACAGGCCATTGCAACCACCAACTACACACTGCTGGGAGACCTGAACTTCCACTGCGACAACCAACTGGACCCCAACACCACATCCCTCCAGGACAACCTCCACAACATTGGACTCTGCAGGATCGTGACCGAGCTCACGCACTCAGCAGGACACACCCTCAACCCCCTCTTCACTAGAGGAAACTCCATCACCTTCAGCCACACCACCGAACTCCCATGGACTGACCATTTTTGCATCCACTTCACCTTCCGAACACCCACCATCCACAGACACCAGCACCTGCTCCCATGAAAAAACGGGACCAAAATCAACGACGACCAGCTCACCTCCTCACTAAACAACTCCACCCCAACCATCGCGGAAAACGACGACCCGAACACCGCAGCCTGAACCCTGCATTGATGGATTTCGGACAGTGCCAATACCATAGCTCCCTCACGAAAAACAACAACACCCACACCAAAAAAGCCAGATGGTTTACCACCGAACTTCGAGAGTCCAGACCCACTTACCGCTGCCTTGAAAAGGCCTGGAGGAACATCAGATCCACAGTAGCCCACAACAACTTCAGAGCCACCACCAACGCCCACCACCAACTCATCATACAAACTAGGAAAAAAACGATTGAAAACAGAATCTCTACACACACACACACAAAAGCAAAGAACTTTTCAACATCATTAAGGAGTTAGCCCAACCCACCAGCGAGTCTACTGACATCCCTCCCTCACAAGACTTTTGTAACAAACTCAGCACCTTTTTCCACCACAAAATCAAGAGCATCTACAGCAACTTCGATGAAGACAACCAACACACTGAACCCTCACCGACCACCCGACACACGGAGGCCAGCGATCAACAACTGGATAGCCCTCACCTCCGAAGACACACTGAAGACAATGAAGTCAATCCACTCCGGGCCCCCACGGTCCCCTGCCCCCACCACATCTTCAACAGAGCCACTGACACCATCGCACCCATGCTCTGCCACACCATCAACCGCTCCCTGGCGACCGCCTCGCTCCCCAATGACTGGAAACACGCAGAGGTCAACCCCCTCCTGAAGAAACCCTCAGCGAACCCCACCAACCTTAAAAAACTACAGACCCAACTCCCTGCTCCCGTTCCCAGAGAAAGTCATTGAGAAAGCCATCAACAGCCAATACGCCACATTCATCGAAGAGCACAACATCCTCAACTCCTCCCAATCCGGCTTCAGAAAAAACCCACAGTATGGAAACCACCCTCCTCGCTGCAACAGACGACATCCTACTGGACAAAGGAGAAACAGTAGCCCTCATCCTCCTCGATCTATCAGTGGAGTACAACACAGTCTCTTCCCGCACCCTAATAGGCAGACTCCATGATGCAGGAATCCAGGACAAGGCCCACGACTGGATCCGCTCCTTCCTCTCCTGTAGATCGCAGTGAGTCAGACTCCCCCCCTTTCCTCTCGGACCCTACACCTACCACCTGCGGAGTCCCCCAGGGTTCCTCCCTCAGCCCAACGCTCTTCAACTTCTACATTGCCCCACTTTCTCCCATCGTCAGAACCTACAGACTAAACATTGAGTCATACGCAGACAACCCCCAACTCATCCTCTCCCTATCCAACGAACCAACGCTGCCCAACACAACTTTTGAGAAGGCAGGGAAGTTGTCGCCAAATGGATGAAAAACAGCTGCCTACAACTAAACACCAACAAAACAGAAGTACTCATCATGGTCCCAAACCCAGATGCCTGGAAGGACACCTGGTGGCCCCCCACTCTTGGAAACCTGCCAACCCCCACGGAACATGCACACAACCTGGGAATCATCCTAGACTCTGAGCTCAAAATGGACTGCCAGATCGACTCTGTCTCGTACTCCTGCTTCCACACCCTCCGCCTCCTACATAAGACCTTGAAATTCAATCCCCTCGAACACAGAAAGACCGTCACTCACGCACTAGTCACCTGCAGACTTGACTACGGCAATGCACTCTACGCCAGAATAAACAAAAACCTCACGCTACAGAACATCCAGAACGCTGCCGCAAGACTGGTCCTCAACCTGCCCAAACACTGCCAAAGCTCCCAGCACCTGCGCACACACCACTGGCTCCCCATTGAGGCTAGAGTCACCTTCAAGATGCTCACCCACACACACACAAGGCCATCCACGACGCCGGACCAGCATAACTGAACAGCCAACTCAAATTCCACGCACCCTAAAAGACCCTACGATAAGCCCAGCTCTCCTACGTCATGGTCCCCCGCACCAGAAAGACCAGATTGGGAGGCCGCTCCTTCTCTTACCTCATGGCCAGAGCCTGGTACGCCCTCCTGCTCCACCTCAGACATACATCATTCCCCATCTTCGCAAGAAACCTCAAAATCTGGCTCTTCGACAGATCCCCCTCGTTGAAGGACTGGAATCTGCACCTCCAGCGCCTTGAGACCCTTACAGCTGAGTAGTCGTGCTTAACAAAGGCCTGATTGATTGATTGTGCTTCGGCTGCACCATGCTTCCCCCACCACACCCATCGATGCCACTATCCCTTTTAGAAGTGTGTGCCCTATGCATTGTTAGTCCCCTCTCTATTACTATCATTCCTAAGGGCTCCTGATCGCTGAGTCCCTTCTCAGTCTCTGTCACCGCCCCACCTGACCCATTAGGTCCAATCCATGCTCTCGTCCCCCCTCCATAAATGGGTTAATGCATTTTCTGACTGGAACCGTAATCATGCATGGAAGAATCCCGCTATTCAGCCTCCTTGACCTATACACCGGTAATCCTTGGCACTGCGAGCACATGTACACCTTTAACTTACTACCGGCAGCATCTAACCTTACCCTCTCCACCCTCCTGGCGACTGAGTACTTAGTACGCGAATGCGACTCCCCTTCAGCCACTGTGAACTCCGACTTGATCACTTCTGGTGAGTTCTTTACCTTGGTACCCGGCCTTATTACTCTTGGAACCGCATGGGTTGATCTGATTTTTCCCCCTTAGGAGCTGCCATTGCAGCAGCCCCCGCTTTCCCGCCCAAGCTCCCCTTAACTGAACTTGTTGGTAAGACCCGCTGTATTGATCCCGTATTGCATGCCCAATTCCTTGTTTCGCCATAGCACACCTCTTGCTCTTCACCCCCTTACTCGCTCAATTTTTCGTTGATCTACCTAATGTGGAACTGTACTATAATTTTCGATGCGATCGCCACAGTGCCGTGTCCTCTTGTATTGTGTATAATTCACTTGCAGAAACGATTACCCCGTTACGCACCGTGAGATGGTTTTATATGTCACTTCGGCTGTCAAATAATCTGCATATTCTGGTTATTGAATCGTTGCTTTTGACGCATCCTGAGACTGTTTTTAATTGTTAAATTGTCCAGATGTCCTGGCATCATCACAATCCCTCACACCTTTTTCACAGTTAATGACTACGGCAGTACCCGATCCTATCTACCCAGCATGGTAAACCAACAGGCTTCACCTTGGTATTGTTCCTTCACCTGATTGAAAACGTATGCTTTACCTCCACGCTCTGTTCTATTACACTGTACTCTCACATCTAATCACAATCTTGATCCCAGTAGGACCAGAACAAACCACGTAGTCAGTGACAGCTGCTTACCAGTAACCTCTGCAGTACCTACCTTAAAGATACCTCGTGGCTCACACCGACCAATCACCCGATCCTGGAATTTACACATAATTGTGCATGCCAATCAGAATGACTACACCTTTTCCTATCTGAGTTGCATGCTGCGTTGTGGCCACTGATCTCCCTGTGTAATTGTGTACCCTCTCCTAATTTTGTTTCGCTTATGTATTTTCCCTCCATACCTTGCTCGCCCAGGCTAATGAGGCTCTATCTAACAGGCATGAATTCAATGTCCTGATGATGATCCACTCATTTTCCCAATGGATCGAAGCACCGTCAACACTTTAATACAACCTATACGCCAAAAACTTTAGTTTATTTCGCTGTAATGGTGTTCTTTGCGATTTGTTCTGATGACACTGTGTATTACCTATGAGTAACAAACCAAAAAGCTTTGCCTGATCCCCCTGCTGTTCGAATTTTCCCTGTTTTGTACACAACTGGCTAAGCAGGACACAGGCTTGTGTCCCATTTTATGTATTGCTGTGTACTATTGTCTCTATTGCTTACAAGTAAATATCAGACCTCTGTCCGGCTGGACAAGTCCACTTAATATAGCAACGATTGAGTCTATATTTATTACTTGGTTTCCTATTTTTTCTCCCTAGGGACCACTGTTGTTTAAAATAATTGATTCCCAAGGTCCCTGGTCGACTTTTTTTGGGTTCCCTTGCTGTCTTGGACTATGCATTGTTAGTGCACATCAACCTTACAGATTTATGCTTATTCAGCTGTGCAGTTGTAGCATGTCGAAACTCTGCTGAAAGGTGTTGGCAACCTAACAATTTAACTATGCAGACAAGTTAATAACGCAGCCGAGCTACAGTTGTGGTGGCAATGTGGCATAATGTTTTCCTGAAGCTTACAGTGCCTAAGAAATGCATTCCCCAACTCTCACAGTGACCCCTCTCCCGCTCCCTAGCTCTACCCACTGTATTTCTCTCTCTCATACGATGTGTGTGCCATGGCACATTTGTATCCAGTCCCATCACTGGACCTGGGAGCTTCTTTAGGCATCTATGTGCTGGATACTAAGGCTAAGTAGATGCAATCCATGTTTGAGTGGGAGACTCTCTGCCAAGTCTGAAGGTGGTGTTTTCTTTCCATCCGTGGGGATGGCCGTGCAAGGACACCGCACGAGGAGGTTGAGGAGCTGAATGGCGCCAGTCACTTCGTCTTGCAGTCCTTCCCCACTTGACCTCACCCGTGTCCTAACAAATTCTGACCATCATCTGCCCATGTTCGCAGTTTCCATTGGTGCAGCAGGTGCAGAGGCACCGAGGCCCAGAGGCCTGAGGAGTCCAAACCGAATTATTGCAGTATGTAATCATTCATAGAGCTGCCGGGGTGCCCATTTTCTTCCTTCTTCTAGGGCCCAGGCACACTGGCTACGCTGCTGCATCGGCCCTCTTGCCAACTAACCAGCTTGTATTACTCGAGTAAATTATTACAAATTCAGGCTTGTATGTGTCAGGTTTTATTGCCCGATTTGCCATCAGCGTCCTTTCTCTATGTTTTTGTTGTCTAAAAAATGTCTTCACAGATTTCCCTGCTCAAAGCAAACCTCCTTTGGTTTATAAAATTTTGCTTGAACCTCCAAGGGTGCATGTACCGTTTAGAAAAAACTACCTGAGTAATTCTTCCCCCTCCTCCCAACGGTCTTTGCACCTTGATTTGTAATTGTCCTTTTTTCTTCAGTTGCCAGGCTAAGGTAACTGATAAACTTGAGAACCTGAGGACTTTATGATGCTGCTCACAAATCACACTACTAAGACAATCATACTTGCTCTTTCGGTTTAATGCTGTATTGTTTGCAGGGGGCTTTTTTTAGATTGAAAAATTATATTGTCAGCTTACCAGATCTTACAGTGGGCCTAAAGTCTCCCCTATGCTTACCATTGGTTCAATAGCTTATCTTGTTCATCTTGTCTCTGTTACTCCTCTGGTACAAGTCCTCTTTTCTTGTGTCCTTTCATGGCTCGATTTTAGGGAACTACTTTTTTTCATTTTACTTGTGCAATCCACAAGAGTGCATGTGTTTTCCAGATGTCTCACTAATGTTTTCCTGCTGTTTCGATCATGTTTTCCAGCGGTCTCCCTCCTGTGCTTCTCAACTCCCCCACTACGTCTTGCTGTCTTTCATCTGTAAGCCTCTTTTCTTTTTATTTCTTTACACCTATGTATGTCATAGGTGCATGTGTTTTCTAGGTGTCTCCCTTGTGTATGACTCTCTCCTTCTCATGTTGCTGTCTCGTTTGCCTGCTTCTCTCCCACTGCCCACTGCTGTTGCTCGCTCTATCTTGCCCGAGGTACCCTTTTTGCAGGTTTGCTCAGGGCCGGCTTAAGAACAGTGCAACTGTTGCGGCCGCACTGGCCGCTGACCTGTGAAAGGGGAGCGCTGTGACCAGAAATATTTTATGATAGGAGAGATGACAGACACTTTTGCAGGTGGTAGTGAGAGAATTCGAGGAGGTGGTCATTGGGGGGCGCCAAACGAGATTGTCGCACCGGGTGCCACCAGCACTAAAGCCGGCTCTGTTTGTGCTCAGCCACCCTCCGTGTGATAGTTCCCTCCTTTCTCCCCACAACTGCTCATCTGTTACCTGTAACTCTGCTTTTTTGTTTATTTCAGGGTGGGAGGCAACACGGAGGGAGGGGAAGCAAGCAAAAACATGGATTACAATAAAGGGCGGGAGGGTAAGTTACAACACAGACGACAACGGAAGAAGTGAGGGTAGGAAGGTTTGCAAACAAAAACATGAACGACAGGCGAAAGGGAGATAGGCTAGAGGCAAGCAACGCAAACAAGGGAGGGAGCGGGGGCAGTAGGGGGCAACAAATGCAGATCAGGGAGGAAGGAACATGGAGGGATGGATTACATGAACAAGCCATCTGAAAAAGATGGACACTGGTAGAGTGCCCCAAGGCAAAGAATAAAGTAGCCCTAAAATACAAATGGCCAGTGGAAGGCTACAGGTAGTGTGACCAATAAGAAGCAAGAAAATGTGATTGAAAATGAACCCAACCAATGGTAAGCAATATTCGGCCTCTAAGCCCACTGTTAATAAGCAAAAAGTTTCCATGAGACAGCACATGTCTAGGTGTCTAGGGGAAACCTAAAAACAAAAGATACAATAACTTTATTATACTATTTTTCAAAAAGGAACTTCCTTGGAATAAGTTCTGACTGCTGAAATAAAGTGTTACAAAAAGATGCAACGCTTTTAGTTGAGTTTTTAAACAGCTCAACCAATTTTCATAGTTAATGGGAACAATCAAAATTGTTGCATTGAGGTGCAGAGAAGTGAAGTGACTCAAGGAGGAGGAGCGGGTGGCCCCGACCGCCAGCAACGGATCTGCCCCACATTGTCGACCCTGGAGAGAGCTGCCATACCGGCACCTGCCCGAAGTGTAGAGAGTAGGGGACGGGGCGACCGGGAGTACCCGAATGCCGCAAGCGGTGTTTCCTGCCTACCCGGGTGGGGCCAGCACAGCGTGAGGATCGGCAGCCGTTTGAGCCTTCGGTGCTCCGGTGAGGAGGTCCTGCCTCAGCTCACGCCCTGCGAGTGGGCGTGCCGCAGTTTCCCCCACAGTTTCCCCCAGTGCTGGGTCTCAACTTACCCTCTGGAGCTGTCGGTGCTACGATCGCCTTCGTCTGTGGCCCTCCAAGCACACCGGGGATGCGAATGCCTGGACCTCGCCCTACTGGAGGCATATTGACGCAATTGTAATCAATTTTTAAATATATGTTGTTTTGTCGCTTTTATGATTTTAAATGCAATCGAATAAAGCTTGTTTTGACTGACTGACTGACGCAGGCGGCCTTGGGGCTCACGCCTGAGTCCTGCTGTGTGCAGAGTTATCAAATGTTTCACCCAGTGACTGGTCAAATCTAGCGTCGGATTGGTAACGGGGGCATTCGGGCAATGCCCGAGGGGCTGGGGTCCGAGTTCCACCTGAGGGCTCTTTTGAGCAGCCTGGGGGCTGATTTGGGTGATGTCTCGGCTGTTGGACTATCCCGCCAGCGGCCTAGTGGGTGTCTGAGTGGCCTTTCTGGGGGGGAGATGGGCACTCATTACCTCCTGTATAGCATCAACAGGTAGAGGTGTCACCCCTTTTCTTTCGCTGAGCCTCCCATTAATGTAGGCATACTGAGCGGGGCAGCGGGCCTGAGCAGAAGTGGCCTCACTTGTGTTCAGGTGTGTTTCACTAGTGTAAACTGATGCGTGCATATTTTTTTTACCCCCCCCCCCCCTTTTTATGTAAAGTTACGCTGAAGCAGTGATTTGAGGGAAGGCAATTATGCAAATGTAGGGCGATTTTTTTTATGCGTGCCAGGGCAGATTTTTAATCCCAATCCAACCCTGGTCAAATCCCTCGTCCATATAGAGGCTGCCTGTGCGGAGGGGGCGGCGAGACCCCTGGGTCCTCCTGGCCCCCGGTCCCCGCTGCCCTGCTGCATTGATGCCCGCTTCTCTAGTGCTCACCAGAGTGCGGAGGGGCACTTTGAACTCGGACATCCTTGCCATCGAGTTGCCACATTCGACTAGGTCTTGTCCCCGGTTCCTAGGTACACTGGCACTCTGACTTTACCACAGTCTCAGCCTCATCTGACTGTGTTTTGCAGTCAGCCATCCACGATCTGTTTGCCTGCCTCTTTCTCCCCGCTCACTTTCTGTCTAGCGCCACTTTGCCGCAAACCGTACCACATTTCTGCCACTGGAAGGGATCTCCAATCCCCAGAAGGACCTGACTTCGGGCCAGGAGACGCCAGCACTGCTGCTGTGCACCCAGGGGGCTTTTAAAACAACTCGCGGCACCCGCTTCGCGGGAGCCGCTTCTCCGCAAACCGCACCACATTGCTGCCACTGGAAGGGGACTCCAACCCCCAGAAGACCCTGACTACGCGCCAGGAGGCGATGACGCTGCTGCTGTGTGCCCAGGGGGCATTTAAAACAACTCCTGGCACGCGCCGGGCGGAGCCCGGGCCAAGGGCAGGCCCGTCTGTGCCCGTCAGCGACTGACTGAGACCGGACCGGGCCAACTCTCTTTCACTGAGAAGCCACCATGGGTAAGCGAAAAGACTTATGCTCTGCAGTTTCCACTAAATCTACAGCAAAAATACCACACAACTGTGCCTCCATTATCTCTACCTGACTACAGCTGTGGGAGCCATAACCAATGAGATTCAGGATGTGGAGGCTCAGTTGGGGTTGGGGACTGATGGATCGGATGTTATTGCTACAGATGATGCCCTATGTATAGACCCTGTCCGAGCCTAATAACACATGTGGCTGCAAATAACATCATTAGAGGCAATGACACTGCTTCAACGTCTTGCTCTAAATGTCAATTGGAGGGCAAGGGGAGCCCGGAACTTGCAAGAGATGGGGTTGTAGCCTTCTGCAAAAAAGGAGGAAACATGTTTAAAAACAGGCCCTACTATAAAGGAGCTATTAACACGGAAGGCTGGGCGCTGACCTCCGGACTCCAGAGGAACTGTCATCCTTTAATCCGACCAGAGTAAACGTGGACTCGGTTCTATCACATATTGACATGCTTATTGGTTCATTTAAGTAGGACTTAGTTAAGTTTGTTAAATCTGGCTTAGATAGTGTGATGGATAGGTTAATTAAAATAGAGTCCAAACTTGATGACCCCAGTGTGGGAGGGAGTCAGGTTCACAATGTAAATGTTGTGGGTAACAGATGGATGAGGTTGTCAGGAGCTCACAAACATCTCAGATTACGATCCCTGAAGAGGGAAGGCTACCAACTACGACACCCTTGGGGCCCATAAAAATAAATGACGCATGTAATGGCCCAAGGGGCGGTACCGCTAAGGGAGTTGTGAGCACTTCCCAGTGGAAGTCCGATACACCATTTTTGACTGGGCCAAATCTAATACCTTTAGGAGCACCCGTCAAACAAGGAAGGCTGAGTTTGCCACCGGAGGCTACACCTCTTGTAGTGGTTCTCGTAGGGGTGCCCCGCTTAAAACCAACAGCACTGAGACAAATGAGGAACGTATTCACAAAGTTATGTTCTGGTTTAGTAAGTCTTCCGAGGGGGGTTTAAGAGCATCTACACACATTATAATGGCCAGGCGGGTAGGTTGGGTAGAAAGCGGCCCTAAATCTGAAGATGGCAACTGTATAGTGATCAATTTCGATCGGATAGACGTGGCAGGCTCGATCCTCTATGGGAGCTCTAACCGGGGTTGGGGAGGGATCACAGCCTTACCCCTGGGCTTTTTTAATCCTCTGGTTATGGGTGACTTGGGCAGAGATAGTAAGGAAAGACACACGGCAGGAAAAGGGCCGTTTAGATCTATTGTAAAAAATGTGTAAAATGCTGACCAGTCTCTCAGTGTAAACACTATTTACCAAACCCAAGTCCATCTAAATGTCACCACTGCAGCAGACAACAGAATTAAAGAGAGTAGGTTTGCGAACCCAAATAGATTTGCCCCATTGAGTCAGTTGGACAGTAATGAGTGACTAGACCAGTGTTCTTCCTTTGAAGGGAATAATGGAGATGAAGTTGGAGATAACAATATGAACTGTCTCAGTAAACCAACACAGGGAGAAAAAATAATCTGTGACAGTGTTCTAAGATACTAAGCTGGAACATAGCAGGACCTAAAAATAAGTCAGATGACGATAGGTGGAAAGTTTTTTTTAAGGGAGTTTGACATGATTGGGCTCCTGGGAAACCGATAATAACTTCTGTATGGATGGTTATAACACCTATTCGGAGCCAGCCAAAGCATCAGTAGCTGGCAAGGCAAAGGGTGGTTTATTGGCCCTTATCTCCTTAAAAAGTTGCAGGTAATCATTGTAAATTGGACTCAGGTTCACCAAACTGTCTGGCAGTACAGATTACTTTGACTAATGCACCAAATTTGCTCATTGTTAATTTTTATAATTCATTTGATAGAATTACTGCAAATGAACATTGGGTTAGTCTGAATTGTTTTCTTGAATTGTAGAGTGGGAAACAAACTACCTCTTATTCGGTTATTGTTTTAGGTGATTTTAATGTACATCGCTGTCAATTGAACTGTAATGTTTCTGACAGCCTAGGCCCTGATAATCATTTAGAGATCCATTTTGAACACTCATTGCAGGGTGGTTTTTTAGAGAGCATTTTGGCAGATCATGGTCTATTTTATCCCAATGTAACGCATGATAAAGATGACAGCCCAACCTTTAAAGGCAGGGGAATGCACTCTACTATTGATTATATTTTTATTAGTGTAGCTTTGACCCCTCAGGTGATAGGATACACTACCATGTGGTCTCAGTTTAGTGACCACAATCCTTTATGTTTGACACAGGCGGGTCGTCTTAAGAAACCACAAAAATCTAATAGACGTGATTGTGTTTCCAATATAAGACCTAAAGACCAGGCCCGTAGACTTAAATGGTGCATGGTAGTGCAGGGGGGTTTTCAGGCAAACCCTTTGAACACTGTTGGAAGGGAGATGAACCTCTGCTTAAATGACATCTCAAAGGATAAAGAGGTCCTTACAGCATACACCAAAATCTGTATTCAGGTGGCCCGACCTTAAACGCCCTTTTAGGGAACCTCAAAATAAAGGGGAGAGGTGGTTTGATCATAATTGCTGAGTTGCCCATCGAAAGTTGCTAGCGGCCTTAAAACATAAACCACAAGATAAATGTGCCATAGCAGCCTTAAGGAAAATATATAAATTGGCAATAAATAAACGCAAAGATGAGATTAAACATGAGGCATTGAATGATCTATTGCCCACTGATCTTGTTAAAAATAGAGCCAATTTCTGGGAAATTGTGACCAAACCCTTTTTTCAAGAATCTGGAGGCACACCCCTTGACTGTAAAGTACAGGAGCAGGATTGGCACAATCATTTTAAATCTATATACGGTGATCAGGAGAATTAAGGATCCTCAGGTACCACATTTGAAGTTGAGGCATACACTATGATGTTTACAGAGTTAGAAGTAGTGGAGGCCATAACCCAAATGACTAGTAACAAAGCCCCTGGACCAGATGGCATCCCAGCCGATCTTTTTAAATCTAATGTAATGCTTTGGTCTAAATTATTGGCCCATGCTTTTAATATGGCTTGCAAAATAGGTCTACCTAGACCCAAGCTGCTACAGACCAATATCACTCATTGACTCTGCTGTAAAGGTGCTTGGAAGGGTGGTACTCAGTAAACTCATGGCTCGGTTAACTGAATCCAATACCATTTCAGATCAGATTTGCAATACGGATTTAGGAAAGGAAGAGGCACCACTGATCAGTGCCTTATTCTGCACCTATTAAATGGGAAGTACACCATTGCCAAGAAGGGAACACTGTACTTGGCGTTCATGGATCTTTCCTCGGCCTTTGACCGAGTGAATAGATCCAAATTATGGGCTATACTCCTCAAATTAGGTGTGGACAGAAATATTGTTCATTTCCTTGCCGACAGGCATAGGGATCTGACCGCCACAGTGAGGTACAATCAAAGGGGGAACTGTACCTGGGGAATACGCATCGCTAATAGTGTTAGGCAGGGGTGTATTTTGGCCCCCCTACTCTTTACCCTTTATATCAATAACCTGGATCAAGTCTTAGGGGAAGCCAGTAAAGATTTTCTGCGTGTGGGGGAGTGATTGATTCTGACACTCCTATACACGGATGATGATGCTCTTTTAGCAAGAACTGCGGTTGGGCTACAATGTCTTTTAACCTCCTTTGCTGCTTTTATGAAATCCTTGGACCTAAGTGTAAATTTTTCAAAATTACATACAATGATAATTGGTTCCAAGTCTAAAAGGGTAAAAACTCTCCACTGGGAGGGTACTGTGATTACCAGGGTTCCTACTTTCCCTTACCTAGGTGTTTTTATTTGATGACCGAGGTACGTGGATCCCGCAATTACATGCAAAGAGAAATGTATTGGCCGGATCCACATCTGCAGTTCTAGGCTTTGCTCGCAGGTTAGGGGCTAAACCAATGCAAGCATTGTTAAAAGTATATAGAGCAAAATGTATCTCCATTGCAATCTACGGCACGAATATATGGGTTTTTTAGAGAAGCAAGGGAAATTCAAGTAGTTGAGAACACATTTTTAAGAAACTTGCTATCGGTGCCACAATCCACGCCAGCATATATAATTCCCCAAGAGACTGGGACAGGCTTTGTGGAGGATATAATTGTAATAGCACCTCTCTTAAAATGGATTTCAACCTGGTTAAACCCCAAACTAGAATTGAATCGCGAAGTCATGAAAGATTGTTTGGCTCTAGATCGAGCTAGTAGTATCCCTTGGCTGTGTCATGTCAAAAGGCTGGCAGTGAAACTGGGACGGCCTGAACTATTTAATTCCCCAGACAAATTAGTAAAGGGTGATATGCAGTGGGTGAAGAAATCTTACTTCTATATGGCTTTTATGGAAAGAGAAGAAATGGAGTTGGCAAAACCAATGGTACGTGCCCACAAATTACTAAAAACGACTTGTGCAATCAAACCTTATTAGATTGTGGTAACCAACTCTAACCACTGCTTTCTTCTAGTAAGATTCAGGCTGAACCAGCTACATTTTCTCCTTGCAGATCCTCCGGGCTGGAGAAGGGTGGAGGATCTGGGAGTATGTTCATGTGACAACTTCTCCACCCAGGACACATTGCACTTTGTTTTATTTTGTGAGCATTTTTTGCACATTCCAAAACTTTTATCCTCCCAATTCTAAAGGATAAAGGATTTTTAAAAGCAAAACCAGCACTTATGTATTTACAGTTGCTGTCCAATGTCTGGGAGATTTTTAGTATAGCGAGTTTCCTTACTTCAGCAGTTAAAATAAGGAGGCAAAACGTGAGAGTGATTTCTATGACCTAGTTTACATTAATTAATTTTAACAAATCGGGGTTTTTAATATCGTATTTTAAACTGTTTGTCTTTGATTATTTTATGTTTATAATTAGCGTAAACTTTTTGCTACTAACAAACGGTATATCAATTTAAAATTCTGTGTATAGAATGCTTTTATGGTTTTAATTAACTGAATAAAGTACTTTTTGACTTGACTTGACTTGACTCAATATATTTCCCTATGTCATGTGAAGATGGATGTAACAATTCAGGGTGTATGTCACTCTATTGTGGTCGAAACATCGACATACACAATGATGTCATCCACTACATTACCTGTGACTACACTGTTCACATAAGTACATATTTTTTACTATAACTCCACATTTACTTTGCTCACCATGCAGTGGTAAGGTTGATATTGTGGATGCGATATGTTTGTAAGTCGATATTCAAACCGCGAGACAGCAGTAGAACATCCCATGACGCTGTTATAGTGGGGGAAGGAGTCATCAATGAGATAATTTGCAATTGTCTGAATGATGTAATCAGCAAAGCATTATATTAAGCAGTTAACTTGTAATGCTCTTTAACCTTTACATTTTCTCAATTGTCTCTTTGGCTGAAGAGCTTCTGCTCACTTTTTTTCAATGACTTGTTTTTATTTTAAAATCATCTCTCAAAAGGAAAATGCTACTTATCCGGGGTGCATCTGTTCTTGGCATGTAGAGGGGTAGAGTCACATGCTGTGCATAGCCCGCCATCTTGTGTGGGGCTGGATGTTTGCCCTTTGTTTTTGTTCGAAGGAGTCTTTTCCAGTCACGAGGTAGGTGACTCCTCCTTTCAGTGATAGTGCGCATGGGCATTGACTCCATTGTTAGATTGTTTGCGGCAGAGGGTGTTAATGGAGATAGTAAGAGTAGTATTTCAACCTGGTTAAACCCCGAACTAGAATTGAATTGCAAAGTCATGAAAGATTGTTTGGCTCTAGATCGAGCTAGTGTGGAGAAGTGTGGCTCAGGGGTTAGAGGCGGCAGACCCGGAAGCTGAGATCGGCCCTGGACCAGGGTTCAATTCCCCGCCTCGGCGGGTCTTGGGCTCAAAAATTCCACGGACTCGATAATTCTCGCTCCGGTGCCTTCTCGACTCACGGGTTCACACTCTGCGACTCTGGGCAATAGCTTGCTTAATCTCCACAACGGCCCCTCGCGGCGGGATGCCTGGCTTTCACCTTGTGGATACCCTGCTGGGGTTATCTCACAGGGGAATACCAGGACGGGTTCCCTAAGCAAGCGCCGGGAAACCCTTTGTGGGTAGCTGTGCGCTATATAAGCTCAAATACATTTACATACATACATTTAGTGGTATCCCTTGGATGTGTCATGTCAAAAGGCTGGCAGTGAAACTGGGACGGCCTGAACTATTTAATTCCCCAGACAAATTAGTAAAGGGTGATATGCAGTGGGTGAAGAAATCTTACTTCTATATGGCTTTTATGGAAAGAGAAGAAATGGAGTTGGCAAAACCAATGGTACGTGCCCACAAATGACTAAAAACGTCTTGTGCAATCAAACCTTATTCGAATGTGGTAACCAACTCTAACCACTGCTTTCCTCTGGTAAGATTCAGGCTGAACCAGCTACATTTTCTCTTTGTCGATCCTCCGGGCTGGAGAAGGGTGGAGGATTTGGAAGTATGTTCATGTGACAACTTCTCCACCCAGGACACATTGCACTTTCTTTTATTTTGTGAGCATTTTTTGCACATTCGAAAACGTTTTATCCTCCCAATTCTAAAGGATAAAGGATTTTTTAAAGCAAAACCAGCACTTATGTATTTACAGTTGCTGTCCAATGTCTGGGAGATTTTTAGTATAGCGAGTTTCCTTACTTCAGCAGTTAAAATAAGGAGGCAAAACGTGAGAGTGATTTCTATGACCTAATTTACATTAATTAATTTTAACAAATCGGGGTTTTTAATATCGTATTTTAAACTGTTTGTCTTTGATTATTTTATGTTTATAATTAGTGTAATATTTTTGCTACTAACAAATGGTATATCAATTTAAAATTCTGTGTATAGAATGCTTTTATAGTTTTATTTAACTGAATAAAGTACTTTTTGACTTGACTTGACTCAATATATTTCCCTATGTCATGTGAAGATGGATGTAACAATTGAGGGTGTATGTCACTCTATTGTGGTCAAAACATCGACATACACAATGATGTTATCCACTACATTACCTGTGACTACACTGTTCACATAAGTACATATTTATTACTCTAACTCCACATTTACTTTGCGCACCATGCAGTGGTAAGGTTGATATTGTGGATGCGATAGGTTTGTAAGTCGATATTTCAACCGCGAGACAGCATTAGAACATGCCATGACGCTGTTATATTGGGGGAAGGAGTCATCAATGAGATAATTTGAAATTGTCTGAATGATGTAAACAGCAAAGCATTATATTAAGCAGTTAACTTGTAATGATCTTTAACCTTTACATTTTCTGAATTCTCTTTGGCTGAAGAGCTTTTGCTCACTTTTTTCAATGACTTGTTTTTATTTTAAAATCATCTTTCATAAGGAAAATGCTACTTACTCGGTATGCATCTGTTCTTGGCATGTAGAGCGGTAGAGTCACATGCTGTGCATAGCCCGCCGTCTAGTGTGGGGCTGGATGTTTGCCCTTTGCTTTTGTTCGAAGGAGTCTTTTCCAGTCACGAGGTAGGTGACTCCTCCTTTCAGTGATAGGGCGCATGGGCATTGACTCCATTGTAATATTGTTTGCGGCAGAGGGTGTTAATGGAGATAGTAAGAGTAGTAAGGGAGGTCCTTGTATGTATGAATCTAAGTAAGATGCAACTGCAACAGGTATAGGTACCTGGGGAGGAGGGTGGGTGCCTGTGACTCTACAGCTAAACATGCCAAGAACAGATGCATACTGGGTAAGTAGCATTTTCTGTTTGAAGCATGTGAGCTGTAGATCACATGCTGTGCATAGACTAAAAAGCGGTTATCTCCCAAAGCGGTGGCTAACCTGTAGCTGTTGCAGGTGGTCTGAAATAGTGTATATAAAACTGCTTGCTGTTGTGCTAACATACCTACACAATAGTGTTTTGTGAATGTGTGAGGTGTAGTCCATTTTGCAGCTTTGCAGATATCATCTATGGGTATTTTCTTAGAAATGACATAGAAGCCCTGAGTTTTCGAGTGTTGTGTGCTCTAGGGGGAATTGTTAAAGTTCTTTTTGCTTTTGTATAGCATATCTGAATGCATTCTACTATCCACCTTGTAAAGCCTGACTTTGATATTGGATTGCCTTTATGTAGTGGAGCAAAAGCGACAAATAGTTGGTTTGTTTTGCGAAAAGGTTTTGTCCTTTCTATATAGTAAAGAATTGCTCTTTTCACATCTAATGTGTGTAAAGCATGTTCTACCACAGAATCTGGTTGAGGGAAGAACACTCAACTCAACAGATTGGTTGATGTGAAAGGCAGAAATGACCTTTGGTAAATAAAATTGGATTGGTCAGAAGAACCACTTTGTTTTGATGTATTTTTAAGAATGGTTCTTCTATGGTTAGAGTCTGGATCTCACCTGCTCTCCTCAGAGATGTGATAGCTATGAGGAAAGCTAACTTCCAAGAAAGAAATTGTATTTCACACCTATGCAATGGCTCAAAGCCTTGTGAGGACGATGTTGAAATTCCACACTGGAGCAGATGGAAGTCTTGGAGGAATGATTCTTTTAAGTCCTTCCATGAATGCTTTGATGAGAGGTATTCTAAAAAGAGACAGATGTTGTCTGTTTTGTAGGTAGGCAGCTATTGCAGCAAGATATAAGCGTATGGAAGAATACGCCAAATTGGAACGCTGTAGATGTCATACATAGCAGATGATATTTTGAACCACGCATCCAGTGGATCAATGTGAATGTTATTGCAGTGAATCACAAATCATTTCCACTTTGCTGCATAGCATGCTCTTGTGGTAGGACGTCTAGCCTCTTTGATAATGTTCATGCAGTCCGGCGGAAGATTGAGGCAACCAAACTCTATGATTTCAGGTGCCAGACCACAAGGTTGATATTGCTGGGATCTGGGTGTGTAATCTCTTCAGGGCTCTGAGGGGGAGATTGGAAGAGAGGTGTCGTTTTTAGTGAGGAACTACGGAGAGCTCCAACAGGGTTGTGAACCAGGGTTGTCAGGCCCATGTGGGAGCAACTAGGATTATTGTCAGGGACGCTTGCTTGAGCTTCCAAACCAATAATGGAATGAGTGGGATAGGCGGAAAAGCATATGCAAATATCCTTGACCAATTCATCCATAGTGCATTGTCCTTAGACAATGGTTGTGGATGTCTCGTTGCAAAGTTTGGACATTTTGCATTTAGGTTTGTGGCAAACAGATCTATGTCAGGAAATCCCCTCATTTGGAAGAATGGGAGGAGAACTTGAGGCTGGAGTTCCCATTCATGGATCTGTTGTCTTTGACGACTGAGCAGATTAGCGATCTGATTGTTTACTCCTGTTTTGCAAGAAGAAACATTTTGTGATGAATGGCCCCATCTCCAGATGGTCTGTGCTAGCTGTGACAGCTGGAGAGAGTGTCCCCCCAGTTTTTGTATGTAGTACATTGCTGTCATGTTGTCTGTACGGATCAGGACAGATTTGCCTACTTGATGAACTTGAAAGGATTTGAGTGCTAGAAAACTCGCTAGCAGGTCTAGATGATTTATGTGAAGCTGCTTTAGCTGCAAGCTCCACATGCCCTGGATTGTATGCTTCTAGAGATGACCTCCCTAACCAGTGAGCAATGCGTCTGCTGTTAGCACTATCTGTGGAACCGGGTCGATGTACGGCCGCCCTTTTGAAAGATTTTGTGTATTCCACCACTGCAGCAAGTAATGGGTGCGGCCGTCCACCAACACTAGATTTGATAACAGACCCTGAGCTTGGTTCCACTGACGTGTTAGGCACTCCTGAAGGGGACGCATGTGAACTCTTGCGTAAGGGACTATTAGTTTGCAAGACACCATCATTTCCAGTAACTGCCTGAACACTTGAGCTGGTATTGAGTGTTGAGGTTGGAACTAGCATAGTAGAGTCTGTATGTAGAGGAATCTGGCTGGATTGTGATAGGCCAAAGTCTTTTGTGTGTCTATTGTGGCTCCCAGATATGCATGTGTGTTGGATGGCTGTAGATGAGACTTGGACAGGTTTACTGTGAATTCAAGTTTGTGGAGCAACTGCACTGTTTTGTGAGTGTGACAGAGACAGTTTTTTTTGTGAGCTGGCTTTGATGAGCCAGTCGTCCAGAAATGGGAAAACGTGAATGTGTTGTCTTCGAAGGTGAGCTGCAACTACTGCTAAACATTTGGTGAAAATTACTCCAAATGGGAGCACCTTGAACTGATAATATCTTTCTACTACGAACCTTAGGTATTTGCAATGAGCAGGATGTATTGGGATTTGGAAATAGGCGTCATTTCAGTCCAGAGTGGACAAGAAGGTGCCTTGTTGAAGGCGAGGAAGTATTGTTGTACAGTGACCATGTGAAAGTGGTCTGATTGAATGTATAGATTGATTTCTCTGCGGTCCAGTATAGGCCTGAGAGATCCTTCCTTCCTGGGAATTAAGAAGTAGAGGGAGTATACTCCGGTTCCTTGATGATTTAATGGGACTGGCTCTATTGCTCCTTTTTCTAATAGAGATTGAACCTCTTTTTTGAGAAGGGTGAGATGTTCCTGTCAGAGAAAAAGGAGGACCCCGCACAGTATTATAAGGGACCGGGGGGAAAAAAACAGTGTTAAAGAGATAACAAAGTCCCAATTCAGAGGACCAATGGAATTTGTCCTGTGTTAGTGTTGGTACTACGAGTTTTATCTTTAAATAAGCATGTCGATAAATCGACAAGAAAGGCAAAGGTACAATGAAGTGTGATTAGCTACCAATAAAGGAGCCATCGTTTTTATGAAGGTTATTGGTAATATTCTCCCATAAGACCCGGGGGATCGGTCATTACAGTCGTAGGCCTCTTTCAATTAGGTCTGCGCCTGACGTAGAGACGATCAACACGCTAGGGATTCGCCTCACAGGATTGTCGTTCACTTCGTAACTAATTCCGGCCTCCCTGCTCCTGTCTTCTGGCAGCCTGTCCTCGTTTCAATCATACGGCATTCGAGAGGTGGCTCCTTCTGGCAGCTAAAATCCGGCAGAAGTACACACAGATATGAAAATTGGAGTTATAAACAAATAGACAAACGAGACCAAAAGGAAAATTGAAATTACTCCTTTGTTTTTTAGAGACAGCACACCTTACAAATTGAAGCCAGTATCTTGTGCTCAGTTGATCATCCCACACACACAGGACCTTCATTATAACAACAATTTCCACATGGGCAATAATTCCATCTGGAGCAATAAGAATCAGTCCTGAGGAAGGTGTACAAAAGAAAGCCGAAACGCCGCGTCGACTCTGTGATTCTTTTCGTTTTATTTATGCAAAATATTTTTAGTAATATGCACATTGCAAAATGTTTTTAAGGATGTTTTTATATGAATTGTGAATTGTAAATTGATAATGTGTAATAAAATCTAAAAACAACGTTACCAAGTATATATTGTGATAAGTCTTGATTTAATTTTTAGTTTTCTTGAATGTATTGTAAACAATTATACTGAACTTGCCTACAACCCATGTTTGTCCCTAAGATTATAGTGTGGAATTGATATATATTGATAACTAATCACACTTCATTGTACCTTTGCCTTTCTCGTCGATTTATCGACATGCTTATCTAAAGATAAAACTCGTAGTACCAACACTAACACAGGACAAATTCCATTGGTCCTCTGAATTGGGACTTTGTTATCTCTTTAACACTGAGATGTTCCTGTGACACTGCATGTGATCTTGGAAGAATGTTTGAGGGAGTGCCTGTAAGTTCCTGGCAGTAACCATATTGTATAATTTGTAGAACCCATTTGCCTGAGATGATGGTGTTCCAGACAGGGAGAAATTGAGAGAGGCGTCCCCCGACAGTAATGGAATGATCAGAGGGTAGTGGAAGCAAGTCACTGTTTGTTATTAGCAGGGAAGTGCTGTGGAGTTGCCTCCGCCTCTTCCCTTACCATTGTTTCCTCTAAAACCTCCTCTAAAATATCCTTTTGATGAGGGCGATTGATTGTTGCCCTTGTAAGAGGAGGAGGGATGTTCTGTGGAAATAGTTTTGGAACCACCCCTGTAAAAGGAGCAGCAAAAGGAACCTCTACTAGCAGGGAATTGTAAAGCTCCCATGGACATTGCGACCTCAGTAGGCCTGGGTGGTAAATTCCGTTCCGCTCACGGAATTTGGGCAATTTCGCGTTCTGCGCAGAACGCAGAATTGCCCAAAATTCCGCAATTGCTTGTTCGCGCTTTAAAAATGCGTGTTTGCGAGATATTTTTCCCCGAGCACGCTAACAGCTGAACTTTTGCATGCTCGCGGAGATTTCTTACCATTTCGCAGAGCTTCGCGTAGCGCGATTAAGCAAATTCTGCCCACCCCTTGACCTCAGTGTCTTTTTTTCATTTTCTCCAGCGAGGTGTCTACAGCTGGGCCAAATAGGTGTTCCTTGTCAAAAGGTTGATTAAGAATGGAGGCTTGTACCTGAGGTTTGAAACCTGATATTCTTAACCATGCATGTCTGCGTAGCACCACGCTTATGTTTACTGCACGTGCTTCTGTGTCTGCTGCATCTAATGCACGTTTGATTGAGGTATTGGTAATGAGTTTTCCTTCTTGTATGAGATCATTTGCCTTGGCTTTATGTTCATCAGGCAGATATTGGATACGTTTTTCCAACTCATCATAATGAGCTCCATAATATTTGGCTAGCAAAGTCTGAACATTGGCAATGCACCAGTGATTGGCTGCCTGAGAAGGTAACCTTTTACCAGAGGCATCAATTAACTTGGACTCTTTATCGGGAGGAGGGGCCTCACCTGTTTGTGAATTTGCTCTTTTACGAGCATTAGATAGCACCAAAGAGTCGAAAGGCAGTTGATCTTTGATGCAAGCAGCATCAGTAGGTGCTGGCTTATACTTTTCTCAACCCTGGGTGTGATTATTCTTGCCCTGACAGGGTCTTTGAAAACCTTGTCTTCATGCTTAAGCATCCCCTTAAGCATTGGTAAAGTGTGTGTTATTTTTTGAGTGGAGCCTAATGTCTCGAATAAGAAGTCCTCCTCTAAAGTTTCTTTTTGTAATTCCACCCCATGCTAGTGGGAAGCCCTATTAGGAAGCTCAATATAACCTATATTGTCATCAGAAGGTGATGGGTTTGATTGATACAAATCAGGGTCAGTGTCTGTATGTGGATCAGTATTATAATCCTCCCATGGATCAGTATCTTGTGGCCTCTTGACATCCCCATCCCCATCCCCTTCATCCTGTGGGTCAGGTGATAGGGGTGGTGGTGAATTAGTGGGGCTAATAAGTAGGTGAGGATTAGTAGGTGAAGGAGGTGGAATATCAGGTGGTGATAGGTTTGTACCCATATTCCTTTTCTTTAAGGGATTATGATGCTCCTCCTGATGTGCCAATTTCCTTTTTTCAGGTAATTTGGCATGACTATGTCCAGTACCTGGGTTGATAACCAGTTCCTTTTGTTTCAGATTCGGAGATAGAACATAAGACTGAAAATCTTTTGTTGGAGTCTTTTTTTTTTCTCTGTAGTTGCAGTTTTTGGGGTTGAAAATTTCGGCTCCAAAATCTTTGGTACCGAAGATTTAGGCTTGGACAAAGATGGAGAATGGACATGCTTGGTTTTCGGCGTCAAGGATTTCTGCTCCGTGCCGGTAGGCGGCCGACTCATTCCTGAGCCGGAAGGCTTTTCTTTCTGTTTCAGCACCGGGCCCGGGAGCGGGGTGCTCAAAACCTTTCTCGGTACCGACCTTGGCCTGCAGGCAGAGGAAAGATCAGAGCCTTTTTCGGTTTTGGTTGTTGGGGCAAGTGGGTTTCTGTACTCAGGGTATATTGACCCAGTGTTACTTGCTCCTCGTCTTCCATGTCGGAGTCGGCTTTGGACATGGAGACATGTTCTTCTTCCTCAGCTCCTTGAGCATGTTCTTGGTCGGAATCTTAAGATGTCCGGTATGGAGCCTCTAAGGTGTTGCATTTCGTGACGTCGAGCCCGATGGCCACTGAGTGTCTTCTTCGATCGAAACGACCTGCACGATTCGCAGTCTTTCTCATCCTGTCCTGGAGACAAACAGAGATTGCACACTTTGTGCAGGTCGGTGTGCAGAAACTTGAAGCGACACCCAAGACAGAGCTTGAATGGAGTCCCTTCGATCGATTGCTACAGAGCCTGGCACTACGGCTCTTGAAGAGCTTTCTGATCGAAGACACTTGGTTTGAAATGATATGAGGAGAATAGGAAACGCAATTGAGAAACAATACCGTCAAGGGTAGTGGATTGGACATTGAAGAGAACGGTGCCGAACAGGAGCGCAGCAATTCATATCCGAACCCGATTGTGAAAAAAAACAATCTAACAATGCACACTATCACCGAAAGGAGGAGTCACCTACCTTGTGACTGAAAAAGACTTCTTCAAACAAAAACAAAGTGCAAACATCCGGACCCAACACTAAATGGCAGGCTATGCACAGCATGTGATCTACAGTTCAGATGCCTCAGACATGCTTTTTAAGGTTGTTGTGTGTGGGAAGTCCCTCACACAACTAGCTTTGCCATCTTGACCATAGCCATTGTTTTCTGGCTGGCTATGTGTTTTTCCTATGTAGATTAAACATCTTGACTAGGGATGTGTGAAGTTTTCTGTGCCCATTTTAAGTATAGCTTTAACTTTGCAATTTTCACAAACTGCAATGCTTGCGGAGTTTTTAAAAAACCATGGGGCAGCATTAGCAGTCTTTCAAGGGAGTAAGAAATTATTCCCACTGCTGCTCAGGACCAGGAGCGACAGCAGGTAGACCGCTGCTGAATTTACCTGTAATTTGCTTGGATCAGAGCATCCCAGCACTAGGATCCTGTTTAAAGGATTACTTAGCAAATGAGCAAGTAGATGTAGTAAAGTCTGGTTTTAAAGGGATTTCTGTAGATTCCTTCAGTAGGGCTCCCTCAGAGGTTGATTGGTATATGCAGTGTTTTGGGGGCTAAAAATCTGAAGGTGCACCCTCCCTGTCTCCTTTTGCTAATTCTAGGGACCATGGCCAACTGAGAGCCAGGTGAGCAAATATTTCTCGCAGGACTCCAGGGCATTATCAAAGTTTGAATATAACTCTGTCCTGTGTTGATAAAAAAGCTCTGAAGGCAAATCAGAAAGGCCTTAAACTGGATCCGCTTGACAAGAGTGGATGGGCTGCAGAGTTTTGAATTATCTGTAAGAGCCTGGGAGAGACCTAGGTAGAGAACGCTGATGAAGTCCAGGTGGGAGGTGACCACAGTTTTTTTTAGCAAATGGAGGAATGAACCAGAAATCCCGAAGAAGCTAGATGAGAGTGTCTTAATTTAGTTGTCATAAGTAAGTTTTGGATCTAACGTAACACCTACATTTTTCACTCTGGCCGTCTAGGTGTAAAAAAATCCCAGGGAAGAAGGCCTCCAGGCACTTGACCAGATGTTTGAATGATTACCCACTATCATCAACTCTGAGTTTTCTCCATTGAACTTGAAGTAAATATGGTCCATCTACCTAGCGACTGCAGAGAGGCAGAGTTTCAGCTGAGACGCACAATTACCAACCGGTGTCTTGGGAAAGTGATCACAGCCGAACCGAGAACTGAAACCAGCCCTGGCAATCAGCTCGACCAGCCCCAAAGGGGGGAAGGGGCGAGTGGGAAGCACCACTCCCACTTTTGTTACATGTGGCCGATATTGCAACACTGCTGGAAAACAGGCCAACTGTAACAAAATCCCCCCCATGGGTCCCCACCCTTCTGGCCCACCGGAGAAACGCCCAGTGCCCACTATGGCCAGCTCGGCCCAGAGAGTGATATAACCAGCTGCGTATCATCAGCATATGTAAATAAGGTGAAATCAAATTATTTTATATCTTCAAGGGACTATATAATTAAGTGAAGGACAAAAGGAGAAGCTCCAGGTAATCCCCTACGTTAGTGTTTGTGTCCTAGAACTGAATGGTTTCATCTCAAATTGAAAGGAATGATTTTTAAGGATAGAATTGAGCCAAGTAAGTGCACCATCACAGATTCCCAGGTTGATGATCACCGTAATAATGTATTGTGACAAGTCTGTCACCAAACTCCTACTTCTAAGATGTGGGACTAAGTGAGTCAAAGATGTGCATAGCAGAGGCTATTTACTTGTTGCTATTCATGGCAAATGGCAGCACTGAATGGTAGTTGTTAAAAATGGCCCCTGATTGAAGCAATGTTGTCCACTACGGTAACGTGCAACCCACCTGCTGGAAATCATTGCCTGCGGGTAAAGTGGAAACCTTCAGCCACACCTTCTCAACGGTGCTGAGGTGTTTTGATGGCGCCTTAGAAGAACATAGCATTTTGATCAACAGATAGTGCACACAAAGGGGCACATTTCTGAGAGCTTTGTGTCATGCTTGCACCACTCAACGTGTTTGGTACATGCGCAGGCCACAGAAAGCCACTTTTCATGGCTTTGAATGGCTTCAAAATCTAGTGTAAGGCAACGCAATGCAATGCAAATCGCTGTGTTGTTTTACTCTGCCAAAGGGAGGCATTCCAAGGGCGTTGCAGTGGGTGTTCCCAACTAACTGTCTTTGACACATTCCCAGATTTACAGATTTACAAGGACTTGTAAACCTGGAAATGCACCAGAAAAATACACCTCCCCAGGCATAACGAGGAGAAATATCTTTATTTCTCCTCACTACTTCCTATTTCTATGTCTGCTGCATTTTGCAGCACACATACTGAGAGGCCTATCAGGATTTATTTTGTGCAGAAAAGTACCCCTTCAGGCACAAAAACAATCCTGCCTACAACACAGGCACCATGGTGCAAGGATACCTGTGTTGGCGCTAGGCTGCCACAATGGCGCCATCGCAGGGGGAAAGGACAGGAATGCACTGTATTGGACGAATGTGGTGCATTCCTGCCCTTTCCCTGTGATGCACAGCAGGACAGCAGGTTGACTTGCTGCACTGCCCCGCTTCACAAATTACATAAATATGTCCCAAGTGCATTTCCACCTTTAGTGGAGGCCACTACTGTTGAATCACAAGGCCAATGAAAGGCACAGACCTTTCTGCTTACCAACGCTTTTAGAGGTCAACCTGGACCAAACAGAGCATTTCTTCTACTGGGGGGGGGGGGGGGGGGCAAGGATATAGCAAAGGTGGCAAAGAACCATGTCTTTGAGTGCGTCAGCAGTTCCTCCTCGACATGTCTCCTGGGTAGCCACTCCACAACCTAGTAGGGACACCTGTGCCAATGGCCTGGTGGTGGACAGGCATGTGGCCCGTAAAAATGATATTAAACCTCTTTTTAATGTGTTCTACTCGGTTTTGCCCTTAATGAGCAAGAGAGAAGCTGAACGTTTTTGCCCTGTTTCACTGTATACCCATCAGGTGTGTTTTAATGGCTGTGATTACATTCACTCAACTCAAAATGGAACCAGTATCCAGTGGCCATGAGAGTTTGGGGGCATATTTATGAGAGCCTTGCGTCACTTTTGCATCACACAAAGTGGTACATGAGTAACACAAGGCTCTGAGACAAATTTATGAAGCCATGCAAAGCCATATTGTGTGGCTTTGAGTGGCCCCATAAATCAATGAGTAAGGCAAAGTAGCACAAATTGCTGTTTCGCCTTACTCTGCACAAGAGAGGCATTCCATGGGCGTTGCAGCGGGTGTTCTCATGCAACTAACCTTTGGTTTTTGACACATTCCCAGATTTACAAGGAATTGTAAACCTGCGAGTGTGTCAAAATCTTCTGCCTCCAGAGGTGCGGCGTAACAAGGATAAATATCTCCATTTCTCCTCGTTTTTCCTCTTTTTATGCGTGATACATTAATTCTGCAGCACACATAGAAAGAGGACAACACCTCTCAGGATTGTTATTGTGCAGGTAGGTGGCCCTTCCTGCACAAAAACAATCCTGCCGACAACACAGGCACCCTTGCACCATGGTGCAAGGGTGACTGCGTTGGCGTTCGGCTGCCAAAACGGCACCAGCACAGGAAAAGGACAAGAATGCACCATATTGTATAAATACGGTGCATTCTTGCCCTTTCACTTTGGTGGAGGCCAGGGCGGCAAGGTGAGTTGCTGCGCTGCCCTATGCCAAATCCCCATAAATGAGGGCCTTGGGCTTTAACAGACACTTTAACCCTAACTAGGGTGGCCCATTAGCATCAGTGGATTCCAACTAGTCCAGTTAGTGTTCACAGAACCTTGAGTACCAATGCCACCAGAAAATCATGCTGGCATTATTATAAGTCCTAGAATAATGTTTGGACAGTGAAAAATGCCAGTTCTCATCACAATAACTGACAGATTGCCCCATGACTCAGAGAAGGCCTCACAGAGACTGTAACTTCAAAGTTGCAAACAACCTCTTTTTAAAATAAATACATGAACATGCCAACTTATACTTTAGTTGAATGTCCTATTAACATACACACATTAACATGATCAAGATGTAAAAAACCCACCTTCTCCAGCCATGAACTTTTCCAGGAACTCCTCCCAGGTCCCTGGGTGCGGATGCACCACTGCCATCTGGTAGAAATAGAAGTAGGACACCGCAATATCCTTGGCATTGCGAGCAACATAAATAACCTGTTGAATGAGGGTGAAGGTAGACAATATTGATCATCCAACTGTTATCAATAGTCAAAGGCAAGACAGGAATCAAAGAGAAGGGCCACAAACATCTCTAGCTAATAACATCGCATCTCAGACCCTTCCATTTTCACGGATAAACCCTTCATGCCTTGCCCTCCTGGAGCAATTCTGGGGGTCTGATACCTTACAGTCATTGTCCCAAAAGGTCTTTGGAAGAAGCTGGACAGGGAGATGGGTTTTTATCACTCGTGGAGAAGGGACTGCAGGCAACGCATCTGTTCCTAGAGAAGAAGAAAAGGATGACATTTGAGATGGCTCTAATGTTTTCATTAACAAACAAATCCAAGATTAAATCAGATCCAAAGAAACCGCTTCAATCCTTAAAGCTTCTGTAAACCAGCAGACCTACACCATTCGCTAAAGCTCCCCACAAAGCCAGATCACCTGGCTTTGGCTTATAGGGGAGCTGTCCTGCACCGTTCTTTATAGTTCCCCAGTGTAGTGGCTCTACAGAGTTTCGTACAACTCCCCCACCAAATGTAAGTTCTTCTTCGCGGCACTCCATCAGATAGCGAATAGACTACACAAATGGTCTACTTCAAGCCTTTATCACAGCACTGCCCTAGAAAGTTAAAGTTCAGCTGCCCACAACTGGGTGCAAAACTGATTCGAGGCCTCAGGAAAGAGGACCATTTTCTGACAGCACATGGAAAATGTGCCAGCTCTCCATAGATGAATGTGTCACATGCAAATGCTCATGCCAAGTCTACAAATACTTCCTTAAGCCTACAGAATCCCTAAGTTCTCAAATACAGGTCCACTTCTACAAGCTAAACGTTAGTGCTCTATCCTATGAGGTCATCATTTATAGTACCTCAGTTCATAACTATTCACTTTCCTCCCATTGCCTAACCCTTTTGAAAACTTTCATCAAACATTTCAGGCTTGTATTTACTATTTTCCATAGTTCTGATCTGTCTAAGGCAAGCCATGAGTGCCTACAGATGCATATACTTGAGGAGCAAACAGTATACATTTCATTAGCCCCCTACTTCCCCATTAAAGCCAGCGGTACTGCAAGATTCTGTTGAGCCTCCCACTGAAGCACAGCCTCTGCATTATCTGTCACTGCGCCTGCTGCCCGCGTGCATCACCATCACTGCTATATCTGCTGCGGTTTGTACCTGATGGACAGCCAGGGACAGCATATTCCAGGAATGGGACCCGGCAATATATGGGATCCCGTTTGCATTTTTCTGAGTCACCGTTATTCATGATCAGATCTACAATTTCACTGACCCATGTAGTTCCTGCAGAAAACGAGGGAAACCCCAAAGTTAGTAGTGATAGAGGGATGGTAATATGCTGCATACCGCAAAGATTCACGTTGAGAAACTGTTTATTGTGAGCTCTATATTGTCAACCTTTTGGAGAATCCGTCCCTTTACTACTCACAATGCCACGAGGTGTTAATGGGGGGCTAAGCAGCAAGTGGGCCACGGTCCTGCAACAGACCTGTACATTCTTGCCTCTCCAGGGACATGTGATCTGTAGGAGGTAGTTTCGTTGGATTTGAAATTGACTTCAGGTGACCTGGGGCTGGATCGCCAATGATGTTGGGCTGGACAGAGAGGACTTGACCACTGTGAACTTGGATTCGACAAAGGGGCCATCTCTAAAGTTGTACCTTGGTGTTAGACTTCCACTTATCTGGGACTAGACATCGTGGCCTCCACTCACACAAGCTGGACCTCCTTTGGCTTTACAGTAAACTGCCTAGTTCCTAAAAATGAACGTTCTGTGCCCTAGTGTTTGATCTTTTCATCTAGAGCTGAACCTCATGAGACCTGGGACTAGACATTGTTTGACCTAGATCTAGATCTCCTTTGGTCTAGAACTAGATGCTCAGATACATTGTTGTCTGTGTATGAAGCGGACATTTTCAGTGTAGAGATGAAACCTATTAAGGTTCTATGGTGCAGGGCAGGGGGGGTACTGGTTAATTTAAAGGGTGGATGATGGATTTAGATCTCAGGGCGGGGGACTGGTGTAGTTTTTAAATATGGGGCTAAGGTTTTAGGGTCTAGGGCAGGAGGGTCTGAGTCATTTTACACGGTTGGGGCACAATTGTAGGACTCGGGGGCTGAGTTTTCTGTTTAGGTCTGGGGTCAATGATTTAGGCCTCATGGTAGGGGGGATCTGAGTAGATTTCAAGGCTTGGGCAAGGTTTTAGTGCTCAGGGAACAGGGAGGGGGTGTTTTAGAGCTTTGGTGGGATTTGTTTTTAGGACCGCTTTTAGGAGTTAGAGCATGGGGATTGGGCTATTTTTCGGGCTGGGGCCGGGGTAGAACTCAGGCAGGTGACTGGGTTTTAGGTCTCGGCCAGGGGCTAGGGTGTAATATTAACCACCCATATGATTTTACCAATTATGCCATTACAACTAAATTCGTAAAGGCATGCATGGTAAAGGTATGCGTGGTTAAGATGCTGTCGTTATTAAGATCGCATTGTTAAGGATTGTGTGGATAGGGAATATGTGGTTGTGACATACAACCGAAACCGAGGCTGGAAAGGAGTAGAACCTTATCTTGAAGAAATAGTAAGCACTAGAGCAGAGTGAATAGTAAGTAAGCATTGGACTTATAGAGCGCGAACTAAGCCCAAGGGCGTCAAGGCGTTAAACAGCAGGTGACTGATCTCATGTGGACGGGGAAGGACATTATAGTATGAAAATGAGAAGATTCATAGTATGGAGGCAGCAATCCTCAGAGAGGAGAGAAAACTCAGTGATGAGAAGAAAAGCTCTTCATCTCACCACTGAGTTCTCTCACCTCTCAAAAGATTGCAGCCTTCGAACTCTGAACCTAATGGAGACGTGAGAGATATCCTGCTAGGAAGGTGACAAGCACTCAGGATCTTTTGAGACAAACTCTGTCTTGGAAGGAGTAGGTGGGTCTTGCTCCCTGTACTTCATTTCAGCAAAAAAGGGAATGCAGATAGTGCAACCTTACAGGGTCTGTCGGTATGAGCACATATCTTTCCGCATTCAGTGAGGGATGGTCTCAGTTTTCACAGATAAATATCAAACACCAAGGATGAATGAGATCAGAGGTCTCACAACTCCCCTTTATTGGGCAGGTTGGTGTACTTGTCCAGTGCACCAGTTTTGGAGTAGGTGGTGTAATGTAGGTGCACCATACCTACCAGCCTTGGGGTACGTGGCAATAAGTATATCATCTTCTCTCGCTTGAAACACCTCCACCTGCTCCCAATTTTCAGCAAAGTATTTGATGAAAGGAATCCCATGAATCAGCTTTGCCTCCGGGTAAAGGGCAACCTCAGTGTGCTCCATTCTGTGACAAATAAAAAAAAAGTGAAAACTTCATCAATGTTATGGGTGCATATAGGTAGGAGGAAGTGTAAATACATTTTAGACAATGATGATTGGAGCACCATGAGAGTCAGAGAACAGTCAGTCCTGTCTTTCGTTCATCAGGCTCGGGGTGGCTGGCATCATCACCACAACAGCTATGAAATCCACCCAATGGGGCTATAGCTTTCCTGTGTTTTGGAACTATGAGATGCTTTACAGTATTGAGTTGGATCTCCTACTTGTTTGAATATTTTCAACTGTTGTTGGGCAACAGGCTGCGTATGATGCCCACAACATCTACAGGGTCAGTGTGTTCACTCAGCAGGTGTAGATCAGAAGACTTGACTGCCTTGTGACTTTGTGGTTTCAGACTTTGCCTGGAAGATGGAGCACAGCTTTGGGACATTATTCTCTGAGTACTAAATGTGCATGTCTGGTACATAAGTCCCTTGCCAAACTTAAGGACACTTGTCATCATAGGTACAGGGACATCACATAGTAGCCGTTTTAAATTGGTGGTATGCCATTGTTCAAGGTAGGGAAATATGTAAGAATAAGAAAATGAGCAGTCAATTAGTAATGAAGAATGACATGTAGACCACACATTTGTTTTGTTGTAGATTTATTATAGCGCAAACTCAACCCGAAGGTATTGGAGCGCTTTACATGATCACCAGTTACGTTACACAAGAACACATCAATTTTTAGTAAGCATGAAGAGATTCAGTGATTAGCCCAGAATCACAGGTTATTGAGCCGAAGCCAAGGCTCGAACCTGCTTCCCCAGCTTCAAAGTCGGCAGCTCTAGCCATAAGGCCACATCCTCTCCCCAACACTTGGGAACTCTGCTGCATATTCAACTTGAGCTAACAATGAACTTGAGAGTTCTGAGTTTGTCTCGAAATAGTATGGAAGTGTGAAAATGTATGTTGAACTCTTACACAGAATGCAGGGCAAACCTAGATGATAAAGAGTCTGCTGCATTGCTTAGGACACCACAATTTCATATGCCTGATGTACAAACATTGAGACATGAGTGGGGGAAGTGGATGCCAAAGTTTATCGATACCTTGACTAACATGGACAAATGTGACAAAGCTGTTAATCAATCTGGTAGATGATGACAAGGAACATAGGTCTTCATGTGTTATGGGGAAATGTAACATTAGCTTTCAGTGACACAAATGCAAGCTTCTTGTTGAATCAATTATCACACACAACAAGCAACTTGCTGGTGTTTGTAAGTGTTATTTAAGATAATGCCATTAGTTTGAGGATCACTGAAGAGTGCAACTACAAATCATTCAACGTTCACAGGCGCCAACTAGAAGTATTAATGACACTTTCTAACATCCAAAACATGGAGCCAATGGAAGTCACTGACGACAATCAAGTAATACACATGGTAATTGATAATTGCAAAAAATGTAAGCAGGTATTGCAGATAGCAAGTTGGAGTTAAGAGAAAGGCGTAAGATAAGAGGGCCATAGAGAAGAATATTCGCATACATACCCGTCCTTATAATGAGTCATGACCTCCAACGGGACATGAGTGTTACATTTGCGACATGAATAGCCACCTTGCAACCATCAGTTAGGTAAGAGACTAGAAAGTTAAAAATACCCAAAATGAAAGATGTAACAAGATGCTAAGAAAGCCATATGTCAAGCACAAATCATGAGTACCTAGGAAGCCAAGATATCATAGTGTCTTTGTTGTGAAAGGAAAGTGCACTGCATGGTTTACTGGTATGTTCTACTGCACTGAGTGCCCACTGCATGTGAATTTTATTTTTGTCCTGGCATAATAATCAGGCTTGTGTGTGGAGGTCTGGGCCTGGCAAACACAAATCGAGGTCCACGACCTGTTCTGTGACTTGGAGAGGTGCACTAAGTAGCACCTTTCTTCTAGACAGAGGACTACTGCCCCTATTCTGGGTGTAACACAAAGTGGTGGCGGCAACATGCCATGTTTTATGATTCGTAGTGTGACCAGACCTTTTTTCCTGTGTCAGTGAAGGCATGAACTACTGACCTCTCTCGGGCATAGTTCCACTGTTGAAAGTTCTGCTGTTGTGTAAAACTTTGTGCTCACATCATGTATTCATTTGAGTGCATGTGTGTGTACTGTGAGCATATGACATATGTATAGTAGCAGGATTCTGAGTATGTTAGTCTGAACAATGAAGCTAATGGACATTTTGGACAACCTTGTTTAGCACGGCACAAGATGTAGGATGATGATTGCTTCCCCGGATAGAGGACATTTACTGCCCCTGTTCCTGTGGCTAGAGGATGGAGATCGAGATACTAAGGTGAGCATGATTCAGAGAGGGATACCTTTATACATTTTATGTAGACTTTGTTAGAAGTGGGCTGCAGAGTAATTCTTTTTGAGCCCTGCCATTTGTTAGATGATTAGGTGAAGGTTGAGACTTCAGTTTCTGTTGTTCAGGGTGAGGAGGCTGAGGTTCCTAGGTTAGACTTGCACTTGTGTCTAGCCATGATTACTAATTCAGGGAGGATGATGACAGGCAGATGCATGAACCTCACACTTGATTTTGCGCACTGCTAACTGCTATGAGAAGCATTACTTTACACAAAGTTTCATCATCATCAAACAGCATTTGTAAAGTGCAGCACTGTCACACATAGGGGCATCTGGGTGCTGGGTTTCCATAAAAGAGCCAGGTCTTGAGTCTCTTTCTGAAGTCTGCCATCGAGAAGGCTGTATGGAGCTGGAGAGGAAGGTCATTCCATGTCTTGGCAGCGATGTAGGAGAAGGAGCGGGCACCGCTGTGGCTGTGATGGATGGGGGGTGCAAGGGCAAGTGAAGAGGAGCACAGGTGTCTTGAGGGCGTTGGAGGAAGTTCAGTCAATGGTTGAGGTAGGCAGGTCCTAGGTCATGGAGGGCTATGTAGGCGTGCATGAGGAACTTGAACTTGCATCTTTACTGGATGGGGAGCCAGTGGAGGTCTCTCAGGTGGAAGGTGATGTGGGTTTGTTTGTGGAGGTCCAGGATGAGTATGGCTGCAGCATTCTGTATGGTCTGGAGTCTTCTGAGGAGGTGGATGGAGATGCAGGCATAGAGGGCGTTGCCGTAGTCTAGATGGCTGTTGACGAGTGCCTGAGAGTCAATCTTTCTGTTGTTGGTTGGAATCGATCTGAAGATTCTGCAGAGCATAAGGAGTGTGTGGAAGCAGGAGGAGGCGTCTGTGTTAACTTGACATTTCATGGTCAGTTTGCTGCCAAGGATAATACAGAGGTTGCGTGCCTTTGTCGATCGGTGTGGGTATGAGTCTGAGTTCTGCAGGCCACCAACTGAATTGCCATGCAGAGGTGCTCTTCTCGAAAATCAGTATTTCAGTTTTGTCAGAGTTGAGCTGGAGGCAGTTTTCCCTCATCCATTCTGCTATGTTGATCAGGGCATTGCAGAAGTTGGTTTTGGCATTGGAGGGGCCCTCATGAAAGAGAGGATCAGATGAGTGTCACCTGAGTAGACGAATATGTTGAGTCCATGGGATCTGGCGAAACTTGAGAGGGGGGTTATGTAGATGTTGATGTAGATGTTGAAAAGGGTGGGGCTGAGGGGTGATCCTTGTGGTACTCCGCATATGATGTCTTTAGGTGCGGAGGTGAAGGGAGGCTGTCAGATGCTCTGTGTGCATACTGTGTGAAAGGTGGCGATCCACTTGAGGGTGTCTTGCTGTATGCCTATGTTGTGGAGTCTGTTGATGAGAGTGTTGTGGGAGACTCTGTTGAATGTTGCAAAGAGGTCGAGGAGGATCAGGGCCATGGTTACTCTGCAGTTGAGTGTTTTGAGGTCATCTGTGGTGGCAATCTCCACTGTCTCAGTGCTGTGGTGGGCCCAGAATCCTGACTCAGAGGCATCCAGTAGGTGGTTTTGGCCAGGAATTCGGTGAGCTGCCGGTTGAAGGCTTTCTCAAGATCTTTGGCTGAGTAGCAGAGCAGGGAAATTGGACAGTAATTTATAAGATCATTGGGATCAGGAGGGGTTTTCTTTAGGAGGGGTCTGACGTTTGTGTGTTTCTAACTGTTCAGGAAGGTTGTTGTGCAGGTGCTGAGGATGCCAGTGAGAAGAGTGCTAATGGGTCCATTGCAAGGATGTAAAGGTGAGTGGGGGCAGGGCTTGCTGGGCACCCCGGAGTGGATAGAAGACATGATGGCTGAGGTGCTCAGAGCGGTGAGCGGTGACCAGGTGGTGATGTTTGGCTGTAGTTCGCTGGTTAGTTGAGGTTGTCGGGGTCAAGGGTGGTGGGTTGGATGTTTAAATTGTTGTAGATGCTGGTGATCTTGCTGTGGAAGTAGTTTAAGAGGGTGTCACACAGTTCTTGGGCGGTGTGGATGGTGTTCGCTATGGTTGGTGGGTTGGAGAATTCTTGGACTATTTTGCGGAGTTCCTTAGTGTGGTTGGCTGCGGAGTCGATACTGGTGGTGATAGCTGCTTTTTTGGATTATTTGATATGCCAGTGATAAATGCTTAGGGTTGTTTTGTGAGCTGCCCTGTCAGCAGGGTTCTTGGTGGTGCACCATTGTTTCTCCAGTTGGTGGCGGTTGCGCTTGGCCATCCTGAGTTCTTGGCTTTACCAGTTGGAATGTTTGGGGATGTTGTTAGATTTTGAAGGTTTCAGTAGGGCAAATCTGTCATTGCTGTTGGTGATCCAGATGGCGAAGTGTTGGATGGCCAGATTGAGGTGTGTTGAGATTCAGGTTGGGTGGTGATGAATGCCTGTGACCACTGAGTTTCAGTGACCTTGCTCCAGCTGCGGTGGGAGGATATCAGCACCATGTGTTGCTGTGCTCGGCATCGTGATGGAGAAGTGTATAATGGTGTGGTTAGTCCAGGTGAGTTCAGTGGTATGGCTGAATTTGATTCTGTCACTGGAGGTGAAGATGGGGTTGAGTGTGTGTCCGGCTTTGTGAGTGGGTTCAGTGACCAGCTGGGTGAGGGCGATGTTGCGCCTGTCTCCAGGAGAAGCGCCTTGAGACCCTTGCGGGTGAGTAGTGCGCTATACAAGTATCAATTTACATTTACATTTACGTTTACATGGAGTTAGAATCATTAGGGTCATCGATGTGGAAGTTGATGTCTCCGAGTAGAACGTAGTGGGGAGAGTCAATTGCTATGGGTGCGATGAGGTTGGAGATGCCGCTTATCAAGGTCTTTGCGTCGGTTTGTAGGAGGACGTTTAGGTGTTCCATGAGAGGTGAGGGGTTGGCATTGGCGATGGTGCATTTGATGGTTTCCTTGAAGATGATGGTGATGCCTCCGCTTTGTTTGTTGTCATGTTCCCAGTGTATCATCTTGTATCCTTCAGGAGTGGCAGTGGTGATGTCAGGGTTTGGGGAGGAGTTGAGCTACATTTTGGTGATGCAGGCAACGTCCTTGGAGAGGGTGGTGATGTTGTCCCAGATTTCCATGTCATGTGTGAAGATTGAGGGGGCATTAAGCAGTATAAAACTGAGTGGTTGCGGGGTGTTCTTGGTCTTGGGGCAGGAGTGGTGTGGGATCTTTTGTAGGTGGGGAGAGGGCCAGGGGTTCTGGTGCTGGGCGTTATCCAACCGGTGTTGGGTTGGCTGCACACCTGTTGTGCACGTCCTCTGACTGGTCGTGTGGTGGCCTCCATTAGTGGTCCTGGTAGGTGGGCCAAGTGCAGGTAGCGCAGGGGCAGCAGGCAGTGCAGGGACAGCAGGCAACACAAGGGCAGTAGGCAACGTAGGGATAGCAGGCAGCACAGGGGCAGCAGGCAGTGCAGGGGCAGCAGGCAGCACAGGGACATCAGCAGGGTAGGGACAGCAGGCAGGGCAGCAGGCAGCACAGGGGCAGCAGGCACAGCAGGGGCAGTAGGCCATGCAGGAGCAGGGACAGCAGGCAGTGCAGGGACAGTAGGCAGTGGAGGGGATAGGTGGAAATAAAGGGCCAGGGACAGGGGGAAGTGCAGGCGCAGCAGGCATGTGAGAAGTGGCATTGTTCGCAGGTGAAGGGTCCTTTGGTGGATAGTGGGCAGCAGGAGACGCAGCTGTTGTTTCGCCTTCCGTGGTCCAGGTCCAGTAGTTTCTTGAAGGTGTATGATCGGGTGGGGAGAGGGCCAGTGGTGCTGTTGCTGGGCGTTATGCAACCGGTGTTGGTTTGGAGGTGCGCCCTTATGTGCATCCACTGCGTGGTTGTGTGGCTGCCCCATTATTGGTCCTGGTAGGTGGTCTAAGAGCAGGTAGCATGGGGACAGCAGGCAACACAGGGATAGCATCCAGTGCAGGGGCAGCAGGTAGCACAGGGACAGCAGGCAGTTCAGGGACAGCAGGCAGCACAGGGCCAGTAGGCAGCGCCAAGGCAGCTCAGGGACAGCAGGCAACACAGGGGCAGCAGGCAACACAGGGGAAGCAGGCAGTGCAGGGACAGCAGGTAGCAAGGGACAAGGTCAGGGGAGTACAGAGGTTGTGTCTGGAGAATGGCCTGAGAAGGCCTCTTGAAGGCGGACCACCCCAATCAGGTTCTAAATCGTGACAGTTGATCCACTTCTCTTGTCTTTAAATTGTATAGATGAGTGGGAAACAAAACCACCCTACGTTGATCCAGTCCCATGTTATTCTTGATTAAGGAAGGGAGTGCTCCACAGAGTACTCAAAGAGCTGCTGTGTAATCAGGGCTGATGTTGATCAGTCTCCCATAGCCAAAGGGACATGACCTGAAGTCAAAACTTCCTGTTGAAAAGGTGATGATCTGTCTCAACTTGGAAGTCTGCTTGTCAAGTCAAGAAAATTTTTATTCGCACTAAGACCACAAAAGTTTGACAAGCAGACAATACATTTAAAAATATAAAAAATCCTTATTAATAAAAAAAAATCACATGTAAAATAGATACATCATCGGCTATAAAATGTCATATTGGATCAAATTAAACCATAGGAAGTATTTCTCCTTCCCCTTCAATTACTGTATTTCCTAACGTTTTCTAATAGCCATTGCAGTTTTAATAAAGTTTGACACAGCACTACAAATAGCAGGACTGGTCAGCGATTGCAGATATCTGAACCCCTCAACATATGTACATGGACGAATGTTCTTTAGTAGTGGTGCCAAAAATATTCTCCTTGGTTCCTTGTAAACTGAGCAAAAAAGAATAAAGTGCTGCGTGCTCTGGGTTGCCATGTTGTCACAGGCACAGGGAATGAGATTTTCTGTCCACCCAGATTGTTTAGGAAATGCCACTAGAAAGTGCAGAGTGCCTAAGCGGAATCTTGTTAAACAGAAACGTGTCTGAATATTCGTAGTGAAGGATAAGTAAAACTGCTGTTTAGGAGTATAAAAAACAACTGGGACCTGTTGCCGCCAATTGAGTATGATGCAAAGTTGCCCATGTGTAATGCGCCTCTTTTATAATACCCTTAGCGCCTGTGGGAATACTCGTAGTAGTGTCAAAGTACTCGCCCAAACCAATCTCAAATAACCTCTCCCTCACAAAACGGAGCCAGGGGATCTTCAAAGACTTATCCAAGTTAATACAGTTTTCAATAAACTCCCTGGAGAACAGTACTCTTCAGACTCCCATATTTTGGTCCATAAGAGCAGGGGGCAATGCCAAAGAGATCTTCTATGTTTTCCATCCCCAGTTCTTGATGAGAGAAAGAAGTGGCAGAGCTATTTGGATTCATCAATAATCTTTTTATAAACTTATTTTCCACTAATTGTAACAGGAGATTTTTATGGTAGCCCCACACTCCCGCCCCATAAGACACAACAGATAAACATTTTGCTTTGGTCTTTCTCAATTAGACACAGTAGGAATAGCTCATAGCGGAGCTCATAAGTTGGAGAAGAATATCTATCCGATAAACATCCATTTCAACCATGTGGAAATCACCAAAGCACTCAAGGCGTCGAAACCCGGAAAAGCTCCTGGCCCTGACGGAGTCCCATTGGATATTTTTCTCCATAATACCGAACTATGGTCACCAATACTTACTCAGGTTCTGGCAGCAGTAACATCTGTAGGGCTGCTACAGTCATGGTCAACGTCAATCCTGCTCCCCATCTTTAAAAAGGGCGATCGGAACGATCCGGCCTGCTATAGGCCAATTTCCCTTCTGGATTCCATGGGCAAAATTGCAGGTCGGGTGCTCTTGGATCGCTTACAATCTTGGGCCCAGGAAAACAACATCATGACCGACCTGCAATATGGTTTCCAGAAGGGTCTTGGGACCGTGGAGCAGGCCCTGAACCTCGCCCTTTTGACTGGAAAGTACGTAGGTGCAAAAGGAGGTAATATCTTTCTTGTATATGTCGATCTTAGCGCGGCATTTGACTGTGTTCAGCACGCTAAACTTTGGTCAATACTTGGTGATCTCGGAGTGGACCCACCCCTTATAGCTTTCCTCGGGAACTCTACTCTGACGCCACAGGGTGTGTCAGATTTGGCGTCAGCGGTGAGCTATCTCGCCCCTTTTCAATAGCAAAGGGAGTAAGACAGGGATGTGTACTGGCTCCCTTCCTGTTCAATCTTTACACAAATGGACTAGAGCAGGCCATGTTGGAAGGGAGCCAGGATCTACCCCAGATAAATCATCGTCCAATACCAACACTGCTATATGCAGATGATTCCGTCATTTTAGCCCGAACGCTGAATCAACTTCAAAAACAACTCAACAAATACTGCAGCTTTATGGATTCATTTGGTCTGAAAATCAATATAAAAAAGACATTTACCATGCATATAGGTCCCAGGATCAAGAATCCCAAACCAATATTGGTGGACAATACAAGATTGGAGAAAACTTCTGTATACCCATACCTGGGCATCCTCGTGGATGACTCCTTAAACTGGTGGCAGGCTACGGCCAGTAGAAAACTACTCTTCCAGCGAGCAACATCGGCCCTGGTCTCCTTTTCGAGAAAGTTAGGCAAACCCGCTCCACCCGAACTCCTGAAAATTTACTATGCTAAATGCCATAGTGTGGCTACCTATGGAGCAGGCGTTTGGGGTTATGGCCACATAGACCCCATACAGATAACAGAGAACGGTTTTGTTAAATATCTGCTGGCACTTCCGCAAAGCGCCCCGAACTATGCTTCACACAATGAGCTTGGTATGGAATATATTACAGACACGATTCGTTCCCAACCAATTCTATTATGGCAACGAATATGGTCCAAACCAGAGTGTCATCTGACACGATCCTTGGTCACGGACTGTATAGCCTTAACCAACTGGCACAGGATCCCCTGGTTGGTTTATGTGCGGAACTTTTTCAATGATCTTGGCCGTAGGTCTTATTTTGACGATCCACCTAGTGTTGAAGACATCTCCAGAAAAGAATTAAAGAAGATGTGCTTGGTCCATCTGAGAGAATTGCGCAACCAGATGGAGATTACAAAATCTTCGAACAATCAAATCTGTGCAATCCAAATTGTTAAAGGTATCCAACCCTATCTGACGTACTATCTGTCTAATTACGAGAAATATCTTTTGACGAGATTTCGTTTCAACACCTTTTTCCGTTTAGTTTCTTTTCCCGAAGATCAAAACTGGTCTCGTACTCTCATGAACTGCCCATGTGATGGAGTTTCTTCACAATCAACAATTCATATTATCTTCTTTTGTAAATATTATAAATCACCACGAAAATCCTGGATTCTCCCACTTCTCCAATCCTCTGGTCATAGACTATGTCACCCTGCATTCCTTTCCTTGCAGCTTTTGGACTCGCCACATGTTGCGAAGTGCATAGTCACTTTTTTAAAAGCTAGTATTAAAATACGCCAAGCTTATCACTGACTTGAAATTTCCACCTTAAAGCTTACGTATTTCTATCTTATAATTTTTACATTTTAATTTAATTTTTCTTTTTTTTTTTTAATTTTTGCGTTTTAAATTAGAAATTATTATTCTCCTCTCAAATTTAAAAATTGTTTCGTCTATGTTTACTGTTTTTAACGTGTACTTTTTATGATTGCAAATAAGTGGTAATCGAATAAAAGTTTATGAAACTGAATAAAATAACCAGCTCAGGCACCGGATTATGGCCCAACTTACAGGCAAACCTAAACAGCCCCTCCAGAACTCTACTTGTCTGCTGAGCTCTTGCCATGACCAGGGGTTCCCACTTAATCTCTGTATTGACCATATTTCCCAAATATGTGAAGGTTTCCACCTTTTCGATAAGCTTCAAATTTTAGTCTTTTTTGGACCACATACCATTATATAAGATTTTGAAAAGTTGACCTTCAGGTTAAGGGCCAACATAAAATCTGTAAAGGCATCCAGCGATGTTTGTAAGCTATTGGCCATCAAGGCCATGATCACAGTATCACCCGCGTGCGAAAGTAGCAGGACTGGTTTGCCTCTTATAAGGGGGAAATCAATTTTCTTTCCAAGTAAAAATGCTTCCAAACCATTAGTATAAATCAGAAAAAGAAAAAAAGCTAAAATGCACACCTGACAAACTCCTTCTGTGAAAACAATGGGCTTAGTCTTTCTCCCTGTGGGCCACATCTTATGGTGACGGAGGTGTTAGCATGGAGTCTTCTTAAAAGCAGGATCAGTGCCTTTTCAAAACCCATTTCTCCCATTAATGCCCACAATTTCTCCCTGTTAACAGTATCAAATGCACTGGACAAGTCCATGAAGGCAAGGTGGATAGACCCCCCCCCTTGCCTTCAAGTACTTGCCCATAAATCAGGGAAAATATAGGCATTGCTCGCTAGTGCCCATCCCCCTATGGAAGCCATGTTGGGTTTTCAAGATGATCTCCTTGTCAGTTGCCCAGTTCTCTAGTTGAGCCAGAATTACCCTACCCAGCACCTTGACAGTAGCATCGATAAGGGAAATCGGCCTGTAAAAGGCTGGATCATTTCTATTCCCTTTTTAGAACACAGGTACGACAATGGCCTCTATCCAGGATGCTGGGATTAGACCAATCACAACTGATTTAAAAACATTTGTCACAGGGGAGCCCAAAGATTAATGTTTATTTTGAATAGGTCTAATGGGACTCCATCTGGACCTGGGGCCTTCTATCAAATTCCTTTCGCTAACGCTTCTTCAACCTCTTCCACTGCAAATGAGGCACTGAGCCCAGCAGCCTGTGCTAGATCTATGGTAAGGTCCTCATTGCTCGCTGTAAACTCCAACCACCTGGGGTAAATATGGTTGCAAAATGGGATTCCCAAGTGTCTCTCAGAATCATTGAGTCCATCTTTTTCACCTCCTCCTTAAATTGTGGTAGATTAATAATGGCCCAGAAACTTTTGCTATCTTTAAGAGCACTTGCTGTCTCCAAATCCTTGCATGCTAAACGCCTCAACTCCTCTTTTCTTTTATTGATTTTGCTTTTACATAGTCGTCTAGCATCTTTGGTTTGTGCTCTATTACCAGGGGTATATTGGAGGGCAATGTTTAGGTTCTTGTGGGCTCTGGAGCATTCGGCATTAAACCATGTGTCTCTAGGTGCTGTATGGACCTAGCCAGGGACGTTAGTCTATTAGCTACATTAGTGCAGATTCTTTCAAAGTTTTGAATGATCATGGCTGAGGGAAAATCCTGTTGGAGGCACTCCATTATCAGATTATGGTTTGTTTTGACTATTTCACCCTCAAATTGTGGCAGATTTATCTCACCCCAGTTTATTCTTACCCCTTTATTGCGGTTATAGTGAATCCAGCGACTATCGCTCCCGCTGCCTGAGCTATTACTTTAAGTAAGACAGTGAGTGGGTTATGGTCACTTGAACGGTTTGGTTATATATTAAAATCACAGACAAATGAAGAAAATTCCCTGGAAATAAACATAAAATCAATAAAAATGTCCCTATCGTCGCCAACAAAAGTGGGACACTGGACTGAGAAACTATTGCTTAAACTATCCAGATCATTCTCGATAAAGATGGTGTTTGGAGCCACGTCTTGTGGGGTGTAGATAACGTGCATCAGAGGCTGTCCCACTGTGTCCAAGAGACCACAAACGTGTTCATTGCTGTGCTCACAAGACATACAATTAAAGTCAACCACCCACAGAACACACAAAGGCTGCCACTTCCCAGAAACATTCGTGATTTCCATTTGTAGGGCTTCTATGACATGACAGTTCTTTGGGTCAAAGATATTGTAGTACCAATTTACAAGTAAAACCCAAAGCTGCATCAGATTTACTATCATAATCAGTTAGAACCATTGTGACGATCCTTCACAGTGAGCTTTTATAGAACCAAATGTAACTGTGATTAAGGTTACCAGCCCTCCTTTTGCCCTCCCAGGTGGTGAAGGGGTGGCAGGCATGTTATGAGCATGGTAGCCATCCATCACAATGATCTCTTTAGACCAAGTTTCCTGCTAACAAATTATGTCAAATCTCCTGATGTATTCCAACTAAACATCGTCCAATAATTTAGACTGATGCCTGCAATATTCCAAGAGATTAGTTTAACTGAGGGTATAGGGGGACCCTGGCCAGTGTCCGGTAGTGTAACAATGAAAACAGATAAGCCATGTCTTTCCCAGACCGGAATCAAGCATCCAAGGACCAGTTTCTGGCTATCAGCTTTCATCAGCCTGGATAGCTTGACTCCAGTGGTGTGGAGAGCCTGGGACTCACGTCTGAGTATACCCAGCACACTCAGGGTGAAAAATGCAAAAAACACAGTTGATGGACAGAATGTAGAACAATGTCATACATTCACCCCAGTACAAGGATCTGGGCCTAAATCCATCGTTTGTTTGCGTCCACACAACCCTGGGTTAGACACTGGCTATATGCAAATCAGCTCTGACCCTGTGCCTCATGGGAACAGTCCAGTCGGAACTACCAAGCCATGTCTTTCCCGGACCGGAATCAAGCATCCAAGGACCGGTTTCTGGCTATCAGCCTTCATCAGCCTGGATAGCTTGACTCCAGTGGTGTCGAGAGCCTGGGACTCACGTCTGAGTATACCCAGCACACTCAGGGTGAAAAATGCAAAAAACACAGTTTATGGACAGAATGTCGAACAATGTCATACATTCACCCCAGTACAAGGATCTGGGCCTAAATCCATTGTTTTTTTGCACTCCACACCACCCTGGGTTAGACACTGGCTATATGCAAATCAGCTCTGACCCTGTGCCTCATGGGAACAGTCCAGTCCGAACTACCAAGCCATGTCTTTCCCAGACCGGAATCAAGCATCCAAGAACCGGTTTCTGGCTATCAGCCTTCATCAGCCTGCTCTCCACACCACTGGAGTTAAGCTATCCAGGCTGATGAAGGCTGAAAGCCAGAAACCGGTTCTTGGATGCTTGATTCCGGTCTCGGAAAGACATGGCTTGGTAGTTCGGACTGGACTGTTCCCATGAGGTACAGGGTCAGAGCTGATTTGCATATAGCCAGTGTCTAACCCAGGGTGGTGTGGAGTGCAAAAAAACGATGGATTTAGGCCCAGATCTTTGTACTGGGGTGAATGTATGACATTGTTCTACATTCTGTCCATCAACTGTGTTTTTTGTATTTTTCACCCTGAGTGTGCTGGGTATACTCAGACGTGAGTCCCAGGCTCTCCACACCACTGGAGTCAAGCTATCCAGGCTGATGAAGGCTGATAGCCAGAAACCGGTCCTTGGATGCTTGATTCCGGTCTGGGAAAGACATGGCTTGGTAGTTCAGACTGGACTGTTCCCATGAGGCACAGGGTCAGAGCTGATTTGCATATAGCCAGTGTCAAACCCAGGGTGGTGTGGAGTGCAAAAAAAGATGGATTTAGGCCCAGATCCTTGTACTGGGGTGAATGTATGACATTGTTCTACATTCTGTCCATCAACTGTGTTTTTTGAAAGAGAAATTAGGGCACATTTTGAGTGACTTCTCAAATCCTCTTCTATTTCTGACATGCAGTCTCCCAAGATGGCCACCAGAGACAAAAGAGCCCAAATGTAGCCCAAATATCACCCAGATGTAGCCCAAGTATAGCCCAATGACAGAATGTCCCAGAGTGTTCTAAAGAACAACTAGAGCGCTAACAGTCTTACTTATGACAAAAGTATGGCACACCAGAAGCCATCTTGATTGGAATGAAGTGGTAAGTCTGAAAACATTTAATTTAAAAAGGAACAAAATGAGGGAGCTCATTTTGCCATAGAAAGTATGATTAGTGCTTCAGAAAGAAAAATTAGGGCACATTTTGAGTGACTTCTCAAATCCTCTTCTATTTCACTAAAAAAATTCTGACATGCAGACCGAAACATGCACTTTGAACACCAGCAGCAGACTTCCCTGGTGAGCAGTAGCTTTACTACAGTGATCTAATGAGCAACTAGAGTGCTAACATTCAGAATTTATGGCAAATGTGTGACGCATCTAATTGCCTTCTTGATGGAACCAAAGTAAACAAGCATTGAAAATGCAATAGATCTCACCCTCGTTTAAGTTAAAGCCATTCTGTTTATAATGAGGTGGCTTTTTAGCTTTGCTTTTATTAGTGATTTTAAAACTTTCATGTAAATAACATGCATATGTATGCATATATGTATATGTATGCATGCATTTATATTTGTATTTATATAGATATGCAGATTATATATGTTTATATATATATGTATGTATATATATATATATATATATATATATATATATATATATATACATACATATATATAAATGCATATGCATATATATGCATATATATATATATATATATATGTGTATATGTGTGCGTGTAGAGAGAGTTAGAGAGGTAGAGGTGTAGAGGTAGAGAGGTAGAGGTAGAGAGGTAGAGACTAGTAGAGAGAGAAGTAGAGAGAGGTAGAGAGGTAGAGAGTAGAGAGTGAGTAATAGAGAGCAGAGAGTGAGTAGTAGAGAGTAGTAGAGTAAATAGTAGAGTGAGTAGTAGAGAGTGGGTAGTAGAGAGTAGGAGAGAGTAAGCAGTAGAGTGAGCAGTAGAGAGTGAGTAGTAGAGAGTAGTAGAGAGTAGTAGAGAGTGAGTAGTTGAGAGTGAGTAGTAGAGAATAGTAGAGAGTGAGTAGCAGAGAGAGAGAATAGTAGAGAGTAGTAGAGAGTGAGTAGTAGAGTGAGTAGTAGAGAGTAGTAGAGAGAGTAGTAGAGAGTGAGTAGTAGAGAGTAGTAAAGAGTGAGTAGTAGAGTAGTAGAGAGTGAGTAGTAGAGAGTAGTAGAGAGAGAAGTAGAGAGTGAGTTGTAGAGAGTAGTAGAGAGTGAGTAGTAAAGAGTGAGTAGTAGAGAGAGAGTAGTAGAGAGTGAGTAGTAGAGAATAGAGAGTAGTAAAGAGTGAGTAGTAGAGAGTAGTAGATAGTGAGTAGTAGGGAGTGAGTAGTAGAGAGAGAGTAGTAGAGAGTAGTAGAGAATGAGTAGTAGAGAGTTAGTATTAGAGAGTAGTGGAGAATATTCCAAAGTTTGGCACAGCACCACTTGCACAATAAGTCCAATCAAATCATATCACTTAGAGTCCTTATTGAAGCGCTGAATCTTGGTGTATATTCAAATGCTTTTATTTTCCTTAAGTTTATGTACCACAGCCAGCCGACGCGTTTCGTTCTGTACAACAGAACTTCTTCAGGGCGTTCTTATTTCCTTCAAGTTATGTCGGTATCCTGTTGTCATATAACTAGATATTTCTTCCAAATGTTAGACGAGACGTAAGTACATTCTTATTCAAAGTGACTAGGTATCAATTTTACCGCAGACTTGAGTAATTTATAGCATCCTCAAAGTCAGTCTTTCAAAAATTCCAAAGTATAGGACATGATAATCCAAATCCAAATGTTTCTCAAGAAAAGTCATTTTCAATCGTTCGGAATATCGGCGTTTGGGCAGATATGACCCAGGGACCCCCAATATGCAAGGGGAATTAGTCCCCCCTCTGCAAACGCGCCAGTGGCCTGCGTTGCAGAGAGGTGTAAAAAGGGGCATAGCCTCATTACACCTCTGTGCAATGCAGCCCCCTGGTGCATACTAGAGGTTCCAGGTGGGCTAGTTGGCCCCCAGGGACCCCCAGTATGCAAGGGGAATTAGTTCCCTCTCTTCAAACATGCACATGGGCTGCGTTGCAGAGAGGTGTAAAAAAGGGTGTGGTCTCATTACACCTCTCTGCAATGCAGCCCCCTGGTGCATACTGGACGCTCCTGGTGGGCTAGTTGGCCCCCAGGGACCCCCAGTATGCAAGGGGAATTAGTTCCCCCTCTGCAAACGTGCCAGGGGGCTGCGTTGCAGAGATGTGTAACAAGGGGCATAGCCTCATTACACCTCTGCAATGCAGCCCCCTGGCGCATACTGGAGGTTCCAGGTGGGCTAGTTGGCCCCCAGGGGCCCCCAGTATGCAAGGGGAATTAGTTTCCCTTCTTCAAACATGCACAGGGGCTGTGTTGCAGAGAGGTGTAAAAAGGGGCGTGACTTCATTACACCTCTCTGCAATGCAGTCCCCTGGCGCATACTGGAGATTCCTGTTGTGCTTTCAGGTCTTATATAGTTAGGAATTAGCATTAAAAAAACCTTTGAAATTCATTGAAAAAAACATAGGTTTCAGGCCTTATATAGTTAGGAATTAGCATTAAAAAACCTTGCAAATTCACTGAAAAAACCCATAGGTTTCAGGCCTTATATAGTTAGGAATTAGCATTTAAAAAACCTTGGAAATTCACTGAAAAAAACTATAGGTTTCAGGCCCTTTATAGTTAGGAATTAGCATTTAAAAAACCTTTAAAATTCACTCAAAAAACTATCAGTTTTCGGGGTGTTATAGTTAGCTGGACATTTCACTCATACAAAACCATTGAAATTGCTCCTATATAGTTAGTTGTACTAACTATATTTCGCGCACCCGCAATCCACTGCTGATGATGTCACATATTTCATCATTCATGACATGGTCAGTGACATTACTGATGACATCTCAAATGACATCACTGATGACATCACTGGTGACATCATCCAGTGAATGTGGTTTGCTTCGTTATTTAAATATGCATTATATATATAGCAATCTTTATTGGTGTGGTGATGAGCAAATATATTTCTCAATGGTAAATGTCCAACAAACTAGAAAAAGTAAAGGCAGTGTACGTGTCAGTTGTTGTATATAAATAAGTATACAAAAGACTCAATGATTGTGTGAGTGACTGTATGGATAACTTTATACTTGTAATAATGATTTTATAATTCACTAAGTATGACTTACTATCTAAATGAACAGATGAAGTTGTGTTTTTATAAGTGTGTAGCTAAGTAAATATGTAAGTATGATCCATTGTTTGCATAAGTGAGTAGGATGACTTCATATGTGAATAGGATGTGTGCTGGTGTGTAATGTCGATTTAGGTGTATAAGTATTTTTGATAGTGTTCTATTGTTCATTGACAGCATGTATGAGTGAATCTACAGGTAAGTGATTAGATGTGTGTATACATCTATGAATCACTGAGTGAGTTTTTAGATACTTGTATTGCTGTAACAATGGATTCAAATATGATACTCTGTATTTTACAAAGAGTGATGAAAGATTTTACTAGTGTATGAAAAGGTGTATGTGATTGTCACGTGGATGATGTCATCAGTGATGTCATTTGAGATGTCATCAGTGATGTCACTGACCATGTCATGAATGATGTAATATGTGACATCATCAGCAGTGGATTGCGGGTGCGCGAAATATAGTTAGTACAAATAACTATATAGGAGCAATTTCAATGGTTTTGTATGAGTGAAATGTCCAGCTAACTATAACACCCCGAAAACTGATAGTTTTTTGAGTGAATTTTAAAGGTTTTTTAAATGCTAATTCCTAACTATATAGGGCCTGAAACCTATGATTTTTTCAGTGAATATATATATATATATATATATATATATATATATATATATATATATATATATATATATATATATATATATATATATATATATATATATATATATTCACTGAAAAAAACATAGGTTTTAGCCCATATATAGTTAGGGATTAGCATTTTCAAAACCTTAATTTACTCGCACAAACCAATAGAAATTCCCATATATAGTTAGATGCAATAACTATATATCGCGCACCCGCAACCCACTGCTGATGATGTCACATATTACATCATTCATGACATGGTCAGTGACATCACTGATGACATCACTGATGACATCTCAAATGACATCACTGATGACATCACTGATGACAACATCCAGTGACTGTAAGTTTCTGTAAAGTTAAAATATGTCTTAGATATTGAAGAATGAGTGGATGTATAAGTGTTTGGATGAAGGATTTAGTAGGTGCATGACTGACTGTATGAGTGAGTGATTAAATGTGTCTCACTGAGTGCATGGGTTAGTGACTAAACTGTCTTAATTTGTGCATCATTATGTCTGTTGTTCTGTAAACTGCTGCATGTGTTGATCAGTAGCTATATGAGTAACTATATGGGTTATTGAATGGTTGCCCAAATATTTGTATGGGAGAGTGAGTGTGTGAGTGGGGGTGGCTGGGAGGTGTGTGACTCTGTGCATAGATGTGTGAGCAGCTGATTCACTAGATGTATGGGTTCAAAAGTGCATGTGAAAACAGCTGTATGGCCGGTTGACTATCAGCATGAGTGCATTGGTGAGTAATTGGATTTATCAGTGCTATATGTCAAAGTAAGTACATATGTAAAACACAGTACATGTAAGAGTTGACATATATAAATAACTGTGCATAAGAGCCACTGAATGTGTGAGTGGCTGTATGGATCATTCTGAACTTGTATCAGGGATTGTATAAGAGAGTAAATATGTGTTAGTATATGTTTGATTAAGTAAGGTGTGTATAACTGTATAGTTGAGGAAATCGAGGTGTGATTGATTCTTTGCATGACTGACTAGGTGTGTGAGTAACTCCATGGATGAGTGACTGTCTGTAAGAGTCTGTTTACACTGATTGTATCTAAGGTTATATTAGAGTCTGAAGAGGTTGATCGTATTATCACATGAATGATATCATCAGTGATGTGATCAGTAATGACAAATGAAATGTTATCAGTGATGTCATTAGAGATGTCATCAGTGATGTCATCAGTGATGTCACAGACCATGTCATGAATGATGTCATTTGAGATGTCATCAGTGATGTCATCAGTGATGTCATCAGTGATGTCACTGACCATGTCATGAATGATGTAATATGTGACATCATCAGCAGTGGGTTGCGGGTGCGCGATATATAGTTATTGCATCTAACTATATATGCAAATTTCTATGGTTTTGTGCGAGTAAATTAAGGTTTTAAAAATGCTAATCCCTAACTATATATGGGCTAAAACCTATGGTTTTTTCAGTGAATTTCAATTGTTTTTTATTAGCAAATATCAAAAGCTGTAAAATGTCAAGTACGTGATAGGTAAAAACTTTTTCGTGTTTATGCATGCTGATGTGCTTTGAACGCTGCCCTCCCCTCTTTTCTCTTAGTAGTACTCTCTCTTTGCAGATAGTGAAGGGTAGTTAACGCAGGCCTTTACCCCCGTTGTAATCCGTCGTGCCTGCTTGTCTCTCCATTTGATTGATTGTTATCCAAGCATTTACTGTTTTACAATTGGTTCTCTTTGGTTCATTCTCTATTTACAAACAAGCACAAAGTCGCAATACTCTGTTTAGTCTTTGCAGATTGTGAAAAATCGTGTAAAAAAATAAAAGTAATCGAGCAAAATCAGTAGGCCACTAATGGAATCTCTTTTTGACCTCGCTAAAATAGAAACATTAGGAACAACCCTTCTTGAGAAATACGAAAATAGTGAGATGAACTGAGCTCCACACCATGAGAACTGCAAGACAACTCGGCTCCGCCACCCACCCCGCCCAAAATAACGATAAACTCTATGCAAATATTATAAATATATACAACACACCAGCAAAGTAACAGGGTAAAACATTTTATTAAATAACTATTTACATAACTATTTTATACTTTTTGTTGCCTGATCCGGCTAGCTCAATCGATCGAGTATGAAACTCATAAACTCTGATAGCAAGCGTTGCTGCTGATGCTAAGCAGACAAAAACTGGTTTTCAGTTTGTACATTTATCAAGATTTTTCCATCCAAGGCTGGTTGAGAGTTTGTAGAACGATAGCTTCAGATTTTCAACATACGGTGTGGTGGCGCGGACTGGGAGGGGGCGCTTGGCTCCTGCCCCCTCCCTAAGTCGTGTTACCCTGATGTGGCCTAAGATCGCCCCCGACATAGGCGGCCGGCTCCCGGGGTCCGTCCGAACTTTTTGCCTTTTGATGACTCATCCATTCTGGACCTTGTCCCACAATCCGTTTGACCTGAAGACACGCTGTAGTGGGGCGCCCCTTTACCGTTTCAGTTGCCATTCCGCCCGCTTTTGCTACACTGTGCCTCTTCCGCCATTCAGCTGTTTACCGCCCGCTCTTGCGACTACAGCGTCTCGCTCACCATGTAGTTGAGTTGCGCCCACTCTTGCAGTGCAGCGATAGGCGGCTGCCACAAGACTCTCAAAATGGCGGCCGGCTCTTCAGATTTGGGCGTGATCCACTAAAATGGCCCTGGGACACCTTGGAACTCGGACGCTTGTCTGCTAGGGCTTGGGCCCCCTTCTCGAAAGCGTCCCCTGAGCCTTGAAGATTCTACAAAAGTCTTGGGGGCCCCCGACTCCCGCAGGCTTCTGGTGGGGAGCGGCTGCCATGATTACTCGTGGAATGGCCACGACTAAGCTACGAGATGGTGGTGCTCTCATGCTGACGCCAGCTTCAGTCTGAAACATCCAGAAACACTGTAGACTACCAATTCGATCAGTTCCGGTAGCGCCCCAACGTGACCCGGTAGGGAAGAACTTGCCCTCCCCTCTTTGACTGATGGTTCTTGTTGCCTGTCCCTTCTGTTGTCATTTAACAGAACTTTTTAGATTACTGAAAGGGGTTGTGTTCCGACCGCTGATTGGTGGAGACATTTTGACTATATTCTGAACCTACGTTGTCGCGTAATGCGTTATATGACACGCCGCGTTAGCGCACCTGGAAGTGCTCCGGTGCGCGAAGCGCAGCTTCCCGGAAGCGACCTGGGGCGCGGCGCGTAACGTAAGCATAACAGGTCATGTGACTTGTTTATAAAACTTTTCATTGGTTCATTTTACTTTTGTTATTCTAATGATGAAAGGCTAGGTCATATGACCTAAAAATTACGCTTTTCATTGCTTTCGAACATTATTTTTTCTTAAACGTATATGTTATAATGTTCCAGGCTAATGTACTTTCCCGGAAAATTTACAACTGTCCTGCAAGTAAAATATATTCCTTTTTTAGCAAAAGGGCGTTTCTTCGTCCCATGACGGAGCCGTTGAGCAAAAGATGCTCGGCCTGCTGTCTTAGTCGCCGATACGCCTGAATATCAGATTCCTATCGATCACTTTATGTTGCAGGAGTAAAAAACACAACAGCCCTTGACCAATTTTCTTAACTGCGTTCCTGCGTATTATACCTTTTATCCGTCATATAATTGGACTGCTTTATTTCACTTGCCTTTTACTAATTCGAAAACAGTGACTAAAATTAAAAACTTTACCAATGTAAATACTACTACCATGTTTTGTTTTAAAAACCTTTATTGTGAAAATGTCAGTATACAAATACGGGCCTATAACCACGTGGGCCGGCCACGGAGCAAACTGGAATCGAATATGATGAGGAAACATTTACACTGTAGAGGAACGTAACGAGCAGGCCATTAGGTTGCAAGAACTAAGGTGTCTAACAGTTGCGGAATCGGTGGACGTACATTTTGTAATTAAAATACGACAGGGCCACTTACAATAAAATTTTCAAGATATACATTTGCGGGCAAGTACCATGAGTGACGTTAATTCGAACTTACAATAGTACAGTAATCTTTAACACATCAGAACTTAATATCAATAGGGATGTCCAAATGTTCAATCAGTACTCGTCCCCGCCCGCCATGTGCTTCAAAACTGCATACGTATCTCGTGATATCAAGGTTGTTCAACTAGTACACAACAAGGAGTTACGAGTCCCATTTATACCGGCGCCATTTTGGGCGAGGCCGGGCAGGTCCAGGATATAGTCAAAATGTCTTCACCAACCAGCGGTCGGACCAGAACCCCTTTCGGCAGTCAAAAAAGGTTCAGTTAAATGACAACAGAAGAGATAGGCAACAAGAACCAACAGTCAAAAGAGGGGAGGGCAAGATCTAAAGCCATTGTTCTACAAACTCTCAAGCAGACTTGGATGGAAAAATCCTGAAGAATGTACAAACTGAAAACCATTTTTTGTCTGTATAGCATAACCAGCAACGCTTGAGTCAGCTTTGTGTGAAGCCGCCATTTTGATTCAATCAATAGCGTCCCCCTGCACACATTCAGGGACCTGGTCGTGTCTAAAGGTCAAACGGATTGTGGGACAAGATGCAGAAAAGAAAAGGAAAAAAGTTCCGCCGGACCATGGGAGCCGGCCGCCTATGTCATGGGCGATCTTTGGCCACACCAGGGCAATAGTGAAGCTGCAGCAGGTGCAAATAAGCTTCAGACAGTGTTACAAGCACTGCTCAGAACTCTCAACTATGACACCCAACATCCAGGACTTGTCATCCGGATCTTGGCTCTCAACTATGGCACCCAACATCCAGGACTTGCCATCCGGATCTTGGCGCCTTGTGCTGGTTCCGACCTATTCACACATCGGTCCGCTACTGACACCACCTCATAAGCCAACGGGACACCCCACGCCGACTTTCGGCGCAGCATTGTAGGATGGCCACACCAGTGCGGCAACTTGCTGGACACCACCTCGGTGCCATCCAGATCTCGGCGCGTTGTGCTGCCTTCGGTCTACTGTAGCCGCAAGTGCGGACGCAACTCAGCTGGATAGCGAGTGAAACACCAAGGGGCGCCCCACTGCAGCCAAGGAGCCTCCATCTTGGGGCGACGCACAGCATCACATTGCTTTCTCAAACAGCCCCCACTGACTGACGCGACCTCACAGGCCAACGGGGCGCCCCACGCCGACTTTCGGCGCAGCATTGTAGGATGGCCACACCAGTGCGGCAACTTGCTGAACACCACCTCGGTGCCATCCGGATCTTGGCGCGTTGTGCTGCCTTCGGCCTATTCGCACATCGGTCCGCTACTGACGCCGCCTCACGTGCCAACGGATTTTCTAGGCTTTTTATACTAGCGCGTAACGTAAGCATAACAGGTCATGTGACTTGTTTATAAAACTTTTCATTGGTTCATTTTACTTTTGGTTTCCTAATGATAGAAGGCTTGATCATATGACCTAAGAATAACACTTTTCATTGGATTAAAACATTTTTTTTTTCCCAAACGATGAAAGCCCCACCTTGTTTCTGGATGTTCCAGACTGAAGCTGGCGTCAGCATGAGAGCACCACCATCTCGTGGCTCAGTCGTGGTCATTCCGCGAGCAATCATGGCAGCCGCTCCCCACCGGAAGCCTGCAGGAGTCGGGGGCCCTCAAGACTTTTGTAAAATCTTCAAGGCTCAGGGGACATCCGAGTTCCAAGGTGTCCCAGGGCCATTTTAGTGGACCAGGCCCAAATCCGAAGAGCCGTCCGCCATTTTAAGAGTCCTGTAGCAGCCGCCTATCGCTGCACCGCAAGAGTGGGCGCAACTCGACTACATGGTGAGCGAGACGCTGTAGCCGCAAGAGCGGGCGATAACCAGCTGAATGGAGGATGAGGCACAGTGTAGCAAAAGCGGGCGGAATGGCAACTGAAACGGTAAAGGGGCGCCCCAGTACAGCAGACGAGCCTCCACCTGGGGAGGCCCGTTCACGCCGCCCCCCCCCCCCCCGGGGCACCCCACGTCGTTTTTCCGAGCAGCATTGTAGGATGCCAAAACCAGTGCGGCAACTTACTGGACATCACCTGGTTGCCATCCACATCTCAGCGCGTTCTGCTGCCTTGGGACTATTCGCACAACAGACCGCTACTGACGAGGCCTCCCCCCGCACCACCCGGGACGCCCCACGCCGTTTTTCGGAGCTGCATTGTAGGATACCAAAAACCAGTGCGGCACCCAGGTAACATCACCTGGGTGCCGTCCAGAACTCAGCACGTTGTGCTGCCTTGGGACTATTCGCACAAAACACAGCTACTGACCATTGTTGCTTCTTTTTTAAAAAAATGTTTAAATGTATTTACTGTTTTTGTTGAGTTGTATATATTTATAAGTTATTAAAGTGTTATAATCCTACAACTTTGTTGGAGTGCTATATATTTTTAATGTGACACATAATTGTGAAGACTTTGATGTACAAAAAGGCATCCCTGGAATCTTCCGCTTCAGGCTCGGACCCACACACCCTCACAGTGAGAATCCCCTCCCCAAGCACAATACAGGATCGTTATCAGATAGTAGGAACGCATGTGGTGTGACGGATCTCATGAGGTGGGGGCCTTGATCTACTGTAACTCCTTTGAAGAGGGGTGATTCTCTACAGCTGGGGCCATAAACTACACCTGCAGGACTAGGTGATAGCCTGGGACCGGCCTGGACAATCGGACACAGAGGAAGAGGAGTGTCAGAGGGTGCGGTAGTGAATAGGGTGAAAGGGAGGTGTCGGGCGGGCACAGGGTGTGATTCTCAGAGAAGAACAGCGCAGATGGGAGGAGGTTTCTGGCCCATGCATGAGAGAGAGAGCGGGGGTGACCAGAGCGTGGGGGAGATGCTTGCGAGGGAGGGAAGCCATGCTGAGGATCAGCGACGTGCAGAGAGTGGGTCTGGTCAAGGCATCTAAAATGGATGCCGTGCTCAACAAAAGTGTGGCATTGCAAAAAAGGCAAGATGGTGCAGACAATGTTTATCAATAAGAAATAATTTATAACAATTATTTTTAACAAAATATTAACTCGCAGTGACAAAATGGCGGACAACAGTTCCTGATTTCCATCGAATCGAACGTTAACAGACGTCACGCAGCAAAAAAAAAAAAAAAGCTCACGCACAGCCGCTGGAAGACATGTATCAACATATATGAGCCTCCTCAGCCACCCTCAGAAAACATAAGGAGTCAGGATACGTCTCCCGTACCCCCTTATACCTAGTAATTTAATTAAATCGAAACACAAAATGGCGAATTCCCGTTTCGCTACCAGTTTGCGGCCCGGTTCGCGAACCGAGAAGCGCTTCTACCGTGAAAAATCAAATTTTAATTATTTGCCCCACGGGACCCTTTAATAACCCCAACATCATTCCTAGGGGGTCAAGAGGAGTCTACCTTGCCCCCTTTCATTAAATTCCCCCTTCGTTTTTCTCCTCCTCTTGTCTCTCGATCCTACCGAGAGACAAGATGGCGGCCGCACCGGACTGTTTAGAATGTTGACAGACACCGGAGGGCCAATCAGCTTCGCTACGCAAATCTCCGTTACGCGAAAAGTACGCGATCTGGTATGCTATCTAGGACGCTGTCACAGATATATCTGTTTTTTTAAAGTTAATTTCTCAAAATCCACTGGAGCACATATATTGAGACCCAGCAAAGGCACATCGGGCTAACAGTCCCTATAATTTTGCCAAGTTTCGTGTAAATCCATTCAGCCGTTCGAGCTAAAAGTGAGGCCAAAGGCCCTATGGAAAAATGAATGGGAAAAACGCGTTTTGGGACCCCCCTTTTTTCTCGGCCCCCCCTTGACGAAACCCCCCCAAATTTTCAGGGGCTGATCAGAAACAAAATGTGCCATTTTCCTGAAAATTTCAGCTGATTCCGTCCAATTTTCAAAAGTTCCATAGAGAAAAAATCCTAACTATATATACCTACTGGCGACCGCCAGTAGGTAATATATATATATATATATATATATTCACTGAAAAAACCATAGGTTTCACACCAGTTATAGTTAGGAATTAGCATTTAAAAAACCTATTAAATTCACTGACAAAACCAGTTATAGTTAGCTGGAAATTTTACTGATATAAAACCAATGAAATTCCACGTTATAGTTAGTTGGACTCACTATAACTTGCGCGTGCAATGCACTGCTGATGACGTCACATATTACATCACTCATGACATGGTCAGTGACATCACTCATGACATCACTGATGACACCATCCAGTGAATATGTGTCTTTCTGAAAAATAAATATTAGTGAGTAATGTTTAAATATTTAAATATATATATTAGTGTTTCACTTTGTGTATAAGTGGCTACATGTGTTGGTAAGTAGCTACATGCGTATGTATATGGGTTATTAGATGTTTCTCTTAGTATCAGTATGAGTGTCTATATGGTTTGGTGGGGGTATTACTTAGCACATAGATGCATGAGTGACTGACTCTCTGTTTGTATGTGTTTTGAAGACAGCATATGTGCAGGACTGTATGGGTGGATGAGTGTGTATATGTGTTTGTTAGTGAGTGAATGACTGTCTCACTAGTGTCTTTATCAGTAACTACATATGTTTTAATCTAGTATATGTGAATATTGATGTATATAAGTGAGTATATGTGAGAGTAAGAGATTGTAAGAGTTCCTGTTTAAATAAGTATGTGTTTCTATAAGTGATTGTTTAAGAGAATAAATATGTGTAATTTTCAATACAAGTAAGGTGGAAGTGTGTGTATAACTCTATATTCAAATAAATGGATGTTCAATAGTTTATTTGCACGTGTGAGTATGTGTGTGAGTAACTTTTGGATGACTGTCGGTGTGTAACAGGATGTATAGGTGTATCACTTCATATGATGAGTGAGTATATGTATGAGTGACTATATAGAACTGTTGGTGAATGACTGGATGTGCATATAGATGGTGGAATTACTGAATTGCTTGTTGTAACTGATATGGGTATCTCCATTTTTTTTAAATTTCAGTTTCTATTTTTGAATATGTGTTTCAAGGGTTACATTACAGTGAAAGGAGGTCTGTCACTATGTCACAAGGATGGTGTCATCAGTGATGTCATGAGTGATGTCACTGACCATGTCATGAGTGATGTAATATGTGACGTCATCAGCAGTGCATTGCACGCGCAAGTTATAGTGAGTCCAACTAACTATAACGTGGAATTTCATTGGTTTTATATCAGTAAAATTTCCAGCTAACTATAACTGGTTTTGTCAGTGAATTTAATAGGTTTTTTAAATGCTAATTCCTAACTATAACTGGTGTGAAACCTATGGTTTTTTCAGTGAATTTCAAAGGTTTTTTAAATGCTAATTCCTAACTATAACTGGTGTGAAACCTGTGGTTTTTTCAGTGAATTTCAAAGGTTTTTTTAATGCTAATTCCTAACTATATAAGACCTGAAAGCCCACCAGGAATCTCCAGTATGCGCCAGGGGACTGCATTGCAGAGAGGTGTAATGAAGCCACAACCCTTTTTACACCTCTCTGCAACGCAGCCCCCGTGCATGTTTGAAGAGGGGAAACTAATTCCCCTTGCATACTGGGGGCCCCTGGGGGCCAATTAGCCAACCTGGAACCTCCAGTATGCGCCTGGGGCTGCATTGCAGAGGTGTAATGAGACTATGCCCCTTGTTACACCTCTCTGCAACGCAGCCCACTGCCGCGTTTGCAGAGGGGGAACTAATTCCCCTTGCATACTGCGGGTCCCTGGGGTCAACTAGTCCACCAGGAGCCTCCAGTATGCGCGAGGGAGCTGCATTGCAGAGAAGTGTAATGAGGCCACACCCTTGTTACACCTCTCTGCAATGCAGGCCACTGGCGCCTTTGCAGAGGGGGGACTAATTCCCCTTGCATACTGGGGGTCCCTGGATCATATCTGCCCAAACACCGATATTCCGAACGATTGTAAATGACTTTTCTTGAGAAACATTTGGATTTGGATTATCATGTCCTATACTTTGGAATTTTTGAAAGACTGACTTTGAGGATGCTATAAATTACTCAAGTCTGCCCGAATTGTGTGGGTAAAATTGATACCTAGTCACTTTTAATAAGAATATACTTATGTCTCGTCTAACATTTGGAAGAAATATCTAGTTATATGACAACGGGATACCGACATAACTTGAAGGAAATAAGAACGCCCTGAAGAAGTTCTGTTGTACAGAACGAAACGTTTCGGCTGGCTGTGGTACATAAACTTAAGGAAAATAAAAGCATTTGAATATACACCAAGATTCAGCGCTTCAATAAGTACTCTAAGTGATATGATTTGATTGGACTCATTGTGAAAGTGGTGCTGTGCCAAACTTTGGAATATTCTCCACTACTCTCTACTACTTACTCTCTCCCACTCTCTACTACTCACTCTCTACTGCTCTCTACTACTCACTCTACTACTTACTCTCTACTACTCTCTACTACTCACTCTCTACTACTCACTCTCTACTACTCTCTACTACTCACTCTACTATTCACTCTACTACTCTCTACTACTCACTCTGCTACTCTCTCTACTGCTCTCTACTACTCTCTACTACTCACTCTCTACTCTCTATTACTCACTCTCTACTCTCTACCTCTCTACCTCTACACCTCTACCTCTCTACCTCTCTCTACACGCACACATATAGACATATATGCATATATATATGTGCATATGCATTTATATATATGTATGTGTATATATAAAAAAAACAACTAAACATTTTTTTTTCTAATCAGCTACTTTTAAAACCGTCATTCTTTTTCCCCATGGTACACTCCCCGGTACGCTTACCGGTGCGCGTACCGGGCGCTCACCCCGCGAAAATCAAAAATTTTTTTTTTTGCCCCGTGGGGCCCTTTTATGGCCCCCACATCAAACCTAGGGGGTCAAGGGGGGTCTACTCTGCCCCCTTATGGTCATTTCCCCCTTTGTTTTGGCCACCTCTTGTGTCTCGGTCCTACCGAGACACAAGATGGCGGCCGCTCCGGACTGTTTAGAATGTTTACAGACACCCCAGAGCCAATCAGCTTTCTCCGCGCAAGTCGCGTGACGCGCCCGGTGCGCGTACCGGTGCGCTTACCGGAGCGCTGCTATAGATATATATATTTTTTTGAACCTTAATTACTCAAAATCCACTGGAGCACATATCTTGAGACATAGCAAAGGCACATCGGGCTACCAGTCCCTACAATTTTGCCAAGTTTGGTGGAAATCCATTCAGCCGTTCGGGCTAAAAGTGAAATCGACCGCCCTATGGAAATTAACATGGGGAAAACGCGTTTTGGGACCCCCCTTTTATCTCGGCCCCCGCTTGACGAATCCCCCCCAAACTTTCAGGGAAGGACCGGACCGCCATGAGACCATTTTCCTGAAAATTTCAGGCAGATTCGTCAACCGGCGCCAAAGTTATTCAAAATAGAATGTTGAGATTTAACATTGAAAATTATCCTAACTATAACTACCTACTGGCGACCGCCAGTAGGTAATATATATATATATATATATATATATATATTTTTTTTTTTTTTCTTCTTTTTTTTGTCCTGTACAGCAAGTTAGGAATTACCTCAAAGCGGGAAGAAAATAAACCAAACCACCACTAAGTTACATATGTTCTAAATGTATGTCCATTTTTGCTTAAGTACCCCGAAAGAAGAGCGTGTTGTCTATTTGGTTACAATGGGCGTGTACTACCACTGCTGTTCATTTGTGCTTAAAAATTAACAGCTTCCATTCCTGCCGATTTCCCACCTTCAACAAGGCCCAGTGATTGTATTCTAAATTGAAGCTCAATAATTAGGCAGAGAAAGCAGATTGCAGGCCTCGCATGAAGCATTACCAACAAGAGCATTTGGTGGCCGTTCAGTTGTGAATTACCTAAGGTGGGCCATGGGGCTCTTTTGGGAGGGCCTGGCCCACCCTCTAGAACCAGGCCTGTTCACAGGCAATCCCAGCTTTCATTGGTCTAAGCTATCTTCAGTGAATGAGATGAATTTAAGGATTGGTTTCGTCACATTTTGGCTTCTTGCAGTAAACGCTGTAAGTGTGACCAGTCCTTGTGCCAGCTCCTCCTGCAACACTTCTCCTGTCAAGCTTGCTGTACACTACCCTCTGCTGCCTGCCTACCTGTTGCTCTCTGTTGTGCCTCCTCTGCTCGTTTCTTGCTCTGTTTTGGCTTATTTGCTAATTTTTTCTGCCTACTGTTTTGCCTTTTCTGCTCGTTTTTCTGCCCTCCGTTTTGCCTTTTTGCTTGTCTTTTTGTCCTCTGTTTTTCCTTTTCTGCTAGTTTTTCTGCCCTTTGTTTTGAATTTTTATACTTGTTTCTTCCCGCCATTTACCTCCTCCCACCATCCAGCACCCCTCCCTACCCCAGGACCTTCTTAATCGAGGCTGAAGCGTGATCCCATTGAGCAGATCCTTGTGCCAGCTCCCCTTGCAACAGTTCTCTTGTCCAGCGTGCCCCCAGTTTGCTACCCTCTGCTGTCTGTCAGCCTGCTGCCCTCTGGTGTGACTGGCTGCTCGTTTCTTGCTCTGATTTTTGTCTTTTCTGCCTTTTCTGCTTATATTTCTGCCCTGTTTAGCCTTTTTGCTGCTTGTTTTTCTGCCCTCTGTTATGCCTCCTCTGTCTGTTTTTCTGCCCCGTCTTGCCTTTTCTGCCCATTTATCTTCCCTCCGGTTTGCATTTCTGCTCTTTTCTCTGCCCTCTATTTTTGCCCTCTTCTGCTCTGTTTTGCTTTTCTGCTAGTTTTTCTGCCCTCTGCTTTGCCTTTTTCTGCTTGTTTCTTCGCTCTTCCCGCGTTTGCTAAAGACCTGTCGCAGGTGGAGCAGGTACGATGGAGACCTCACACACCAGTGCCCAGATGACCCCAAGGAGTGACAGTGCAGCGCTCTACAAATGCTGATTGACTGACTGATTGATAGATTTATTTAATGATAGGTAAGCCTAGGTGTGGCTCCCTTGATCAGTGTACCACAAGACTCAAACTGCATCTCACTGAAGATCTAGGGGGCCAAAAGCAGGCTGGGATTGCTTGTTCTCACTTTTAGAGGGGATGGGGCCCGACTTTTCAGTCTGGAATGTACCTAAAAGCAGTATAACAAACTTAATTGCATATATCTGGTCTCTGTCAAGAGGGGCAGAGTGGGTAGGAAAATATGCACTGGAATGCGGCCTCGAATGAATGACTGTGGCTTACATTGATTTAATTAAAGCATTCTTTCCATCGCTTTGTTTTTTGCAGTTCTCAAAAGGAAGCATTCTTTCAAAGAAAACATTCACAGTGAAGAAGTGATCCCAAAGGCTCTGTTCCCCTGCTGTTTTCACATTCCTTGTAAGAGCAACCACTCTACATGAAGAATGTAATAACAAGCATTTGCAATGCAATAGGTCTCGCATATGTGAAAGTTAGACCTGTTGGCGCTGTAAATGACAATGTCTTTTACCTATGTGTTTTAGTTTGGAGTGGAGTGGATGTATGTGGTGTGGTGTGGAATTATATGGGCTGGATTGGAATTGTTAGTTGTTGAATTATGTGTGGTGGAATTATGTGGATAGTAATTATGAGGTATTGAGTGTACTGGAATTATGTGGAGTGTGATTGTGTGTTGTGGTGTGGAATTATGTGGAATGGTATTTTGTGTTATGGAGTGGTATGTAGTGCAGTTTAATTATGTGGAGAGCTTTTGAATTTTGTGGCATGATGTGGAATTCTGTGGTGTGGATTGGATGTATGTGGTGTGTGGTGAAATGTTGATGTTCAGCAAAATTATATGGTTTATAATCAAATTATGTGGTGTGGAATGAAAATGTGTAGAGTTGAATTGTGTGGCATGGAAGTGTGTGGCGTTGAGTGAAATTATGCTTATTGGAATTATGTGGCATGGTGTGGAGTGTATTTGTGTGGATTGTGTTACCAAGTTTAAGAATGAAGAAATGTAATTACAAAGAAATGCGGCAATCACACAAAATTAAAACACGTTGCTTCGACCAAAAGCAAGGAGGGGCTGCAAACAAAACAAAAATGTTTAACATGAGCAGGGGAAAAAAAATTATTCCAAGACCAAACACTTCAATACACCGGTGGAAACTTACCAGAAATGTGAAATGCAGGGGCTTTAGAGGTATGAAATGAGCACATTTTTGAAAGCTTGTATGAATAAGTCAGCAAGAGGAACCAACAGAGGAGGTGTGATTTGACAAAGAAAGAAGAAAGATCAACCTTAAAAGCAAGGTAAAGTAATGAGATACAGATTGTGGTGGGATAGATGCAGGGGAAGGAGGAGAACCAGCATGTGGAGAACAAGGAGAAATTAAATCTTATTTTCAGAGGTATTATGAAGAGATGTTAAATACATGTTCTGCTTATTACAAAAGGTAGGGTCTGCATTTTGTTTATGTGTGTGTGCCAGGAAAGACTACAAATGCAAAAACAATTGATGGACGGAATGTTGCACAGTTGCAAAACATTCACCCCCAGTCACAGATCTGGGTGTAATCCATCGTTATTTTGCTCACCACACCAATCCAGTTCAGACATGGCCATATGCAAATCCGTCTTGACCCTATGCCTCATGGGAACAGTCCAACCTAAACTGCTAAGCCATGTCTTCCCTGGACCGGAATCAAGCATCCTAGGACCAGTTTCTGACTATCAGCCGTCATCAGCCAGGATAGCTTGATTCCATGGCATGGAGAGCACGGGACTCACGTCTGAGCATGCCCGTCCCACTCGGGGTGACAAATGCAAAAACAACAATTGATGGACGGAATGTTGCAAAATGGCAAAACATTAACCCCCAGTCACAGATCTGGGTTTAATCAATCGTTATTTTGCTCACCACACCACCCCAGTTCAGAAATGACCATATGCAAATCAGTCTAGACCCTGTGCCTCATGGGAACAGTCCAGCTTGAACTGAAAGGCCATGTCTTCCCTGCACAGGAATCAAGCATCCTTGGGCCGGTTTCTGGCTACCAGCCGTCATCAGCCAGGGTAGCTTTATTCCAGTGGCATGGAGAGCACGGGACTCGCGTCTGAGCATACCTGTCCCACTCGGGGTGACAAATGCAAAAACAACAATTGATGGACGGAATGTTGCACAATGGCAAAACATTCCCTCCCAGTCACAGATCTGGGTTTAATCCATCACTATTATGCTCACCACACCACCCCAGTTTATACATGGAATCAAGCATCTTAGGACCTGTTTATGGCTATCAGCCATCATCAGCCAGGTTAGCTTGATTCCAGTGGCATGGAGAGCACGGGACTCACGTCTGAGCATACCCGTCCCACTCAGGGTGACAAATGCAAAAGCAACAATTGATCGACGGAATGTTGCACAATGGCAAAACATTCACCCCCAGTCACAGATCTGGGTTTAATCCATCATTATTTTGCTCACCACAAGCAAGCCTGGCTGAAGAAGGGTGACATACCCTGAAACCGGTCCCAGGATGCTTGTTTCCGATCCAGGGATGGCCTGGCCTGGCAGTTCGGTCTGGACTGTTCCCATGGCGCACAGGGTCAAGACTGATTTGCATATGGCTGGGTCCAAACTGGGGTGGCGTTGTGGGCAAAAGAACAATTGATTTAACCCAGATCTTTTGACTGGGGGAGAATGTTTGCATAGTCAGCATTCCGTCCATCATTTGTTTGCAGAAACACTACAGCTCAAACATAAGTAGCACTGCAGTTAGTGTGCACACATAACACTACAGGACACCACAACACAGTATTGCACCTAGATTATGCAGACACAGTGTTAGTAAAGTAGCCAGAGTAAACATACACTGGAACTGCAACCACAACCGACCCCTCCCCAACAGCAGCCATGGTCACTACTATTAGCACAGCAACCTTCCTGCTGACAACCAAAGGCACCGCTAGCACTGAAGGCAGAGCAAACTCAACACAATAACAGGCACATGCTGATAAAATACAGTACACTTGAGCGGACTGTAATTTATTAACCACGAAGAAGGGGAAAGGGCCATTCCTGTTTAAACTCTACTACCCCTGGCCCCCAAGCTAATACAAATGTACACACAAAGAGGGGTGTGTAGAGTACACAATAGACACAATTAAGACAAATTACTCAATTTAGAAAAACTGCCCTCACTCACATACAGAAGTATGTGACATGCTTCATCATAGGGCCTGCTACAGGCGCCCTGGTGTAGCCACATCCAGGGCGGAGCATAAGGGAGGGGGAAAAAAGATAATAAATTCCACACTACTAGACGTACAACACAATAGTGTCAATACAAACAACACGTAACACAAAATGAGGTGAAAAGCTGTGCAGAACACCCTGTGGCTGAACTGATAGTGCGACAAAAAAGTGCAGTACAAGGAAGTGATTACAACTGATTAGAGGTGCCAATAGAAAAGAACTACTTTATTCACCATAGTTTGGTACCCCTACCAGGATTAAAAGTAAAAAAAGGATGGGAGATGTCTTAATGAGGTTCCTCAAGACTTCCCTCCTACCACTGCTGAAGTCAACATGTTTCGACCGATAGAATTGTGCCTCGAGAGGTCACTCCGGTCTTCGTCAGGACTGTCGCAATCAGCGCCACTGTAGGCCCTCCGGTAATTCGGTCAGTTGACCCTCAGAAAGAAGTATGTCTACTGGGTCCGTACTCTTCCTGGTTTTGTAAATCACAAGTGGAGGCTGATCCCAATAGTGCGGGAAAACATTCACTGTAAGGGAGGAGAGAGAGTTTGATGAAAACCCCTGGTTCTTATAATCACTCTCTCTAGAAACCCCCAGTCTGTTTCCAGCCTCTTTATTCATAATATTATTCATGATGTGTTATAAGTTGAAAAATAAAAACTGTAGCAATAACAGTGTATCTCCTATGCTTCTGACCCGGGTACTAGACTCCGTCCCCTCAGGGTTTTAAGCATCAATCACTCGTTCACCAATAGTAACGAATTGTGATATTTGTCAAAAAGCAAACCCCTGCATGCTGCCAAAACCACTTGATGTACCCCCATACATCCCCCACACAATCACAAACATGCAAATCAAACTTTTTAGGAGTGTAAATAAGTTCTGACCCCCGAATCGGGTAGGTATAACCCCTTGTTGTAAAACTCACTGAGTTTATGTATTGCATAAACCCAAACTGGTGTCCGACAGGAGGGTCTCCCAAGAACACAATCTAGAAAAGAGTAATGTCGGAGGTTTATGTATTCGGTATCATCAAGACATCGGTAACTCATCGGTGGTGCCTTCATCCACCAGTGAGCACACCGGGTCAATGGTTCTCTGCCCAAATTCTAGCCCCCTCGTCGTCCCTCTCCTTACCGTTCTAAGGGCTAGCCCTGCCCTAACTGCCTGTATGCCGTAACACCGCAAAGGTGGAATGCGCGGTGTTAGGACCGTATTTCAAAGCAAATCGTAGCTCCACCCATGGCGACCCACGTGTTCACGTGTGGTCATTGTGACGTCATGCGTGGTGTGTCCAAGCCTACAGAGAGCTCTGGGAGTTGTAGTTTAGTGGTGTTTACCACGCCAAGGGTGTACGCGGTATTAAATGGGAGTTATAAGCTAGGCTGGGTTCTTAAACTACTCCTCCCACGGCCTTCCATGTACAATAGACGTGGTCTCCCTGATGTCAAATATATCGCATCTGGGCCAATCTGGGTCGCTCGGAGAAGTGGTATTCCGGCAATTTAATGCGGGATCAGTCTCCCATGTGTATGCTCCCTCTAGAGGTCACTCAAGACTGGCTAGCAGTACATATCCATGAATAAAGGTAAATTGTATAAATCATGAATTATATCGGGAAGATAAACGTTTCAATGCATGTCTGTCCAAACTGTTTAACAGAGCTCACTAATTCATTACCTATCCCACTTCAGTGCCATCTGCAGGCATTTTGTCACGTTCCATAGTAGTCTAGCCAGCCATTAGAAAGCGACTCATGCCCCACATATGGTGTTATAATGAACCCATCTGCAAGTAAGATATCTCCTGTATGGGGTGATAGTATATTGTCATTGGGCATGAACCTTATCGTCCAAAAACATTGAGGACATCGAGAAACCTAATTATTTCAATACATAGGTGTCAGATCTCACTGATGCCAGTTTAGTATCACAGCAGATTATCTAATTTCTCCCCAGAGTCTGCCAAGGAATGTCATCATTCCTACCTGGTGACCCCTAAGGCGATACACCCATCTCTGTTCTCGTTAGAGTAATACCCTCTGGTCACCTGCTTAGTGTCTACCTGGTCGGACCCTCTCTATCACGGTCCATCTCAGATTTTCTATGCTGTGTCCTGTTTCTTGGAAATGTGCTGTTAGTTTCGTATTTGTCTTGCCGCACCTTATCGTGCTGCGATGTTTTGTGATCCTAATCCGCACCTTCCTACTGGTCATCCCTACATACCTCTTCTGACATGGGCAGGTTATTAGGTAAATCACCCCCTGGGAGTTGCAGTTTGTATGTGATCTCTGTTCCCAGGGAGTACGAAGTCCTAAATCTACGGATGTGGTATTGCTCGTGAGGTGGCAAACACTGCATGATCCACATCGTGTGTGTCCGATCAATTTTGGTAGGCCTGCCATCATAGTCGTCTCCCTAGCTACCCCCAATCCCTGGGTCTAGTATGTATTAGCAGATCTTTTAGATTTTGACTCCGTCTGAAGGAGAAAAGAGGTGTCTCTATCCTCAAGCCCCCTGAGTTCTGTATCTTCCAGTTTTTCAAAACTAAGCATTTGATTTGCTGTGAGGCAGTGTTGAAGGTTGATACAAACACTGTTTTTTTAGTTTGAGGTCTCATGGTCTTAGAGAGCAACGAGTCACGGTTTGCATGTAGTGCTCTTTTCTAGCTTTTTTGATGACCCTAGTAGGGTATCCTCTCTGTTGCAATCTCTGTGTTAGAGCTTCCGATTCCACGACAAAATCCTCCTTTTCCAAACAATTCCGACGGATTCGGAAAAATTGGCCGACTGGCAAATTTTCTCGAAGAGAGCGGACTGTAATTTCTCAGGCTCTGGATTGCATTTATCTGTAGCGCCTGCTCTGTAATTCCAAAGCACAAAACTATGTGTGTCCCTTACTCACGGGTAGCTTCGGGTGCTGGGGAATGAGGGTCACTGCTTCACTGCGGGCTGAACACAACCCTTTGGTAATACAACGACTGCGCCGACAGCCTGCTCCAACCCCAATGTATCAGGTTTGGCGGTGGTAGGAAACGCCAGATTGGAGCTCCCTTAGGGGCGCTCAGGCGAGGCCAGGAGAGATAGGAAATGGAAGTGGGTGAGAATGAACGAGGGGTGGAAATCTGTGAGGCTGCATGAGGAGAGTGAGTTGAGGAGAAGCAACACTGAACAGCGAAAGGAGGGCAATGAGGGGGCAGAAGTTGTTACATGGACTGACTTGAGGCTTATACATTCTCTGTTCACCTAACCAGCCTTCAAACAAGCAGTTTGCATATCTCTTTTTTTTCCGGATAGTGAAATTGAGGTACAGGTTTCTAAATTGATTTGCCCAGAATCACACAGTTTGAAGGTGTTGATAGCTTTTAGTGAAACCTCAGTTCTCTGAGCTCTTTTCTGGACATTTAATAACTTGATTATGTTCTTTTATATAAAACCACTCATTTGTAAATCAGTCTACAGCAAGAGCTTGAAGCAGAGCCATGCAGAACACTGGAGTAGGGTTGTACCAGAGGTTCTGTGTCCAAAACACTTTGTGGTAAATGACATGTTACTTTTTAAGTGAAAGCCGGTAGAGTGTGTGAGAGGAACATTCTGTCGCTACAAAAAGCAGTTACTTGTTTTCAGCAGGAAAGACAACAGGCTCATGGCAGATGTTCTGTCAAACCAGCTGTAATTAAAATAAAGATAGTTTGCTAGCTTTGAAAGCTGCCAGCGTGATGGAGATGGATGGATAAGGAATGCATTTATGCACAAGAGATTATTTGGTGATTGTTTACTGCAAGCTTTTCTCTTATTGCAGTGTGGCTGTAACATCCGCTTTTAAGCAGTAGAACACATACGTGTAAGACGCTTGATCACCTTTCGACTCCATCAGGATGAGTAAAAGTCAGTAAAGGAAAACACTAGGGAGATTGTGAGGTGCACGGGGGGGGGCTTGTTGGAGTGGCTGCTAGGTTGTCAGTGAGCAGGGGCGGCTCTAGGCTCATGGCGGCCCTGGGCAGGGAGTGTAGGTAGGGGGCCCCGGAAGAGGGGATTCGGGCGAGGTGCAGCGCGGAGGCCAGTGAAGAGGGGGGGTCAGGGTGTTTGGAAGTGGAACAGAGCCGGAGGCCACCAAATCCCTGCCAGGGGCTGCCACGCAAATATGTATCCATCCTCAAAGGATTATTATATTAAGGTAATATATTGGCGTGGTGGCCCCTGGGGTTTGGTGGCCCTGTGCAGGCGCACAGCTTGCACATGCCTAAGGCCGCCCCTGCAGTGAGGCACGCACAGGGATGCCGGCAACCATGGAGTCAGGACAGGGAGGTGTACGAGTTCCCTGGGAGGCCTGAGCTGTCAGTGACAGCAGAGAGCAGAGCAGAGCTATGACTAAGGAGAGACAGCTCATTTAAACAAATATTAATATAAAAGTTCACTAAAGTGCTGTAAAACACTAGAAATTAAGTAATATCAGATCACTGCATGAGCCGAATCCACACTGAGAACACCCGCTTCCCAGAGACATCAGTAAAATGAGAAACAAAAGTGCCAAACCCTTCTGCAATGCATATTTTATAATACTTTTACTTCTATTTGACAGCCATCAGAGGTGCTTTCCTGCCCGAATACCACACCACGATAGCATGAGGCCCGTGGACATCTATCACCAACAGCAGTGCAAGTCAGCTGCTCCCTCTGGACTGTGCATTCCTGATCCCTGCACCAGCTAATAGTGAGCTCAAGGCAGCAGAGTCTCTCTTAAAATGCCTGCACTCCTGCCGTTCCAAACTGCTTAAAGGGACTGATAGGAGGGGCGTTTCACGAAATGTGTTCTCTCTCTAGAACGTATGTCTACGAATACGAGACAGCCATGTTAGGGGTAAGAATCCCTCTCCGAATTACTAACCGTGCCCTATAGTGCGCATGGAGTAGTGAGCAGGACTTTGCTTGCCCAAGTTGGTGGTGAATCAACTTTGGAGTGTGGCTTTTTGGGATGATCGTTTGCCAGTGTTGTGCTTGAAGTACCCTGTCAGGAATAAAATACATGCTTGTTTAACTTATACTGTGTAAGAAACATTCATGCTCGCACAATGAAACCACCCGCTGCCGTGATCCATTGCACCCACCCTTCCCCATGCGGAGCCAATGATAGATAAAGCAAATGAAAAGCAGGACGGGGGCGTGGCTTGGTGCTGGCAAAGATGGCCGCCTAAAGGAAGAGCTCCGCCGGGGCCGAGGCCCAAAACCTTGAAATCTGGGATACTTCCCGCATTGGTGGGCCCAGAACGCCCGCAGTGCTATCGGAACACCAACAAACCTGACTGCTGTAAAAATCCTGTCAAAAAAGGACTGATATCGCGCCGTCTTCGGACTCGGAGTCGGGCGAGGAGTGCTAGTGGAGGCCCCTCATGAAGATCGGGAGCGAGCTGTGTATCCGTCCCTTTCGTGAAACCGGCCCGGCTGTGGGCCCTCACAGGTACGGACCAGCGGGATCCCCCTTCCTCCCCCACGCCCCAACCCATGACCCGCCGTTGTCTGCCAATGAGGTTCGCTTGGACATCGGCGGTTGCGGTGGAAGGCAGAAGCCTGCTGCCCTGGCTCCCCCAGATGTCAGCCTGCTCGCCACCGTGACCTGAGGAGGGCCGGACTCCCACAGACTATACCTCCGTGCTCCTAATTTTGTACTGCCCGACTGAGCCCGGGGATTGAGACTGGGGCAGCGAGCCTCCGTTTCATTTCACCCCCCCATCTATGCACCCCAAGTTGCCTTCTGGAACGCATGCGTGACTGGCCCCCTGAATAAAGCAACTCCGCTGAAAACACCGGGGGTCAACAGCGGTGGGAGACGGAGGACACTAGTGATATACGGAGGGACCCGCTAAACACAACGACCCTGCGCCCATGGATAATATCGCTGAGGTGGGGTTACATCAGACAAGTGCAGGGATCCTTTGGTGCAGTGAAGTGATGCCCGCCATCTGCCTGGCAAGACAGAGGTTCCAGTAACGACAACATCGCTGACACTCAGCGGGGTGGACCACACCTGGGGCCTGTGTTGGGACGTCCCAGAGCAAAGGGGCCACCCTAATGATCAGAGGCCATCGACTCGCACGCCCCTACAATGAAGCTTAAAGGTGGTGCAGCAGTACAGGCCAACAAGCTTGATAAATATGCAGTACTGAAGCAGGCGCCACCGGACAACGGGGCCCCGAGTGGGCAGTCTGGCGACAACGAACCATCCCTCAGCTCAATAATGGTGGCCATCCAGGTTCTGGGTAAGCATGAGCGGATTTTGCGGATTGGCAATCCGCGAATTTTGCGGATTTGCGGATTCGCAATCCGCAAAATCCGCGAATTCCCGCGAATTTGCGGATTTTTTTTTTTTTGTGTTCGCCCGTGTTTCTGCCAGTTCGCGAGGGTTTTTACAATTTCGCAAATTGCGAACTTACCTGTCGGGTCGCAAGTTTCGCGAACTTGTTGTTTCTACGTGTCCAGCCTGTTTGGGACACTCTTCTTCATCACTGCCACTCTCTGTCACCACTGCCACTCTCTGACTACTCATGCCACCCTCTGGCCCACCCATGCCACCCTCTGGTTCATCACCACACCCTCTGGTTGTCCAGTGTACATTATTTTCGGCAAAGCAAAGCACACCTTCCCTGCCTCAAGTGACCTGAATTAATTTGGGGCTGATTAATGTGTCACAGAATATTTTTTTAGCTGGCACCTGCTTCCTTAGTGCGCCCTGATTAGTGATCTTTTGCACTTGCTAAGTGCTTTCATTGTTGCAAAATTAGTTACAACACCTGCCCTGCCCCAACTGACAATAATGAATTAGGGGCTGATTAATGGATTTTAACTTCCAGCCTGGCTCCTGCTTGTCTCCCTTAGCTGTAATTCAGGACCTTTGTGGCATATGTGTAACTATTCTGAGGTTCAGAGCAGGGTCACATAATAGTTTCAACTGGCAACTGAACTCTGGAGGGGCCCCTCAGGAAGCACTACAGGAAATGGCTACTAATGATGTGCCTGAACTTTTGAACCTGGTAAGTAGTTACTTTCAGTTTTGCTAAGATCGTATTTCTGCAATTTTGCACTTATTCGCGGGGCGCGAACTCACGCGAACAGTGCGAGCAGCGCGAGCAAAATCCGCTGCTCGCGGATTTGCGGATTTTGCGGGAAATTCGCAAATCTCGCGGATTGCGGATTTCCCGAAAATCCGCAAAATCCGCGAGCGTAACGGATTTTCCGCCCATGCTTAGTTCTGGGTGCCACGCTTGAAACCAAAATTGACAAGGTCTCCATTGAAAGGAACCTGTTGAGAGCGGACGTGAATAAAACGACAGACAGAGTTGAGGTAACTGAGACGAATGTCGCGGAGCTCCAATACTCAACTAAAAAGCTGGAAGAGCGGGTCCAACCGCTGGTGCACCAGCACCGCCAAATGGCCTTTAAACTTGAGGACCAGGAGGGGCGGGCTCGCAATTTTGCAAGATGCTCGCCTGCAAGGGGACCTCCGCTACGAAAACACCACGGTGCGCTTCTTCCCGGATTTCACTCTTAAAGTTCAACAAGAGCGGCGCTCCTTTGTTGGGATCAAGAGGGCACTATGACATGATGTTCTTTCCCGCGAAGCTCAAGATCATCACAGACGGGAAATCATGGTTTTTCACTGCCCCATCGGAGGTAGGTGCAGGCATGGCTGGACAAGGCAACAACATGGAAGTCAGAAGCGACCTTAGGAAGGCAGCTAGAGAGACACCCGTGCCCACTCGCCGGGCTTGGCAGAAGGCAGATCAGGCTCAGCCAGGCGAAGTCAGCAATCCTGGAGGTTGAGATCTGTTAGCTCGGTGACACTGGAGGCCAGGAGGGACTGAATGGATATTCTTATGGTGTTGGACGTGTGGAACTGCCCCAGCAAACTGTAATGTATAATACTTAACGGGATGGTATGGGGGTGGTAATACGCCATAAGGGATTGGCCCTGCGGGACTAATGGGTCCCCACAATGACACTCTCCTTTGATGGTTAGGAGCGGACCGCAAGAGGCCAGAGTCGGTGCTAGCCTACACTCCCCCGCAATTGTTGATCTGATCTATTCATTGGGCGATAGGCGCTCTGCTAGTTGGGGATGTGGGTAGTTTTAAACCTATGCAGCAGGGTAGCAGGGAGGGGGGTTGGTCTCATGGGAGTAATATGCTCATATCTTTCGTAAGCAGTTTTCAGGGATTTTGGGAGGTGGGTTGTGAGTGGAGCAGTTATTGGCCACGCTCAAGCAAAATGTCTCTAATTTGGTTGCATTGCATGTTTAGAGAGCATGGCAGGAACCTTATCTGTAAAAATGAGTCCGCAATGGGATAAGAGTCTTAAGCTCCTTAGTGGGAACGTCAACGGTTGGGGGACATAAAATGAAGTATTGTGCTCCAGTGCATAAAACGACAGGCTCCAGATGTTGCACTGCTTCAGGACACACACCTAATTGGCAACACCTGCAAGGCGCTAAACAGATGGGGGTACAAACTGGTGGCACAAGCCGGCTTCACCGCCAGCTCTCAAGGGGTGGGCATTCTCTTCAAACACTCCTTTCCGTTCTACATAAAACACCTCTGTACCGACAAGCTGGGAGTTACACGGCGATCTCAGGGCAATGAGAGGGTCATATCCTTACACTATTAGCAGTTTATATCCCACCGGGTCTCCAAGGCCAGTCCTACAAGCACTTGGGGGCTTTCATACTCTCCCTTCCAGAAGGACACCTTGTGATGGGTGGAGATTTCTACGCAGTTGTATCGGGCCATCTCGACCAATATCCACCTCGAGATATTGGCACGGCGAGCAGTTGGCTCTCTAACTTCCTCAATGCCTTTGATCTCTTGGACCTCTGGTGGGTGCGCCACCCTGATCTCAAACACTACACGTTCTACTCTGGTCACATCACACCTTCACCAGAATCGATTATATCCTCATGCCCGAGCAACAGAACACAACCATCCAATAAATCAGACATCTGGCAAGGGGTATCTCCGATCACTCCCCACTGTGGGCGCACTTAACAATTGGGGACAAAGGGGTAGGTTGTGTAGCGCCCATTAAGCCGTGGTATCTCCATAACCCCGAAGTCAAAACCACACCTATACAAACTCTCGACCATTACTTCCAAGACAACGAAGGCACAGTCAACTCCCCTACCACCCTCTGGGAAGCTTTTAAGACAGTCATTAGGTTCCATGCGCTCTCAGCCATAGCCGGGTCGCACAAAGAAAAAGACAAAGAGATGACTCATATTGAGCATGACCTCCTCCGCCTCGAAGAGGCGGCGAAGGAAGGGGAGGATCAGGACTCCTTCCATAAGCTGCAACTAAAGGAAATGGAATATAAATCTGTAGAGACTGACGCAGCCAAAACTCTCGCAAGAGACAGGGATGGGCGATTATACGAACAAGGAGACAAAGCTGGCAAACTGATCGCATGGTCAGATAAGAAAGAGAGAGCGAAAAGACTGTTACCAGACCTCAAGAGTAGCTCTGGCGCCATATCGACAGAACCCCACGACATTGTGCTCAAATTTGCGAACCACTTCAGAAAGGTATATCAGAGCATCTCCGATCTGCCGGAAGAAGACTACTCCGCACTTCTTGTAGATATCCAACTACCTACCCTTACAGACTCCGACAGGCATTCTTTAGACAGTGCACTGACAAACAACTAAATTTCTATAGCAATAAGAAGTCTCCAGCCTGGGAAAGCCCTGGGCCCCAACGGACTGCCCATTGAACTCTATAAGCTTAAACCCGACAAGTTGGCCCCGTATCTTAGGAAAATGTTTGAGGATAGTAAAGATCATGGCCTACTCCCACGTGATTAACCAATCGCCACGTTGGTCACCATAAGCAAGGAAGGGAAGCCGAAAGACGAATGCTCCTCCTATAGGCCCATCTCCCTGTTAAATGCGGAAACCCAAAATTCTGGTCAATGCTGGCAAACTGACTTAGACAAGTAATAGACAAATTGGTCCACCCTGACCAATCGGGCTTCATGCCACACCGTAAAACTGCACTCAACTTGCGAAGGCTACACAAAGTTCTGGGCCGCCTAGCCACCATTCAAGAAGATGCAGTAGTAGTCTCAATAGATTTCACCATGGCGTTTGATACACTCGAATGGGCGGATCTGATGGTGGTCTTCAAGAAGTTGGGCTTCGGCCCCAACTTCATTGGCTGGGTACAGCTCCTTTATGCTGAACCATTGGCCCAAGTGGTAGTCAATAACAAGGGTTCTGAGGTGTTCACCCTTAGCAGGGGAACTCGACAGGGGTGTCCCCTCTCGCTCTTACTCATCGCCCTTTCCCTCGAGTCATTAGCAGCCTGGATACGGAAAGACCCCTCCATCAGGAGACTCAAGGGGGCGGAGGGGTGGGAAGACCGAATCTCCCTGTACGCAGATGACATTCTTTTATATCTCGCCTCTCCCCAGAAGTCGCTGCGAGTCATCCTGGATTTCTTCACCAATTTTGGGAGAAACTCTGGCTATAGAATTAATTTGAGCAAGTCGCTACTATACGTCCTGCACGGAGACCCTCCCCCCTTGCCAAGGGACTGCCCCATCCTGACAGCTGCAGACCAATTTAAATACCTGGGCATTTTTATCACAGCCAATGTTAAACTCTACTAGGAGCGTAACCTTCTCCCCCATCTACAGAGGTTCAAACGAGATGCCACGACTTGGATGACCCTGCCGCTGTCACTACTGGGACAAGCAGCCCTTTTTAAAATGATGACCCTACTGTGTTTCCTATCCGCCCTCCAGAACTTCCCAGACCTAGTTCCGCCTAAGTTTTTCAAAGCCATCGAAAGCATCCAAAGGGATCTATTATAGGACGGTAGACCGCGCATAGCTCTCCACAAATTCATGCTCCGATGGTATGACGGAGGCATAGGGCTCCCTGACATTAAAAAATATTACTGGGCAGCTCACCTTGCATCCGTAAATCACTGCACTTACCGTGTTGGTGATGACCGAGTTACAGAATGGACAAGTGGCTACTCCCAGGGGGCAAATTCACCAGGGCACTTTATTCCAGGCCCAACAAGTACTCACTAACAGGACCCACACAACACTTGGTCCAACTCTGGCATACGGTCAACCGTAGCTTAGGCTGCAGCAAAAAACTCGCACTCGCCACTCATCTGTGGAACTCTGAGCGCCTGGGCTCACTTGGGAGGACAAGGGGCTTTGATAAATGGGACCTAATTAGGCTCCCCCGTATTGGGGATCTTTGGGGAGTGAACGGGGTGGTCTCATTTGGCTCATTCCAACAGACACACAAGTTAGCGGACACAGAATATTTTAGATACATAGAAGTCCGACATTCCCTGCAAACTAACATCCCCACCAGGTCCTCCCCTCCGGAATCCTCTCCTCTGAAGGACAGACTGCTAGATGGGTATTTGCCAGACAAAGCCATCTCCCTCACATACAAAAAGCTCACCAGCAACACCCCAGACCCCCTAGTATCATTGAGGGGGCAATGGGAGCGAGAAGGCCTAGAACTAAACGATGAAGAATGGCAGGAAGCACTGTCCTACCCAGGTTTTCGCACTGACCAAAGCCGTTATAGCTTGGCGGTCGACAGTGAGGGGAGATGCCAAACTGCCGCTCCTGGCTTCTGGTTTTTGCCCTCTCTGCCCTCCTCTGCCTCCTCTGCCGTAGCCCGCTCCTGTAGTTCGTTGCTTGCTCCCGTTCCTGCAGCCATCTCTACACCACATTGGATCGGGTCTACATACATCAGGTACATAACTAACACCCCCGGAATATCGGGAAGCTGAACATCAGTGGGGGCGGTGGTGGCGGCAGCAGTTTTCGGGGAAGAGGCAGAAGGCCGGACACAGGATCAGGCACTGGCAAGTGTGCTGCGAGGCCCACAAGAGGGCTTTTAGTGGATCTTAAGAGTGCAAGAGTGCGGCCTCCCTTTGCTGGAGCCTGCAGAGTAAAGTGCCTGAGAGACTCCACGGAGGTGGCCCAACTAGGTTGGGTGCGACTTGCAGCCCCCAGCGTACCCTGCTCTCGCTCCTCCCCCTGTCACCCAGCCTGAGACTGGGCCAAGCTGCACCTGCTTCACGCAACCTCGCATTTTGCCCCCCCACCCCAACCAAACTCCTACTCATCTTCTCTCCCATTTGGGGTGGTGGCAACGGGGAATGCGGTCAGGGTAAATCAGAGGAGCACCCCTGCCAAAGGACAAGGAAAAGGTCAAGGAGGCTGCAGCCAAAGATCTCTCCAGTATGACCTCCCCAGTAACTTGTCCATCAGATAAATAAGATAAAAACCGGCAGCAAGAATTGGGTGTCTCAACGGATGCAATCTTAACCCACACAAGCAACCGGCCAAAGGTCATACCAAAAACACCTACAGGGGTGGCTTCAGAAGCAAAACGGGGAGGCAGCACCAGAGCTATCTCTGAGGTCCCAGTTAGGCACTGCTCAGCACTAAACAGCAGCAAACGGGTGCTGATTTCGATCATTTTAAAAGTTGGAATAAAATCCACTTCGGACAATCAACACTGCAATGACCTTCGGGCCCTCAAAGCAAGAGATTAAACCACCACCAGTACAGTCTCTGTGAGTAATGCTACCATGAGCACTCCCAGCGAAAAAAGGACCACGAACTGTGAGAGCGGGAGGAGTAGTCCCCAGGCACCCAGCGAGCGGGCTTGGAAGCCCCGCACAAAGCATCCAATGCAGTTCCAAGCCTCCAACTCTTATCATCTAAAGCCCTCCTCCCACCGGAACTCAGAAGAAGGCAAAATAACCAAGTTTTCGAGGCACAAATACACCACCACCACTCTTCCGTCGACCTCCTCAGTCAGCAGACACTACTTCCAACTTCACCTGCAAACGACGGCCCCCAAGGCCTCAATGAAGGGGCCCCCACCAACCAGACGACCATAAATACCTCGAGTTTAATTGGGAATCCGACAAAATCTCCAGGCGCTCAACACACCGAAGCTCAGGAGTCTGTTTTCTCCAGTATCAACACAAACAATTGCAACCAGCCTGGCTTTTCTTCGTTCTTGTCAGAAGTGCCAGCGGAAAACCCAAAAGGGTCAGAACCCTTGCCAGGTTAAACCACAGGAGGAGTGGTTTCCTCTACCCAGATATGCATTGTTTAACCCACTTGTCGCATCCCTCTTAAACAAGGGAACCACCCAGCAGGACCCCGAGTTTTCTACAAGCTCCCATGTCAGCACGTTCAAATTATTGGGAACATAACGCCCAGACATCTCCAACTAAACCAGGCAGTCTCCCAGTATACTCAGCTTGGCAGCTTTTGTTACAAACAATGGATACAATCGCCAAAGCAATGACTTACCATGCAGATACGCTGGACACCCAAATGGAAGTCCTAAACATCCTAACAATACACGTTCAGGGAGTAGAACAGAAACTGCATAGTTTCAATTAGATGATCTTGAGGGTGCCGTGAGACCTGGAAAGAACATACCAAATGTGCCACTGCCACTGCACCCAAATAATTGACAAATTAGCGGTGGTCCCCAGCCTTCTGTCAGACCTTTTAGTCACAACTAGGGAAGTTCCAACAAAGAATGTTTCACGAACAGATATAGATCAAGAGGCACTACGGGTTATGGACACCGTACAACTCTGCCCCACGGGGGCACATTACCAGTGGAATGGAATCTAACTTAGAACAAACACAGACAGAGTCAACCACATCTAGCTCAGCAAAAACCTTTGACAGTTTAAAAGTTTCTGCTCTTCAATTAATTGATCAATGTGAGCAATCTTTAGGTCAGCCGTCAACAGCGACCAAGACATTAACCAAGCGGGAGAGAAAACGCCTTAGAAAAACAAGAAACAGAAGAAACTCCAGACAGGCAGCCAACTTATTTCCCGACAAAACCGACCAGGGTACTAAACTGAGTGGCCCTGACTCGTCTTTACCTCCCCCGGATGCAATTTTAAACAAGGATCAATTTAACTCCTTATTCACCTTACCTACTATACCCAGCTGTTTAAATGACACCAAAACGGAACAACCGCAGTCTGGGAAAATATACAGTATTTTTAAGCCTCCAAGGAAAGAGAAACATCTTTTATCCACCCAGGCTACACAAACCACGCAAACTGCGAAACCCTCAACTTCATCAAGGAATGTTACGAAAGAATTCAGCACACTCTGCTCACGGGTAGTAAACTTGGCTACTGACAACGAGCAGGTAAGAAGATCGCCACCCAGATTTAACCCATGATCTCAACTCGGGAAGCAAAAATGCAGCTTGGACAAGGGTCAACGAACAATGTTCACTAAACAACACCAACGTCATTCCGACCATACCATCGACTATCATAGAGCCCATACCGGCCGACAAAGTAACGGTAAGGGGTGCACATCAAGAGCAGCAGTGGGACACTTCTTCACAAAATAACAAATTGAACTTTATCCCCCACTATGTCTCAAGGGGAAACCATGTTATCATCAATAGAAGTGTCCAGGTAACACACTTTAAAGCCTTGCCCCCTCAGAGCCGCATAAATACCTGTGATATTATCAGTATAGAGTTCAAACAGAACCTGCATTTCATTGGCCAAGAAACAACAACAGCAACGTTCGTGGCCAACTCTCTAATTGAACAAATTTGGCAGCGGAGGAACCAATTTGCAAAGTGGGGTATTAAGTTAAAAACTATAGCCCCCCTTGCTACAACAACCTGCTTCAACCATCTATTCAACCAACGGGCCTGTTAAAGGGAGCCAACGGCCCAGACAATCAAACCCTTCCAAAGAGGAAAGAGCCCACGACCAGGAAAATTACCATCACCTTTGCTCACCCAGAAGCCACCAAGCCTCCAGGATTCTGGGATTTAATCTCAGACGGATCTTCCTTAGACACGGCATGAACCAAAGCTCACGCAACCACCAATTTACTCCCGGGCTGTAACATCTGCTCCTGGAACATGTTCGGCCTTAGTACTAAATTAGAAGATCCAGGCTTTATGGAATTTATTACAAAGTACAACATCCTTCTCTTTAAGGAAACCTGGCTAACAAACTCCACACCCATAACTGGCTACAAGGAATTTCTAAAGCTGGACAAAAAAATCACTAACCAAGTCAGAGCTAAAGGGGGCCTTCAATTTTTATTTCAACCAACATTCCCTGGCAAGTTTCCACCATAGACCTGGAGTTTTCTTGGTTGCAATGTGTCAAACTTGAAGCTCCGCCCCTCAATTGTTTGCTTATTCATCTACATTCATCCAGCATACAAACAAAAATGGACAAGAGATGACCATTTATCAGCAACACTGGTAACATTAAAACCCGCCCGCTTAGATGCGACCATCATCCTGTTAGGGGATTTTAATATGAATGTAATGCAAAATGGAAATGAAGGATCCAAAGAGCGCACACAGGCCCCGCACCAACATGATACCCTTGGAACAAGAGGTGCGGCCTGTTTGGTTGACCATTCAATGAGCATGCTTAATGGGAGCAGCCCGACAGACAGCCCTGCAGCATATACTAGGATCAACCAAAAATCAGCTTCAACCATACACTATACCTCCACGGATCAAGATCTCTTTCCATCTATCACGAACTTCCAAATAATGGATAGGACAGAAATCGACCACCAACCGCAATCTTTCACTTTGCTAAGAAACATAGTAAACTCAGTGCCAGCCAACGCATCATCTCAACAGACGCAATGCTACAATTTAAAATGCCTTGTATGGAAAAAAGACACGATCGGTGACATCATGGGGACATATATCCGTCTTCTGGAAAGATTTCAAACTGAACCTATAAACACAAAGGCCTGGGAGCACTTTAACCAAGAACTAAATCAAAAATCTTATAACCAGGCCACAAGAAAAAACTGTGAGATGACATCAATGGGCTGAGTGGTTCACCAAACATCTCAGGATTCAAAAGCAACAATTGAACAAACATCTTAGAAGACTACGCACCCAGGGCTCCGCCCCATCCCAGTATCTCTTGCTATTAATCTCTAGAGCAGAAAAATACCTTAAAAGAGGCACAAAGGTGGCAAAAAAAGCATTTCAAGTAGTCCTCTGGGCCAAACTCCACCATTCCTGCAAACAAAGGTATTCCAGGCCCTTTTGGGAAATCATCAACCAGTTAACAAATGGCAAGAACTGGCATTACAACTCAGATATAATGGAGGATACCTGAAAAGCACACATCGATGTCCTATACAATGAAACTCAAAAGATCAGGTAGGGAAGGATCACTTGTCCTGCATAACCTGGGTATGCAGGTTGTGTACCGAAATGTCCCAAATAAAAAACCCTCATGCACGTGTTTGATTGGCGAAAAAGCGGTTTATCTTGATTCTCTGCTAGTTGGTCACATGTTTGCATAATCATAGGGTTAGTGGTTATGCATCCTCCAGCCGGAGATTTACCCCTGGTTAAAAGCAGTAGTAAACAGTGATGTGTAGGGTGTTTCAAATTAAAATACTCGTACAGCCAGAAGTTAATCTTTATTGGATCTGGATTCGAGATAAAATTAAAAAGTTTGTGGCGTGTGTTAGCGAGTGATTAGGGCTCTCGCACACTGTAGTCAGTGATTAAATGAGGTTGACATGTTTCAGCCCTTGGTTGCCTGGTAGGTCAAGTGGGCTTTCTTCAGGTCCAAAGTGAAGGATGTATTGAGACCGAGGGCGTCTCAGTGAGTGTGATCTCCTATAAAAGAAATTGTCTATTCATATGGAGAAGTGAGAAGAGGGATCTATTAATCCTTCTCCTGGTTAGGTCTCAAGGTACCTGTAATATAACATTGACAGACAGACAAGGGGAGGGGGTGGTGTTTTTTTTTTTTAGTACTCGTGTACAAACGTTTCTGTGTTTTGATTAAAACTTATCTTATTACAGCAACTGGAAAATGGCAATACTTCAAAAGAACACACACAGTCATGGCAAAGAATAACTCACTCATTCTTTGTTAGATTTACCCATGGTACCTGGTATTATAAACGTGTGTTCAATTAAACTATGGCAACATTTCTCTACTCATTCTGTAGGCATAATACCTATGTTCACTCTTAAATTGTTAATAGTGGTTCGATTTAATCTCTCATTCACGCGGTTCGAGTGGGGGGATATTGTGTGTCGAATTGCCGATCGATCTATTTTGTGTCACACTCCACCATTTTGTCACTATTGAAAAAAGTGCCTCGTTTAATGGAGCACCGGTGCCTCGGTATGGGCTTACGCTAGCGCAATGGTATAATTATATGGGAAACACTGGCATCTGCGCGCTCAAAGGCTTAGTCACATGTATGACTACATTAGCGACGGGATTCCGCACATACCTTCAGTGGTTTTATTTTCGTGCCTCAACAGGTTCCCAGTGAGTCGAGGAGGCCTACTGAAATAATATTTACAGATATTTAGAACAAGGGGGGGTTTGGTAATAAGTTACAGTTTTCGGCGGCGTTGGCGTGTCCATCTGCTACCTGCGGTCTCGCTCCAGTCAAGACTTGTGCTGACTCCACCACTCTGGGCCCGGGAAACGAGTATCTCTTCCGGGGGCCGGTATATCGCAGAGGAGAGTTTACAGCAACCAAAGGAAGACTAGCGGTTATGTGCGGAAGTCTATCTTCCGGTTCTGTTTGTATTCAGTGCCTATAGTTGTGTGGAATTAATTGTATGTGTCTGACATAAAAAAATACTTAGATAATGCAAGGCTTGTGAATAATCGGGTTTTTAGCTATTCATTAGTATTCCCGAACTTAAATTGACAGCGGAAGAAGACTTCTAGTCTTTAGGCAGTAGTCTGTCTTCCAGAGGTGTCTAAAAATGCCCTTAGTATATATGGGAATGAAGACTGAATAAATAAGTTAAGTGTGATTTCTAGTCATTCATGGACGACACAGTTTGTACAATCAATAGTGATGGGATCAAAATTCAGAAATTAGAAGTTAGAGGTAAATCCGTAAATGTTTATAGACTGTTAGGTAGGTAGTGAAAGTTCATTAAATATGTTACAGCATAGTACTTTCGCTCAGTAGTACTACCGTCAATATCTAGTTATTTAGGCTCAACCAAGGGATGCTATCGTTCAGTCCCTGAGAATCAGTTTTGAGTCGATGCACCCACCTTTGTTCTTTTTCAAAGAGGATTTTATCAGCATTGTAGTTCTTGTTGTTGAGGGTTTCTAAAACAATCCAGTTCAGATCTTCAATCATATGGCCTGCCTCAATGTAGTGAGTAGACATTTTAATGGTACTTTTCCTGCATTTAACATTACTACGGTGTTCGCATATGCGCTGTTTCACCTTTCTGCACGTCATGCCAATGTAGCGCTTGTCGCCTAGGCATGTGATCATGTAGATCACATGACTGGTGTTGCAGTTGGTATGGCTTCTTATTGTCCATTTTAAGTCAGGTAGTAATTGTATATCTTTTACTGTTTTCGTCAGTGCGCAAACTGAACATGAACCACAGGGGAAATGTCCAGTTACTGGACAGTGATCCCATAGACGAGAGAGCTCTGCTTTTGGTTTCATTGGTGGTGGTCTGGTATGAACCAGTATGTCCTTTAGATTACGCGTCCTTTTATTGGCGAACCTTGGTTTGGGCCACTTGTTATTTACAGAGGCTAGAATTCTCCAATCCTTGTTAATTATCTTCTTTACTTTGTTTGATGCAGTGCAATATGTGGTTACACAAGTCATCAGGTCTGGTTCAGGGGCCTTTTGTGCTGATTCCAACAAACTGTCCCTATTTTGGTTTCTCGCTCTTTTCTTGCATTTGTTGATGACTCTCGGAGGGTAGTCACGCTCCTTTAGTTTTTCACACAATTCATTTGCTTGCTTTTTATATTCCTTTGTCTTGCTGCAATTCCTAGTCTTAAAAATTGACTGTAAGGAAGATTTTCCCTGAGGGGACGTGGATGAAAACTCTGATATGAAAGTAAGCTGTTTTTTGCAGTAGGTTTGAAATAAGTTTTTGTTTGCAAAGTATGGTTTTCAGCGTATATGGTAATGTCCAAAAAGTCAAATTTCTGTTTGTCTGCTGTGTACGTGAACTTTAGCCATTTATCTCTTGTGTTGATCCTTGAATGAAAGTGTTGGAGGCTCTCCATGTCCCCTTCCCAAATAAGGATGATATCAGCTATGTATTGCCGCCAGAGTAATATCTTTTGTTGGTAAGGGTTGTTAGGGTTGTTGACATGTTCTTCCTCGAAATTGCTAACGTAGAGCCCCGCTACACTTGGAGCGAATGTGCTCCCCATCGAGGTGCCATGGCACTGTTGGTATAGGGTGTCATTCTATTGGAAATAATTTTCGGTAAGGGCCAACCTGCAGCACTCTAGTACGAAATGTCTAGGAGTTTTGTGATGCCAATCATTGTTGAAATGTAATGTTTCCAAAGTGTCCAAGGTCTTTTGTTGTGGGAGGCTAGTGTAGAGGCTCTCTACATCTAGCCCCACCAGGATCATACTCCCTTCTGAGTAGTTGATGTCTCGTAAGAGATTCAAGACATCTCTTGTGTCTGAAACTGAATAGATGATGGACCCTTTCTAGAGTAAGCACCTGACTGTCTTTCCCCCGTGTGGTATTTTAACCCTTAAGTTTAAACAAGGGGACTGTGTGCACACTGAATGGCACCCATCATCACTGTGCCTTTTCCCTAGGGAATTTTTAATAGTTCAAACAACCGCAAAGGTGCACCACAAAACTTGAAACAGTAGTAATGTTAATGATATCTCTCGGAGATGTTGGAGTTCTTCTTCAAATCTTTTATTTTCAAACAATAGTCAAACATATACAGCCGACGCGTTTCGTCCCAAACTGGGACTTCTTCAGGGCTTTAAATTGGTCGGACGTCGCGTGCGTGGAAGAAAATGGAAGCGTGGTCCTGGGGTCACCTTGCCAGCTACAATTATCCTATTATTTAGGTTCTTTCCGACGCTGTATTTATATTAAATGTATGCTAGCGGGGGACAGCAATACAGATTCCTTAAAAGTTCTTCGGTGGTATACCGGATTGTGCCACCTTACTGTAAAGACTGTCTCAGTCCGTATGCTGAGTCAGATATGTAAATGATGTTGGACTGGAGGTCCTGTGAGACCACTGGAGGAGGGTGTGGGCACTGTATCCCAGCAGGCCGTTGTGGCACCCATCCACAGCCCTCGTCCTGACCAACACCCGCAACGACGCTGCGGGTGTTGGTCAGGACGAGGGCTGTGGATGGGCGCCGGCCGTTTTTACTATAACGGCCTGCTGGGATACAGTGCCCACACCCTCCTCCAGTGGTCTCACAGGACCTCCAGTCCAACATCATTTACATATCTGACTCAGCATACGGACTGAGACAGTCTTTACAGTAAGGTGGCACAATCCGGTATACCACCGAAGAACTTTTAAGGAATCTGTATTGCTGTCCCCCGCTAGCATACATTTAATATAAATACAGCGTCGGAAAGAACCTAAATAATAGGATAATTGTAGCTGGAAAGGTGACCCCAGGACCACGCTTCCATTTTCTTCCACGCACGCGACGTCCGACCAATTTAAAGCCCTGAAGAAGTCCCAGTTTGGGACGAAACGCGTCGGCTGTATATGTTTGACTATTGTTTGAAAATAAAAGATTTGAAGAAGAACTCCAACATCTCCGAGAGATATCATTAACATTACTACTGTTTCAAGTTTTGTGGTGCACCTTTGCGGTTGTTTGGACATCTCTTGTGTCTCTTAAGTAGGTTGGTGTTTTCTGCGTTATTGGTTTGAGGTATTGGTCTGCAAATTTTGACAGTAGTTCAAGTAGTGAACCAATGCCAGAAACTATGGGTCTTCCAGGTGGTGGATTGCGTGCATTATGGGTCTTCGGTAGCGAATAAAAGTATGGTATTCTTGGGGTTCTGGTCTCAAGGAACTCTGCCTCTTTTTTGGAAATCCAGTTGTTTGTTTCTGCCTCCCCCACCATCAGAGCAATGGTTCTCTGTAGTCTCGGTGTGATGTCTGTGGTGATATACAATGAAACTTCAACTGCCGGCCTTCAACTTATGGTTCCCAACTAAGCAAGGGGGCACTTGTTGCAGGTCGTGTCAAAGTCCCTCCTAACCCAGAAGCATTAGAAGTTCCCCACAGATTCGAAAAGAACAAGTTCTAAGCATCATTAAAAATCTAAGTCGTGAGGAAGCCCCAGGTCCCAAAAGCTTGACAAATTCTTTATTTTAGCAATACCCTCCATTCTGGTCCGGCCTCCTCACGCCACTCTTCTCTTACATCCTAGCATCCAGTAATATCCTAGATTCCTGGAGGGGCAGAATTGTATTTTAAACCCAATATACAAGTCAGGCGCCCTCTCCGACCCCTCCAACTACCGTTTGATAGCCCTGATTGACGTGGAGGGAAAAATGTATGCATCAAACCTGTTGGTTGATTTGGAGGACTGGGTCAGTAGATGTAATCTCATTCCCTACAGCAAAAACAGGATTCAGGGCAGGGATGGGCACACTCATGAACATCTCTGCGGTCACCCTGCTAGCCAATCAAGCCCTTGCAAAATCAATGCCCCTCTATGTAGGCTTTATAAACCTTAAAGCAGCCTTTGATAAAGTCCCGAGAGCCAAGTTATGGGCAAAAATGCAAAACTGGGGTGCCTAACTAAACTCCTGGAGGCCATAATTAATCTGTATTCCCAGACGTGGGTACAGGTCAGGAAAGGAGACGGGCGCAGCACAATCAAAAAGTTTCAAGCTCTTAATGGGTTAAAACAAGGGTGTGTGTTGGCACTCTGCCTCTTCAACATCTACATTGCCGACCTTGATAAACAACTCCGGTCAATTCAATCTGACCCCCCTAAATTGGGCAAAATACCTACACCCAGTCTACAATACGCGGATGATATCGTGCTCCTTACACAAACACCTGTAGCCCTGCAGCGACTCATCACCAAATTAGGAGCTTATACCACCTCGGCTCAACTAACCATCAGTTAAAAATAATTTACCCTTAGGGTTCTCAAATACATATACTTATTCACATCATGCATTCGAATACTAAACTGCTGGAGCAACTCCGAAGGTCAAAACTGTAAGGATATGACAAAGTTTATTCTTTACAGAGCATATAATATTAAAAATGATCAATTGATCATGGTCAGTACATTACACTTTAAAAATAGTGCGAAAAGCACAATTATAAAACAATAAAAAATCAACAATTCCCTAAGAGAAAGAAAAATAGCAGCGAATTTCACACAATATAACTGTGTACTATACGGAAGGAAAACTACAACAGGCCACAACAATAAACCCTTAATGCATTAATCTGTTTATCACTAGGAACATTACATGGGACAAGTAATCTTTCGCTATGCCAAGTGTCCTGTTACGGATTTAACTGGTGTGTTTGCGTCGACGCGTTTCGGCGGATCTAAAAGTTTATTTCCACCATCTTCAGGACAATTTAATAAAGAGATCCTTCTAACTGGTCTTCCATAAACTTATCTAACAAAGACATGATACAATTAAAAAATGTATTGTTGGACAGGCCACATGAAGGGCCGCTCTCCCCCAGCCCAACCAGGCCCGAGAGCCGCCACGACAGTACCACGCATCATCATTGTACACCTGCTGCCCTCTCAGGGCCCCTGCCTGCGAGGCAAGCTAACCTCGTGGGCCCGATCCCCTGCCGGCCCACGCGGCCAACCTGAACCGCCATCTTGGACACTTCACCACGAGGTCGCCTGGCCCCCGATCGACCCCGACCCTGGGCCTGGCCCGGCCTCAGACATCTCGGCACCACCATCCACCCAGGAGGTGAGCGGGCTACTTGGCAAGTCAATGGGAGAAAGAGGTGTCGATGGCTCCCCCCGCCAAGTGCCGCTCGCCCATCGCCTCCCCGGGCGCTGGCTCCACCCCCCTGCTGGGTGTCTGGAATCCCGCATCCCGGACCCCCGACCTCCAAGTGCGAGGGTCCGGACATCAAAGCACGCCAGCCCTATAACTGGGGCAGCTCCAGAGCAGGAAGGCAGTTGTATCTTGGAGTCGAGAGACGTAAAGAGGAACTCATCCTGAACAGACTACTGGCGCTGCCGTAGCTCTGTCCTGTGCACCATCATCCTGCCTGTTGGCGCTGCCACAGCCGTCGTAACCTTCATCCTTCATCGTCGTCCGGATCTGCTGGCGTGGCCGCGGACCGTTGTAACCGTCATCTTCATCGGGACCTGCAGGCTCCGCCGCGGACCGTCATCTTTCATCCGACCATCTCGGGACCTGCTTGGCTCCTCCACGGCCCGATCATCAAGAACGCCGAGCTCAAGGATTGAGAGCTATTTTTGGACTCACCGGTAACTAAAGACTGTCCCGCTACCCTTTTCCTCAACCAAAGACTAAGCTAGAGGGGACCCCTGAGTCCAGACCTCCTTGTACCATATCATCGTAACCTAAGAATTGCATATAAAGTCTCGTTAACCTTCAGTCTTGTGTGGTGTCCGTCTGTGGGGGGGAAGTTATTCATCTGTACAGTCGTTGGAGACGGCTCTCCCTGGAGACCTCTCCCCGTACCTCGGCCGACCCTCCCGGTCCGTCTAACATTGGTGGCCAGCGGCGCGATTCGAATCACCGCATAACGTACAGAAAATAGCTCACCCCACAACGAACCATAATGACAACTAAAGAAAGCGGATCAACCGAGAAGTTCCAAATGGAAAAACTAGAGGAGTACAGCCACCGTGAACTAAAGCAGTTCTGCATCGAACTAGGTATCGCTACCACCGGACTAAGCACCAAGGACGATTTTAAACATGCCCTACAATCTTGGGCAGAGACCGGGGATACCGAAGCCCCTGAGCAAACCACCACAGCCCCTGAAGGGCAAAGAACCGGTCTCCCGCAAGACGAGATCCAAGAAAGAGAAAAAATCCGACTACACGAGCTAGAAATGGCCCGACTCAAGATGGAAATAGAACTCAAGTTGGCCGAACAAAAAATCAACTTAGAGCACCTACGTCTCCGAGAAGAAAGAGAAGAGAAACAGAGACAAAGGGAGCTCGAGGAAAAGAAACTGGCGTACGAGCACGAACGGAACATAGCCGAGATCAACCTGCGCAAACAGAATAAAGAGTTAGGGGTGCCCGAGAGACCACACACCCCGGGGACCGCGGAGAAAAAAGTACACATCCCCAAGGATGTGGTCCGAGAATATTTCCGAGAGGACGACATCCAACAATGGTTTAAGGCCTATGAAATCGCTATGACTGCGCACCGGATCGATAGAACCGACTGGGGTGCCGGCCTATGGGGCAGATTCCTCAATGAGGGCCGCGATACCCTGTTACAGCTCCCAGACCACCAGATGACCTCCTACGACCATATGAAAGCGGCCCTCCTCACCCGCTATGGTCTCACGCCCGAGATGTACCGCCAGAGGTTCCGAGACTGCACACGCATCCCGGGTACAACTTGGGTGGACTATGTAACGTACTTTAGCAGAGCTTTCGAAGGCTGGATCAAAGGAAACAACGTCACGACATACGAGCAGCTGTTCAATCTGATGGTATGGGAGCATCTGTCCAACAATTGCTTCATCGAACTACGCCAACACCTCCTCGACAGCAAGTTGACCGATCCCCGGCAGCTCGCAGCCGAAGCTGACCGGTGGGAGATAACCAGAGTGGGCCGGAATGGGTCCTACGAGCAAAACAGGAACAACAATGGACACCACCGACCGAGAGGAGGGGGAGGGGGCCAAGGACGAGGGAGAGACAACACTCCGGCCGCCCCCGCTGCCAGCACCACCCCCCCGGCCAACCGGGGCAGCACCCCGGCGCGACCGGGGTACAGAGCCAATGTCACATGTCACCGATGCCAGCGAGTCGGCCACTATGCAAATGACCCAAGCTGCCCGCAGTATCAGAGTCCAAAACCCCGCCAAATGGCCGCCGCGGCACTAGGGGAAGAACAGATCCCCGAGGAACAAGAAACAGACCAGCAAGAGTATCAAGAGTGGGAGCCAGCCGCCATGACTCTCGCGTGCTTAGGGGGAAGAGACATGGTCCCGCGGGTCCCCCTACCCGCTAACACCCAGAAGTACAGCCAATGGGTAAGCATCAATGGACAACGGGCCGAAGCCCTTCGAGACACCGGGGCCAGTGTGACAGCCGTCCGCTGTCACCTGGTGACCCCAGAACAATATCTACCGAACACCCTCTGCCCTGTGCGATCAGCCGACAACTCGGAAAGTCTGTGTCGGATGGCCTGCGTCCCCTTTGAGTGGGGGGGGGTCTCCGGCATGCTGAAGGTGACGGTCCGAGACGACTCCCCCGTGGACTGCCTACTCGGAAATGACCTGGAGAGCTCCCCGTGGGCAGCCGTGGAGCGAAAAGAACACTTGGGGATGTTAGGCGTCCCGGACTGGGCGTGCGTCACCACCCGGTCCATGGCCGCCCGGGCCAACCCTCACCCAGAAGAACCAGAATGGCCGGCGCCGCCGCCTCCGGTCGCCCCAGCCGAGACCACCGACCCTGACACCCCCCTCGAACCTGCTCAACCTTCCGACATCGCTAACCTTGACCAGTGGGCCCAAGAGGGGGGACCCACCCAAGAACAATTTCGCCGGGAGCAGAAGACCTGTCCCTCCCTAGAGGGACTCCGCCAACAAGCGCTCGCCCAAGGCGCAGGGGATACTTCCGGAACTCATTGGGTCTACTGGGACAATGATCTACTGTACAGCGAGCAAAGAATCGCCGAGCTGGGGGCCAACAGAGTACTAGCGGTACCCCTCCGTTTCAGAGACTTCCTGTTAAACTTGGCCCACGATGTCCCCCTGGCAGGGCACCTCGGACAAGATAAAACTTACAGCCGCCTAGTGACCCACTTCTTCTGGCCCAAAATGAGAAACGATGTGCACCAGCATTGCCGATCTTGCCCCACGTGCCAAGCCAGTGGGAAGAGCGGCCGCAAACTAAAGGCCCCCTTGCAACCCTTTCCAGTAGTCACGACCCCATTTGAGAGGGTCGGAATAGACATTGTGGGACCCCTAGACCCGCGTACAAAACAAGGCCATCGCTTTATTCTGGTGCTGGTGGACCACGCCACCCGCTACCCTGAGGCTATACCTCTCCGAACCGTGACAGCCCCAGTGGTCGGCCGGGCCCTGATGGGGATCTTCTCCCGTGTGGGGTTCCCCCGAGAAGTCGTCAGCGACAGAGGCACGAACTTTATTTCTAAATACATGAAATCACTCTGGCAACAGTGTGGGGTCACCTACCGATTCACGACCCCCTATCACCCCCAAGGGAACGGACTGGTTGAGCGGTTCAACCGCACCCTAAAAGGGATGATCGGGGGATTGGAAGAGCCCCTCCGTCGCCAGTGGGATGTACTGCTGCCGTGCCTCCTCTTCGCCTACCGGGAGGTCCCACAAAAATCACTAGGCTTCAGCCCATTTGAACTGCTATACGGGCACCCAGTGCGGGGGCCGCTCAGCCTGATCAAAGAAGGCTGGGAGATGCCTCCGGCCAAGAACCCTCCAGACGTCTTCCGGTACCTCCTCACCCTCCGCAACCAGTCACAGCGGTTCAGAGACCTAGCAAAAGTCAACCTAGAGGCCAGTCAAGAGGATATGAAAAAATGGTATGACCAGAACGCCTCATCCATTGAATTCGAGCCGGGGCAACAAGTATGGGTAATGTCCCCCACAGAACCTTGCGCTCTCCAAGACAAATGGACGGGGCCCTTCAAGGTGATCGAGCGCAAGGGCCCTGCCACCTATCTGATCGATATGGGGTCCTCCCGGAACCCACTCCGGGTCCTCCACACCAACAGGCTGAAACCTCACTTTGCACGAACCGAACTCAGCCTACTGATGGCCACAGACAACGGGGCTGAAGACGACTCCGAGCCTCTCCCTGACCTCCTGCGGACCCAGGAGCAAGACGGCTCCGTAGATGGGGTCCGCCTCTCGGAGACCCTCACCAGAGAACAACGCCAAGAGTGCCAAGCCCTCCTGTCACAGTTCGCCAGCCTGTTCTCCCTCACCCCAGGTGTCACGTCCTGGTGTGTGCACGATGTGGACACCGGAGATAGCCCTCCTATCCGCCACCGGGCCTACCGCGTACCTGATCGGGTACGGGCCTGCATCCAGGCGGAAGTGGCCAAGATGCTCACGCTCGGGGTCATCGAGCCCTCAGACAGTCCATGGGCCAGCCCGGTCGTGCTGGTCCCCAAAGCAGCCGCCCCCGGAACCACCCCAGAACTCCGGTTCTGTGTCGACTACCGGGGCCTGAATGAGGTCACCCGGACGGACGCACATCCCATCCCCCGGGCAGATGAACTGGTCGACCGAATGGGAGCTGCCCGCTACCTCAGCATCTTCGACCTGACAGCAGGTTATTGGCAGATCGGCCTCACACCCCGAGCACAGGAACGTTCTGCCTTCTCCACCCCCGATGGCCACTATCATTTTACGGTCATGCCTTTCGGCATGAAAAATGCACCAGCGACTTTCCAACGGCTCGTCAATAAAGTCCTGGCGGGGCTCGAAGGGTTCAGCGCCGCCTACCTAGACGACATCGCTGTGTACAGCCACCACTGGACCGAACACCTCCACCACCTCCGAGCAGTGCTGCAAGCCCTTCAACGAGCTGGCCTCACGATCAAGGCCAGCAAATGTCAAATTGGACAAGGGTCTGTGACCTACCTCGGGCACCAGGTGGGAAGCGGCCTAGTGGCCCCTCTACAGCTAAAAATTGCTGCCATCCAGGACTGGCAGCCCCCTATCACCCAAACCGAGGTACGAGCATTCCTGGGCCTCACAGGCTATTACCGAAGGTTTGTAAAAGACTATGGAACCATAGTGGGGCCTCTCACGGAACTCACGTCAAAGACTCAACCAAAGAAAGTGAACTGGACCCCAGAGTGTCAAACGGCATTCGAACAATTGAAGGCCGCCATGTGTTCCGCTCCTGTGCTCCAGGCCCCCGACTACAGCCGGGAGTTCCTCGTCCAGACGGACGCCTCCGACCAGGGCATTGGGGCGGTCCTGTCCCAAGTGAACACCGAAGGCCTTGATCAACCCGTGGCCTTCATCAGCCGGAGGCTCCTACCCCGGGAGCAACGCTGGAGCACCATAGAGAGAGAAGCATTCGCAGTGGTATGGGCCCTCAAAAAGCTCCGGCCCTACCTTTTTGGCACCCACTTCCGGGTGCAGACCGACCACCGACCCCTGCAGTGGCTGATGCATATGCGGGGGGAAAACCCAAAATTGCTGCGCTGGTCCATCTCCCTGCAAGGTATGGACTTCACAGTCGAACACCGGCCAGGACCAGACCACGCCAACGCAGACGGCCTGTCCCGGTTTTTCCGCCTCGACGACGAGAGTCCCCAGGAAGATGGGTAACTCTCCCCGCCTTCAGCTGGGGGGGACGCATGTTGGACAGGCCACATGAAGGGCCGCTCTCCCCCAGCCCAACCAGGCCCGAGAGCCGCCACGACAGTACCACGCATCATCATTGTACACCTGCTGCCCTCTCAGGGCCCCTGCCTGCGAGGCAAGCTAACCTCGTGGGCCCGATCCCCTGCCGGCCCACGCGGCCAACCTGAACCGCCATCTTGGACACTTCACCACGAGGTCGCCTGGCCCCCGATCGACCCCGACCCTGGGCCTGGCCCGGCCTCAGACATCTCGGCACCACCATCCACCCAGGAGGTGAGCGGGCTACTTGGCAAGTCAATGGGAGAAAGAGGTGTCGATGGCTCCCCCCGCCAAGTGCCGCTCGCCCATCGCCTCCCCGGGCGCTGGCTCCACCCCCCTGCTGGGTGTCTGGAATCCCGCATCCCGGACCCCCGACCTCCAAGTGCGAGGGTCCGGACATCAAAGCACGCCAGCCCTATAACTGGGGCAGCTCCAGAGCAGGAAGGCAGTTGTATCTTGGAGTCGAGAGACGTAAAGAGGAACTCATCCTGAACAGACTACTGGCGCTGCCGTAGCTCTGTCCTGTGCACCATCATCCTGCCTGTTGGCGCTGCCACAGCCGTCGTAACCTTCATCCTTCATCGTCGTCCGGATCTGCTGGCGTGGCCGCGGACCGTTGTAACCGTCATCTTCATCGGGACCTGCAGGCTCCGCCGCGGACCGTCATCTTTCATCCGACCATCTCGGGACCTGCTTGGCTCCTCCACGGCCCGATCATCAAGAACGCCGAGCTCAAGGATTGAGAGCTATTTTTGGACTCACCGGTAACTAAAGACTGTCCCGCTACCCTTTTCCTCAACCAAAGACTAAGCTAGAGGGGACCCCTGAGTCCAGACCTCCTTGTACCATATCATCGTAACCTAAGAATTGCATATAAAGTCTCGTTAACCTTCAGTCTTGTGTGGTGTCCGTCTGTGGGGGGGAAGTTATTCATCTGTACAGTCGTTGGAGACGGCTCTCCCTGGAGACCTCTCCCCGTACCTCGGCCGACCCTCCCGGTCCGTCTAACATGTATCAATTAGATTATGCACTGACATATGATATAATACATTATTTAAATACAATGCTTAACATTCTTTTATATTTATTGGTTATAAACAAACCATGTTCCTAAAATACATTTTGAAAACATTTCACATCCCAGGCCTAGCTATTCCCAATCCATTACATTTGGAGATGCTCCAGACTTTTCAATCCAAAACCTTTTATACTCAAACAACCAACATGCAACCATATTCAATTTTATCTAGACAGATGTATCTTATTAGACCCTATTTGATGTAGAGGTGTCTTTTATCCATTAGAAAACACTATCTTGGGGTCTTTTTTGTACATGACTATATTGTCCCATATATTATCTTAGTACATATCTTTTCCTTGGTACAATATATTGGAGACGGAGCCTGATATCTGATCCTCGTACTATTTTATTTTGACTGTGTTCCAAATGTCTGCCTATTTCTTACAGATCCTATGGGATAATAATATAAAGCAAAAAGTGTGCTCTCTCTATCTCAATGTTTAACACCTACTTCAGTGAACATATAGTACAATATATTCTAACTGATGGAATCAGTTCTCACCTTGTCCTTAATTGGATTACATTTCAAGTGGCAGTCTTTTTATTTAAAAAAACATATATATATATATACACACACACACATATATATATATATATATATATATATATAACCTACTGGCGGTCGCCAGTAGGTAGTTATAGTTAGGATAATTTTCAATGTTAAATCTCAACATTCTATTTTGAATAACTTTGGCGCCGGTTGACGAATCTGCCTGAAATTTTCAGGAAAATGGTCTCATGGCGGTCCGGTCCTTCCCTGAAAGTTTGGGGGGGATTCGTCAAGCGGGGGCCGAGATAAAAGGGGGGTCCCAAAACGCGTTTTCCCCATGTTAATTTCCATAGGGCGGTCGATTTCACTTTTAGCCCGAACGGCTGAATGGATTTCCACCAAACTTGGCAAAATTGTAGGGACTGGTAGCCCGATGTGCCTTTGCTATGTCTCAAGATATGTGCTCCAGTGGATTTTGAGTAATTTAGGTTCAAAAAAATATATATATCTATAGCCGCGCTCCCGTGCGCGCACGGGAGTGCGCTCCAGGCGCGACACGCGACTTGCGCGCAGGAAGCTGATTGGATCTCAGTTGTCTGTAAACATTCTAAACAGTGCGGAGCGGCCGCCATCTTGTGTCTCGGTAAAATCGAGACACAAGGGGTTTGAAAAAAAAAGGGGCAAATGACCATAAGGGGGAAGAGTAGACCCCCTCTGACCCCCTAGGTTTGATGTAGGGACTAAAATAGGGTCCTGCAGGGCATTAAAATTTTTTTTTCGTTTTGCGCGGGGATATGCGCTCTCCCGTGCGCGCACGGGAGTGCGCTCCAGGCGCGACACGCGACTTGCGCGCAGGAAGCTGATTGGATCATAAGGGGGAAGAGTAGACCCCCTCTGACCCCCTAAATCCAGGACTATATTTATGAAGGCCTTGCGCTGTTAGTTTTGCGCTTCCTGTGCGTCAATTTTTGTGACGCATCAGCGGTGTAAAAAAATGCGCATTGTTATGCAATATTTAAAAAGTGACGCATCTATCTAGATGCGTCACTTTTTAAATATAGTGCAACGAGGTACATTTTATTACACTGCTGGTGTTATGCGTCACTTTTCTGTGCGCACTCCTTATGACGTTCCAGATGTGTCATATTTAATGTATGACGAATCATGTTGCAGATACAATATGGCGCAGAGTTTTAAAAAGTGACCCATGTACCTAGATGCGTCACTTTTTAAAAATAGCGTCAGGTATAATGTATGCAGAGGGGGTGTTCTCCCGCAAAAAGCTTTGTAATAGCGACGCAGTGAAATCTTTGAGATTTCACTGCGTCAGTTTTAGGATGCTGTTGCGTCAAAATCTTGTGCCTGCTTTACAGCAGGTGTTAGACTGAGGCAAGACCTTTCATATGCTGCTTTCCCCATTTGAAAGGACACATTACTGGAGTTGCGTCACTTTTGTGACGCACTCCAGCAATGCGTTACTTGGAATGTCATAAGGAGTGCGCACAGAAAAGTGACGCATTGCACCAGTAGTGTAAAAAAATGTGTTGCGTTGCGTTATATTTAAAAAGTGAGGTATCTAGGTAGATGGGTCACTTTTTAAAATCAAGCGCCACATTATATCTGCGTGAGGTATAATGCATGCAGAGGGGGTGTTCCCCCACAAAAAGCTTTGTAATAGCGACGCAGTGAAATGTTTGAGATTTCACTGCGTCACTTTTAGGATGCTGTTGCATCCTTTAAATATAGTGCAACGAGGCACATTTTATTACACTGCTGGTGTGATGCGTCACTTTTCTGTACACAGTCCTTATGACATTCCAGATGTGTCATATTTAATGTATGACGAATCATGTTGCAAGGAGTTACAGATACGTCAGTATTTCTGACATATGTGTAAACATAAAAGTGATGCGAGGCCGGCGCAAAATTTTGACGCAATAGCATCCTAAAAGTGACGCATGGAAATCTCATAGATTTCAGTACGTTGTTATTACCAAGCTTTTTGCGAGGGATTGCCCCCTCTGCATACATTATACCTGATGCAGATACAATATGGCGCAGAGTTTTAAAAAGTGACCCATGTACCTAGATGCGTCACTTTTTAAAAAATAGTGTCAGGTATAATGCATGCAGAGGGGGTGTTCCTTGCAAAAAGCTTGGTAATAATGACGCAGTGCGTCACTTTTAGGATGCAGTTGCGCCAAAATCTTGCGCCTGCTTCACAGCAAACCTTTCACATGGTGCTTTTTCCATGTGAAAGGACACATTACTGGAGTTGCGTCACTTTTGTGACGCACTCCTGCAATGCGTTACTTTTGTGTTTAGAGATATGTCAGAAATACTGACATATCTGTAACTCCTTGCGAATTGATTAGTCATATATTAAATATGACATATGTGGAATGTCATAAGGAGTGCGTCCAGATAAGTGACGCATCGCTATTTTCACGTAGCGATGCGTCACTTTTCAGAAATGAGGCCTCCAGTTTATTCACTGTGTCATAAATTTCTTTTCTAACACTCACCTTCTTTCAGTCCTCCTACTTCACTTCCTTTCACCTCTCATACCTTTCTGTTCTTTCTTACTCATTCTCCTTTCAATTATCAATGCACTATATTTCACTTACTCTTCATTTTTTAAGATTATAGCTCTTTGATGAGAATTGGAGGTAGTTCTGAAAAGAACTTTTGGTTTTCTTCTTTTAACTGAAGAGGAACAAAAACAGGGAATAGAAACTGCTCAACAGGAGCAAAAAGAAAAGAAAAAAATTAGGGGTGGGAAGGGCAGTGATGGTTCTCTAATGCCCGAACCATGAGCAGGACACTTTGCTCCCCATAGGTGAGGAGTTGATTGCAGTATCTGCATCTGACGACCCCATGGTTGAATGCAGGTTGGATGTTTGCTACCTGCCCCTGAGATTGTTCTCTTCCAGAAGAAGTTGCTCCTCCTGTTGATGTAGAGGCCCCACCTCTGGGAACCTCCTGTGCCAGAGCCCTGACACTTTCTCGGGCAAAATTCTGGGGGTGCCTGGTCTCCACATGGCGAATCATGGTGAAGTTGCCAAAAGAGTATTTTTTTTGGGGGTTACCCCGTGACAGGACCTTTTTGCAGATCCTGCACTCTACTTTTGGTGCATTCACCTTCTTCTGGTCTGCTGGAAATTTAAAGAATTTCCAGATGAAATGTCCCTTCACCTTTGGGGTAGGTGGCTCTTCATCAATGAAGTCATCTTCACTGCTGGATGATCTGGCAGCCATGATGAATCCAGGAATATGGAGCAGCAAAAAAGGCAGGTCTTTCAGTCACAAAAGTGAAAGAAGAAGTGAAGGAAATGGGTGGGGATTTCATTCATTGTAAAAAAAAACTGTTAGCAACCAATGAAAAGTGTTATTTTAGGGTCACATGACCTGACGCGCTTACGATGCGCGCTCGGGTGCACTTCCGGGTGCGTTTACGCAGCGCGATCGTAGGCGCTTCCGGGGCGCACACGTGGCGCGATCGTAGGCGCTTTTGCGTGCGTTTAGGCGCCGCGCACGTATGCGCTTCCGAGGGCACGTACGTTGCGCGCCGAAGTGACGTCATCAATCTTTAATAGAAATGCATAATCATTTTCCATATTAAAAAAAACAAATTTTATTTGTATGGTACGAAATGTTTTGCATTATTATTAACTTTTCATTCATATTTTTTTTTCACGAACGACAGTTGCGCTCTGGGTGCGCTTTCAGATGAGCTCTCGGAGAAGCTTACAGGAGAGCTTAGCTGAAAGCTTCCCGGAGCGCGCACCCAGAGCGCAAAAAAAAAAAATTATAAAAAAAATGAATACTTAAAAAAAACAGCAAATTGTAAAAAAAAAAAAGGTTAGAAACTCGATATACAAAGGAATTAGCATTTAAAAAACCTATGAAATACAATGAAAAAACCATAGGTTTCACACCAGTTATAGTTAGGAATTAGCATTTAAAAAACCTTTGAAATTCACTGAAAAAACCATAGGTTTCACACCAGTTATAGTTAGGAATTAGCATTTAAAAAACCTATCAAATTCACTGAAAAAACCATAGGTTTCACACCAGTTATAGTTAGCTGGAAATTTTACTGATATAAAACCATTGAAATTCCCACGTTATAGTTAGTCGGACTCACTATAACTTGCGCGTGCAATGCACTGCTGATGACGTCACATATTACATCACTCATGACATGGTCAGTGACATCACTCATGACATCACTGATGACACCATCCAGTGAATATGTGTCTTTCTGAAAAATAAATATTAGTGAGTTATGTTTAAATATTTAAATACATATATTAGTGTTTCACTTTGTGTATAAGTGGCTACATGTGTTGATAAGTAGCTACATGCGTATGTATATGGGTTATTTGATATTTTTATTAGTATTAGTATGAGTGTCTATATGGTTTGGTGGAGGTATTACTTAGCACATAGATGCATGAGTGACTGACTCTTTGTTTGTATGTGTTTTGAAGACAGCATATGTACAGGACTGTATGGGTGGATGAGTGTCTATATGTGTTTGTTAGTGAGTGAATGACTGTCTCACTAGTGTCTTTATCAGTAACTACATATGTTTTAATCTAGTATATATGAATATTGATGTATATAAGTGAGTATATGTGAGAGTAAGAGATTGTAAGATTTCCTGTTTAAATAAGTATGTGTTTCTATAAGTGATTGTTTAAGAGAATAAATATGTGTAATTTTCAATAGAAGTAAGGTGGAAGTGTGTGTATAACTCTATTTTCAAATAAATGGTTGTTCAATAGTTTATTTGCACGTGTGAATATGTGTGTGAGTAACTTTTGGATGAATGTCGGTGTGTAACAGAATGTATAGGTGTATCTCTTCATATGATGAGTGAGTATATGTATGAGTGACTATATAGAACTGTTGGTGAATGAGTGGATGAGTATATAGATAGTGGAAGTACAGAATTGCTTGTTGTAACTGATATAGGTATGTCCATTTTTTAAAAATTTCAGTTTCTATTTTTGAATATGTGTCTCAAGGGTTACTTTACACTGAGAGGAGGTCTGTCACTGTGTCACAAGGATGGTGTTATCAGTGATGTCATGAGTGATGTCACTGACCATGTCATGAGTGATGTAATATGTGACGTCATCAGCAGTGCATTGCACGCGCAAGTTATAGTGAGTCCGACTAACTATAACGTGGGAATTTCAATGGTTTTATATCAGTAAAATTTCCAGCTAACTATAACTGGTGTGAAACCTATGGTTTTTTCAGTGAATTTAATAGGTTTTTTAAATGCTAATTCCTAACTATAACTGGTGTGAAACCTATGGTTTTTTCAGTGAATATATATATATATATATCTTCTCACAGCTGTTTCGTTCTATATTTGTGCAGCTGGTTCCTGTCGGTGTTATTACCTAAGGCATATATATATATATATATACATAACCATACATGTATATATTTCTAGATATATATTTATATACAAAGCATGAGAATTCAAAAAAATCCATCATTGCAATTAACGTCACCCTCCGCTTACCTCACAGATAGCTGAACAGAGTAACAGTCTGAGCGGTATTAGCAGTATAACATCTGTAAAGGGCCCGAATCTGGGCAGTATTTATTCCAAATCTAGGGCTGAATGTGGGAATAAATTTAAAAAACACCTAATTAATGTTCTATATACTAGAGACCAATGCATATTCATATAGCAGTTCTTAGGGTGTTTATATTCCAAAATTTAGCAACCTAATTTTCGTAACAGAATTCATTATACGGCATGTTATTCTTAAACCTAATCTCCTACTGAGCTGTTAAGCTGTCCACTCCTCAAACATTTATGAACAGCATTCTTTCACAGTGGCGGCTGGTGGAATTTGAAACTGGTAGGGCGTATGGAGAACGAATCAACATATGCAGGCTGTAAGGCATTCAAACTCTGACAGTGCTCTGAGGCCAGTTTGATGGAAATATGGCGATGTGCAAATCACTGTAAAACAATATAGAGCACTTGCTGCCATGTATTTTTTTTATAAATAAATAACATTGAAAATGTTCCGTGAATATTTCAATTTCTGAGCACTGTAAATAACCCATGTTACCATATCCTTTAAGAGTGGTTCTCATGTATCGACCTCTGGAAGGTGGAATACTATCTTAGGCCTTGCATGAATCAAAACGGCAACCTGCAGGGCTCTGCATCAGGCACATTTTTTCCGTCGTCTGCTCTCACGCGCCCCTTTACTTCCCTCGTACTTTTTCTGGTTCATGCTGCTGCATTCTTCATTTAATGCGTGTTTTTATAAGTGACCGGGTTCCCTCATCTGTATACGTTCCAAGTACCTGTAACCTTTTACCTGTAACCCATTTCATTGCCTGAATTTAAACAAAACACTTTCGGATTGTTTTCGCAGTAACAGATGTAACACTACTGACACCATAAGCGGGTTTGTACACGCACGCACGCTGTCTTTTGTTGTGATGGGCACCCCTTATTAACTCTCCTATAATCTCCTCCACAAATACACCATTTCCTACTTCACGTTCTTAAAAAACTCGTTTAACCTAAAATTAGTTCTGCTCCCAACTAAAAGAAAAAAATCAAAAATAAATCAGTGCACTATTCATTCAAGCATCCATCCATTCGGCTACTTCAGACCGGAGAACGCACAGAGAAACGCACACACATACAATATTACACAGTGGAGCATACGACACTCTTACTAAAATAAACCTGCACCATTTACCGGTTTCGACTGCTCATCACATTTTAAGGAAGTAGGGAATTACACGGGAAATCCAACGGCAATCCCTGATTTCTCAAGGGAACAGTCACGGGACATCCGCTGTCCGGCGTCATCTGTATCTCAAGGGACAAACTCAGCAGGGATCGCATAATGACGCCACCAAATTCTCTCGTAATGGTCTTTGCCTGTACAGGCGGGCACTGGGTGAATGGCGGAGCTGTTGGCAAGCAATTTCAGTTTGAACAGCAAAGAACTTTTAACCTACCTGGCTGGCACCTCTACACGGCTCATGAAGAAGGCTCGGATCCAGGCGCTGAGAGCTCTCTGCTCTCATTACCATAGCATTCCTGCATGATTGTGCATAGCAGCTGCGGCCGCACTGAACACGAGGTGTGTCTGTCTCGCCGCTCGTCGCTCCTGGCAAGTGCCGCCTGCATCTCAGGTAGTACGCATGTTCTGTTTAGGGTTTAAAGAATTTTGCGACCAGCCCGAACATGTGCACTAGGCTGCTCATTAGAAGAGTGGCATGGAACAACCCTCGCTCTTCTAATGAACAGCCTAGTGCGCATGTTCGGGCTGGTGCAAAATTCTTTAAGCTCTAAACACAACATGCGCACTCTTGCTGTGCGCTCCGCCAACCGTATCGATGTCATGATGAGACAGGCCCTGGACTGTACTCCCGCTGCCCCGCCCCCATCTGAGCTGACTGCCTCTGGCGGCTGCAGGTATTTAAACAAGCATTGGAAATGCAATAGGGCTCGCATTAGGAAAGTTTGAGCTATTGGTCTTATAATTGAATTTTTTTTTATTCGTGTTATTTTTTAAAATAGCTAAATTAATAGCTTTGTCATTTACAATGCCAATAGTTATAACTTTCGCAAATGTGACAACTATAGCATTTGTAATGCAACATGTTTTGTATTTACGTGACTTAGATGTATTGATATTACAAATAACAATGGCTTTTAATTTTTTTAAATAATTAATACTTAAATAATTTATTTAATTTGTAATGGCAATAGCTTAAACTTGTGTAAATAACTTTTGTGAAGATTATGTTCAGTGTTTTTTATTGTGACGAAAATCCAAGAACAGAAGTGAAATATTAACATTTTTTTGTGATATGTAATAAAGCGTGAAAGCTAGAAAACAGCTTGAAACATTGAAAGAACATATTTGAACCAGTGATGCTGTGGTTGCGCGGAGTGATGCTGTGGTTGCGCTGAGTGATGCTGGGGTTGCGCTGAGTGATGCTGTGGTGGTGCTGAGTGATGCTGTGGTGGTGCTGAGTGATGCTATGGTTGCGCTGAGTGAAGCTGTGGTCGAGCTGAGTGGTGTGTGCATCGGTGAAGCTTAGTGGGTGCATTGGTGGAGCTGTGTGGTGGGTGCATTGGTGAAGCTTAGTTGGAGCATCAGTGGAGCTGTGTGGTGGGTGCATCGGTGGAGCTGTGTGGTGGGTGCATCGGTGGAGCTGTGTCGGTGGAGCTGGGTGGTGGGTGCATCGGTGGAGCTGGGTGGTGGGTGCATCGGTGGAGCTGTGTAGGTGGATCTGTGTGGAGGGTGCATCGGTGGAGCTGGGTGGTGGGTGCATCAGTGGAGCTGTGTGGTGGGTGCATCGGTGGAGCTGTGTGGTGGGTGCATCGGTGGAGCTTAGTGGGTGCATTGGTGGAGCTGTGTGGTGGGTGCATCGGTGGAGCTTAGTTGGTGCATCAGTAGAGCTGTGTGGTGGGTGCATCGGTTGAGCTGTGTGGTGGGTGCCTCGGCGGAGCTGTGTGGTGGGTGCCTCGGCAGAGCTGTGTGGTGGGTGCATCGGTGGAGCTGTGTGGTGGGTGCATCGGTGGAGCTTTGTCGGTGGAGCTGGGTGGTGGGTGCATCGGTGGAGCTGGGTGGTGGGTGCATCGGTGAAGCTTAGTGGGTGCATTGGTGGAGCTGTGTGGTGGGTGCATTGGTGGAGCTTAGTTGGAGCATCAGTGGAGCTGTGTGGTGGGTGCATCGGTGGAGCTGTGTGGTGGGTGCATCGGTGGAGCTGTGTCGGTGGAGCTGGGTGGTGGGTGCATCGGTGGAGCTGGGTGGTGGGTGCATCGGTGGAGCTGTGTAGGTGGATCTGTGTGGAGGGTGCATCGGTGGAGCTGGGTGGTGGGTGCATCAGTGGAGCTGTGTGGTGGGTGCATCGGTGGAGCTGTGTGGTGGGTGCATCGGTGGAGCTTAGTGGGTGCATTGGTGGAGCTGTGTGGTGGGTGCATTGGTGGAGCTTAGTTGGTGCATCAGTAGAGCTGTGTGGTGGGTGCATCGGTTGAGCTGTGTGGTGGGTGCCTCGGCGGAGCTGTGTGGTGGGTGCCTCGGCAGAGCTGTGTGGTGGGTGCATCGGTGGAGCTGTGTGGTGGGTGCATCGGTGGAGCTTTGTCGGTGGAGCTGGGTGGTGGGTGCATCGGTGGAGCTGGGTGGTGGGTGCATCGGTGGAGCTGGGTGGTGGGTGCATCGGTGGAGCTGAGTGGTGGGTGCATCGGTGGAGCTGTGTAGGTGGATCTGTGTGGTGGGTGCATCGGTGGAGCTGTGTGGTGGGTGCATCGCTGGAGCTGTGTGGTGGGTGCATCGGTGGAGCTGTGTGGTGGGTGCATCGGTGGAGCTTAGTGGGTGCATCGGTGGAGCTGGGTGGTGGGTGCATCGGTAGAGCTGTGTGGTGGGTGCATCGGTTGAGCTGTGTGGTGGGTGCCTCGGCGGAGCTGTGTGGTGGGTGCCTCGGCAGAGCTGTGTGGTGGGTGCATCAGTGGAGCTGTGTGGTGGGTGCATAGGTCTTGCAGCATTAAAGTTTGAGTTACTGGCATTGTAATTGACAATGCTTTGCATATTTGTTTTTATTTGCAATTGGTATATAAACATTGCTTGTGAATGGTTAGCTGATGTGGTGGTGTCCCCGAGTGATGTGGTGGTGTCCTTGAGTGATGTGGTGGTGTCCCCGAGTGATGCGGTGGTGTTCCTCAGTGATGTGGTATGTGAGGGTGAGGGTGTGAGGGTGAGAGGGTTGTGAGGGTGAGGGGTGTGAGGCTGTAAGGGCGAGTGAGCGTGTGTGAGGGTGAGGGGGTGTAAGAGTGACGGGGTGAGGGTGAGGGGGGGAAGATACATGCGCTGTTTTAACCTAGCTAATACATCTCCGTAAAGAGTGCCCCACCCCACACTTAAATGTAAGTAAAAGTTCAAAGCATCGAGTGAAAAATTGGTCTTGCTTTTTTTTTTCATTTCATTTTTACTGGTAGCATATTTGCTTTGGTTAAATGCGGACCCAGGGACTATTTTAAGATGTTCTTATATGCAAATGAGTCGTTTGAATGTGGTGCAGCATAGGTAGTACATTATATGATCATCGTTGGTAGCCATGGGATAAGCATGTGGCCAGCTAAAGGGTAACGCTTTCAGATTTCCTTTACCCTAATGATAATGAAGTGCGATGGCCTTTTAGCAAAATAAGAGGTGAAATAATTAGATGGTAGTACTGTCCCCACTAAAGTCTGAAAGTACTAAGTCCAGACCAAACTTTAAAAAAATGTTCACATTTGCACCGTAGGGCCTGTATTTTAATCGAGACATGACATTTCATTGAAGGCTCCCCTGTTACCTCAGTGTATTTAGGGCTGGCAATAGCCATCATTCTTTAGGGGGAATCACATTTCCTAGTGCTTTTTTGCTAGCCTGCTGTTTCTCTGCTTGGTCTGTTGTGAAAACAATACTTCAAAACGTCAAAAAAATTCAGTGATTATGTATACAAAAATGCCTGGGCCTTCTGCTAAAACATTTTACTAGACGCAATCAAATAACATCAGCCCATTATATAAACAGCTCACTGCAAAATTCCCCCCAAAATAAGCTGCAGTTGCACCGAGATAATACCTGATTTGAACTAGCCATAAACTGACACACAGGCACTGTATATTAAACTAATATAAATATTTAAGTGAACATGAAAATTATATTCACAGGGAAGGAGTGAACATTCTTCAATTAAAAGCATAGTTCTGGGAGGAGAATCACATTAAAGCAATTGTAAAAATTAATGTTCCAAGTGGATTATCCCAAAATGAGTCATGACAAGGTTTTGATTAACATATTCATCTCTGCACAGAGCCACAACAGCAACAAAGCTGGAAAATCTCCTTAATTTCCCATTGAGGGAGGAGACAGAGCTGTACCAGAAAGTCAAAATTAAATAGGAAAGCCATTAAAAAAAAAAAAATCGAGAACGGGAGGGCTTGTTTTATCTAAGAAAATATACTATTTGGCGATGTGTTTTATATCCATTGTGACGTAAATGTCAATTTTAGGTCCAATGATAATTACATTTTTATGCTTTGTGCCATAGCAAGCCTCTGTCATTTACATAGAACAACAGATGGGTACTGTTGGTAACAGGGATGTTGACCTCCCCGTAGCTCACAGTTACCCATCTATAATTCTATGCACTGGGCGTGGCTCTTATATTTTAATTCCAGTAATTCACTGCTATCCCACAACAACAGGGGGTCACAGAGCAACTGTTGCTGTGTCACAAAGGAATTACAGGGTTGTTTTTTACCTGGCGCTCTGAATGACATCATAGGCAACTCGAGCTTTACTCTAGTCTAACTGATACCACCCAGAACCGATAGGCAAAAATAATTAGCATAATTCATTGTTACCCATTTATAATACTATATGCAGCATTTCGAAGGTTTAAACTTCCACTAGCCCAACAGCAAGTTTTGCAAATGGATTCTTATGCAGAGAGGGTGTAGGCAGCAGAGTATAGTCTACTGAATACAGAGAACAAAATACACCGAATTCAGAAGAGCTATCCACAATAATGTATCTATTGTTTTATATTATACAATCATTGTGCTCATGCTAGAACTTGTTGACTAGATGTGCCAAATTATAATCTGCAACAACACTTCGTTCAACAACTGTATAATTACAGTGGCGGTGCGTCCATTAAGGGCGCTGGGGCGTTGCCCCACAAGCCGCCTGCACACGCAGCTCCCTCGGCGTCTTTGAACTTAAGTAACTCTCAGGTTACTCAAGTTCAAAGACGCCGAGGTTGAACTGACAATCATGTCAGTCAACATGACGTCGGACTGCCCACCCCTTCAGAGTCTGAAGGGGTGGGCGGTCCGACGTCATGTTGAATGACATGATTGTCACCAGGGGCAGCAGGAAGGAGCACAACGTCACTGAGCACAAGTGCGCATGAGTGGGGACGGAGGTCGCATTTTCCTCCGTGCCCACGCATGAGCACTAGTGTCTGTTCTGCTGGCGCATGCCCATTAGGAGAGCGAGGGTTGAGCACCTCGGTCTCCAAATGGGCAGAGCGTAACACTGCCCTAAATCAATCGGATTGGTCTGAGGTGTTGCCAGTAGTAGTGACGGAGACACAGCTGTTCCTGTAGGCGCCAACGGGAGTCCGGACCTCGGAGCAGTCAGAGGCAGCGCGGAACCGGTAAGTTTTTTATTTATTTTTAAACTCCTGTCGGCCCCCACCCGACTCCCTCGAGCCTCAGCGCAACCCTACCCTACTCACCCCGTACCCCCTTAGGTTAGCAGAGTCACCGACGGCAGTCTGCATCTAATGTGAGCACCCGAGCACCGTCTCTCCGGAGGGAACTGTCTGCCTGCAGCCTGCCATTTCTCACGGTAACAACAGTCTGTCAGCACATTTGAGTCACTTACTACAAGCACTGCTCTCAGGTACTACCTCCAAATCTTTCCCTCCTCACTTTGTGCCTTCTCCTCACGAGATGCACGTCTCACTGACAACACCATGCTGTCACTGTCTGCATACATCACTTCTCTCACGACATGCCTACTTACTTTCACTTTGTGCCTTCCGCCCATTTCTTCACTTTTAGTTATAAATGTCAGATGTCTCTTTAGTAGAGAAATTGGTGATTTTTCCCTAAACAGCTGATATTCCTCAACTTTTTTCTATTTTCTCGACTAAAATGCAGGTCGGGGGTCCTCCTTGCAAAACCAGGTTAGCTGTTAGTTTAAGACTAACCAGGGGTTTGGCATTATTGTGTCTGTATGAGGAACGCTTGTAGTGAAGTAGCCTATACTATACATATTCTAGTTTGTGCATTGCTGCTGCCTGTGCTGTGTGTTATGTGTGTACTGTGTACACATGTATGACTATGTGTGTCTGTTTTGTGTAGCAACTCTTGTGCTTTATCTGTGTCTAAGGGAAACCTGCCAGAGACCATAATATACCAGCTGAGTGTGAATGAACTTTGGATGGGTGGATGGGTGGGTGGATGGGTGCATGGATGGATGCATGAATGATGGATGCAGGTTAGATGGGTGGGTGGATGGATGGGTGGATGCCTGAATGAATGATGTATGGATGCAGGATGGGTGGGTGGGTGGATGCATGAATGATGTATGGATGGATGCATGCATGATGAGTGGATGCATGATGGATGGATGGGTGGATGCATGAATGAATGATGTATGGATGCAGGATGGGTGGGTGGGTGGGTGGATGGATGGGTGGATGCATGAATGATGTATGGATGGATGCATGGATGATGGGAGGTTGCATGATGGATGGATGGGTGGATGCATGAATGAATGATGTATGGATGCAGGATGGGTGGGTGGATGGATGGGTGGATGCATGAATGATGTATGGATGGATGCATGGATGATGGGTGGATGCATGAATGAATGATGTATGGATGCAGGATGGGTGGGTGGGTGGATGGATGGATGGGTGGATGCATGAATGATGTATGGATGGATGCATGGATGCATGCATGATGGATGTATGCATGATGGATGGATGGGTGGATGCATGAATGAATGATGTATGGATGCAGGATGGGTGGGTGGGTGGATGGATGGGTGGATGCATGAATGATGTATCAATCAATCAATCAATCAAGACACTTGTATAGCGCGCTACTCACCCGGAAGGGTCTCAAGGCGCTTGGGGGAAGGGGGCCGCTACTGCTCGAACAGCCAGGTCATGAATGATGTACGGATGGATGCAAGGTGGTTCGGGCTCGCTCCCTGCGGTCCAATATGCAAATTAGTTTACGCCGCACCACTTTCAAATGTCACCAGCCGCCCCTGTATAATTAACGTTCTCCGAAATTAAAGTAAATCATCACAGTATTTGAGGTTCTTGAAATCGCCGTTGACCGCAGCATAAACAAAGAGGGTAAACACAATGGATAAATTGAACGGGACTGGGCAGCAGGAGCTAAGAACAGGACGAAAGTAATAATGTCTAGAATAGAAATTGCAGTAAATTAGAAAGCACGAAAGACTCTGTATAACTGAATGAGAAGACGATAAGGGGGATGCCTAAAATGCGACAGGTGAATGTAGAAACAGGGGGGAGGATTAAACGGGAGGAGCATGAATAAAAAGACACAAGTGAAAAGAAGTGTAAGTGAAACAAGTTTAAAAGCAGCAAAGACGTCCGGTTACTTGAGATGCCTTTGCTGCGCTGGGATGCGAGTCACGGCCAAAAGTGAAGTAAATAATTACAAGGGAGGAAGGGTGCCGAGACGCATGGGGAGCAGCAGGCCATGCAGTGAATAATATGGGGAGGAGAAATGCCGGCCTGAGGCAGAGCACACGCTGACAAGCTTGTGGGAGGGGGCTGGGCTGCCTTTGATGTGGTAATGCGAGACAGGCAGGCAGGCGGCTGGTGGCATTGTGCACGCGCTTTTTAGGGCTTGCGCTTGCGCAATGACCTAAAAAGCAATGCACTTCGTGGAATCGCCAGTGGAATCGTGCTTGGTTAAACGTTGTTTAAGCCCCTATAGAGCTTCGCCAGCTGTGCACATGCGCACAGCAGGCGAGCCCTAATAAATGATGTGAGTGAGTCAAGTCAACTCAGTCGCGAGTGGCTCAAATTGGCAGGGCAACGCCCAAGCGCCCTAATGGACGCACCAAAACGGACCTATGTATCCCGCAACGTAGTGTGCTCGGATCACTCACTTGGATCCAACCCAACCCTTTTCAAAAATGCTGTTTAGCTAAAGTCAATACGCATACTAAACTTAATGCTGAATGTTATCAGGACTCGTACATAATGGTTAACAAGGGGTGCGCGATACCAAGTTACGATATAAACGCAACCCTGGTTATATATTTTAAGAATTGCTAATCGGTCAAAAAAGTGATACCAAAAGGATATTTAAAACGGTAAAACTACCACGGCTTGTTACCGGAGACTACAACTATGCTCGCAATTTCAAAGCAAGAAGCCAGGTATCTAGTGTGTGCTCACCTGTATTGCTCCTCACATCCGGCACTATCAGGGTGGCCGTACCGTTTTCGTGTATTAGTCCGCCGCCATGAAAACAGACGCCCCATTCTCTTCCGGTTTTTATACATGTGTCATGATATCATGACGTTTTGTATCCCCGTTGTAATTTTAAAGGGGAACAAATACTTTTCTTTCCTTTCTTGCCTGAGTGAAGAGAACAATTGCCTACTTAATAAAACTTTATTAGGCACATTTACTTTGGATTGTCCGCCACACACCTATCTCATGCTTAAGCAATGAAAGCTATATCCAAGCAGACATTTTATTTCCGCAACCATACACAAAACCCTACTTGGGTGAATAATACACCCATAGTTTCTCATGCTACAACTGCTGATCCCTAATGGAACCAAAGTTCCAATCACATTGCCCCGTTAGACGTATTTCCTGAGTATTCATAAGTATTCTTTCTAATCTATACCCTCAACAATACACTCATATTCTGTCATATTCCAACTAATAATCACTAGTGGGACAGGGGTTACAATATTATTGCCCCATAACTGATATTTAGAAAATGTAAATAAATATCATTTTTCATGTATATATAGTATTAAAACAACGATCATTTCTCAAGTACATCTCTAGTCCATCTATCAGATGAAGGAGCTATATAGTGTCATCTAAAGATGTGCCCTTCTGTTCCTCATTATGTACACATAGGTTATGATATAACCATAATACCCTTACTACAACATGCAATCATCTGCCTCCATTCAGAACCTCTAAACTAATGATAGCAGTACCCGAATTCAGTAACAAAAGTATACTTATAACTCTCAAATGTATGCAGTTATTCTCATCCAATCCTCCTTAGAATTGAGGCCCTGTGTCACTGTGTTGAGGATGGAGATATACCATTGTTCCCTGTTCTTCCTTTTGATATCGCTATTACCTCCCCTGATGTTATAGGTAATTTTTTCAATTATGAACCACTTTATTTCTGAATGTTTATGTCCAGCTTTCGGATAATGCTCCACTAATGGAGCATTAATCTTATTGGTCTTGATAGCCGATTTATGTTCTAGCATGTGTTGTCTCAATTCTCTCCTTGTCTCAACAACGTATGCTAGTCCACAGGGACAGCGCAGGAAGTATACCACATTGCTGCTCCTGCAATTATTGAAGCTTTTTGATGTCATTGTGAAATTGTTATGAGTTACATGTTTAGTGATCATGCAGTGTTCACACACCCTGCAGGTTCCACATTTAAAATTTCCTATTATTTTTGTCATATGCAGATTAGCCTGAATCTCGGGCTTACTAGGTCTATAGGCATTTACTAGACCTTTCCTGATGTTATCATTACGCTTGAAGGCGAACAATGGTTTAGCTAATTTAACCTCATGACCTTCATTAAAAATGCTCCAATTGGAGTTCACTACATTTTTCAATCTGTTACTGATACTTGAGTATTGTGTAACAAAAACTAGACGGTTATCTGATGTGGCCTTCTTGTCCTTCTTGTTACCCTGATCTTGATCCAACAAACTCTCACGGTTGTAAATTTTTGCACGTTTAAATGCGTGCTTGATTAACTTTTTAGGGTAACCGCGATCTAGTAGTTTACCTTGAGGATGATAACTTCTGTACTCCAACAAGGCATTCCTATCTGTTGGTTTGGTAAATAATTCAACAGATAGAACTCCAGATGTGTTCTTAATAGTAATATCAAGAAAATTCACTGCTGATTTATCATATTGTGCAGTGAACCTGAGGTTAGGATCTCCCAAGTTTAGCCATTCTAAAAATTCCTTGAGGCCTTCTTCCTCAACTTCCCATATGAAGTAGATGTCATCAATGAAGCGGCGCCACATAAAGAGGTTTTAATAAAATGGCGCTGCTTTATTGTAGACATGCTTATCTTCAAAACTACACACATACAGGCATGCCAAACTTGGCGCACAAGTTGCACCCATGCTGGTACCCTTACATTGAAAATAGAGATCTTCTTTGAACAAAAATAGGTTATTTTTCAAGACCAGAGACATACATTTAATGATAAAGTCCTTATTTGCACCTTTCACATTTTCTGGTGTTAGAAGTTTACTAATAACATTGATAGCCTTAGCCTTAGGGCCGGTGTAATCCCTATTGGATTACAAATAAGGAATGAGCCAGGCCTCTCAACAGATGATCCTAAATTTCTTGAGATCTGGACCCATATTGCAAATAGATGCAAAATAACCTATTTTTGTTCAAAGAAGATCTCTATTTCGAATGTAAGGGTACCAGCATGGGTGCAACTAGTGCACCAAGTCTGGCATGCCTGTACGTGGGTAGTTTTGAAGATAACCATAAACTCCGAAACGCGTCGACGCAAACACACCAGTTAAATCTGTAACAGGACACTTGGCATAGCGACAGATAACTTGTCCCATGTAATGTTCCTAGTGATAAACCGATTAATGCAGTAAGGGTACTTTGTTGTGGCCTGTTGTAGTTTTCCTTCCGTATAGTACATTGTTATATTGTGTGAAATTTGCTGCTATTTTTCAATCTCTTAGTGAATTGTTGATTTTTTATTGTTTTATAATTGTGCTTTTCACACTATTTTTTAAAGTGAAATTCACTGACCATGATCAATTGATCATTTTTAATATTATATGCTCTGTAAAGAATAAACTTTGTCATATCCTTACAGTTTTGACCTTTGGAGTTGCTACAGCAGTTTAATATTTGAATGTGTGATGTGAATGAGTATATGTATTTGAGAATCCTATAGGTAAATTCTTTTTAACTAATACTGTTTCTGGTGCTCCATCTCTTTGGATTTTATGAGCCCCTCTCCTTGTTGTGCTTTGCCAGACAGCTCAAAACAATGGCAAATCGCAAATTTCTCTGGTACCTGGACGACCAACCTTTGACCCGGGTTGACTCATACAAATATCTAGGTTTTCAAATAGACCGCAACCTTAATTTTAAACTACAACTAGCACAAGGACGTACTAAAGCCAAACAGCTGCAGTTCGCCTTCAAAGCTTTAAGAAATAAACTTACAGGTTGTTCTACAGGACACTTACTAAAAGTAATTGCAGCAAAATGATTACCTTTTATCTCATATGGCTCAGAAATGTTAAACCTTAAAGATGTCACCTTTTTTAAACACAGTACAATCAACCTTTTTTAAGAACCTGTTTTCGATCCCCCGACACATTTCACAATCCCAAATACGATTAGAGTATGGACTAAAAAAACAGACTTCTGATAGACAAGTGGCACTAGTCAAGTACTACTGGAGAAGAAGGGACAAAGAGGACAAAACCCTTGTGCATCACTGTTGGGTGGAAACTGAAACTCAAGCCAGACTAAATCATTCAACATTCAGAGCTCTGAAGGAATCCCTCGCGGCATTGCAGCTAGAGGATGCCTGACTTACCCTTCCCACCTATTCTGGCTTCAAAACTGTAGCCAGTAAAGCAATCAAAAGGACATCTTTACTAATAGACAAAACAGCCTTTTCAAATAAGCATTGAAAATGCAATAGGTCTTGCATTTAATTAAGTTAAAGCCATTTGCTTCTTTGTTAATGGTATTGTAAAGCAAAGCAAATGGCTTTAACTTAATGAAAGGCGAGATCTATTGCATTTTTAATGGTTTACCCCACAGACCAGTTCTGCTTGCTTGGCACATAAATTTTGTTTGGGAAAAAAAATAAAAGTAGTATATTGGATACACTTCTGTTGTGAAGTAATTTACGCCATGTTTTTCAACCATGATATACCATCAGTTTACACCCAAACGCTAATTGAAGACAGTACTACCCAGGGCTTAATTTGAGCCGGAGCCTGCCGGTGCTTAGCATCGGCACCTAATTATTAGGGCCGGGTCTACCGTCACCTGCATTAAGTGCACCTGCCGTCAGTAATTTATTTATTTATGATGAGTTGTGCGTGGCAGTGGCACAGAGAGCGTGTGCTGTGCTGCGGTCACTTCGTTTTTATTTCAGTTCTGTTACCGTCGAGCTGGTTGGTGACTGACTCACTGATGTGTAAACAGTACACTTACTGTCTAAATGGTTATGGTGACGTGACGTAACTGCAGGGCTTAATTTGTGCCGGTGCTTTCCGGTGCTCAGCACCGGCACTTATTTCACAGGGCCGGGTCTATGCGCTCTTTCTCCTCCAGCAGATGGCCCGGTAATTATTAAAAATTAATTCTTGCTCTTGCTCTGTTACTGCCTGGTATGTCCTCTTACGAAGGCCCACCCCGGTTCAAGCATGTTAAACGGTCAACATCATAACGTTCATCACGTTAGTGATGTCACGTCAGCAGATCGTGCGTGCCCTCCACGAAGAACATGTTTTCATTTCCGTTGGGGAACTAACTGCCAAGGGCGGGCTTTTGGCTGAACTGGGCAAGGCAGGTGGTTGGAATTGTGCAGCTGAAGGTAAGCCTCCGCCGCTTCCTTTGCCATTGTGTGCTTTATGTCACTGGTCATGGCTTTGTAGCGCTGGAAACACTGGACACGGTATCACAGTACTGCTTCCTGGATGGTTTCTGCAGTTGCACAAACTTTCCACGCTTGAAACGTCCCACTGCAGTGCTCCCTTTGTTCAGCCTCCCACTGTTTAACAGAGCTCTCCTGAGAGAGGGCCATGTGTGACATGCTCCGCGAGCCGGCACAGCAGAACGGCAGCACTGGCTCCAAAAGTTATGAGCACCGCTGTGCCTGACACAGTAACTTTCAAAGGAGAAGCGAGGCAGTTGGTGTGTGTGTTCTGCACTATCGGAAATACATCTGAATCCACTCCGCATTGCACGCACTTATAAATCGTGTCAGTATGTGTGATATACCACTTCAACGTTTCTGCTAGTGAACCAATTTAATAAACATTTCTGCACAATTCTACAGCAAGTATTTCCAGGTATGGTGTAATTTGCACTTTACAAAATGCCGACAAAGTAGACATTACAGAAAGAAAGGCATTCTAAATCGCATTCCGATCTTGGCATTTTGTTAGCATTGTCCGCTGCACCACAAGAACCAGTCCCATAAACAAATGCCATCATCTGTAAAATTAATTGACTGGCCGCTTTAACATGCAGCATTTCTGAGCAAAAACAAGTAGAGGGAGAGAAATTATGTATTTAGAAAAGGTCATTTAAATTAAATAGTAGCATGCCACGAGGTTCCTAAGGTAGAAAGCTAGGGAACTGGGCTGGAATTTAAGGGGATCTAAACAGTGCAACCTACTTCAACTCCTTGTACATTTAAACATCAGTTGCAAGTACTAAGATTATATGCTGCCTTCGGAGACGTGCTCTTGTCACATGGACGTAAAACTCGCCCTTACAGAACACGAAGTTACATGTGGGGAAGAAATGATAGTGGAGGCGCTCCCTTGCCCAATCATTTAGTTTATCCATCAGTCAGCCAGCCCTAGGATATTATTGGGCCCCTGACAAATATTTATAAGGCAGGTGGTCGGTCCTCCTTTGGTGTGACTGCAGACCAATTTCACTGTTTGGAAGACCTCAGGCGATCAGTCCTTCAAAATAGTACAATAAGGAGAGACAGTGGGCTTTGGTACAAAGCAAACCCTGTTCGTGTCTACATTATGTCTTTCATGCTAAGGGCCTGCGCTTCAGATTTATTAGCATGTGGAATCCAACCGATGGTTGCCAGAAGCTGCGCTTGAGTCACATAGTTTGGGTTTGATAGCAGGATGTTATGAAATCCTCTGTAGATCTATTTTGCTGCCCTGCCTTTCTGAAATTAAAAAAGAGTGCATACTCGTAGCATGCGTTTTTATCAGCACTGACATGGAGAGCTGTCAGTAATTCTACTTTCGAACTTAGTACACATGGCCCCAAACTAACTACAGTGTGCACGTGCTGCTCAGCACTCTAATTGCGTGGCACAGGACCTGGCAGCACTACGAGGAGCATCTGGGCAGCAGGCATAGCAGGACATGCTGAACCCAGTCAGCACAAGGTGATGCAACACAATGTGACTAGCTCATCATCCCTCAAAAATCAGGTAAGTGGAGCAAATCATTTTGGCGCTGGTAGGGCCATTGCTGATTTTGTAATTTGTGTGTTTGCCTTGAAAGTGAGGACTCTGTGCATTTTTGTGGTGTTTTCATTGCGACAGATAGTTTGCAGTAGCTCCGCTGTAGGACATAAGAAGTCCACATTTGCTAGAAGAAATAGCCAGAAGAAATAGCAGATACCTGAATAGAAGGCCTTTTCTAATCTACAAGTTGCTTTTGACTTTACCAAATTAAAAAGGCTGGCTAACGAGAACCCTACCCAAAGAATGCTTTTAAAAACTATACTCTCATCCAGAATCACAAGTGTATGCACTTTGTGATTTAAAATGTGGTTGGCAGTGGGCTGAAGCAGGTTAGTTAATAGCAAGAAAGTATTTGTGTGTTTGAATTTCACATATTTGCTGCATTGTCTCTGCAAGTGTGTCCTTTCATTTCCATTAAATTCAATAACTAGATGAATGAACACAAAAGCTGAAACTGATTGATCCAAACATACATGCCGATTGATTAAAGGGTCCAAAAGCAAAATGAGCAATAGTATGCTGCGGAAACCATTGTCCGTCTCCTTAATTAAAACCACATATGGCAAAATGCCACCCCTGACCCACTACACTGTATGTAATTGGCTTATTATGAGATGGAAAGGATTCGCTTTTTTGAAAAAAGAGTTATCATTTAGGAGCTAAATTAAGAGTCATATGACATTTTTGTTCTTCCACCACTGTTGCCTCTTGAGGACTAAAGAGTCACACATGTTGTGCAAATAATTCGGTGCACACTTGTTAGAATATAGAATTTTTAGGATACACTACAGGAAGACATGTGGAAACAAGCCTGAAGTGGACAAGTTGTAAAAGGAAGCCATAATTTAAAAATATTACATTGTTTCTGTCTTCACATGGAGTTAATTTGTGATGTATTTTTCAATACTCAAGCCAATGTGAGTGGATGAATTATTGAGGTTGTAAGTGAACGTGTTGGCAGAGCACACTTTTGAGTTCCTGGCTCCAGATGCAACAATCTCTTTTGGGGGCGACTACTTCAAGCTTGAGGAGGTGGAGGGACCGCCATGTTCACATACACTCTGAAAAAACGAGTCCTTAAAACTAACAATGGCACTTGCTTTCAAAGTGCATGCACAAATGATGTGCTCCCAAGCTTTCCACTCAGTGATATGGTGTCCTGAATCGCTATTGTTTGTCTTGGACAGCACAGCTATGCATTGATGAGATAGGCCCAGAATGATATAGCCCTGTCATCACTCAACGTTACATAATAAATTACTGTATATTTAATAAAGCAGAGGTGTACTCTTTTCTTGCTTTTCCTCAGTATTTGCTTTTCTTCCTACCCTTCACACCTTACTCCTTCCCATCTCTCCATTCTTCCTTCACTTTCTGCCCTACGTCCATGTTTCTTCTTAATCGCCACCTCCCATCCTTAACTGCTTTTCATTTTTCACCTTATCTTTCCATTGCACTCTCTTTTCACGCAATCCCCGCAGTCTGGTCGTCTTCCCTTTCTCCTCTTTCCTTTTTTCATTCTCATCCTGTTCCACTCCAATCTTGCACTCCCCATCTCTGCTTTCCTCACTTCTCTTCACATTCTTTGTCTACCCTATTTATCTTTGCCTTCAGACCTCTCCTCCCTCCTCACTCCCTCTTTTATGTTTTTCCTTCTTGCACATTTTTTTATATTCACTCCAGGAATCAGTGTTTGTTCTCAGGGTCATAACTTTAAATCTTGGTGTGGCAACTCAGTCTTTCATCTTCATGTGCCGTTGAACTGGAGCACAACATTTTACATTTATTGTCAAGGCTTCCTTTGGTGAATATGTGCTTTACAAACATAAATGGTATGTTAAGGACACAAATGTATATCAAATTAAAAAAATATATATTATTTTTTTGCAATATTGCACTGCCATTATTCTCTCTGTACCTTGTTGACCCAGTACCTTTCATACTCGTATCGGTTCCTCTGAACTCCTTTCTTTCCTTTGTCCCATCTTTTTTTTTTCCTTTTTTCTCTCCCTCAGCACCTCCAGCCATGCCTCCTTTCCCCACTTGTTTCTTACTTCCTTACACCCTCATTCCATTAATCCTTCCTTACACCCTCATTCATTCCCCATCCTTCCCCCATTGGTGCATTTAATCCTTGTTCCTCCATTAATTCCGTACTTTCTTTTTTTCCTGCTCCTTCCTTCATCCCTTCTTTAATTACTTCTTTTCTTATCCCTAACCTTTCCTTCTGCGTTTCTTCCTCCTTTCCTTTCGTCTTTCTATTCATGTATCACATCTTTGATTTCCTTTCTCCTTCTATCCCTTAATTTCTTCTTTTCACAATATTTTCTTATTTCTGCCTTCTTTCATCCATTACTTATTTCCTCACTCCAGTACCCCATTCCACCCTGCATTTGAGGCTGCCTTCTTTAATGTATTCCTTCCTTCATCCATTCCTTTCTTTTAAGCAGCACAGTACAAGCACATTCTCTTTAGTCTGCAAAGCTGCCTCAAGTCCTCTAATGACCTTTCCTAAAGCTGCATTTTGAGATTTGCACACATTCTCTTATTTGAGATCACTTTTAAGTTGCTGTCGTAGGCTTACCAATAGGTTACATTATGTTATGTTGTAGTATTGATTTGTATAGCTCTCTTATCACCCAAGAGGGTATCCCGACACTTGGGCAGGTGTGTAGGTGGGAGGTCCTCGAAGTTCTTATGTGAAGAGCCAGGTCTTCAGCTTCTTGCGGAACTCAAGATGTGAGGAGGTGGCTATGATGTGTTGAGGTTTGATGATGTCGGTGGAACCAATAAAGTGAGTGGGTGGAGCCTCTGGAGGAAGTGGGCGGGGCTGGACAAGTGGGTGTGGCCTCACCCCAAAATATGAGCACCTGCACTTAATATTTTACAAATTAAGCACTGCGTAACTGTCACTGATCAGACTCCGATTCTCAATTTCTCTCCTCCTCCTCACTCGACTTCAAGATTGTCTTCCGGCCCAGTGGGCGGGACTCTGTAGTAGTTGTTGTTGGGCAGGGCTTTGCCTGGGCTGGTCTTCTTCTGCGGGGGTTGGGGCTGTGCGCGGCAGAGGCAACGACGCGTGCGCAGATTTGAATGCGCGCGCATTGACCATTCGCTGTTTTAATTTTGCCTCGGCATGCCCGCCCAAGCATACCCGCACGGCCGCCCGCACCGCACCACAGTGGTGGTGTTGATTAACTACTTCAACGCCCGCGCCGCCTTTCAAAGTAGTGGGAGTAGTCAGGACTGCTTGGACGACGACATTGAGGTTGGCTAGACTACTGCTGCTGCAGTCAGTACATAGTTCTACTCACCAGGTGAGGGCGAGCGAACAGGGCCTGGCAGGCCGCAGGCGCCGTGACGGTGATTACTGGTGCTAATTATGTTGATTGGTCTACCGTCTGGACTCTGGTCTTGATGGCCGGGGCCGGTGGCCAAATCATCATGATTAAGATTTAAATAAAGCTGCGCAGAGCAGGTGAGACAGGTCAGGCAAGCCGCAGGCTTACTGTTTTGTTTTTTAAGCATATTGTTGATTGGTGACTAACTGGTTTGATCATGATGGCCTGGGGAAGGTGGCGTATGCCAGCGGCCAAATCATGATTTACAAAATAAAGCTGCGCAGGCCTACTGGTTTACTTTTTTTATCATTATGTTGATGCCTGGTCACTCTGATCATGAGGCTTGTGTGTTTGATCATCACGATCATGTTGCCAGTAGTGCACTGCAGGCTATTTATTGCGCAGTTGCATGCCGGCCCAGGCTACCTGGATAGATGGATCAGTACTTGCCCAGGCTGGGATGGATTCAGTTTCAGTTCGGGGCAGAGGGCAGGCTCATCAAATCTGTGGGGGTTGGGAGCTGTGCGCGGCAAGCAGCGTGCGCAGTTTTTTTCACATTGTAATGCGCGCACATTCACTGCTTTGCCACCACCCCCACCCCCACCCCCAGCATACCCGCATTGGCTCAGCCTCTGAGGCCCGCTCACCACCACCTTCAGAGTCATCGTGGCACGGTGGCCAGCCAGCCAGCCGCCGATCAAAGTAGCGGCGATCGGGAAGAAAATTATGAAATGAATTGATTTTGTTACTTGTGCACAGTGTGTTCACATGGCTAGTGCACTAGATCAATGCGGATTGCGGCGTGATGTAAATACAATTTGAAAGTACAGTCCAAGTAATACTGCACAACACCAAAGCCACCACTGTCACATATTAAAAAGCACATTTGGTTTTAAGGGTTTGGCCGCAATGGTGGAATCTTGTCAGTTAGAGATACACTCACTAACATTTTGTTGTAACAAAGAACCAAAATTTAAAGCGATAGGAACGGGTCGCACCGATAATAGCAGCATGATGTTCGCTTTTACAGACGGTGGTCTCCTGGTAGAAGTTCATGATGTGATGTCAGGAGCTTAGTTTTTAAAGTGAGGTCAAGCAGGGGCGATTCAAGAACACCAAGGTGTTTGCTTAAGAGACGTTTTTTCTAGGAGCACTTAAAAAAGGACAGAGATGGTTTCCGAGAACCAGAAATAGGGAAACAGAGACGATTAAAGAGCGAGTCAGTCCATCATAGATGAAAGAAAAGAGAGCCGACTGATGGTCTATTGAATGAAAAATGGAGAATGCTATCGTGGTAAAAAAAAGTCTCCAGTATAGAGAGTGTGTGAGGTGGAAAGCAGAGGGAGGAGAAGAGATAGGTGGGGATCCGATCAACAGTGAAGGTGAGAATAATGGGAAAGCGTTGCTTGGGTGGAGCAAGGAGGGGGAGCGGCCCATGCATGCAGTGTGATTACACTGCTGGAGTAGGAGCTGCAAAAACAACAGGTGATGGACCGAATGTGGATCAATGTCACACACTCACCCCAGTCCAAAGATCTGGGCCCAAATCCATCTTTTTTTGCACTCCACACCACCCTGGGTTAGACAATGGCGATATGCAAATCAGCTCTGACCCTGTGCCCCATGGGAACAGTCCAGTCCGAACTACAAAAGCCATGTCCTTCCCAGAACGGAATCAAGCATCTGAGGACCGGACCGGTTTCGAGGTAACACCTCTCATCAGCCCGGCTAGCTTGACTCCAGTGGTGTGGAGTGCCTGGGACCCACGTCTGGGCATCCCCAGCGCACTTAGGGCGGATTATGCAAAAACAACAGGTGATGGACCGAATGTGGATCAATGTCACACACTCACCCCAGTCCAAAGATCTGGGCCCAAATCCATCGTTTTTTTGCACTCCACACCACCCTGGGTTAGACAATGGCGATATGCAAATCAGCTCTGACCCTGTGCCCCATGGGAACAGTCCAGTCCAAACTACAAAAGCCATGTCCTTCCCAGAACGGAATCAAGCATCCGAGGACCGGACCGGTTTCGAGGTAACACCTCTCATCAGCCCGGCTAGCTTGACTCCAGTGGTGTGGAGTGCCTGGGACCCACGTCTGGGCATCCCCAGCGCACTTAGGGCGGAATATGCAAAAACAACAGGTGATGGACCAAATGTGGATCAATGTCACACACTCATCCCAGTCCAAAGATCTGGGCCAAAATCCATCGTTTTTTTGCACTCCACACCACCCTGGGTTAGACAATGGCGATATGCAAATCAGCTCTGACCCTGTGCCCCATGGGAACAGTCCAGTCCGAACTACAAAAGCCATGTCCTTCCCAGAACGGAATCAAGCATCCGAGGACCGGACCGGTTTCGAGGTAACACCTCTCATCAGCCCGACTAGCTTGACTCCAGTGGTGTGTAGTGCCTGGGACCCACGTCTGGGCATCCCCAGCGCACTTAGGGCGGAATATGCAAAAACAACAGGTGATAGACCGAATGTGGATCAATGTCACACACTCACCCCAGTCCAAAGATCTGGGCCCAAATCCATCGTTTTTTTGCACTCCACACCACCCTGGGTTAGACAATGGCGATATGCAAATCAGCTCTGACCCTGTGCCCCGTGGGAACAGTCCAGTCCGAACTACAAAAGCCATGTCCTTCCCAGAACGGAATCAAGCATCCGAGGACCGGACCTGTTTCGAGGTAACACCTGTCATCACCCCGGCTAGCTTAACTCCAGTGGTGTTGAGTGCCTGGGACCCACGTCTGGGCATCCCCAGCGCACTTAGGGCGGAATATGCAAAAACAACAGGTGATGGACCGAATGAGGATCAATGTCACACACTCACCCCAGTCCAAAGATCTGGGCCCAAATCCATCGTTTTTTTGCACACCACACCACCCTGGGTTAGACAATGGCCATATGCAAATCAGCTCTGACCCTGTGCCCCATGGGAACAGTCCAGTCCGATCTACAAAAGCCATGTCCTTCCCAGAACGGAATCAAGCATCCGAGGACCGGACCGGTATCGAGGTAACACCTCTCATCAGCCCCGCTAGCTTGACTCCAGTGGTGTTGAGTGCCTGGGACCCACGTCTGGGCATCCCCAGCGCACTTAGGGCGGAATATGCAAAAACAACAGGTGATGGACCGAATGTGGATCAATGTCACACACTCACCCCAGTCCAAAGATCTGGGCCCAAATCCATCGTTTTTTTGCACTCCACACCACCCTGGGTTAGACAATGGCGATATGCAAATCAGCTCTGACCCTGTGCCCCATGGGAACAGTCCAGTCCGAACTACAAAAGCCATGTCCTTCCCAGAACGGAATCAAGCATCCGAGGACCGTACCGGTTTCGAGGTAACACCTCTCATCAGCCCGGCTAGCTTGACTCCAGTGGTGTGGAGTGCCTGGGACCCACGTCTGGGCATCCCCAGCACACTTAGGGCGGAATATGCAAAAACAACAGGTGATGGACCGAATGTGGATCAATGTCACACACTCACCCCAGTCCAAAGATCTGGGCCCAAATCCATCGTTTTTTTGCACTCCACACCACCCTGGGTTAGACAATGGCGATATGCAAATCAGCTCTGAACCTGTGCCCCATGGGAACAGTCCAGTCCGAACTACAAAAGCCATGTCCTTCCCAGAACGGAATCAAGCATCCGAGGACCGGACCGGTTTCGAGGTAACACCTCTCATCAGCCCGGCTAGCTTGACTCCAGTGGTGTGGAGTGCCTGGGACCCACGTCTGGGCATCCCCAGCGCACTTAGGGCGGAATATGCAAAAACAACAGGTGATGGATCAAATGTGGATCAATGTCACACACTCACCCCAGTCCAAAGATCTGGGCCCAAATCCATCATTTTTTTGCACTCCACACCACCCTGGGTTAGACAATGGCGATATGCAAATCAGCTCTGACCCTGTGCCCCATGGGAACAGTCCAGTCCGAACTACAAAAGACATGTCCTTCCCAGAACGGAATCAAGCATCCGAGGACCGGACCGGTTTCGAGGTAACACCTCTCATCAGCCCGGCTAGCTTGACTCCAGTGGTGTGGAGTGCCTGGGACCCACGTCTGGGCATCCCCAGCGCACTTAGGGCGGAATATGCAAAAACAACAGGTGATGGACCGAATGTGGATCAATGTCACACACTCACCCCAGTCCAAAGATCTGGGCCCAAATCCATCGTTTTTTTGCACTCCACACCACCCTGGGTTAGACAATGGCGATATGCAAATCAGCTCTGACCCTGTGCCCCATGGAAACAGTCCAGTCCGAACTACAAAAGCCATGTCCTTCCCAGAACGGAATCAAGCATCCGAGGACCGGACCGGTTTCGAGGTAACACCTCTCATCATCCCGGCTAGCTTGACTCCAGTGGTGTGGAGTGCCTGGGACCCACGTCTGGGCATCCCCAGCGCACTTAGGGCGGAATATGCAAAAACAACAGGTGATGGACCGAATGTGGATCAATGTCACACACTCACCCCAGTCCAAAGATCTGGGCCCAAATCCATCGTTTTTTTGCACTCCACACCACCCTGGGTTAGACAATGGCGATATGCAAATCAGCTCTGACCCTGTGCCCCATGGGAACAGTCCAGTCCGAACTACAAAAGCCATGTCCTTCCCAGAACGGAATCAAGCATCCGAGGACCGGACCGGTTTCGAGGTAACACCTCTCATCAGCCCGGCTAGCTTGACTCCAGTGGTGTGGAGTGCCTGGGACCCACGTCTGGGCATCCCCAGCGCACTTAGGGCAGAATATGCAAAAACAACAGGTGATGGACCGAATGTGGATCAATGTCACACACTCACCCCAGTCCAAAGATCTGGGCCCAAATCCATCGTTTTTTTTTTTTTTTTTTTTTTTTTTTTTCCCAGAGCCTCCACACCACTGGAGTCAAGCTAGCCGGGCTGATGAGAGGTGTTACCTCGAAACCGGTCTGGTCCTCGGATGCTTGATTCCGGTCTGGGAAAGACATGGCTTAGTAGTTCGGACTGGACTGTTCCCATGGGGCACAGGGTCAGAGCTGATTTGCATAAAGCCATTATCTAACCCAGGGTGTTGTGGAGTGCAAAAAACGATGGATTTAGGCCCAGATCCTTGTACTGGGGTGAATGTAAGACATTGATCTACATTCTGTCCATCAAATTGTTTTTTGTAATTTTCTCCCTGAGTGTACTGGGGTAGCTCAGACGTGGGTCCCAGAGCCTCCACACCACTGGAGTCAAGCTAGCCGGGCTGATGAGAGGTGTTACCTCGAAACCGGTCCGGTCCTCGGATGCTTGATTACGGTCTGGGAAAGATATAGCTGTTGTAGTTCGGACTGGACTGTTCTCATGGGGCACAGGGTCAGAGCTGATTTGCATAAAGCCATTATCTAACCCAGGGTGGTGTGGAGTGCAAAAAACGATGGATTTAGGCCCAGATCCTTGTACTGGGGTGAATGTAAGACATTGATCTACATTCTGTCCATCAAATTGTTTTTTGTAATTTTCTCCCTGAGTGTACTGGGGTAGCTCAGACGTGGGTCCCAGAGCCTCCACACCACTGGAGTCAAGCTAGCCGGGCTGATGAGAGGTGTTACCTCGAAACCGGTCCGGTCCTCGGATGCTTGATTCCGGTCTGGGAAAGATATGGCTGTTGTAGTTTGGACTGGACTGTTCCCATGGGGCACAGGGTCAGAGCTGATTTGCATAAAGCCATTATCTAACCCGGGGTGGTCTGGAGTGCAAAAAACGATGGATTTAGGCCCAGATCCTTGTACTGGGGTGAATGTAAGACATTGATCTACATTCTGTCCATCAAATTGTTTTTTGTAATTTTCTCCCTGAGTGTACTGGGGTAGCTCAGACGTGGGTCTCAGAGCCTCCACACCACTGGAGTCAAGCTAGCCGGGCTGATGAGAGGTGTTACCTCGAAACCGGTCCAGTCCTCGGATGCTTGATTCCGGGCTGGGAAAGATATGGCTGTTGTAGTTCGGACTGGACTGTTCCCATGGGGCACAGGGTCAGAGCTGATTTGCATAAAGCCATTATCTAACCCAGGGTGGTGTGGAGTGCAAAAAACGATGGATTTAGGCCCAGATCCTTGTACTGGGGTGAATGTAAGACATTGATCTACATTCTGTCCATCAAATTGTTTTTTGTAATTTTCTCCCTGAGTGTACTAGGGTAGCTCAGACGTGGGTCCCAGAGCCTCCACACCACTGGAGTCAAGCTAGCCGGGCTGATGAGAGGTGTTACCTCGAAACCGGTCCGGTCCTCGGATGCTTGATTCCGGTCTGGGAAAGATATGGCTGTTGTAGTTCGGACTGGACTGTTCCCATGGGGCACAGGGTCAGAGCTGATTTGCATAAAGCCATTATCTAACCCAGGGTGGTGTGGAGTGCAAAAAACGATGGATTTAGGCCCAGATCCTTGTACTGGGGTGAATGTAAGACATCGATCTACATTCTGTCCATCAAATTGTTTTTTGTAATTTTCTCCCTGAGTGTACTGGGGTAGCTCAGACGTGGGTCCCAGAGCCTCCACACCACTGGAGTCAAGCTAGCCGGGCTGATGAGAGGTGTTACCTCGAAACCGGTCCGGTCCTCGGATGCTTGATTCCGGTCTGGGAAAGATATGGCTGTTGTAGTTCGGACTGGACTGTTCCCATGGGGCACAGGGTCAGAGCTGATTTGCATAAAGCCATTATCTAACCCAGGGTGGTGTGGAGTGCAAAAAACGATGGATTTAGGCCCAGATCCTTGTACTGGGGTGAATGTAAGACATTGATCTACATTCTGTCCATCAAGTTGTTTTTTGTAAATTTCTCCCGGAGTAGGAGCTGCAGCAGCGGCGGGAGAGGGAGCGGAGCCGGATAGGAGGCCTGCCAGCACTCCCAGCCGGGCCTCACCTGCGCCTACGGGCCACTGCAGGCCACAGGACTGCATGCCCTGGGAGCACGAGATTCCAGAGCCGCCTGCGAGCAGAGCTGAGGCGCAGTGCCTGCCTGCCTCAGCCTGTTTTCAGGCACGGGCGGGGCTTCATACACATTTTTAACGTATATTGAATTATTAATTGCCTGTTTTTGTCCTTACTAAGTTATCCAGACAACGCCTCCTCTTGACAGGCTGTCACATGTGCTGGTTTTGGCAATGAAGTGCAGGTGCCAAGCACCAGAAGCCACCGGCTCAAATTAAGCACTTCAGGCGCCCGCACCCTTGCTAGAATCAGTATTCTATGCTTGCAGCCAAACACAGTGGGTATTGTGCTACCTAGCCTTAGTAAGCCTGATAGCCATGTTTGTGCGCAGCTGTGCCCATCATGTCTCCCTATTTCGCTATGACCGGTCTGTATAGGTGTAATATAAGTACACCCTACCTAAGAAAGTCCACCTGACCCCTGCCTGTTTATATCTGTCTGCTTTCCGCCTGTGTATGTCTGCGTGTAATATGCCTGTGTAAGTCTGAATTACATAATTTCATTAGAAGGTCTGAGCACACCAAACGTACTTCGGTGTGAGCAGATCTTCCTATGTACAGCACCCTGGCTGTATTTGCACCCCTCCTTGGCTGTGTTCACCAAATGTCGCCATCTGTGTGTACCTTGCCTTTTTGGACTTTGTGGGTATGTATGCACCCAGTCTCAGATTGAATTTGTCTATATGCAGTTCACTCCTACCTAAGTGCATTGTCCTTGTGTAGGCTAGCAAGGGCTCCTGTCCATGGTAATTGCAGACAAACTCTAAACACAATTAAAGTACTTTGGTGTGGCTGGCAGCTCAACAGCTGTCTGTGTGCTGCCCGGAAAGCTGTTTCAGCCCTGGCTGACTGACGCACACAATGGGGGTGGGGGTTGGGGTGACTGAACCCATTGAGCCCAATGGGCGTTGCGCACCTGGCGCTTGTGTGACATTTCCATGCATTCATCATGCTTACATCTGACTTTTAGCAGTGCCAGTTGAGGATGTAGGTGGAGGTAATACAGTAAGTGGGTGGAGCCAGAGAAAAGTAGGTGTGGCCTCCAACACACATTTGAGCACCTGCACTTCATATTTTACAAATTAAGCACTGGTACTACCATGCAAAGAGCTGCTTTGCTGTTACCATACAAAGAGTTGCAGTGCTTTTGCTTACATAAACAAGAAAGTAGTCATGTGAACCCTGTATGAGGCCCAGTATGTTATAGACAAAGCAACATTACAGCTTATTAAATCAAACAATAGTTTTTTATACAGTTGGAATTCTGAACTCGAATGTTTGAAGGTGCTTTCATGTGCGATAGTGAAGAAAAAGGAGGATCAGTAAAATATAATATTTGTCTACAATCACACAATTTGGTTAAGCGGGGAAGCTGCAAATAATCCATGTTTTCTGGTTTCACTTTGCATATATCATCCATTAAGCAGGTATCTAGTTTTATCCTTTTCACCTCAACTGTTGATGCTTTGCTTTTATCTCGTGTGTGCATGAAGGCAGAGGGTGGCATGCAGAAAGCACCTGAAAGCTTTGCTCGTTATAGGCTCAAAGTTCCAACGGGACCTCGAGCTGAGCCAGAGCCAGGATTCAGCCTCGCTCGAGCTTTCAGCGGGTCGAACACCTCTAGTATGCATGATTGACTGCAATTCCGTATAATGTATATTGGCAATATGGTCTACTTTACAGGTGTTACTTCTTGAACAGGGGAAATATTATAAGAATAAAAGACTGTCCTCTGAAAGCGGGACTGTCCGGGGTAATCCTGGACGTCTGGTCAGTGGTCACCCTGTGTGCTCTCAGAACCTCAGTCCCCTGGACCTCTACAAACACCTTCTGGAGCCTCTGCGCACATACGCTCATTTGTATTTATTATTTCTGAGGCCGCTGGCAGCACAGTGCTGTCCTCCATTCCTTGTGCTGGTGCACTATAGCGCTGGCCTCGTGCCTCGCAGCACCTTTGCATCATGGACACTGGTGTGCATCCGTACCTGCATGGGATCTATTATGAAAACATTCCTTAAGTTACAAAACAATTTGTCTAGACCACTCTTGAAATGTCACACGTTGTATGTGCACTGTGAAGGGCAGCGCGTGTGCACCGAGTGGAAGGTTTGCTGAAATAAAACGCCCCTCCTTGTTAGCGCCTGCATCAGGGAGGCGTTAGCTTTTGTCTCAAAGTCCGGTCTGGGGTCTTTGCCTCATAAACTGCGGGTGTCTGCAGAGCTGCGTCCAAGACTCACTGAACTGGCGTCCCTCTGTGTGTAAAGCGCCGCAGCGCAGAACAAGGAGCTATGTGCCCAAGGAAAGGGTATTCATTGTGCTGGATTATAATCACAATTGCAAGAGTTGGCAAAATGAAGATGTGAAGCGCTAAGAGGCCGCTCTCTCCCTGTGCGCAGCAAGTCCAGCGGCATCAGCTCGTCCTGCGACAAGCTCCTGAAAGTGTAGCGCTCCTACTGAGCACTGCTCTTGCCTGCCAACAGCAAGACTAGGAACAGGGGGCCCATGGCGGCCAGCAGCATCCTTAGCCTGGTGTGGAGAGGAATAGTGGGTGCACTGAGCCTGCCTATGCGCTGGGACGACCCATCCACGTACCCACAATTATGGATACGGAGGATGCAGGGACTCTAAAAGTTTCTACCCCGCTCCAGTTAGGTTCCCCACAGCACGGGCGAGTGGCAGCCTTAGCCCCGGGCTTTCCCGTACTCATAGGATCAGCCTGCAAAAGGGAGGAGAGGGGCGCGACAGCCTCCGAAGACAGCTTTCGTAGCATGGATGCAGACAGCGTTAATTAAACCAGCAGGACAACATGCGCAGCCAGGACAGGGGCTTTGGCAATGGCGGCACGGTGCGATAAAAAAAAACAAGGCTGATGGAGCCCCTCCAAAATAACACACCATCTACACCCTCCGCCCCCTACACTGAACACACTAATTAAACTTACCTGTTGTGGAGGTGAAGATCGTCATGGTGGGAGTGGGTGGGGGAGGCGGGGGGAGTGAGCGCGGCAGCATGGTGAACGCACGAGGGGTGTGGGGAGTGAGCACGGCAGCGTGGTGAACGCTCTATTTAGACAAGATGGCGTTGGACTGTCCACAGTTCGTACGGACACGCGCATGCTGTCTGCATTGAATAGATGATGAGAGCAGCTATCATCTTTGTCCATGCAGACACATGCATGCAAGAATTGGGGAGAATTGATTCCAAAAGGTCCTCTCCATGCCGAGAGCAGCGCATGCGCTGCTTTCACCTGGCAAGACCGAAAAAACCTCATGCTTGGGCAGTGATCCAAGCCTATCAGCAGCTGAAACCCCAACCTCATCTGCTAGACCACTTCTCCCATCAGAAAAAGCACAACCTCACTTTACTGCGGCTAGGGTCATTTCAATCAAAGGACCTGACGCCGAAATGGAAACATTCTTGGCAATCTAAGGAATGCCACTTATGCGGAGGAGGGGACAAGTTTTTTTTTTGCACCTTTTATGTATCTGACCCTTCCTGGTAGAAACTCAAAAAATGCACCTTCGGGAAGCCTTTAGGAAAGAACAAATAAGGTTATGTAGAGTAGCCGTGATCCAATGTCTTGGAGGACCGTCAATCCAACTGTCCTGTAGAGCTATAAACTTCCTGAAAATTGTGGCAATAGATCGGAAAACAAAGAAAACGTGAACTGATTTCACAAGTTTTAGTATGACCAGTCTTGAAATCCTCTTATGGTATTGATCGTATGTTTTACTTTTTTAACTTAACCGCTGTAGAACGTACCTCTGCGTGCTCTCATTTTTATAAGTTTATAAAATGTACATTTTACGTATGTTGGTTTCTCCACCCTTTTATGATTTTTTTATGAAATCAAATAAAAGCATCTATCATCATCTGTCCTTCCATAGGGGAGTTGCTATCTCATCCAAACTGCGACTTGTCCATTACAAATGTTACACCAAATCTACATCTCTGGTCCTAGGCTGGTACAAATAAGTAGGGTAGATGAAGGGCTGTGTAGGAGACAGTGTGGTTTAGAGGGCTTCTTTATGCATATTATCTGGGAATGTGTGAAGATTCAGGACTATTGGAAAAAGGTACACAAATGTATGAGTACAGTCTGGGGAGTGGCAATTCGTCCCGAAGCCAAGAGGTACCTTTTGAATGTGTGGGAGCCCATGGACCTTAACAGCAATGGCAATCTTTGGGTACTCTTGGTCAAATGGTGGCCAAACAAAATATTGCCTGTCTGCGGGGAGCAGCTGTGCAGCCAACACTGAGTGCCTGGAAGGCAGATGTGTACTAGAATCTGATTGGGGTAAAGACTGTGTATGTTGCACGTGGCCGCCCTCACAAATGGATGCCTGTCTGGAAAAATTGGAATGTATATTGTGGCAATATCTGTGAACCCCCTCTTGTTCCCTTCCTAGACAAACCATTATCGCCTTTATTTGTATGCCTATTGAGCTATTTTTCTATGCTGTGTATAACACCAAATGTCATGTATTTATTCGACTTTACAGAGTGGCACTGATGCAACCAATGGTTAATTTTGAGTGGTGACCAGAATCTTTTGCTAAATAAAAACAGTTTAAAAAAAAAAGAAAAGCAGGATGGGCTAATGAAAGCAAAGTAAATGCAGAAGGACGGCAAATGAAAAATAAACTGCAATGGGAGGAAGACAACAATTAAAAAAAAAAATTTCACGCAAACAGGAGCTAAAGAAGGCAAGCATAAGTACACTGTATTTTACCGGTGCTCCTCAGCCTTGAAAGGAAGTGAGCTATCGGCTGCGGGAACAAAACAGGAGGCTGCAATGAAAAGAGTGATGCTGCAATGAACCAATGGTAAGCAGGAAGTGGGATAGAAACATTTTATTGATTACAGAAGGTTTTGCAGCCAGTGCATGAGTGCTAAAGTGCACGAGTGCTGACAGGCTCAACCTACATATAGAAGCAGGACTCTCTCTGGAGGTCAAATGAATACAAGCAGCATGCCCTGCTGCTTAAAGGTGATGAGTTCAACAAGCAGCATTAGGGCACAAATAATATCTGCATTAGGATGCACAGGAATAAGGAATGTCACAAGATGGAGACCACATGTTTGCAGTTTTCATTTTTTAATTTAATTTCTGTAGTGGTGTAATCTGTAGATTTGTAAAAGTATGTATAGCTAAATGTGAAGCTGAGTTTATGTGACTGGCAATTCAAGGGCCACCATACCACATCTCCAATCTATGTTGCAAAAGAAACATTGTGCCCACTCTGTACTGCCCAGGAACAGTCATCTGACAATTTAAATCTCACCACTCATCTGATAACATACACATCACCTGTCCAATCTATAGTGCTCATGACCTAATCTTCTCACTATATACACTTCTTACAACTAGGGGCATATTTATAATTATTTCATGCAATGCAATGCAGCAAGACATTTTGCTGTGCTGGGTGAAAGGGAGGGGGCAGGAACGCATCATATCTATCAAGATGTGGTGTATTCCTGCTCTCTGCCTGCGCTGGTGCATGAATTGCTGCCTAGAACCAATGGAGGTACCCTTGCGCCGTGGTGCAGGGGTGCCTGCATTACAGGCAGGATTGTTTTGTGCAGGAAGAACACCTTTTTTCACAAAAACAAACCATTCTGACTTTTTTCTATGTTTACATGTGCTGCAGAATGCCGAAAAAAATGAAGAGGAATAAAGATATTTATCATTGATGAGTAAGTGCCTTCTGTGAATACCAAAATGGTAGTAAGTTAGGATTTTGTCTTAAATTAGTTCTGTGAATCGGGCCCATCATCTGCCCCTGACCCGTCATTTGACAAGACTGACAACAACTGCTCTACTCAGCGAGGAAGAGGAAACTACACTAAGACAACATTTGTTTTGAGTGTTCTTTTTTGGTCACACACAACTATATCAGTATCATACTTGTCTTTATTTGTCCTGTTTAAAGTTCAGCTATTTTACAGTAATTCTGAGAATGGTTGCGTTACTAGTTCAGACCAGTGTGCAGCTCAAATTAGTATTTCAAGGTCCCATGTCAAAGTGATCAGAACCAAGGGATGTTGCCTGTGGATTTTGAATTTAATTTCCAAAGACACGCTTACTACTTGTGTGCAATTCCCTGCCTGTATTTTAGGAACTGCCAAACTTATTGCTCTGACTCCCCCGTTTACAGACATTTGTGAAAGCTACAGCAAAGACTGATTCCACCCAAACCTAAAGGGAATTTTGCCACCCCTGTTACCAAACTTTGTCCATTGGCAAGCATTTTCAGAGCTAATACTACCGACTCTGATGTGGAATACGAACAAACATAGGCATGCACAAGTGTACATATTTGCATATTGCTGGTGTTGTATGCATTAGTGTGTTAAAGCCACACATATTTCCTTTGCTACCGCTCGTTTAGGTCTCGTGACCTTTCAATGCGCATGCGCATTGAGTGGAGCGAGATATAAAGGGGCTTAAACAGATCTTACCAAGATCGGGCGATTCCATGCAGTGCCCGTGAAAAGCTCGCTCAATGCGCATGTGCATTGCCATAAAAAGTGCGTGCACAGACACCAGCCTCCCTCCCACAGTCATCCCCCAGTGTGCGCTGTGCCAACAAGCCTTTGAAGTTAAGCTTAGCTTCACTTCAAAGGTATCCGCTACCCCCGCCCCCTGCTTCACACGTTTCTCGCATTTCTCCTCCCTCCCTCGCCTCCCTCGCCCTTCAGCGTGCCTTTTTCTAATGTCCAAAGAGTCTGCGGCTACGTTTCTCCTCAATGTCCTTCCTTCTAAAACCTGGAACTCACTTCCCACTCACCTTCGCCTCACTCAGAACCACCTAGCATTCAGAAAGCAACTTAAAACTTGGATATTCGACAAGTAATTCCCCACCCTTCTTCAAGCGCCTTGAGACCCTCTGGGTATGTAGCGCGCTATATAAATTATTTTGACTTGACTTGACTTGACTTCTGTTGTTCACCCTGCTCCCTTTCTTCCTTCGTTCTTTCCTTTCCTTCTTTTGGCCCGTCAGGCCTACTAACCACTGTTCTGTAATTTAACACGTTGTAACCAGTTGGTGCTTTTATATTATTTTTTGTAAGTAATAATAATAAAAAAAATCTAAGTTGTGCAAGTACGTTCGAGGCAGTCTAAGAACCGTAAACTGTTTGAAACTCGTGCATTTCTAATGTGGCACTCGCTAGAGATGCCCGTTCGTTCAGAAGTGTTCAGATTCAAGACAAAATATAGTTTATGAACAACAACTGTCTGTTTCAGGTGACAGAATAGTAGACGCGACTGCTACATCTTCAGTAGACAATGCCCTACCCGGACTTCTCGGTTCTACTTAGACGTGATTGAAATTGCTAATATATGTCATGCACCAGGATACTTTGTGTAGTGATGCTGCTCTTACTTGCTCCAAAAGAAAATTAGACCCGTTCTTCGTGTACTCTGTACTTTGGTACTGATCATTTACTTAGCCAAACCTGCCTTCCAAACATGCTCTCGCCTGTTTAAATCTTTTTGATTAATGGATAAGCGATAGCTAGAAATCGATGCGCATTCAATTTCTTTTAACATCGTGCACCTTCAGCCTAACATACTGTATGAATATTGCACATTTCCTATTGGAAAAGTTGGCACAATTGTTATAGTTAATATTTTAAGTTACGCAGATCTTGTGGAAAAATATTTAAGCATGTGTTTAACATGCTGAAGAACATTAGCACTTGAACATGTACATTGTTTTGACCTTCACAGGTTCGAATTCTGGTAATTTTTCACGAAACACAGTAGTGGATTTGTGTGGCTTGATTGCACAGTTGTATGTGAAAAACTGTTTCCATTGCTTTTAAAGTATACATAACTGTGGGCAGTGATTCCTCCCAGAGAAGTATTACTCTTCTCTCCTCATACAGTCTACTGTTAGTGTGTTTATCTGTCTCCCAAGGAAGTCTTGGGTTGCAATGCACGAGGGACTATTTTACATCTCAAAAGTACATCGAAGACGCACATTACATTATTTTTCTCTCCCTTTCAGCCCTTTTAGCCTCTTTCCCAGCTCCCAGCCAGACCCTCCTTTTGTCTATCTCGTTATCTTCTCCACTCTCGCCTCATTTTTTTTCTTTATTTTCTCTCACGGCCTTGTAAATATGCCCCCTCCCCCATGCACTAAATCGCACTTTTCTTTTGATCCACATACTTGTTATCCTATGTGGGGAGTATTTCCATGTCGCGCGTGATGACTACCACATTGTACAAGCTCTTTGCGATGAATGAAGTGTGAGAGACACCTTTTTTATTTATTTACTTTGTGTTTATTAATTTATTTTTAGCAGAAAAAAATACTTCTGTCACAAAGTCCGTGTCAAGCAAGAGCTACAGCGCGTGGAGTGGAACAAACTCCAGCCAAGGGTAGGCCATGCTGGATGCTTTGACACATTTTACCCTGTGTTATTGTTTGATTGGGGCTGGAACAGCTGCGGAATATGCACCACAGAGCATGTTTGTTCAACGCCCGTGAACAATTGTCAGCGAGCATCTAAGCGCGGGTGCTATATCTTAGAGGCGTTAGATATGAAAAGAGGACTGCCCCTGCCTGGACCGTCCTCGCTCTGATAATGTTGATCTCTCATCAGGCCGAAGCGCGGCGGCCTGTCATGGACTGACTCCTAAGCAAATATTTACTATTTCACAATAACAGAGGCTGCAGTACACAGGCGGTTCCGGAAATTACATTTGATTTCATTTGCTAAAAAAGTGTTTATGGTGAATCAAGCTGATGTAATTTCACCAACCTCGCCTGATTAAGAGTTTTTGTGTGACTTTTTATTTTTAATTACGGGTTCTTACTTTATTTACGTGGATTAAGATGCAGTTTGAATCTTTAACGCAACATTTTATGTACGCCTAAACTCGGACCTATATATGCAAAATTCGTATATATATGGCGTTCAGTTGCTAAAATGCACATGGATAGGGTGATACAGTGTTGCCCTACTTTGTTTTAAACTTCTCGTTCGAGGTAAGTGTTACAGACTGCACCCTTTATTTACAAAGCTTTACCTCGATAACTTTGTTTCCGCCATGTGTACGCTTGTTGTGTTTACCAATTAATTCGAAAGTATACATATTTTTTTCTGGGAGGGTCGTTTGAGAATTGCTCCGATGGCTTCTTCATATCCGGTTTCTAATGCAATTCGCAACTGTAGTCAGGCGTTTTGGCTATAGAATTAACACCTTTACAGACAGACTCTGGGCTAGAAAACGTCATTTTTTTCAGCCACCCGGCTTTCTTTCTATTTCGAATTGCGGAGACATGTAAAATGTACAGGAATTGCATTTTAATGAGTGGCTGATTTGTTAGCTTAGAAAAAGAACTGCCCATTTTAGAATGATTACACCGTTCCATGGTATTATAGATGGATGATTTTCCCAACCGATCTATTAAAAAATATTAAGGCTCAAAATTATCTTAACACTAGTGCGATGGACCTACTTATCAACCATGTCTTCTGAGGCAATAGAAAATGCTACCTTCTCTGCCTGCAAAGCGCCTCTTATTATAAATTGTATCTGAAATTATCCAGTTTCTATAAATCCACCCATTCACACTTTCATCCATCTCCGTGTGCTGCCACTTCTACCCATCCACCCTCGCATGCAGGCACGCCCATCCAACCATATATTCATCCAAGTATGCACCTATCAACTATAAACGTATCCATGCATCCATTGAACCACCCATTCACATTTGCATCCATCCATGTGTGCCTCCATCCATCATCACCTCCACATGCACCACCACATCCAACACCATATCCAACACCACATCCACCACCACATCCACCACCACATCCACCATCACATCCACCAACACATCCACATCCACCGCCACGTCCACATCCACCACCACATCCACCGCCACATTCACCGCCACATACACAGCCACATCCACCACCACATCCACCACACCCACCACCACCACATTCACCACACCCACCACCACTACATCCACCACCCCATCCACCACCACTGCATCCACCACCACCACCACCACATCCACCATCACCACATCCACCGCATCCACCACCACCACATCCACCGCATCCACCACCACATCCACCACCACATCCACCAACACCACCACATCCACCACCACCACCACCTCCAAATCCACCTCCACATGCACCACCACATCCACCACCACATCCACCACCACATCCACCGCCACATCCACAGCCACATCCACCGCCACATCCACCACACCCACCACCACCACATCCACCACACCCACCACCACCACATCCACCACACCCACGACCACTACATCCATCACCCCATCCACCATCACCACCACCCCCCCATCCACCACCACCACCCCATCCACCACCACCACTGCATCCACCACCACCACCGCATTCACCACCACCACCGCATCCACCACCACATCCACCATCACCACCACATCCACCACCACATCCACCATCACCTCCACCATGACATCCACCGCCACATCCACCGCCACATCCACCACCACATCCACCACCACATCCACATCCACCGCCTCCACCACCACCACATCCACCACCACATCCACCACATCCACCACCACTTCCACCACCACCGCATCCACCACCACCACATCCACCACCGCATCCTCCACCACCGCATCCACCACCACCACATCAACCACCACATCCACCACCGCATCCACCACCACCACATCCACCACCACATCCACCACCACTTTCACCACATCCACCACCACCACATCCACCACCACCACATCCACCACCTCCACCACATCCACCATCACCACATCCACCACCTCCACAACCACCACATCCACCACCACCACCACATCCACCCCCACATCCATCACCATCACCACCACATCCACCATCACCACCACCACCACCACCACATCCACCACCACCATATCCCCCAGATCCACCACCACCACATCTATATGTGTGTGTGCGTGTGTGTGTGTGTGTGTGTGTGTGTGTGTCTGTGGCTCTGTGTGTGTGTAGGTGCAAATGCAATGTTCTTGGATTTTCGTCACAATAAAATACACTGAACATAATCTTCACAAAAGTTATTTACAAACGTTTAAGCTATTGCCATTATAAATTACAATAACTTTTATTTAGCACCTTAAGTGCTGCGCCTATTCCAACGGCCGACGGCACCACTACCTCGGGAGTGCTGCCGTCGGCCGTTGGACGTTCCAACTGCTCCTGCGCAATGGAACGTTCAGCACTGGAGCTGGACGTTCCATAGCTGCTAAGGTGTTAGGTATTAATTATTTACAAAATTAAAAGCCATTGCTATTTGTAATATCAATACATCTAAGTCACGTAAATACAACACACATTGCATTACAAATGCTATAGGTGTCACATTTGCGAAAGTTAAAACTATTGACATTGTAACTGACAAAGCTATTAATTTTGCTATTTTCAAAACCAACACATAAATAAATCAAGCACTGGCGTTGCCAATAGGTCTCGCAGTAGGAAAGTTGGAGCTATTTGTTTTGTAAATGACAAAGCCCTTTATGTTTTTAAAATGAAAACAAAAATAAAAGGCATTGTTATTTGCAATTGTAATAGCTCCAACTTTCTTACTGCGAGACCTATTGGCAACACCAGTGCTTGTTTTTAAGTTGTCACTCACTACCGAAAAGTGATGCTTCTAAAGATACCAGTCAAAAGCTCTGCTGTAGGAATCTGATCAATACATTATTTTTGATTCAGCACTAACTTCTCATACAAACTCAGGCATTTATATTAGCTGTTTTCACAGTCCAAAATGTAACCCTAATAAGCGATTTCTTCCTTTCCTGGTCTTTATTCGAGTAGCCATTCGATACTTGGAAAATTTGGCACAACAAAGCATTTTATAGATACATTCTGCTCCCAAGAGCATGGTTGATGAGCTTTTGAAAACTGAAGTTGTGCCTAGAAGACCTCCCTCACTTTGCAGCACACTTTGTTTCCAATCCTAGTTGACGCAGAGCACCAAGGCGCCTAGTACATCCTGCCTTTAGTAAGCTTACACTTTTTTGCTCTGACGTTGTAATCCACCAAAGAATCAATATCTTCCCTTTCCTTGGAGAAAGGCCTTCTTCAAACAATGTTCAATTTGTATTCCTCTGGATTTCTCTGTTTGTATGAAATTGACAGTATGACGATCCCCATAGCAGAAGGAAAAGCAATTCATTTTGCCCTCTGCTAAGCCGTGGGTCCCAGCTTTGTTTACTCTGAGACAATAACACATGGGGCTCTTTGAAAAAGTCTACGTTCACTTTTATAGTTATGGTTCTGAACATATTAATGTTATTTTTATTTAACAGTTATTTTCTAGAGCGCCATGTCCACCTAGTCAGATTTCAGGGCGCTGTACATTGCATCCAGGTAATGAGCCAGTGAAAAAACAATCGACTTGAAATGTTCTAAAAAAAAGTCATGGATCGAAAAGGGAAACAGCTGACTGACAATCCAGGCAATTACGTGAACATTGCACACAAAACAGACATTGCACATACACTTTGTACTGACGGAGCCACCCGGCCCGTCCACGCACGCACGCATACAGCCTGAGGGCGGGTCATGCCCCAGGTATAAATAAACGGGCGCGAGACCGCCTCGGGGTCTTCGGCCCTAACTGCAAGCTAGTGTCTGTTGTCTGTTACTGCACAACTATTTAGTTAGGCCCCACTCTGCGGCCTAGGTTGTCCCTACCCCCGCTAACTTTACACTGGCAACGAGGAGGGTCCTCTACCCACGCCTTGCCCCCGCGGACACGCCTGCAGTGTCCCGCGGTGTGTCGGACGCCGCGCTCACGCTGCCTGCGCTCGAGCCTGCGGCTGTGGCCTACGCCGCCTTCCGCGAGGGAGGTGCTGCTGCCTGGGCCCGATCGGCCCCGTCGGCCCGAAGATCTCAACATCGGGCCTGCCTCGGCGCTCAGGTGAGCCTCTCACCCCCTTATACTCGAGGCCTCACCTTGCTGTCGGCTACCATCGTCGAGTGTTCTGACCACAGGGGCCCATCTCCTCACGCCCTGCCACCGATGGCCCCGCGCTGCTGTGCATGGTTGGCGGCTGACACCACACGTGGGCACCTGAAGTGCGTCTGCCGGGGGGTAGCATCGGCCCCCGACGCGTGCCCCACCCCGCGCTCGGGGTCCGTGGATGTGCACGGCCTGCCCCTGCATTATCACGCACTACCATTGTCATACCCACGACCTTCAACACAACACGTGGCCCTCGTGCCACTACGACTAGAAGATGGACGTGGATGGCAATGGCAATGCAGCTCTTCAGCCCCCAGCTCCTCAAGCGCCTGCGGCTCTTCCGCCTCCGGCTCCGGCCCAGCAACAAGTGGTCACTCCTACCGCACAGGCGTTAATCCCCGCGGCCAACGCCGCACCCGCCCCGCCTGGCCAAGCCATGGCCGCGCCACTACCACCGTTCAGCGAGCTATCTGACCCGCCCACGGCGGATGCGCGGTGGCGCCTCTGGCTTGGGCAGTTGGAACACTATTACGTAGGTGTGCGTGAGACTGACGCCAAAGTGAAGCGCTCCCTACTCATGTGCTACGGAGGTGATGAGCTATACGAACTGTTCGAGACCCTGCCGGACCGGGGTGACGAAGATGACTACACGGCTGCGGTCACGGCGCTCAATCGCCATTTTGACCCACGCGCCAACCCCGACTACGAATGGTTTCAACTACGCCAAGCCCGTCAAGCGGAAGGCGAGTCAATCAACGTCTACTACGCAAGGCTTCGCAAGCTGGCTACGTCCTGCGAACTGCCGGACCGGACTCTGGAAATCAGGGCACAACTCATACAAGGCTGCAGGTCAGTCCAACTGCGGCGTCTCATTCTACGACAGCCCCGGATTAGTCTCGACGAAATCCTCGTCCTAGCAAGATCGCATGAACTCTCCAATGCCCGGGCTGAGGCTATGCAAGCGGCGCTCGACAGGCCCGCCGCGCCAGCGAAACACGTGGTGGTGAAAGAGGAACATGTCGATGCTCTATGTAGACGGCCTTACCAGACCACCCAGAAGCCCCAACATCCCACGTCGCCGCGCTCGGCTTGTGGGAACTGCAGAATGGATCACCCGTCGCAAGGTCGGTGTTTTGCAAGAGGAAAGACCTGCTCAGACTGTGGCAAGCTGAACCACTTCGCCAAGGTGTGTCGAAGCAATGGCAATCGCAGAACTGGCCAAAGCGGGAGGAGCATCGCCCAAGGTGTGCGCCAACTGTCGCTGGAGGATCCCGGCGCCGACAGCGACGCCGCTCAGTCGGCCTGCAGAGTTGACGAGGAAGATGACGAAGTGTTTTTCGTCTCGTTCGTGGGACGAGAAGGTTCGAGAAGGAGACCACCGCCCATGTGCGAGGTTCAGATCGACGGATCCCCGGTGAAGGCTTTGATCGATACCGGAGCATCAGTTAATGTGATGGACAATGTACAGTACGAGCAACTGTCCCCCCGACCACCACTGTCACCCTCGAAGGCACGAATATACACATATGATAGCGATGACCCGCTACCCCTGCGCGGCGTGATTGATGTTACAGTCGCATGCAATGGACAGGAAGTGAAGACCAAGTTCCACGTGACCAGCGGCAAGCGCGGCACGCACCTCAGCTGCCACACGGCGGAGGACCTACAACTAGTATTCTTCGCTAACCAGGAACATGAACGGCATGCGGAGACCTTGTTAGATGAATTCCCAGCGCTCTTTCAAGGTCTAGGCCGCCTGAAAGGGAAGACGTTCAGATTGCACATCGACCACACGGTGAAGCCCACGGCACTGCAGCACCGAAGAGTCCCTTTTCACTTGCGGCCGCAGGTGGAAGCCGAACTGAAGAAACTAGAGGAACTCGGCGTAATAGAGAAAGTGTCAGGGCCCACCCCCTGGGTGTCCCCCCTCGTAGTAGCTCCCAAGCCAAAGCAACCGGGAGCCATAAGACTCTGTGTGGACATGTGCCTCCCCAACAAGGCCATTAAGAGGGAAAGGCACCTCACGCCAACGATGGACGACATCGTGGCAGACTTAAATGGGGCTCGCTGGTTCTCTAAATTGGACTTAAATGCGGGATATCATCAGCTAGAGCTTCACCCGGACAGCAGGAACATCACGACCTTCTCGACCCACGTCGGCCTACGCAGGTAAAAACGCCTGAGCTTCGGCGTCTCCTCCGCTGCGGAGGTTTTTCAAAATGCGATCAGAGAGACACTGTCGGGACTTCCAGGCGTCATCAACCTGAGCGATGATATCCTCGTCTTCTCCAAGACACTAGAGGAACACCATGGTCACCTTCGAGCCACGCTTAACCGACTGGCGGAACACGGCCTCACCCTACACCGGGAGAAATGTTCCTTCTACAACGAATCAGTGGAATTCTTTGGCTACGTATTCTCCCGAGACGGCTTGAAGGTAGACCCGAAGAAAGCGGACGCCATCCGGGCGGCACCCAAACCGACCTCCGTGACTGAAGTCTGCAGCTTTCTAGGGATGGCCACCTACTGCGGTCGGTTCATCCCTAATCTGGCGTCCCTCTCGGAACCCCTACGCACACTCACGAAGTCGGGGCAACCATGGCTGTGGACGGAGAAGGAGGACGGAACGTTTCAGGCAGTGAAGAACGCCCTGATAGACGACCAGGTCATGGCCTACTTCAGACCGCACCGGCAAACAGAGGTTGTCGTGGACGCCAGCCCGGTGGGACTGGGCGCAGTCTTACTACAGAAAACTGAAAATCAAGAATGGATCCCCACAGCGTATGCGAGCCGAGCACTGACTCCGACCGAGATGAGGTATGCGCAAATTGGAAGAGAGGCACTCGCGATCAAGTGGGCGTGCCAACACTTTCACCTGTACCTGTTTGGCCATGAGTTTAAAGTCATCATGGATCACAAGCCACTTGTGCCGCTCTTCGGAGGCTCCGCCAGGCTGGCCCCACCCAGGATCGAAAGATGGGCCGTTCAGCTCCAACCATACCGATTCGAAGTCATCTTCCGCCCTGGAGCAGACAACCCGGCGGACTTCTTATCAAGACATCCGAGGCAACCCTCTCCCGAGTCAGAATTAGCAGATGGAGAAGATGTGGAAGAGTTCGTTAGGGCCCTGACTCAAGATGCCTGTCCCAAAGCGCTCACGCTGGAGGAGATAGGGGCCGCCACGGGAGAGGATGAATGCCTCAGAAGAGTAAAAGCCACACTTGAGGAACACTCCTGGAAGCGCTTCCTTGAGGGGTGCGGAGAACTCACGCCAGAAGAACAGACTTTCCGGCAACAGATGTGGAGGGCCCAGAGTGAACTGAGCATGGGGCCCCACGGTGTGGTGCTAAGAGGCACTACCATTGTCATACCCACGAACCTGCAGAAAGAAGTCATCCGCCTCGCCCACCAAGGGCATCAAGGAGTGGCCAAGACCAAAGCCCGCCTGCGCAGTCGGGTGTGGTTCCCGGGAATAGACAGTGCGGTGGAGACTGAGATCAAAAATTGTCATTCGTGCGCCATCACCAGCCAAGAACCAGTGCCACACCCCGTCATCACAGAAGACTTGTGTGAGACCCCGTGGTCCAAAATCAGCATGGACTTCGGGTCATTCCCGGATGGGCGGCAAGCCTTGGTGCTCATAGACTCCTGCTCAAAGTTCCCAGTAGTCGAGGTGATTCAGTCAACCGCCTTCTCCCATGTGAAGCCCGCGCTCGACCGCACGTTTGCCATGCTGGGTTTCCCGGATGAGGTGAAATCGGACAATGGACCGCCTTTCCAAGGCAGCGATTTCAAGGCATACCTCAGCAGGAGGGGAATTAACCACACAAAAATCACGCCGCAGTGGCCGCAGGCAAACGGCGAAGTCGAGAGGTTTATGAGAACAATGAACAGAGCCCTTAAGATTGGAGTGGAACAGAGGGAAGCCCCAGAAGAGTGCCTGGCCCAGTTCTTAAGCGCCTATCGGCTAACCCCACACTGCACCACCAAATGCGCGCCGGCGCACGTCATGTTCCGCAGGACCCCGCGAGACTGCATACCGACAAGCCCGGCATGGAAGGCCCCCGAGCTAGACCATGAGGCAAACCAGAACCGAAGAAGGAACACCAATGAAAGAGCCAGCCGCACCAGGAATGCCAAGGTCAGACCATTGGCGGTCGGTGATCGCGTGGTGCTGAAGACCCGTCAGCGCAGCTGGAAGTATCAAGCCACGTTTGAACCAGAGATATGGGAGGTCGTGAACATTCACAGCACAATGGTATCGGCCACACACGGTAGGAGGGCGGTGACCAGGAACGTATCATGGTTCAAGAGATTTGCCGGAGAAAGCATCGAGAGGAGAGAAGAGTCCGAGGACGGGGAGGGAAGCGACGAATACCCATCGCCTCCGGGGACCCCGATGGTACCACCTGCTCGAGAAACACCAGAGTCCAGACCGGCCTCAGACTCTAGCACAAGCTCAGAAAGGGGAGCATCTAATCATACAGAAAGCGGAGCACCAACCACAACGCAGCCAGAACGCGAGGAGTCCGCGGCAGAGCCACGGAGCCACAGATACAACCTCCGACCTAATCCAACCCCCAGTCAGAGACTCAAGGACTATGTATGTGGTCTCCGCGTCTCTGGGACTGTAAAATAACCTGGACTAAAGAACTGTAGGTTTGGAGGGATGTACTGACGGAGCCACCCGGCCCGTCCACACACGCACGCACGCACGCATACAGCCTGAGGGCGGGTCATGCCCTAGGTATAAATAAACTGGCGCGAGACCGCCTCGGGGTCTTCGGCCCTAACTGCAAGCTAGTGTCTGTTGTCTGTTACTGCATGACTATTTAGTTAGGCCCCACTCTGCGGCCTAGGTTGTCCCTACCCCCGCTAACTTTACACACTTGTATTACAATGGCACTCTCCAAACTCCCGGATGGGCCCTTGTCTGCAGACATGCACTGCCCGGGGCCCAGAGGGGCCCATGGAAGGCTCAGTGTCCGCAGACAGCAGTAGCTTTAGAGAGTTCAAGGGCATCAGTGACCCGGTGGCACAGGCGTCAGACGCACTACAGACCAACACAAACAGGCATCAAACACACAGACCACAACCACACAAACACCACAAACACACCAGGGACCAACACACACAGACCACAAACACACCAGGAACCAACATACACAGACCACAAACACAAAAAACTAAGATATCTGTTTTTGTTGTAGGAAAAACTGCCAAATAAAATGCCGCTCAATTGCCGCTAAATTTCCATATTTGTGCAGCTAAATTTCCATTTTTGTGCCGCTAAATTTGCGAATCCATGCCGCTATATCCTGGGGGTCTGAATAAGCATAGTAGGTGCACCCCAGAACAATGAGTAGGTGGCAGGTTCCTGCAGTTAAGCTAATATGTCCCACCCGGTTAGCTATATCAGTCCCGCGGGGTAGGGTCGCTGTCAGCCAACATAGTGTGCCACCGTCCCAGGACATGGGGAGGCAAGGTGTCAAGCACTAAAGGCTCCTAGGTAATAGAACATTTGGCATGTCCAGGGTTCAACAATAATTGAAATTCAACGGGGCAGTTTGTTTTCCAGCCCTGTATCTGCTCAGTGCGGGCAGTGTGATTCCCCCCCCTCCCATCCGTGTATATGTAGAGTGGGGGTGAGCAAGACTGAGTCAATCCTTAATGTCAGACACCATAGTACAGGCGGTGAGCACTGTTTAGAATCAGAATCCTATGAGCCAGCAGGCCTAGGGGGTCTCACAACCAAGGGGAGCTGAGCTGGAGATCCCCACAGGAATAATGGATGCTGGGCAACAACAGGTAGCCCCCCCCCCCCGCTCATTGTCACATATTCATAGTCATGGACACGCAGGTGTGTCATGATTCAGAAAGCAGAGGACCGTGCACACACCAAAGCATACCCCTTCTCGCCCTAATAGCCTAGAGGAGGCAGGCGGGTGTGGGTGCGGTCAGCTAACTAGATGGCTGCTGTCCCTTAGATGTGGGCACAGGTGTGCAGGACACACAGTGCTAGCTGGACGGCAGCTAGACGAGCTCAGCAAATTCATAGGGCTGTTGAGCTGCGGTGTAGGATTCCGCCCCGCCTAGAGCCGTCATGGGGCAGAGTCATGTGAAGCAGTGGAACTTTCCCACAAGTGGATAAGTTCTTGGCACAAGTTCACAGGCCAGAAGGGCTTTGGGTTCATGAGCCACTACCTGATCCTGGCTAACGTCAAGGGCTATTGGGATATAGAGGTGTTCATCTATCAACAGTAGGGAGTGATCCCTTCCCTTGAATAGGCAGGGGGCCCGTAAATGGGAACTTGCAGGTGAGAAAGGAGCTGTTTGGTGGGGGGCTCTGTTGGCGACAGTGGCCGCCGCCAGAGCTGTGGAGGAGTTACAGGGCGATCTGGAAGCAAATGGGTTCAGAAGGGTACCTCTGCACGGCACTTAGGGGTGCCAGAGCCAAAGCCCAGGAGCTTCATGTGAGGTTCCTGGAAACCGTGTTGGCGCCCCATTAGTCCTTCAGGCGGTTGTGGGCCGGAACAACCGGGGGCTTGCCTTGCTACGCTCCGCCCTGAAAGGGGCGTGAGTAAGAAGGGACCACGTGTCACGTGATCCGGGAGTAGGATCACCAGAAGGGGCAGCACAGATGGGGTTCGCCTCAGTGCTGCTCGGCTCATCAGGCGGGCAGGTGACGAAAATGCTGCCTGCCCTTGGATCGCCCATAAGATAACCCACCATATTACATAACGTTGTATGTAATAAACCTGCAGCATATTTTCCCAATACAAAATCTGTGTGGTGTGTAATTATTTGCATGCAAACTATGTGCTTGGGGGTGGGGAGTGTTGCCATGATGGTACTATGCTGCTGCCCGAGGCCACCGCAGGAGGCCACTCAAGAGGGCGGGCCTCTAGTGGCATCGGGCAAGCCACACCCCCCTTCCCCTTGAGGTGGCAGGGACTCTGGGGGAGTCCCCTTCTGGGGCACAGGCGGGTCCGCGTCATGTCCACTGCTCACAAAAGGGGGACAGGATCCACAACAACTAGCATGAAGAAACGGTGTCAGCAATGCGTTAAGGGCAGTTGTTGGACCAGCGAAAAGAAAGCTGCCAAAACAGTGGTCGTTGGGATGGCAAATGACAGGGACACTTGGGGCGGAGACAGCACAATTAAACTGCACCAATAACACATAAGGGTGGCCAGTATGCCGTCAGAAAGAAAAGAGTTGCAATAACAATGGTCCTTGGAATGCCTGGCGGCTGGGACACAACGAGGCAACAGAGAGAGCCAGAGGGGATGGCCGCAAAGCAAAAACGGCACTTGCAGCACTGGAATGCCCGGAAAGGGCCTCGGATGTCACACAACGGTAGCAAGGGAAGCCTAGAAGCTGCAGCTCACATCTCTGAGGGACCTTCATCTCCAGTGCATGGACAGGAACCTGTGTCAGATGGTGCTGTGAAAGATGATTCACGGCGGTGGTTTGGCTTAAGGCTTTGGATCAATTATTTATGACTGTATGATTGAGTTATGATATTCTTGCGTACTTTAGGGCGTATATAAATGATCAATTACTGTCATGATTTATGACCATTTTATGATGTATGACTTGATGTAATAAACGGCTACCCTTTACCTCCACCCATGGTCTCTGACTCCTATTGAAAGTAGTTGGTCTGGGGCAGGTTAAAGTAACTTGTCAGCTCCTGCTCTTCTCTTCGGAAGCAGTGACACAGGAACTTCTTAAGACTAGGGCTTCACCATGTGGTCACAGAAGTACAAGAAGGGTGTGGAAAAGCACATGGAGGAACACAGAACTGAAGAAAACCTACAAGGAGGAGCACAGAATGGAAAAAACGTCTGGCTAGACTGGGATACAGGAAGGATGTGTGAGTCAAGTGGACGTGGCAGGAGAGGTGAGGTGTGAAAAGTTATGAGAAGAATGGGGTACAAAAAAGGTGCAATAAGGGACAGGAAGTGCACAGTGAGGCACATGAGGCATGTACTAAGGTACAGGAAGGATATGGGGAGGCACAGGAATGGTTTGGGTCAGACAAAGATGAGTTAAGGAACATGGGACCTCTGTGGTGTACAGATAAAAATGTCAGTGTGTAGATACAGAGTGTGTATGAGATGTTACAGCTGAGGGAGTGAGGAGGTACAATAGTGCAGGAGGGATGCCATAACACATGGAGGGCATGCAGTTCACTGGTAGAGAGTGGCAATATACAGACAGTGTGCACAGGTACGATGCGGGTGTTGAAAGGTTTGCGGCAGATATGTGTGTGTGTGTGAAGGGTACAGAAACAGTGCAGGGATATGTGGTAAGGGGTAGGTACAGTGAGACTGTGGCGAAGTCGAGTAATTGTTGAGGCAAGCAGTGTCTAACCAGGCATGCAACGCCCATTGGGCTCAAAGGGCTTCAGCCCCCCCCCCCCTCGTGTGTGGCAGCCAGGGATGAGACAGCTTCCCAGGCACACACACAGCCAAACCTGAGTACTTCACAGGTTTTTAAAATACCATTTGCTTGTTAATAAGGCTTTGTTGTTTTTTCACCCTTCATAGAGCCCATGCATCTCCACTTTGCATATTGCTGGAAGAATCAGCCACCCCCCCCCCCCCCCCCCCCGAATTTTTTTCTTAGCGCCAAACAAAATTTGGCTCTGGTTGCGCTTCTGTGTCTAACATAGGTCAAAAAAGTCCAGATCCATTACATGTTTTCACTACAATGTTTGACTATGAGAACTAGTTCCATTGAGTTTCACTGTATGCATATCTACTTTATGTGGATATCCCAAAAATGTTGAGATGGTAGTCTGCACCTACGTTTACACCCCTGGTTTAGGGAGTACAAGGAAAGTATGGGGAGGTAACATACGGGCTGGCGTTGGACGAGAGTGTGCTGTAGTGCAAGCATGTGGTTTGAGCATCAAGGGTCGTGTGAGAAGGGAATACGTGCAGCGGTCACAGGAGAGGGGAAACAGTTGAGTGACAATTAGAAACTGCACTGGGAAGGTCAATGGACGTATAGTGGCTGTACGGTATGTAACTGTTACCACGCATCTTTTAGCACGAAATACTGTTACAACGAAACTATTACCACGCAGGACCCTTTACAACGAATACCTTTACAACGCATTGCACTACAATGCAGATACTATTACAACGCATACCATTACAACGTAAGTATAGGTAAGTTTATCTTTTTTTTAAAACATTTATTAGGGGTATTGGGTTTGGGTTTTCAGGGTTGGGTTTGGGTTTTGGTGTACAGGGGTATTTTTAGGTTTCAGGTTCGGGTTTTGGGGTACAGGGGTATTTTTAGGTTTCAGGGTTGGGTTTGGGTTTTGGGGTACAGGGGTATTTTTAGGTTTCAGGGTTGGGTTTGGGTTTTGGGGTACAAGGGTAGTTTTAGGTTTCAGGGCTGGGTTTGGGTTTTGGAGTACAGGGGTATTTTTAGGTTTCAGGGCTAGGTTTGGGTTTTGGGGTACAGGGGTATTTGTAGGTTTCAGGGTTGGGTTTGGGTTTTGGGGTACAGGGGTATTTTTAGGTTTCAGGGCTGGGTTTGGGTTTTGGGGTACAGGGGTATTTTTAGGGTTCAGGGTTGGGTTTGGGTTTTGGGGTACAGGGGTATTTTTAGGGTTCAGGACTGGGTTTGGGTTTTGGGGTACAGGGGTATTTTTAGGGTTCAGGGTTGGGTTTGGGTTTTGAGGTACAGGGGTATTTTTAACATATATTTACAAATTATTAAATACAAGTTAATATAATTAATTTAAATATTTATTAATATTTAATAATAAAATATTTAATAATTAATTAAAATATTTAAATAATTATTTATTACATTATTTAAAAATATTATATTCTTACCTATACTTACGTTGTAATGGTATGCGTTGTAATAGTATCTGCGTTGTAGTGTAATGCGTTGTAAAGGTATTCGTTGTAAAAGGTCCTGCGTTGTAAAAAATGCGTGGTAATGGTATGCGTGCTAAAAGTACGCGTGCTAACATCATATATCCTGGCTGTACAGACGTGATGTCTAGAGATACACGGGGTAGGTAGGAAGCTATACCAGGGGCGGCTAGTGACATTTGAAAGTGGTGGGCCGTAAACTAATTTGCATATTGCACTGCAGCGAGCGAGCACAGCAAGCGAGCCGGAACCACCTTGCATCCATCCATACATCATTCATGCATCCACCCATCCATCCACCCACCCACCCATCCTGCATCCATACATCATTCATTCATGCATCCACCCATCCATCCATCCACCCATCCATCATCCATCCTGCATCCATTCATGCATCCACCCATCCATCTATCCACCCACCCATCCATCCTGCATCCATCCTGCATCCATCATTCATTCATGCATCCGCCCACCCATCCATCCTGCATCCATCATTCATTCATGCATCCACCCATCCATACATCCTGCATCCATCTTTCATTCTTGCATCCACCCACCCATCCATCCTACATCCATCATTCATTCATGCATTCACCCATCCATCCACCCATCCATCCTGCATCCATCCTGCATCCATCATTCATTCATGCATCCACCCATCCATCCACCCACCCATCCATCCTGCATCCATCATTCTTTCATGCACCCATCCATCCATCCATCCACCCATCCATCCTGCATCCATCATTCATTCATGCATCCACCCATCCATCCATCCATCCATCCACTCATCCATCCTGCATCCATTCTGCATCCATCATTCATAAAGGGGTGGGGATCGTGGGGAATAAACATTGCATGTAACACTGACAAACACAAATGTTGCAGAAGGGCAGCAAAACGAGTGTAAATGAGGGCAGCAAAACGAGTCTAATTGACGGCAGAAGGGCAGCAAAACGAGTGTAAATGAGGGCAGAAGGGCCAGCAAAACGAGTCTAAATAAGTGCAGCAAAACGAGTCATTAGCAGTTAGATTGCCGACAAAGCTACACTCATTTGTAGCAGCGCGCCAAAAACCGCCATTCCAAGCGCGTGCATAACGACGTTACTTCCTATAGTGTTTCTTTAATGAGTTAATCAGGTATTTACTTTTCTTTCACCACATTTCATAAGCAAACCTGTGCTGCCTAACTGGCGATTGCTACTGCGGCATAATTTAATAAATAAAAATCACTCGGCATCTATATTTCTCAAGGTCGGATTTCACTTTCCGTGTACACTACACTACTACAGTGAACCCGTTTAGTAAACAATGTTCCTTCATAGCACTCTGATCATACCTGAGCTGGTGTGAACGCCGGGTCTCCCTGGCCGAGCGGTTCCTTCTGGACTTGACTGTCGCAGTGTCGCCCTCTCAAGTATTCCTTCCTGGGTCCGGACAGGTCAGGTCTGAGGTCAAGTCTTCCATCAAACGAACCCCATAAACAAACAGAGGCTGCAGTACGAGGGAGGGAGAGAGCTCTGGCCCCCCAGACAGGGGGTTATGTACCCGGGCTAGGTATTGACCAGCCAATCCTGGCTGGGGGGGCACCATAACTGCTCGCCCAGTCGCCCTGTACAACCCCGGGGGCTGCCGCCCGTCCCCATGTCCTCTCTCTAAAGGGAAAATCAGGGGGGAAACAATCTGCGCATGCGCGGGCATGTTTGTGCCCAAAAGTCGACATGCGCAGCTTTAGCAGGCCCATCAGGCCCCCACCCCCCCTGCGCACTCCGGGAAAGTCGGGTGTCTCCCGGATTCCCAGCCGGCAGGTAGCGCGATTTTAAAAAAAATGTGTATGTGGTTTAGTGGCGACGCGGTGGGTCCATGGGGCTTAGTGGGGCTACGCCCCTACACCCCAATGGACACACCGCGCCTGAGCTATACCAAAGGTGATGTGGGTAGTGGGACGTTGCATTGAGATTCGGAGGGTGGGGATGTGCTGGGAGTATGTGTGGAGGCACATAAACGGTGAGGCTGGGGTTCAAAATGTTTTTTTTTTCAGATTTATATAGCGCGAACTCGACCGAAAGGTATTGGAGCGCTTTACATGAGCACCAGCTACGTTGCACAAGGGCACATTCATGATTTTTGGTAGGCACGGAGAGATTAAGTGATTTGCGCAGAATCAACCGGTTCTCCAGCTCCAAGACCGGCAGCTCTAGCCGTAAGGCCACATGCTCACCCGGTGTGTTTTACTATTCATCATAGACGTTGTGAGGTTCACCGTTGCAGCTTGATAAACGCGTCCTCCTGGTGCTGCCGCGGGTACAGAATGCCGCTGACTAACAGGCAACATGACTCCGTAAAAGCCTGAGAGCACTTTAGGAAAAACCCTTAACCTCAGGAGCAAAAGGCTGGTTTGGAAACAGGCGCATGCGTTCTTTATGCAAAAGAAAGGGGCGAGGTGTGTTTATGAGGGCTGCTTGGTGAGTATGAAAAACATATCGGGCGGCAGGAGTGGCGTGAGAGTCTGTGTGTCGACTCGTGTTAGAGCAAGAGAGGAGGAAGAAAAGTGTTTTGATGTGTTTGAGTGAGAAAGTGAAGGGTGTCGAAGGACCGATGTGTGCTCTCAGAATGGGACGTGCAAAGGAGAGGGGGCCAAGGGGAATTGTGGCGCGCGTGTGTGATGAAGAAGGACCTCTGTCTCTGAAGACGGTCTTCGTGGGATTTTGAGACTAATGTGTGTGCCACGGTTACAATGTATTTTATCAGTTAGTTAAATAAGCGGCTCCAAAATCTGGACTCTTAAAATTGATACACCAGATTAATGTGACGTTTAAATCTTTTTTGAACAAGAGCAGGATAAAAAAAAGAAAATACGTGACCCTACCTGTTTCCTGTTCTCTTCAGAAATCCTGCTGCCTGCAGCTCCCTTCAAACAATCTTCAGGAGTGCCGGACTCGTTCCAGCTTGTACCTCCCCGAGAGGCTTTGCTCCGCCCCTAGGTCCACTCTTGGACAATAGTGAGAGGCGCAACCAAGGGCGGCCATGTGACAACAGAGGGCTGTTGTCCCCCTCTCTCTGTCATCTGCGTCTCGAAGTTCTGAAGATCACGAGTTTGTTTTATCTTGCTGTGTTACGTAACGTGAGCTCTGCCCAAGAACCTAGCAGAGCTTTTCGTGAGCAGAAGATTACATATTACAAAATGCTACATTCATTTTTTATCAAAAAACTAAGAGCGCCAATGCTGCCTTTGAATGATTCTCACTATCTTCCCATCTCACAATCGATTTAAACAAAAAGTGAGGAGATCAATGTCTCTTGAATGAATCTTCAATTTTATTGTTTATATTTTTTCATTTAGAGCTTTTTAGTTTTTTTCAGAATTTCTTTTTTTCAATTTGAAAAGATATATGACATACAAAATATGAAACACATTATATACATTTAAAACAATCCCCAACCAACACTCTCGCATACACTCAATTGTGAATCACAAGCAATCACAGTCAGCCACTCTCACACACTCTCAACAATACAAAAATATCAACAGTTCAATGCAGTTCAATATAAATCGCATTTCCAATAGTGCCATAGACAGTATTTTCAGCCTATTTGTAAACTTTTTCTAAGCTATTCAAAAATTCTTTTAAATTCTTATGGCATCATACAATACAGGGTCTACGCGTTTCGAACTCCTCCTATTTGTCGAGTTCTCATCAGGACCATACTGTAAAAATGGAAATGGGGGGAGATCTAGATTAGATTCTAGTATACGACCATATCTCAAAGCTCCAAGTGGCTCAACATCCGTCTTTTACCTCTTACCTTTATAACAGTGTATATTAATCACTGAATCATGTTCGTCTTGATACCCGGCGTATGACCACCTAAACAACAATAACATAACAAAGCTCAGCCGAGCAGTTCATGGGAGTTCTATTTTCCATTATATTGTTATACACTCACATAATCTCACTCACCGGTGTATTTGGTTTGGTGTATGTCCTATCTGTAAATAAACTCGGCAACCGAAGGACTAAATGAAATTTCTGAACTATATAAACTGTCATAGAGACTGTATCAAGAGAGCAGAAAGATGTCAGGTTAACAATAAGAGATATCCATCACCTTGACACCCATTCCAAGATGGCGACCCCACCACACACTATGCTCAACTAATCTTACGATCTCATACTACGTTGTCTCAGAAAACAATAAGGAGAATTCAATTACCTACAAAGCAACACAATGCTCATCTATATGGAGCAGGATTCTGGTGGAGAAATGAACAAACAACCCCACTCCAAGATGGCGCAACCCGGAAGTAGTATAAAAACCTCGTGGAGACAGACCATACTGTGCGAACACAGGAGAACGTACGGACCTCCCTGGACCTGGAGCACGGACAAACCAAACCTTGATCAACGGTAAAACTCCAGATGGCTTCAAAACGAAATAGACACCGGCTAGATTGACTTTTGAATGGATAGAAAATAACCTCCAGCTTTATCATTTTAGGATACCGCCAAATAACTTGCTCCGGTCCTCTGGAATGACTCCTTATACGTAAGGTAAGGTGACAAGCTCCATACTAAGTCCGGACAATTGTACTGACGTGTTATATACAGTAGTTATAGGACACTCTATTATTATTACAGGAGACACAACAATTCATTCTATCCTCCGCCAACACCAGAAAAAATAGAGGTAAGAGATTTCTCGAGTCATGGCACTAGGCTAATGATCAACAATCCCTCAGTGCCTAACAGAGATTCCCCTGTTTATTTACAGATAGGAGATACACCAAACTAAATACACCGGTGAGGGAGATTATGTGAGTGTATAACAATATAGTGGAAAATAGAACTCCCATGAACAGCTCGGCTGAGCTTTGTTATGTTATTGTTGTTTAGGTGGTCATACGCCGGGTATCAAGAAGAACATGATTCAGTGATTAATATACACTGTTATAAAGGTAAGAGGTAAAAGACGGATGTTGAGCCACTTGGAGCTTTGAGATATGGTTGTATACTAGAATCTAATCTAGATCTCCCCCCATTTCCATTTTTACAGTATGGTCCTGATGAGAACTCGACAAATAGGAGGAGTTCGAAACGCGTAGACCCTGTATTGTATGATGCCATAAGAATTTAAAAGAATTTTTGAATTGCGTAGAAAAAGTTTACAAATAGGCTGAAAATACTGTCTATGGCACTATTGGAAATGCGATTTATATTGAACTGCATTGAACTGTTGATATTTTTGTATTGTTGAGAGTGCGTGAGAGTGGCTGACTGTGATTGCTTGTGATTCACAATTGAGTGTATGCAAGAGTGTTGGTTGGGGATTGTTTTAAATGGATCACTGAAATAATATAATAATATAGAGGGACAAAATATCGACTTGCAAAAATATTGTGGACAAAATATCGACAGTCAAAATATCGAGTTTGTATCCACAAACAGGTAAGTACAAAAATATCGAGTACAAAATATCGTTTACAATAATATAGTTATAAAAAATATCGACTTTATTAAAAACAGTGTTTAATTAAATTAATATTAAAATTTAATTACTAAAATATACTTAAAAATACTTATAATAATTAAATAATAAATGAAATTAATAAAAATAATTTTTTACAATCATATTTGTTAAAACATATATATATATAGTAACATACTATAATTAAATAAGATTACTATTATATTACCGTACAATACCAGAAGTGTAAAAAACACTATTCCCACTCCAAAGAGTATCGCCGGTCACATTATCGACTTGTTAAAATGTCGTTGAAAAACTGAAAACTGACCCTGAACCCTAAAAATACCCCTTTACCCAAAAACTGAAAACTGACCCTGAACCCTAAAAATACCCCTTTACCCAAAAACCCCAAACTGACCCTGAACCCTAAAAATACCCCTTTACCCAAAAACCCAAAACTGACCCTGAACTCTAAAAATACCCGTTTACCCAAAAACTGAAAACTGACCCAAACCCTAAAAATGCCCCTTTACCCAAAAACTGAAAACTGACCCTGAACCCTAAAAATACCCCTTTACCCTAAAACTGAAAACTGACCCAAAACCCTAAAAATTCCCCTTTACCCAAAAACTGAAAACTGACCCTGAACCCTAAAAATACCCCTTTACCCAAAAACCCAAAACTGACCCTGAACCCTAAAAATACTCCTTTACCCAAAATTAATCAATATTATTTAATTACCAATTAATTATTATTCACAATAAAGTAAATATATTAGCACATTAGCTATAATTAATTTAATAATTATTATTATTTTTTCCCAATGAATTACTTAATAACACGAAATTATATATATTAAAAATTTACTCTAATTAATGTAATTAACTAATTACAATTAATTAATTACCAATTAATTACTAATAAAAAATATGTACACAATTATAATAATTAATTAACTAATTAATATTAATTAATTATCAATTAATTATTAGTTAAAAATATTTACAAACATATATTAATTAATTAATTATTATTAAATTACTTCCCACCCTATTCCCCTATAAACCCACAACCCGCTACAGAATTACATTACGCAATTATTATAAAAACAAAATTCATTTAATAAAATATTTTATAACATTAATACACACTTTTCACACATATTATTACATAAAAATACACTATAAAATATTATATATTATTAAAAATTCGATATTTTTGCTATCTATATTTTATACAGTCGATATTACTTCACTTACCTTAAAAACAATATTTTTGTAGTCGATATTCTGTTCAGTCGATATTTTGTCCAGTCTATATTTAAAAGTCGATATTATGTCCAGTCGATATTTTGGAGTCGATATTTTGTCTGTGCACCGTTTTAAATGTATATAATGTGTTTCATATTTTGTATGTCATATATCTTTTCAAATTGAATAAAAGAAATTCTGTAAAAAATTAAAAAGCTCTAAATGAAAAAATATAAACAATAAAATTGAAGATTCATTCAAGAGACATTGATCTCCTCACTTTTTGTTTAAATCGATTGTGAGATGGGAAGATAGTGAGAATCATTCAAAGGCAGCATTGGCGCTCTTTGTTTTTTGATACTTAAGGCTGTGGCTTGGCCTTGCTGCTTGGGAGCCCATACCCAGTAGTTTTCTTTTTTACATTCATTTTTTAGGCATGATCTGTTGACACCAATGCAATATTGTTTCAATTTTAAGCAGGCACACACAGGGGCGTAGGAGACACTAAAATTCTGGGGGGGACAGGGACAACCTTGTGGACTTCCCATTGACCCTATACAAATCACCGCCCGTTAAACAAATAGAATTGCATACTTTCGAAATGAAATATTGAGAAAAGCAGGCATGTTGTCACAGTTTGCATGTATGTTTGTTTGTTATTTCATATAGTAATCAGACCAAATGTTAAAAAAACATGTATATGAATCTTGCATCTTCATGCACCAAGCAAACAAAGGTCACGGACTTAGGGTGGGGGCGACGTTTTTGCGTGCATTATGGTTTGTAAAATATCTGCTGCTGCATTCCTGGTCTCAAGCAATTTTCAGGCAACAATAAAAATGTGAAGATAACTTTGGTGATTAATAACCTTTATTGAGAGAGATCGGAGGTTTGTCTAGTGGAAGTTTTGACTCTTGGTAAGGTAGCCACAGTGGGGTAATATGCCTGCTGCAAAGAACGTGTACCACGCAGATCACAAAATGCATATCATGTAAATAGGTCAGTGAGTTACTGCTTTTGTCTGAGAGATTCTTTTGGTATTTGCAGTTTATAAGTTAAAATCCTAACATAGAACAGTGAGCTATTAACCATCATCAAAGAACTGCATGAAAACTTCAAGGTATAGATTAGAACGTTATGATTTCCCCCCAGTCTTCCTTATCCTAATGTTAGAAAATGGGTTCATTAGGATATAAATCAATTCTGATTATTAAAGAGAACCCCACAACCATGGAGTTATGTTTTAAATTCTGAGTTTGTGCTTCTTTAGTGTTGCAAAGCCACCCTCTGCCCTGGTGAAGGACTGGGTTATTCTAAGACCCAGCGGTGCCAGGGGACAACACCTGAAACCTTCGTGGGTAACCTGTTCCGGCGTACAAATGACAGAGACACGGGACACTTCCTTTGGCGTCAAAGATTCGAGGTTTATTACTGCAGGGAACACAGGAGTCACAAGAAGTACAGCGTGTGTAGGTTCGCGGAGCCTGATTCGAATTGCTACTGTAGGTCGCTCCTTTTATACACATTTCTCTCATAGGTTAACATGGTACACAAAGGTTTACAGCTTGGTTCCCATAGTAAACACCAGAAGGGGTGCTTTCATGTATTCAGGGCCCGGAACATAAGTACGGAAACATTTGGTGGTTCCCAACTGTAAAAACCCATCTTCCCACCATTAGTACGTTCCAATTGGCAATAAACAGATTGAAGAAGGAACAGAAACAGGTGCAGAGGAAGACAGAAACAGTGGGGAGATCGGAAAGGGTGAAAAAGGGGTGGTATCGGGAAACACGAGCTACAGGCATCAAAGGGACGTGCCTAATGAGATGCACGGCTGAGACAATAGAGCGACACGGCAAGATGAACCTCGAGCGGGGCCATCTGCCTTACGATATCATCCCCCTCATCATAAAGACACTTTCAAAGGAAACGTGTCTTCCGCAAGAGTCTTGGGAATCCCAGGGTCGCGAAGCGGACAGCGTCCGTTCGCTGACTACTTGAGGGCAAGAAACAAAATGGATGCCATATCTAAGATGGAACCCGTGGGCTCGGATGTAGAAACCCACCCAACAAACGAACGGCTTAGGCTAGTACAGCGAAACTGCGTACACCCACTAAACTCGTCATTTGCGGTTCATAGATACCAGACTCGACCATATTCGTGCGAGTCAAAAACACCACTTACAACCGTCACGGAACCTCAGACGCTCCTTTTGCCCTCATGTAGGCAAGCACTAGTCAGAATCATACTCGATATTCATCAGACCATCTAGATGCTGCTGCAACATCATTCTATCCAACTGAGCTGCTTTGGTAACAGGCGGCCGTCTTATACACGTCGTAGCACAGAGGCCACATAAGGCAGGACCACACTGCACACAAAGGCAACACGTGAATAGAAATGCTGCAACAACCCCAATGATCATCAGAATTTTCCAACCCCAAGTCGACATTAGGCCCCAAAACCGCCCAAGTAGCGTCCAATCCCCTACGTCCACGTGTATGGACTCAGAGATCTTATGCAACTTTGAGATGGCTTGATAGACAGTCGGAGCGTTATCTGGAATGAAAATACAGCAGCTCGAATGGATCACCTTACATACTCCACCTCGATCTGCTAAAACAACGTCTAAAACCATACGGTTTTGTAACGTCATGAGCCTATCCGCCTGAAGTTCTGCGGTGATATTACCAAGGGCACTGGCAGTGATATTAGCTGTCGATTCCACTACTCGAGTCAACTGTCTCAGGTTCCTACTATTGACCATAGGCCCCCAAAACGGAAAGAAACCCTTGAAAAAGTCTCCTGCCTCTTGACCGGCAGTGTCCTCTTCGCTAATCACACCCCTCACAACTCTAGTCTTGTGATAGTCTGCATCTACGGTGAATGTCGGAGGCAACAAATTTGCGATATAACATGTGCCCGCAAAGTCGGAGGGCAACCACGTATACGCACGATCATGACAGACAAAGTACGTACCCTTGGCAGTCAGAAACACAGGGGTAGAGAGCATCGGTAAGACATACGTCTCGGAGCAAGCGCTCTCTCCAAGATTAGCTCTCTGTCTTCGGCCACGACCTTTTAGACAGAAATTACCAAGGTGGGGTACGATCCATATCGGAGACGAGCTTCTAAGCTGTCTTTCACCCACGAGCGCACTATACTTAGCCTCACTCAGGTCCCTATAGGCTCGCACCTCCTCCTCTGGGATGAGCGAGTGCTCATAGATATCCCTATCTAAATCAGCGATCGCTATAGCCAAAGGCTTGTGATACGGACCAGGAACAAAGTGGGAAGGACGTGGCTCTCGATTGGGGTAGGAATCTAGTGCACTTCGAAACATTGTTTGTAATGCTCGAGCTGAACCCTGGGAACTATAAGGAAGGACCAAATACGGAATTCCCTTATCCGTGGTATGTGGCATTAACCCACACACCCAACAATTAGTAGTATTAACCACTAACTGATGCTGATGAAGGAGCTGAATGAAGGAATTATTTCTGAATTCTGCACGTCTAGCCTGTTCGTGTTGGGGTAGGATATGGAAGGAATGAGAGGACATAGTGGAGGTAGTTTTAGGTTCAGAAGTAGGAGTAGGTATGGCAGAAGGTAGGAAGTACTGTATCATATAATACACCCCATCCGCCAATAACGAGGAAACAATTAGAAACAGAAGGAACACCTGAAACATAAAGCAGTTGGTACGAGTAATCTGTTGCAGTTTGAATCTTTGCGCCTGAGCTTTTTCCAAGTTCATCAGCTTTGAAAACGCCATCCCCTAAAACCGTCCGCAACGTTTCTTGACGCACTTCGTTCTGTGTAGCAATAGTCAATCCCCCGGAGTTCCCAGGAACTGACGGTCTCTGACCTAGTGTCTGGACCTACTAACCAGAAGGAAGTACACGCGCGGCCCTACGGTACACCTGGATGGAAGGTATCTTAATTTCACAAATATGCACAAAGTCTTTCAGCTGTGGAAGCAAAAACGCAGATGTGGAAAAAACTCAATATTTACAAAATACGAGTGTTTAGACTGATCGTGGCAATGGGGTAACGTAGATGTCGAGGAACAAAAGCAAATTTTATTTGTCCTTGGTGTTAGATCGCAAAAAGTATCGGCTCTTTCCAGGACGTGTCTGTTCGTCGAACAATGGGTCCGATGAAGGAACAGAGTTCTGTTGATCAGTCAATTGTTCAGATCTTGAATCTTGTGATGACAAATGTTCAACAATGTCTTTCTGCTGCACTGAGGATTCTCTGACAAGTTGAGCGTCACTGAAAGGTACAAAGGTTTGCGATGCTTCAGTTTCAGACGAGGCAATGCCCTTCCTCACCCACGAGTCCACTGGTAAAGGTATAGGAACCTTTTTAGTATGGGTGGCATGCACCCAGTGTTTTCGGCCTTCCAGACGGACAGCAGTTCTTGTGGCAAGGAGGACTTGGTAGGGTCCAGTAAAGCGAGGCTCGAGGTTACGCTTTCTTCCGAAGTTCCTCGTCACCACCCAGTCTCCGGGCTGGAGCTGGTGGCCTGGACCCTCCGTCTGCGTCGGCAGTGCTTCAAAGACCTGTTGGTGAATTAACCTCAGTTTAGCAGTCAGATCATGTAGATAATCGATCAACATTGGATATTCAAGGTCTGAAAACACACTTGGTCTAGGGACCCCCCAAACATTCGCAGGACGGCCGAACACTATTTCATAGGGACTGAGCCCTACTCGGGAGTGTACAGTCGCCCTCGTTGACAACAGAGCTAGAGGCAAAGCATCAGGCCATGAGAGACCAGTAGTGGCCTGAATCTTCGCCAACTTTAGTTTAAGGGTGCCATTATACCCCTCAACCAGACCCGCTGACTGAGGATGATTGGCGCTATGGAACTTTTGAGTAATTCCAAGGCCCTTACACTCATTCTTCATCACACTCCCCACAAACTCACTTCCGTTATCAGACCATACAATCCGTGGCATTCCATACCGAGGAAAGTATTCCTTCAGTAGGATTTTCGCAGTGGACAGAGCAGTATTGTCTTTGAGAGGGTAGGCTTCAATCCATCGGGAGAATGCGCAAACCACCACTAAGATGTATTTCAGGTTATTGCATCGCTCCATATGGATGAAGTCTAGCTGAATTACTTCAAAGGGGCATGAAGGGGGAGCAAAATGGCCAGGGGGCGTAGGGGTTCCTTTTCCAGGATTATACATCATACATATCATACAATTCTTGACCAATCTCTCAGTACATTTAGTAATACCGTCATTCTTCCATACAGGGGACAACAACTTGCAGATACCTTTCGCACTAATATGTGCTAACCCATGTGCCATCGTCACAACAGCTAGCACATACGCGTCTGGCAACATCCATCTCTTATGCTCCGACAAATCTATCCAACAGCCATTCGCATCCAACTTTCCCGTACTTTCTTTCCACTTCGTCTTTTCAGTCTCGGTGGCCTCATTCTGAATCGCTTTCACACTCTCGATGGTATCTTCACACATACCAGTCTCTATAGGCCACCTTACCGAACTCGTCACATACATTCTCGTGCTAAGGTTCCGGGCAGTCTCCTTAGCAGTCTCATCCGCAAACGCATTCCCACAACCAACATCATCCGTCACCTTACGATGCGCACTACATTTAACAATCGCCACCTGCTTAGGCAAAGTGAGTGCATCCAAAAGATCATTCACAAGTTGTCCATGCTGAATCTTAGTGCCATGCGACGTCATGAAACCTCTCTCTCGCCACAATCGTCCAAAGCTATGCGCGACGCCAAAAGCGTATTGGCTGTTGGTAAACACATTCACCCGTTTCCCTTTCGACAACACACACGCTCTAGTCAAAGCGATCAGTTCTGCAGCTTGAGCAGAGTTCTGATTCAATCTCGCAGCTTCCACGACAGTATTCAAAGTTACCACAGCATACGCAGTCGTGACATCACCATTTGGCAATTTAAAACATGAACCATCCACATACAAGGTCCCATCGGGATTATTCAAAGGAGTATTTTTCAGGTCCACACGACCTTTGGTTTCCTCCTCAGTTCGTAAGTAGCAGTCGTGAGCTGCTACTTCATCTGATTCCATACTAATTGGTAACAAAGTCGCCGGGTTCAGGACGTTACAGCGTTTTATTTGAATGTGACTTGCCAAAAGCGTCAATTCATACCCAGACAACCTTGCACTCGTCAAGTGCTGAGTTTTCAGACGATTTAAGAGAGTGTCAACTGCGTGCGGAACCATCACCGTAAGCATATTATCCATGACCAATCCTGCTGATTGTCGGATGGACACTGCAGCTGCCGCTGTTGCTCTCAAACAGCTCGGCAATGCTCTAGCTACTGGGTCCAAGGTCGAGGAAAAATATGCACATGGACGCTGCTTACCACCAAAAGGTTGCGTCAAAACACTCAACGCACAACCTTCTCTCTCGTGCACGTATAGTGTAAACGGCTTACTGTAGTCAGGGGTACCTAACACAGGAGCCGAACACAACGCGTCACGCAATTCAGAAAAACTTGTCTGACATTCTTCCGTCCATGGTAAAGGAGTTGGAACATCCTTACACGTAAGAGCCACCAATGGTTTCGCTAACAGTGAAAAATTTGGGATCCACTGTCTGCAGTATGACGTGATGCCCAAAAAGGCACGCACATCTCTCTGAGTTGTTGGCACAGTCATTCGAGCAATCGCTGCAATTCTCTCTGGGGTCAACCTTCTTCCCTCCTTTGACAATAAGTGACCTAGATAGGTTACTTCTTGACAACAATATTGAAGTTTAGAAGGAGACACCTTGTGATGTAAGTCACAGAGATGTTGCAACAACGATACCGTGGCAATTTTGCAAATGTCCTGAGTATCTGCAGCCACCAATAAGTCGTCAACAGATTGGATCAAGGCTGCACCAGCCGGCAGCACAAACGCATCTAGTTGGCCCTTCAAGGCTTGACTGTATATCGATGGACTTTCACAGTAGCCCTGAGGAGCACGCTTAAACCGGAAGCTGCGACCACCAAGAGAGAAACCAAAAAGGTCTCTGCTTTCTTCAGCAATCGGGATGCTGAAGAACGCATTCTTCAGATCGATCACTGAAAACCAAGATGCCGAGGCTGGAATCAGAGTCAGTAGCGCTGTGATGTCGGGCACAACAGGGAACTGAGGAATCACAATTTTATTTACCTCCCGTAAATCGATAACAAAACGATAAACAGGTGGTTTCGAAGGATCAGTACGTTTCAGAATTGGCAACACAGGACTGTTGCACACGTTTCCCCGAGTCTCCTCGATAACATCTTTCTCAATCAGGTCATAGATAATAGCTAACAATGCTCGTTCACCATCAAGGGAGATACGATACTGGGGAATACGTGGCAATCGCACATTAGATTTCAAATGAACAACATAAGGGGAGATGTCAAGCAGGCCCACGTCATTGGGACCTGTTGCCCACAAAGAAGCAGGAAGAGAACTCAATTCCGGTGGAAGCTTATCGAGAGACAAGTACATTGGAGAGATAACTCTCTCACCCAAAGTAAGCTTCACTCCCGCAGGAGAACAATACAAAGTCGCATACAGACGTTTTAGCAAATCCAGGCCCAAAAGATTTTCGCCACAACCAGTGGTCAAAATCAACGGAGCTTGCAGCTCACGAGGCCCAATTGTAAGGGGCAAAGGGCACGAAACCGGATTGCTAACAGGGGCGCCAGAGAATCCAACGGAAACATTTGTTAAGCCAGACAAAGGTGCGCCAGGGAGTTTTGAATGCATGATAGAACTTTTCGCTGCACCAGTGTCCAACAGAAAAGGCTCAACGACGCCCAAGGTGGCAACTGCGACGTAAGGCCCTCTCTGATCAACCGGAACTGATACCACTCCCTCTCCTTGTCTATGGCTGTCCTAGTAATTACCGTCGTCAGCATCCTGATCGACGTAATAATCATCTACATTGTACTGAGCAGATCGCCCTTGTGACGATCCACGCTGATCAAAACAATTATTGGAGTCAGAAGTGTTAGTGGAACGATCGTTCTGAGCACCGCGACCTCTACCACGTGATGTCTGTTGAGAACCACCACGACCTCCTCTAGACGAATTACCACTATTACGCTCATTGAGGACTGGACAATCGAATTTCAAATGACCCTCCTGTCTACAATAGGCACACTGATTGTATCCTAACGACGATCTCTGTGAAGAGGAATCATTTCATGATTGTGACCTATTTGACTGAGACTGCGATCGATTACGTTGTTGCGAGTCATTCTGATTCGAACGCGGAGGGTACGCCTGTTGCAACAACACTTTCGTTTTGAGTTCTTTCGTCTTCCTGTCAGCGCGATCATTTTCTTCTTTCTCCCTATTCTCATAATACTGCGCCGTGGCCAATATTTGAGCAGAAGTAGAGAGAGCCCATGCACTCTCAGAATTTTTCAACTTGTTGCTCAAGTCAGGCAACAAGTTAGAGACAAACTTGTCCACGAACAACCTCTGACCACCCTCGGTACCCATATCCTGACCACTATGATCAATGAATGCCTCCTCAAATCTCGTAAAGAAGTCAGAGACACTCTCGTCCTTCTTCTGTTTGCAAGCAGACAACTTATCCCAATTTACTTTCATAGCTGGCATAAGCGTCTTCATTAGAGTTATTATTCTCTGAGGGAGATTAGCAATTAACTGTTCAGGTTTAGCACCACCAACTTGTAAACCATCAGCTGCTATAAGCACAGCCCAATCACCACCTAATTCGTTTGCATGATTCTCCTGACGAATCTTTGCCCATACTGGTTGCGGTACGACATTACCAAACAGCATATCGATATCGGCAAGATTCATTATCGTAGCATCCACGAGCTGCGATAATTCTTTATAGTATCCTGCAGGATTTTTGCGAGGATCAGGCAAAGATTGCTTTACCTGCAATACTTCTGATCGTTTCCACAGGAGATGTATCCACACTCTCTGAAAGTGTGGCGGAATAATAGGAACAGCCTGTACATCACCAGGCATCCACACCGGTGGAACTTCGCGCATGGGGTACTGACCAGGCGCTGCAAGCGATCCCTCAATGTCCTCCACAAACAATGCCCGAGGCATCGTAGAAGGACGAAGAGACAATAATTGCTCGACAGCACGTCGAACATTGGTGCCCACCAACATTCCGCTCGCAAACTGGAGCTGAAGGTTAGTCAGAGCAGTCAATACCTCATCAGATGCGTCAGCCGATATGGGGTCACGTAAAGCCTTGCACATCTCTTCAAACACGAACCTTTGTGTCGGTATGTTGAATTGGCAAAACGTATCTAACACTACACAAGGAGGATTTCGAAAGGGGTATTTCATCCAACCCATAGCCATATTATACAATGAGTCACGCTCCCTACCACCAGGAAGCTGACTTCGTCTTTGAGGACCGTCCGAACCAGCGGACTCAAGAATAGGTCCAAGAGAATTAAAGAAGTTAGCAGCTACAGAGGGGGTACGACGTCGAACAGACGGAGACAAAGAGTAACCCAACGGGGTAACAAGAGAAGTACCAGAAACAGAGGGAACAGCAGGGGAAACCAGAACAGTAGAGGCAGCGGGAGCAGGAGTATGAGGAAGTACAAGCGGAGGAGCAGTAGGGACAGAAGCAGGTAGAGGAGCAGGGACAGCTGGAAGTACAGGGACAGGATCTGGTTGGGGAGCAGGAACAGGGGGAACCACAGGAGTGGTTGTACCCTGTACATACGGAGGTGGTGACTTCATAAGATAAGACATTAAAGGGTCCTCTGTACCTTCCTACTTTTTATCTGTATCCGCCGGTAAAGCGGGATAGCACTTATCTACAGACATACGTTGCAATCTATCGAAAACTTCCTTTTCCTTTTCCTCCTTATCTCGCTGAAACTGCTCTGCTTTCCTTACCGTGGTAACAACTCCATCCCTCTGATTACGTTTAATCTGTCTGATTTCTCTCTGTTTGGCTTCCTTACGCCACAACCGAAAGGCATCAAACATGGCCGGCCTTGATTTCTTTTTAAACAATTTGGCTTCAAGATTATCTAGAATCGGGGTCTCAAAGCTACCGTGAGGTGGCCAACTAAGGGCACCATCATCTTTAGTATAGCGCATCCAACACTCATTGAATGTAATCGGACCTAACCCATGCTTGCTATACAACTCATAATTAGGAGTTCCAATCAGAGGTATCGGATGCGAGTCCTCCAATTGGGAATCCGCACCACAACGTCTAAAACAACTGAACAAAGTACTGCGACCAGGCATCTTGCACACTAGCCGAGTTTCACAAACTTCAAGGGTTACGGGATTTACCAAGTCCCTGCAAAGAGCAAAAACCCTCGTTTTTTGGCGACTGCAGGCGTCAAATATCACAACAAAGAACCAAGTACTAAGAACCACAAATGCAATGGAACCATGCAACAACTAAGCACCCACAACTAAGGACTCTGGGAGCGACCCACAAATACTTAACTCAAAGATCGATGGCGTCACCAGGAAGGCCCGTCAATCGTCTCGCTGTACCAAGGTCTCCGCCAGGCGCCAAAACAGGTCTACAGTCAGGGCAGCAGTCCGTCGCAGCCGTCAGGAGGCGGGAATCTTCGCGGGAAAAGTCGTCGGGCCACTTGTTTCGACAACAGGATCGATGAAGCGGGGTGCACCTTCCCTCGGAGATTTCACACGAAGTTCCTCACGATCGTCGGGCTTGGACCGGTACCACTGATGCAGACCCACGATGGGCGCCAACTGAAGGACTGGGTCATTCTAAGACCCAGCGGTGCCAGGGGACAACACCTGAAACCTTCGTGGGTAACCTGTTCCGGCGTACAAATGACAGAGACACGGGACACTTCCTTTGGCGTCAAAGATTCGAGGTTTATTACTGCAGGGAACACAGGAGTCACAAGAAGTACAGCGTGTGTAGGTTCGCGGAGCCTGATTCGAATTGCTACTGTAGGTCGCTCCTTTTATACACATTTCTCTCATAGGTTAACATGGTACACCAAGGTTTACAGCTTGGTTCCCATAGTAAACACCAGAAGGGGTGCTTTCATGTATTCAGGGCCCGGAACATAAGTACGGAAACATTTGGTGGTTCCCAACTGTAAAAACCCATCTTCCCACCATTAGTACGTTCCAATTGGCAATAAACAGATCGAAGAAGGAACAGAAACAGGTGCAGAGGAAGACAGAAACAGTGGGGAGATCGGAAAGGGTGAAAAAGGGGTGGTATCGGGAAACACGAGCTACAGGCATCAAAGGGACGTGCCTAATGAGATGCACGGCTGAGACAATAGAGCGGCACGGCAAGATGAACCTCGAGCGGGGCCATCTGCCTTACGATATCATTCCCCTCATCATAAAGACACTTTCAAAGGAAACGTGTCTTCCGCAAGAGTCTTGGGAATCCCAGGGTCGCGAAGCGGACAGCGTCCGTTCGCTGACTACTTGAGGGCAAGAAACAAAATGGATGCCATATCTAAGATGGAACCCGTGGGCTCAGATGTAGAAACCCACCCAACAAACGAACGGCTTAGGCTAGTACAGCGAAACTGCGTACACCCACTAAACTCGTCATTTGCGGTTCATAGATACCAGACTCGACCATATTCGTGCGAGTCAAAAACACCACTTACAATCGTCACGGTGGGCACTCCCCAACTTTTTGCTGACGGGTACTGGTGGTACCTGATTGACCCAGGGCCAGTGCTATTCTGAAAGAGACACCTAAAGATACTGTGAAAACACCTACATACACTAGGGTGCACTATGGATGAGGGTACCCCTATGATTGGCATGGCCTCTCCTATAAGGCCCTAGTACATAATAGGGCAGGGGGATTAGAATTACCTTTAAGTCCCTAGAATATAATAGGGCATGGCAGTTTTGAGGCCAGCAGCCCTTTCTGCGTTTGCATGTGTGCACTGCTGAAGCCTGAGGTCAGTTTACAAGTAGCCCTGTGTTGTAGAACTGCTTTTAAATTGCAAATTGTTTCCAAACTCGGCTTTTGGGTTTGGGGAACTTGCAAATTGATCAACTACAATGCTGGGGCAAAATTAAGTTAAGTGGAAACATGTTTTCCACTTAACTATGGCTGTGTCATATTTGCCACATAATACATCATCTGCTGCATAATCTAACGATTTGACCCAAAATAATTTTGTTGCTCAAACGGCTCAAAAATTACTAAGAGCAATGTGACTTATGTTGCTGTGAAGTGTAGGGCCCTTTGCAAAGGTTGACTGGTCACCTTTCCAACTGCTGCACTTGTATGTTACACAGGTACTAATGAGGCAAAAGCTTTGCAGAGGCTGTTAGTAAGTATAAATATGTCTAAATGATAAAGTATCATAAAATAAACTGCATTACGCTGCAGCCTTTTTGTTGTTTCATAATTTAGTCAACACTGCAACATCTTTTTGGCCTCCATTGCTGCATAACTCCAGTGGCCCGAAAGCAGGCTGCACATGTTAAAAGTGTTTGTGCATGAAGCAGAGACTATGAAGTTTGCAAACTTAGAAGCTGATTACGATGGCAGGAGGACTTCTGTCCATCCGCCATCGAATCAAGGAATGGGACCGCTGGCCTTCAAGGTGGCGCCCACGATAGGCATTACAATGTGACTGCCACTATGGCATTCACAGGGCCTATCTTTTACATTGCAGCAGGTGCTGATGGCTGCATCATCCGCCGCAATGTAAAAAGGACATGTTACATATATCACTGCACTACGTGGCAGGCACAATCAGGTGCCTGCCACATGGTGCAGTGATATGTAGGGGGGCATCTTAGATATCCCCTGAGTCCCATGTCTGGGGGCTGAGGGGACAGGGGCCTGCTCCGGGCCCTCAATGTCCCTTTCCACCAACTTTTTCATGGGGAGTGAACCTCCATGGATAGGCTGGCGGGTAAAGGGCATCGTAATCCCTACTGTGGTGGCTGGTAGGCACCACCAGCATTGTAGGAACCACGAGCCCCTCCGCCGCACTGGCGGGCTCAAGGCGCCAGTTGGGTGTGTGGCGGTGGTCTTTCCGACCGCCAGGGAACCACCCGCCATTGTAATATTGCTGGCAGTAATGCATTCAACAATGGCGGTGGAATCGCCACTGACAAGGTGACGGGGCAGTCCCACCTCCATTATAATCCGCCCTAAGTTTGGTGTGCATGCAAATCCTTCATTACTGATCCCTTGTGAGTTGCACCACTACTGCTAAAAAAGGCCAATGGAGGTACCAATGGGTGCGGTGGACTGGCCTCAAGGATCTTGTGACCTCAATGACAGTCACTGTCGATGGTGTGTCTAGGATGTGCTTCTTTGTATGCCTGCTCGCAAGACTGGAGGTGAACTGCAGTATGGATTGTGGTGGATGTAGGAAGGTGGATACCTGACTATGGTTGCCCCCAACTTTTTGCCTGGTGTTTTGCTGGTTTTCCGACTTAGTTGGCCTGGGACCCTGCCAATCAGGACCCCAGGCCTACTGCTCTCTCTCTCAAATGGATTCCATGTACCTTAGGTACATTTCCAATTGGTACTGGGCCACCTTATCAGACCCTGTAACTCAGGGCATAGGTGTAGCCAGGGCCTACTAGGGGCTGAAGCATGTATTATGCCACCCCTGGATGGCCATCTAAATCTGACACAACTGGCTGCACGACAGCTGGGGCAAGGTGGTGTAATCACCCTTTGCTTTAGATATAGTATACCTATATCTAACCCTAAAATGGACACACAGATTCCTATCAGTCACTCCTATGGCAGGCCTTGACAATCCTGAAGGCAGAGTGCTTGGAATCGTGTGAGATGGTGCTCTGGCATGAGCTGAGCCCGTTTGCAGCTTGCGGAACCAAGTCCTAATAGCTGTTCCATGATAACGCATACCATATACTCTTAAGTGCATTATAATCCTCGCGGTTAAATGCTATCTTTGGTATCGCTTTATCAAAACATGTCGAGTAAGGTGTCATACGAATTGGAATACTACCCCTCGCCAATTCCGGCGACGGGGTTAGCAGTCCACCCTTCTAGAGGGACACGACATGTATGTAACTGTGAACCCCGGTTAAAGTTAACTCAAGCCTCAGCATCACAAAATGGATGCTGCCACCACAGACACAAGTCTGACCCCCTGCAGCTGGGAGTCCTTCCAGCGAGGGGAGCTTGGACAAAGGGTTTCCTGTCAGGGGCGGTGCTAGCACCATCCCAGACAGGGTTTTGTGTATCCTGGGTAGGCAGGGCTTTACAGGAAGGTGACTGCAAGTGGCTCACTACGCATCTGCCGGCTAGAACCAGTTCCAGGGGCACACCAGCCCCTGGCCTGGGGAAAGTCCGGCATGGGAGAGGGGTGTAACCACCCCCCTTCCTGGTCCCACCCCTAGGGCAGGACCTAGTCACGTACCCACCCCTTTCTTTAGGATAAAGGCAGGAGTGGGGACCCTTCCAGAGCAGATCATCTTTGAATCAAGAAACTACTTTCCACGAAAGGAACTCTCGACTCTTCTCAAGATTTCTCCCTTGTGGCTAAGGAGTAGTCACCTTGCATCCGCAGGCACCATCTAAGAACTCTGCGGTTTGCTGCACGTCCTTCCTCCGGAATCCGACTGACCAGCTCGACGAGACCCAGCTTCCCTGGCACCTCTGACCTCTACCTACCTCTACAGCTAAGCTGAGAACTGTAGGTGCGACGAGACCTCGAGGGACTGGCCATCATCAGAACTGCACGACTTCTATCCAGCACGACCGCCGAGGGATCCTCTGGTGAGTGCTTTGGGGTCCGAGAAGCCCCGACCCTGAGCAGCTCCAGCACCGAAGTCCAGCCCCCCAGCATCCACGAGATCTGCGTGGGGCCCTTCTGCTTTTTGCTGCTCACCGCGTTGTCTGGCTACTAGCCCGCTGGCTTGTGGCCTTCCCGACGATGACCGATGACATCACCACTGCTAGTCTGGTTGCTCCAGACTGGCCCTTGCTCCCGTCCAAAAGAGGAGCACCCCGGACCCTCCTGGTCCACTCCAGACGCCATTTTAGGTCCACCGCGTGGGCTTGAATTTGCCAAGACTTGTTGCCCCAATCCTGACAGCATCAACCATTGTGGGACAGCTCGCACCTCCATCCTGGTCGCCGACAACGCCTCCTGGTCCGTGAGACTGCAGAGCCCAGCGTCGCCCACTCACCTGGTCGAGGTGACTACCATCCGGTGCCCTCCTGGTGCCATCTGATCACTGGCTAGTGGTCAAGAACTTGGTCCCCTCTGCTTTCAGGTGTCTTCCATCTTCGATCCAGGCTTGGATCACTTCGAACAATCTTCACTGGTCGCCTGCCAGCAACTCTTTCTTCAGGCTCCTGGTTCGTCAACGAGGATTCCTGACGTCTTTTCAGACCTATGCAGCCGCAGCCCCTGGGCTAGGTAACTTCGGCATTTCAGTGCCCCAGCATAGCCTCACTATCTAAGGGTCCAGATCCACTGTCGTTTTCGACCTACCTTATCGGGTTCGCCCGAGAACACTAGCTTTGCTTTTACTAGCTCCCATAGACTTTGTCCCGCATCCCGCGTGAGAGTGCACACTCTGCACCCGAGTCCCCTAGGCCTCCTACTAGTAATCTGAAGGTTCAGTAACGTAGTCCTAGCGATTCCAAAGCCTATTAGTCCAGTACTTACCTGCTAGTAATTTCGCATTCCACTTTCCTAGTATATGGTTTTTTGTGCCCCTCGGGCATTTGTGTAAATTGTGCAACTTAAAGTATTTTCGTAAGAGTTTTGTTGTGTGCTTAGTACCCTGTCCTCATAAAGAGTACAGGGCTGTTGTGATCTAAATAAATACACTGTTTATTTTCATAACTCTTGTGTGGTGTCCTTTCACTTGGTGTTCAAGGGGTATATGTGATGGTATAACAGCTGGCTTAACACGCCCTCTAGAGTTTAGCCCGAAGACTGCTCTTGTCCATGCTACTAGGATAGCTGGTCTATCGGTTGACTTACAACCAATCACCATAAGGGTTGTTTGGACTGATACATAGTGATCACTAGAATAGTGAACACTGAATATCAGGCCAACTTCTCACAGTGGACAGGCCTTCAAGGTTAACTCACACTTGCCGCCATTAGGGTCCACCTACGGGTGCTGAGACACCAGGGCTTCTAAGGTCTATCGGGCCTTCTAAGGAGTAGCATCGGAATGAGCTCTGTCAGGAGTGCGGTCTGGTGGACTGGTCATGAAGGCTGAAAATAGTGCTCCAGTTCCGAATTCAGCAGCTCTGGCCAGAGTGACACATCCTCTCCCACACTGAACACCATAGTGTCACACTGAGAGAAACTTGCACTGCCTTCAGCCACAACTCAATTATGCTGAAAATAAATTCAAATTATGCACTAGACAACAGTAAAATGCTGCCTGATAAAAAACGAAGAACACCCAGGAAAAAGCAAACACTCATAAGGAATGCAAGAATAAGCAAAACATGTGAAATGTATTCAGGAACAACATGGTTACCTTAACAGTTTTAAACTCATTATTCAGAAATCAGTAAGTGATTTTGCCTGTAAATTTAAGGACATGGCTACAGGACCAGTCAGGAAGGGACCCGTTTCAATGTCCATTGCTTATATCCTTTCAAAATGTAAGCAGTTTTGTTTAAAAAAAGACCACATCCCCGAACACAGGGGCAGCGGTACACATTTTATAAGCTAAAATAATTAAAACTGTTGAAAACGATCATATTGAACGTTTCTACTCCACTCATCAACCAGGTATTGCAGTCCCTTTAGGGATGGTGCACTTCCCCACCCAGGAAAACAATGTTCTTCAAAGAAAGAAGAAAAAAAGGAAGTAGAGCTTTTACTGGCAAACTATGTAAAGTAGTGCTAATGTGTGTGGGTGTAAATAACAATCTGCCTGTCTGCTGACCACTCTGTATCCCTTTATTTAGATATTTAATAATTTTTTCTCTCCGTCCTGGGGTTTTTCTTTGGAATTATGAAACAATCAGAAAATGGGGACATTTCCAGGCAAAGTGTTCTTCCTATTTTGGATCCATTTCACAGGGAAACTGTGAGAAGTTGGCCTGGTATATAATGCTCACTAATTCTAGTGATCACTTTGTACCATGCCAAGCAACCCTTATGATGATTGGTTGTAAGTCAACCTTATAGACCAGTTATCCTAGTGTGGTAAATATTTTACCGTATCGTTTTTGCCATATAATTACAAGTACAAGAATAACTCAATCAAATGAAAGGCAGAGTCCGGGGTGTCTGAGTCTTAAAGGGCTTTAATTCAGAAATGACTCGAGTCAATGGAGATCTGTTCCATCAATACAAGGGTTCGAGCATGCAAGGGAAGATGTCAGGAAAGATGTCGACGATTTATTCACAGTACATGGCATATATAGTAAAATGACACAATAGCATTGCATACAGTAGGCGTGACAAGTGAAATGTATATGATAAGAACACATGTGCGTAGCAAAAAGGCGTGAACATGGGTGTGCACAAAGGCGTGAACTAGAAACGTCACAGAAAGGTGTCATAAGTGGGTGGATGCTTAGTGAATTCTTGCAGAGTCAGCTGAAACCTATGACCTGGATGCGCGCGCAGTAATATGACGTGTGGTTGACGTGTGTCTGGAGTAAGCTAAGAGTCTGACTTTTAACACTAGTGGAGAAGACATAAGTCTGGTATGTCAGATCGACCTGTTCCTGAAACATATCTGATATCTTGTGTTTGGAGGATGTTTATACTGGAGGAAAAGGTCTTTCGGGCAGAGGCTATGCTACACTGAATGTATGCGTGTCTAGGTGCAGATGCGCAGAGCCAGGGCCTACCATGGTAACGGGAGCAATGAATTACATGAGGAGGACAGGAAGGCTTGGCCCTTTACTCTGCAGTCGGGGAACTGTTTACTTATTTTACTAGACAGGAATGTGTTTTCGAGGAGGCTGAGCTGGCTGTGCTGATAACTTGAAGGCAAAATACTGTTTTTGGCAGGCAGAGCAGGCCGTGCCGGGCACCGCTCGCTTGGCAGGAAGTAAGGCAGAGGTCAGGGATGCATCTCATCTCCACGTTGCAGCTTTCGGAGACAGAGGCGGAAAAAGTGGTTCAACGGCAGGAATCAGGGCCTAACTCGGCAGAGCCAGGAATACGTGAAAGTGCACCATGTAAAGACGGTGGCACGGCATACTTAGGAACTGAATTATCAATCCATTCATGGTGGATCTGAAAGAGGACATGTTAACGTTGGACGCAAATGTATTTGCATCTTCAAATTCAGTTGCGGAGGGAAGTTACATGCACTTTAACTCGTACATGGAGACGATGGGGTACTCGTCAGGGGACATAACTGACCATAAAAATTCCAATTACCTCATTCCCTCCTTGTCCCCTACGGACCCATTAGGATATATCTATTTTCATGAGACCATCTATTTGTTCGTATAACATCATTTGTTCTTCTTTTTTTTAATCTGGAGTGGGAACGTGCACTTGAGCGGGGAATACAGGATGTGGCGCACAAGCCGCAAATCGCTAGCCCACATTGAAGACATAGACAGCAACTGAATACAATGGCCAATATAACCCCTAGGAATGACAATAGCTTCCATCCCCAGGCTGTTACTACACCCCAGAGCCAACCGGACCAAGTCCAGGAGCCTGGGTTCTGGTGTATCTGATGGGCAATTTCGTGAAGTCTGGTGATGGCCTTATAGACTGAAGGCGCGGTATTAGGAATAAACATGCAACAACTGGATCCGATGACTCTACAAGCTCCGCCCCTATCGGCCAGGATGACGTCAAGGACAAGGCGGTTCTGAAGAACAACAAGTCTCATAGCAGACTGCTCCTCTGTTAAGTTGCCCAAAGCTGAAGTAGTCTCATTCACTACTGCTTCGAGAGTTCTGGTTAATTTGCGTATCAATTTGCTATTGGATACTGTGCCTAGATAGGGAAAGAATCCTTTATTGAAATCTGTATATTGTTCCCATGCGGTTTCAGTATAATCAACTAATGGAAGGTCTCTTTTGGCTCTAACATGAACGAGGCGGGAATTTCTGTGATAATCAGGAGGAGCTAGAAAAACAGGTGGTAGTAGGAATGCAATGTAACAGGTACCTTCCCAGTCTAGGGGTAAACGTATATAAGCTGTATGGCCACAAATGAAATAGGAATGGCGGGAAGCTTTGAACGTAGACTTGCCTTTATCACTGAATTCGATCACAGTAGTACATTCACTATGACCTAGGTGTACTAAACCATTCTTTCTGACACATAATTCACCTTTGACTGGCAACACTGACATAGATGGCAAGTCTGGACTAGTTTCTGACTGAACATTTAGAATCATGAGATCAAGTGTAAAATTGCCTAATCCATACACTTCCTTTTCTAGGTCGGTCCCTGTCCTTTGGGGAAGACCCTCCTTGTCTGGGAAACATGCCTGATTCAGAACTGTGTTCAGATTCCCCCATACCCATCTACCCTGGAAAACTATGAAATCAGCATCTACGGAATTAATTAAACTAAACCATGCACCACAGGAACCATTGTGTGTGAATGGATACGGAAAGAGGGGCAGAACTCCCTGATATTTCTGATAGGGAGGGAGTCGGCCACAAATCCAACAATTGGTGGCATTGCTGGTCTGATGGGAATGGTGTAACATACTGATGAATGAATTGTTGCGCAGCGCAAGTCGATAAGATAGTTCGTGTGGAGGCAGCTCACTAAACGTGTGTTCTGCAGTGTCATTAGAAAAAGAATGTGGAAACGGAAAATACATATACAACATCAGGCAGGTGCCAATTAACGTAAGACTCAGAAAAAACATAATAATCAGGGTGCAGACGCACCTACTACGGAGATTTTTGCAGTAACGATTTCTTTTCATGATCTCCTGTCTATCTCTCTCTCTAAACTCAGAAACTGCCTAACCGCTTCACCCAGGAGGGGACTTAAACAATTAAACTGTCTGACTTACTAGACCTTAGTTTTAGTCTATACTCCTCTTGGGGAGTTTTCTCTCGAAAAGGGAGTTTAATGTCTGTCTTTGGTACGTGAGAGTCCTGGGGGTCAGGGCTGGGCAAGAGTCCATGGAATTTCTTAACGTGACTAGAATGCACCCAGCCCTTCCTCCCCTCTAGTTTCACTGCCGTCCGGGTGGTTAGCAAGACAATCTTCGGCTCCTTCCAGCGGGGCTCCAAAGGGCTCGTCCTATCAAAGTTCCGTATATCAACTGTATCCCCCGGGACCAGGGCATGCGGCTTCACCTCGGAGTTGTCTGGGAAGGCTGCAGCAACCTGTGAACGACAAGATTGTAGTGCAGACATCAAGGAGGCAAGGTAATCTGTCAGCATAGTACTATCGACATCGGTTATTTTTCTCGGCAGAGGCGTCCCCCACATATTAGGAGGTCTACCGAAGACCACCTCATACGGAGATAGCCCTGTCCTTGAATGGGCTACCATTCTCATATAAAACAGTGCAACTGGTAATGCCAATAACCAGTCTACGCCCTTTTCTTTACACACTTTTGCAAGGCGAGTTTTTAGAGTCTGATTGTGGCGCTCCACGAGACCTGCTGCCTCTGGATGCCGGACACAGTGGAACTTCCACTGCTACCCCAAAAGGAGTGAGATTTGCTTCATCAATTCAGACGAGAATGGCTGACCGTTGTCTGAGTACACGACACGGGGCAAGCCATATCGAGGGAAAAACTCACGAACCAGCTGCCTGGCAGTGGTCGGGGCAGTGTAATCTGGAACGGGATATGCTTCTGTCCATCGGGATAGGGCACATACAACTACGAGGACATACTTAAATCCTCGGCATCGGTCCATCTGGATATAATCCATCTGGAGGACTTCAAAAGGATAGTCAGGAGGATGAAATCCACCTTGCTCTACGGGAATCCCTTTTCCTGGATTGAACTGACAACAGATCATGCAGGGACGCACTTTCTGTTTTGCTGCTGCTCGTAAATACTTGTTGAACCATAGATTCTGTAAACTGTCTAACATGGCTTTTTCACCTAAATGTGCTGGGCTATGTGCAGTGTTGATGATAACTTGAACCATAGAGTCGGGGAGGAACCACGTGGTTTTTCCCCTCGTCATCCAACCTTGATCTGTCTGGACCCCTCCTTGTTCAGCCCATTTCTTGATTTCGTCTGTAGTAGCATGTGTCTGTATGTCAATGACGTCTAGTGTGGGGTCCCTGATTGTCATGCTGTGTGTCAGTGATGATACATCAGTCTTTGTCACATCAGTCGTATGTGTATGAGTCTGTGCTGTATATTTCGCTGCCTGATCTGCGAAGTCGTTACCCTGGGAAATCTTGTCTGTTACTTTCGTATGTGCCTTGCACTTCATGATGGCTATGGCTGTAGGCAAATGTATTGCTTCTAATAGTGCCTGAATGAGGGGACCGTGCTGGATTTTGGCTCCGTGAGAGGTCAGGAAACCTCTCTCTTGCCAGAGGACACCGAAGTCGTGAACGACTCCGAATGCATAACGTGAATCTGTGTATATGTTTACTTTCTTGTTCTTGGCTAGTATACAGGCTTGGGTCAGAGCAATGAGCTCTGCTGCTTGGGCTGACAGGGTGTCAATGCGATGTGTTTCTACGACTTCAGTTTCGGTGGTCACTGCATATGCGGCCACTAGCTCTCCTGTACTTGTTCTCATGCATGAACCATCCACATAAAGTGTCAGGTCTGGATCGGGTAATGCGACATCTGTCAAGTCTTGTCTGGGTTTCGTAACTGTGTCAACTACATCTACGCAGTCGTGTGGAGTAGGATCTGCTGTGTCTGAGGGTAAAAGTGTAGCAGGATTCAGTGTATTACAACGTCTGATTTCTATGTGTGGTTGGAATAACGTCAATTCATAACCTGTCAATCGTGCTATTGTCAAATGTTGGGTCTGTGTTCTATTTAGGAGGACTTCCACAGAGTGTGGAACCTGTACTGTCATTTGGTGTCCCAATACAATGGAATCACTTTGTCTGATTGCTAGAGCTGTTGCTGCAACTGATTTTAAGCACGCAGGCAAGGCCTGAGCTACTGGGTCTAATGTACTCGAAAAATAGGCACACGGTCTGTGTTTGTCTGCTTGAAGCTGAGTGAGGACCGACAACGCTGTGCCATCGCGTTCTGTGACAAAAAGTGTAAAAGGTTTGCTGTAACATGGTGTCGCTAAAACAGGTGCTTGACATAAGGCTTTCTTTAATTCGTCAAAAGCTTGTGTATGTTCCTGAGTCCATGGGAGGACAGTCGAAGACGCTGCCTCCTGTGTTGTCAACTGTATGAGTGGTTTGGCTAGAAATGCATACTGGGGAATCCATTGTCTGCAATAGGAAGTGAGTCCAATAAAGGCTCGTACTTCTTTCTGTGTCTTGGGTTGTGGAAGATGTGCAATTAACTGTATACGGTCTGGTGTTAGCTGTCTCCCCTCTTTGGACAGCAAGTGCCCAAGGTACACAACTTGCTGGGCACAGAATTGCAGCTTCGAAGGAGACACCTTGTGTCCCTTGTCCGCCAAAAACAACAAAACTGTCAGTGAGGCTTGTTCACATTCCGGTTCACTTCGGGCGGTGATCAATAGATCATCGACGTACTGCAATAGGGTAGTAGTGGGAGGCATGTGAATATCATCAAGTTGTCGTTTCAATGCTTGGCTGTAGATGCTGGGGCTTTCTGTGAACCCTTGAGGTGCGCGTGCAAATTTGAAGCTTCGGCCATTTAAACAGAATCTGAAAAGATACTGGCTTTCTGGATCAATGGGGACACTAAAGAAGGCGTTCTTCAGATCGATTACAGTAAAGAACGTCGCCTCTGAATCAATAGCTGTCAATAAGGAAGAGATATCAGGGACCACAGGGTACTGTGGTACCACGCATTTATTCAATTCGCGTAAATCAATAATCAGTCGATAGACCGGGGGTGCATTTGGATCAGTACGTTTAAGAATCGGAATGATAGGGGAATTACAAACATTGGAGTCGGTTTCTACAACCACTCCTTGTGCAATGAGCTCGTCAATGATTTTCAGTAAAGCCACTACAGCATCTGGTGGTAATTTGTATTGTCGAATACGTGGTAATATAACTCCTGGCTTGAGTGTAACACGGTACGGTGTAATGTGCATACAACCTACATCAGTAGGGCCTTTCGCCCATAAATGTGCAGGAACATTCTGGAACCGGGGATCAAAATCTCTCAACACATAATGGCCCTTGAAGTCACGAAGGAATAGCCGGACTCCTTCTGGAGAACAACAAATTACAGCTCCTAGAGCTTTCAGGGTTTTTATACCAAGCAAGTTTTCCGGACATGATTTCGTGAGCAATAAATCAGTAGTTCGGGACAATGGACCAACTGCAAGGGGTACTGGTTTCGATACTTCATTAACAATAGGCTTTCCTGAAAATCCAAGGGAAACATTCTGTGAGCCTGAGAGGGGTGCCCCTGGAACCTCTTCGTGACTGATGGTTGTTCTGCTTGCCCCTGTATCAATCAAAAACTTTCTATCTTTCCCTAATACCTGGCTGTGTACATAAGGACCCTCTTGATCTACAGGGACCTCAATAAGGGGCAAGCCAACCTCCCTCTCTAGGCTGTTTCATGTGTATTGCTGATAATCGGGGTAGTCTGATTGGGCATACTGATACATCTGCTGTGTGACATGCTGAGTCGCGGCAATGGGTTGGGGCTGTGGTACCGCCACGGTCTGCTGTGGAACATGCATAGGTTGTACATTTTGTGGAACATGCTGCTGGACCTGGTGTTGGACCTGGTCCTGTCTGGGCGGACGTGGTCTCTCCTTTGTTTTGTAGAAAAAGAGACCAACATATGCGTCTCCATACTAGTATTGATGCCCGGATGGCTGGCACAAGTCGCCTATTAGTTTCCATTCTGAATAGTTACCAAAAATAAAGAGACGGGCGCTGGATGCAGGAATCAAGAACAGAGTTTAATTCTCATGAGGAGAGCCAGTCATTTCAGACACGAAACAAGGTGTCATCGGGAGGTGCTCTAACAAGTGAGCCGAGACTCTGTCTTTTATACCTTGCAAAATACTTGGCATTACAAGCAGGACATTGTGTAACAAAAGAAAAGATAACCCCATAATCCTCGTGTCAATCCTACCCCACATGTGTTCACAATAGGGACCCTTGACCTGCTGATAGGAGAGGGGGCAATGACGCAGCTGAATGTTCCGCTGATTATTAGGATGTGTGCGCCTGATCGTAGCCCAGGGGGTGGGGAGACCAGGATCAATAGTGAGTCCTTTGAAGGGGAGTGACTTCATACAATAAAGTGCAGTGAATGGTATCCTCTGGCTCAGGCGATGGCCTCGGACATGTGTGGTCAGTCGGACTCGGGGGAAGGGGTCATCAAAGGAGTGGCATTCATGCCGCGTGGACAATCGAGCACGGAGGGAGTGCTGGTCAACAGAGGGGCATTCATGGAGGGAAAGGAGGTGTTGGTCAGGCGCGGCCGTGACTCCCAAGGACAGGGTCTTGTAGAAGAAGGTTTATGACTTGCCCGTGTGAGGGAGAAGGGGAAGGGGGAGCCAGGGTGTGCACAGAGACAGAGTCGCACAGAGAGAGAGAGAGAGGTCTTATGACCCGTACATGAGAGAACAGGGGCAGTCAGATACAGCTGGGGGGGCTATGTCAGCTGAGGCGAAGGATGCTTCTTCAAGAGGGAAAGGGGGGGGGGTTTGCGTGGGTCAAGCAGAAGGGCTGCCTTTCGGGGCAGGGTCGCGCAAAAGGGAGAGGGTTTCATGGTTTATGCACGAGAGAGAGAGTTCGAATACACGCAGAAGGGAATCCGGTGAGTCTAATCTTAGGCGGGCAAAAGGCCAGGGTGCCTAAAATGGCTGTCATGTACACTGGAGTACAGGCCTTCGCTGGCAGTGGGATGTAGTTAATGCTTTACGGTATTCATGGTATGCGCAGGGAGAGGAGTGGGAAAAAGGGAAATGAATGCTGTTTATGTACATCAAGTTCTTCAATTTCCACAGTCGCCCCTTTTTACATTACAGCGTTCATTTTCGTAATCGATGATGGTACATATAAACAGGTGCCGTCAAAGAATTAGCAGTTGACAATACTAACATATGGCAAATAATCATGGACAGTTGAGGTGTTTGGCAGAATGCGGCACATAGGAGATTGTATTTCGTCGAGTTCCTATCATTTTCAAAGCACTACATAGCATAAATGTTTCTGATTAAAAAAATGTGACCAATGAACATCTCGACCAAGGCAGTTGAGGGCGGAATTCAGTTCAACATACAAGATCTCTTCGTCACAGTGTCTTTTAGCAGTGAGCCATCACTGGTAGGCTCTAGTCCGTGCACTTTCGTTGGCGCAGTGGAGCACCGGCGGTGGAGCTATAGGTCCAGCTCGGGTCTATCCTTACGCGTTGCAGGGTGCGGTCAGTCCTCGGCTGTTAGACCACAGTCCTGTTCCCTAAACAATCCGTTCAGCGGTGCCTTATGCTCGGCACCCATATTTCTGTGGCAACACCCTATTTCCAGTTGAATGCAGTTCTTCCGTTTGGCCTTCCTTTTGGCAATAAGTCACGTGGAAAAGAGTGGGTGTGTGGTTCAAATAGTCGATAGGAGAGAGAGTGGAGTTGGGTCAGAGTTCCTGGGACACACAAAAGGGACCAAGGGAGCAAAGGATAACAAGCAGGCAGGCCCATCAATCGGGCCCACAGAAGGGGGACGGAGACTCCAGGCACACGTGGTTTAGCAGACGGAGGGCTTCAGGGCAGCCCATCAAGCTTCATTTTCCACGTTTGAAATCGCTGTCTCGTCCCGTACCTTGTTGCTCTGCGGCTCCACCTTTGGTCGAGGTCACATGTGTCTCAAGATCTGCAGCTAGGCTGTACGCCACGTCCGACCCTTCTCCTCCGGTGATCGTGAATCTTTGAATAGGTACAAAACAAGCTTTTAGGGAATTGACAGAAGAAGACATCTATGCATGTGAATTCCTCCCTTAATTCTACGTGTTTGGGAGATACGCTCATCGGTCACAGTCAGAGGTCTATTACCAAGCAGTGCATATGTCGGCATTCCTACTGAGTTCATGCCAAGTTTATTCATCGTCCCATTTATAATTCAAGTGAGGACAAAATAATATTCCCATCAACTGTGCATTTCATCATGTTCAACCTTTTCGGAACATTTCCCCTCAAGGCTGGCTAACCTTTTCAAACAGGGCGGGGACGCTATCATCGAGAGTCAGGTAAAATAAGTCTTTCTCGAGGGACTCATGGTCATCATGTTTATACCTGGGACAGCAGCTGGGGTCTATCAATGGGCGGGGACGCTTCGGGCATTCGCGCTTGGGTGCAAAAGGGGTGGGGTAATCTGGGCATTGGGGGTCAAGCTGGACGTTGGCGTTCGTCTCTGATGAACAGAAAAATAAGGTGCCATTGACATACAGTTCCCCTATAAAGGCCGGATTGGGGGACCTTAGTCGTCTTACCTGTCCTTTCTTTCTCAGCCAATTCGAGTTCATTTATTTTGCAGAAAGGAGAGGTAGTAATATGGCGAGGTACAATCATTTTAGTTTTGGTCAATTTCGCTGAACACCTTCGTGTTCAATAATTACCCAATCAGACTGGTGCCTGTGAGGCACGATTTTACCATAAGAAGGAAGATGAAATAAGGAGACTCTCATAGGGTGAGAGTTGTCCACAATCTAAACGAGCCATTTGGTACACGCATGACATGTAGTGAGAGAGAGAGAGAGAGAGAGAGAGAGAGAGAGAGAGAGAGAGAGAGAGAGAGAGAGAGAGAGAGAGAGAGAGAGAGAGAGAGAGAGAGTGAGAGTGAGAGTGAGAGAGAGAGAGAGAGAGAGAGAGAGGGAGGGAGAAGGATAGAGAAAGGGAGAGACGTGTACAAAAATAGGTCATTTGGTGCGTTCACAACACAGAACAGTAGGAGGTCAGGTAACGGAGAGACGTAAACAAAGAAAGAACACAAACCCCTACAGTACACACACACACACACTCAGACGAAGGAAGACAGTACATGTATCACATACATAAGACATTCACAACAAAAACATAAAACAATAGTTGGCCAACGAGATCTATATGTTTTTATATCCTACTTATCTTTTACTATCCTATTTACCTACGTGCTTAGCTCTGTCTACCTTTTCCTCCCTTTTCCCTCTCGCCTGTTATCTTTTCGAGCGTTCTTAATTGCCAATACTTACACCTCGATCAGTCGCTCAGAAATTAACCGGGTTGCGCTATTTACCCACGGTTGGATCTTAAACCATTTTTCAGTTCCTTCCTTTGGTGGGAAGTACTCCGGGCTGAGGCAACGGCAAGTATTGATCGGGAGAACAGTCGGACAGCTTGGCTAGATCTATAAGAGTACGAGAAGGGGGAAGCAGTACATTTTGAACATCAGCAACATTTCTAATTCCCCGGATTGGTGCAGTCTTGGTAACCCTTACCTGTGCACTTCTCTTTTCGTCCTTTCCCTACCTAGTCAAATGTCTAGTTACATTCTTCTAACGTGTTATTTCGAGCCAATTTTTCGTCATACAGTACCCGTCAAGTCTCTCTGTCAGTCCATCCTCCCAGTCGCTATGTTCTGAGGAGATACAGTCATGTCAAGTCTACGTCTTTTTAAGAACTTATTTGTCATAAGGACCATGCTCATATTCCCTTCTTCCCTTTCTCATCGGCGGTTCGGTCATCGTCCTTCCATACTTCAGCCAAGGTTCCGACGTGACCTGCAGAAGGGAGGAGAAAGAAGGGGTGGGGGGGCAGTATTCAAACCTCATCAGCATGCAGTAATCCGGAAATGTTTTTACCTACCACATACTCGACCTATCTCCACGTAGTGCATTTCTTTGCCATCTCGGCGTTTAAGCCCAGAGGGACCAGTAGTGTCAGATAGATAATCATTGACAGTCGGCGTATCTACATGAGTTACTTGGTCGCGACCCCTTTAGGTTGCGTGCAAGGGTGGCGGTCAGGTGGTATTTCTGTGGTGTCGTTTAAAGCTTCTAAAGCACTTTTCCGGCTGCCTGTGACACATAATGTAGCTGCTAAATATCGGGTCCTTTTTAACCTTCAGCCTTCATCATACTTTCCCGTTGCTCACAGTAGTAATACATTCAAAACTCATTAATGCAACCGCTACAACTATGCTTTCTTTTTTGAAAATGCTTTTAATAAAAAGTGCTGGTGTATAAACTACAGGCCTACGACCCAGTGGACCGGCCACGGAGCAGATTGGAACTGTACATAAGAAGAACAAAGTTGGTGGTAATTCATTGCATAAAGTGCGGCAGTGCAATAAAATCGTATAAAACTTTACTACAGAGCAAGCATGATGCATGTCAAGGATTCAGTCATATTTAATTAATTCATTATCCATGTGCTCGTTCACTGTCTAAATTACACCAATTCATTGTTCCCATTCATAATAAGTACCCACCCTAAATCAGTTCATTGTTAAAACACATGATCAATATCTGTATTGCTTTCTTCTCTAAGCACATAATCACTATCCATCTTATCGACTTTCATTGTCCAAAAATGCATACATATCTTAGAGCATCAATATTCGAGCAATCCGGGTGAACAGGGAGTTCGAAAGTTCCGTTTCGTGTATCGGCGCCATTTTGGGCGAGGTCAGGCAGGTTCCGGTATAGTCAGAATGTCTCCAATGACTCATGGTTGGACCAGAACCTTCCGTTGGCAGTTTCAAAAAGTTTTTCGCAATGTGGTAACAGTCTAACAAATGGACCATCAGTCAAAGAGTGGGGAGGGCAACAACAAGTCTCCTACCGGGTCATTCTGGTGTTCCACCGGAACTGAACAAGTCTGTACTTTGGCTGTGTTTTAGCCATTTCCAAACTGAGGCTGGCGCCAGCAGGAGTGTCGATGTCGCGGGTCCCAATGAGGGGGGACGGGGGCACCCATGCAGAGGGGTCGGGGGCCCCCCGGCTCTTATAGAATCTTCAAGGTCGAGGAGAGACGGTATGGGGCATGTGCCCGCCCCGGGCAAAAGACCGCTTTTCGATGTGGACCCTCTTTAAGTAAGAGCGTTGGGGTGTCGCTGGAAGCCTCCACCTGGAGGGAGGTGGGGGAGGCTTGTTCGCGTCACCTCCCCCTTCCAGCGACCCCTCGCCGATCCTTGGCTCCGCCGTTTCGATATTGGCCGTGCCGGCTATTGAAGACGGGGGGGGGGGGTGGTCGGTGGCTGAGGCAAGACAGCCCCCCCCCTTCTTGACATGTGGCGGGACTACCTTCAACTCTCCAGGAATTTGACATGTGGCGGGACTACCTGTAACTATCCAGGCGTCGGCATGTGGCGGGACTACATGTAAGCGCCGCCGCTCTTGTTTGTGGCTTCGGCCTTCTTCGCGGGCCGGTCCAGGCGAGAGACAGAGGGGGGGGGGGGGGTGGTCGGTGGCTGAGGCAAGACACCCCCCCCCCGTGGCCCACAGGGCAGCAGAAGAGGAGAGAAGGAGAGGCCATCACCGTTTTCTGGGCCGTCCGCCCCACAGCCTCCCCTTCCGACTGCATCCAGGCGAGCCCCGCATGCCTCGAGGCCTTGCCTACCGGATGGGCGTAACCGCGGACCTGTGGCACTTCGGGAGTTTCCGGAATGGGGGTAGGTACCTATTGATTTGTATCTATTTCATGTGACCGTTGTTTGGGCGTGGTGGGCAATGAGGCAGACATGTTTTAGGGCAGGAATAGGCAACAGAACCTAGCTACCTCGTGGCTTGCCTTGGTGTCAAGCTTGTCTTCCCTCGCCATTTTTATGTTTCTTATTACGGGTTGTTTCTAACATTTCTTATTTTATTTTTAGCGAAGTTGATAACTCCTCAGTGGCCTACTGATTTCGCTCAACTCCTTTTCTTGTATTTTTATGCCATAACCTATTATAAGCTATAGCGACTAGTCCACACTTTAATGAACAGGTCCTTATTAGGTGTGCCTTCCAGTGGAGCTGGATGGTTCGACTCTAATAAGCGGTCCGGGCTAAACAGGCTACCAACCAATGGGGAGAAGATAGGCATGACGGATTACAACGGGGACAAAAGTCTGCACTACCTATCTTATCACGGCGGACAAAGACTAGACAGAATATTTCTATTCTACGTTGTTTGGAGGCCATGAATACCTCAAAAGAACCAATACCGAATAATCGGTCAATCAAACAATCCAGTGGGGAGAATAAGTGGGCACGAAAAGTTATCGTTACCTACTCTTTCTCTACCTGCAAAGAGAGACCTTGTTCCTCCCTGTTTGCAGACAAAGAATCTCCAGACAATAATCCACGAACGGTAGTTCGGGAAACAGTGGGGGAGGAAGATAAGCACGACGGATTACAATGGGGACAAAAGTCTGCGTTACCTATCCTTCACTGCTTGCAGAGAGAGAGCCTGTTGTTTTCTCCGTTTGCAGACAGTGAATCTCCAGAGGGTTTCAACAAAGCGTAATACTAGTATTATCCAAAACAATCATTTCACAATTTGTCGCATTTACGCGACCTTACCTGGACCGGACCGTGTGGGCAGTTCTTCGCCTTCCTCCTTCCAGCGCCCGATCGTTCTCTTACTCCATGATTTTACCGCAGCAGTCCTGTGGGATTCCAGTCAGGACAGTAGGTCACTCGAGAGAGGTCCGTTCGGAATTGGTGAAGTTCATTCAATCGGCAGCCGGACGAGGGCCCTCTCAAGGCAGGTATACTCCGATCATTTAGATGTTCACCTCATCGTCTGGATCTCTCTCATTGGACCTTATGTCACTGATGGGCCCCGCGTTGGGACGCCAATTGTAGAAAAAGAGACCAACATATGCGTCTCCATACTAGTATTGATGCCCGGATGGCTGGCACAAGTCGCCTATTAGTTTCCATTCTGAATAGTTACCAAAAATAAAGAGACGGGCGCTGGATGCAGGAATCAAGAACAGAGTTTAATTCTCATGAGGAGAGCCAGTCATTTCAGACACGAAACAAGGTGTCATCGGGAGGTGCTCTAACAAGTGAGCCGAGACTCCGTCTTTTATACCTTGCAAAATACTTGGCATTACAAGCAGGACATTGTGTAACAAAAGAAAAGATAACCCCATAATCCTCGTGTCAATCCTACCCCACATGTGTTCACAATAGGGACCCTTGACCTGCTGATAGGAGAGGGGGCAATGACGCAGCTGAATGTTCCGCTGATTATTAGGATGTGTGCGCCTGATCGTAGCCCAGGGGGTGAGGAGACCAGGATCAATAGTGAGTCCTTTGAAGGGGAGTGACTTCATACAATAAAGTGCAGTGAATGGTATCCTCTGGCTCAGGCGATGGCCTCGGACATGTGTGGTCAGTCGGACTCGGGGGAAGGGGTCATCAAAGGAGTGGCATTCATGCCGCGTGGACAATCGAGCACGGAGGGAGTGCTGGTCAACAGAGGGGCATTCATGGAGGGAAAGGAGGTGTTGGTCAGGCGCGGCCGTGACTCCCAAGGACAGGGTCTTGTAGAAGAAGGTTTATGACTTGCCCGTGTGAGGGAGAAGGGGAAGGGGGAGCCAGGGTGTGCACAGAGACAGAGTCGCATAGAGAGAGAGAGAGAGGTCTTATGACCCGTACATGAGAGAACAGGGGCAGTCAGATACAGCTGGGGGGGCTATGTCAGCTGAGGCGAAGGATGCTTCTTCAAGAGGGAAAGGGGGGGGGGTTTGCGTGGGTCAAGCAGAAGGGCTGCCTTTCGGGGCAGGGTCGCGCAAAAGGGAGAGGGTTTCATGGTTTATGCACGAGAGAGAGAGTTCGAATACACGCAGAAGGGAATCCGGTGAGTCTAATCTTAGGCGGGCAAAAGGCCAGGGTGCCTAAAATGGCTGTCATGTACACTGGAGTACAGGCCTTCGCTGGCAGTGGGATGTAGTTAATGCTTTACGGTATTCATGGTATGCGCAGGGAGAGGAGTGGGAAAAAGGGAAATGAATGCTGTTTATGTACATCAAGTTCTTCAATTTCCACAGTTTTGCCTGTAGCGATATTGTGTTTCAAAACTGCGCAATCGTTTATATAGTGACCTGGCTGTTTACAGTAGTTGCATGTCCCTTTAACGGGAGCCGCTGAATTATTTGAGTGTGTCGCGCCTTTTTTCTGACCATCTGCTGGAACTGACTGAGCAACTAACATTTTCATTTTTGTGTCTTTCATACGTCTCTGTTCGTGATCATGTTCCTCTCTAATTCTGTTCTGGTGATATTGTAACATTTGTAACATTTGGGAAGGCGAATTAGCTTGCCATGTGCTCTCAACTTTCAGTACACGGTTCTTAACCTGGGGCAAAGAATTTTCGACCAATTTAGATACAAAAAGGTGTGGATATGACTCGCTACTTGATTTCAGGCCACTATTAATAGTAAAACATTTCTCAAATCGGGAATAGAAATCACTAGTGTCTTCATCGGGTTTCTGTTTGCAGGCTGAGATCGCGTCCCAGTCCTCCTTTTTAGTTGCTAACAATCTTGGCAAAACTTGTACTAACAATCCTGGTAATGCTTTAGTTTTGTCCCCAAGATCTAAACCTGGGGTTCGACCAGTTTCTTCGGTTTCTAATTCAGCCCAAACAATCTTTTTGTCTCCCACCTCCCATTCTTTTTCTTTGAGTTTCTCGTAAATACCGGCAGGCAACAATACTTTCAATATTTTCATAATGTCGGGATATGAGTAACATGTCTTTTATTTCACGGTGAAAACCAGCGGGGTCTTTATCATGACTGGGCACTATTTTCTTCATTTCTAATAATTCCATTTTAGTTATAGGCGTGTAAACGAACACACGTTCAAGGGTATTATCATCATTCCTGACTGGGTGTACTTCACGTAAAGGATTCTGTTTGTCAAAGTTATATGATTGCCTTACAGGTGGTGGAACGGAAACAAGATGTGGAGTTAAGAACGTTCTATATTTGTGACGTTGTTCTAAAATTGTTTCAATTAGATCGGTACCTAGACCTCTCCATCGTCTCAGGAGTAAGTCTTGCAATAAACTATATAACGGACCTGGATCAGATGCTTGGTTTTCGTACTGTATAATAAGGTGTTGTGTCATGTATATACCAGCTAGTCGCTGTTCTTCTGGAGTAAGACTTAAAAACGTTTGCACTACTGAATCGTCTTTATAGATACTGTCATCTCCGGCCCACTGTACTGCGGACCGGGCTAGTTCCTGATCACGTAGGGTATTGAGTTCTTGATAACCTATCCTTTCTTTCAGTACTTTGTCAGTCATCTGGAATACATGCTCAAGGGTACATCGCTCTGGTATCGGACACAGGTAACGTTTCTTGTTTCCGAACGTTTCTTGTTTACGAATGGGTCTATCGAAGGGCCTATCAATAGGATACGGTCCAGGGAGTTTCTCTCTACCTACATATGCTATTATTTTTCTCTCTGCCTGTTGTGAGGTTTCTGCTAGATTCTCTGATTCATCTTCCTCCTGCGAGGAGGTTGGGTCGTCTGATTCAAGTAGCTCTTCAGGATCTCGACGGGCATGTATATCTATTATTTCTTTACGGATCTTTCTAACCATAGCATGTACACATTTCTCTTTATCATGTTTACCCTCAGCAATATTCTGGCTCCATCTGATCAGTCTCTTCATCTCATCTTGTGGAAAACCTGCCTGATCTTGTTCCCTTATTAAACAATTAACCAAAAAGCGCATGATTAAACCTTTGTTCTCAACTTTCTGACGTGACATGGCGTCACCAACAGACTCCGGTCTTTCTCCTGTTCTAATAAAATGATACATATTGTCTAGATGTTCTGGCATTTCTGGCAGTAAAACTAAATAATCGGTAACACGTCTTAAACGTAGGGAAGCTAACAACATGGGTCCTGTTCTACCAGGCACTGTATCATATCTGCAATCAGTAAGCTGTTCTTGAAGTGTTTCAGCTGGAGCTCCTTTAGGTGTTCGTGACATTGCGAGATCTCTCATTGTTATACGATGTACCTGTGGCGGGGTATGGAATCCTCCTCTAGCACCTCCAGAGGCGGAGGCTTGAGCATAACCTGACTGTAGGGTCGGTATTTGTGGCGGGAATGGACCCTGGGAAAAAGGATTAAGTGGATTAATACCACCAGGGAAAACTACCGGGGAAGCGACAACAGGTGCAGGAAGTGGTGGAGGAAGTGGAGCAGGATGTGGTGCGGGCGGAGTTTGCTGTTGCGGACCTGGGGGTAGATGATCGTGGGGTAGGTTAACGTCTGCAGGTGCAGGTGGTACATGGGCAGGTGCAGTAGTATATGCGAGAGCTACATCGTCTAAGTAGGAGGAAAGGAATATGTCTGCTGCGGTCTTATGACGCGATTTAGTCGGAACCAATGGAGGGGGCAGGTCCTTCGGTATTTTCGGGGTCGCCTTGGGCAGGCCCTCGGCCAGAACTGGATACAGTCCTGTCATAATGGCATTACTCTGTCTGTCATGTTGTTCCATTTTAACTCGTTCACCTTCTTCTATTAGTTCTTTTTCTTTGGCCTTTTCGGAATCCTCTCTACTTTTCTCTGCTTTTCTGAGTGCTTTCTCCGTCCGTCTATGTGATTCTTTACGCCATAATTCAATGGCATCTTTCTGTGACTGTCTGGCTTTCTTTTTCCATAACGCTTCTTCTACTCTCATGATGCACTCGCCATCCCATGTCCCTGTAACGGGCCATCTCTGATTCTCTGCTAAGTCTTTCGTGTATTCCACCCACAAGTCGAGATATAAAATGGCATCTAAGCCGTGCTTGTGGTACATAAAATGACCAGGAGTGTCCCTGGGTGGGATGGGAACAGCTTTCTCAAGTATCCCTTTTCTAGTCCCTATCTGTCGTAATTTCGAGAATTAAGGCATTGCTGCCACTGAAATGTACACGACAACAATGAACACAATATAATATGCAAACAGTCACTCATACCACGACATCAAACACATTGAAACATTTCGAACATAAATTGACAACCCACTAATTCTATAACGAGAACAAAATTGAACCGTTGTATACAGGAATTACTTGATATACTGCTAAACAGTACAGATACACTGCTAAAACAGTGCAGACCGGGTCTGTGTACCCAAACCCGTCTTGACCGGATACAAATCAATGCACCCGTCTTGATGCGTCCCCAGCAACGGTACTCACCGGGAAGCATGGAACGGAAGGCCTCGGAAACTCGACTGGACTGGACTGACGTCACCGCTTCTGCTGCGCACTACGCATGCGCCTCGGCACTACAGGTGGGCCTCTCGACACCTCGGACGCTGCTCTCTCGGCTGGGCTCTGGTCGGGATCCTCCGCACTCCTCACCGCCTCGTATGGATGTCGATCGCAGTCTCCGTCACCTCCGTGGGCCTGAGGGAGATACAGGAAATCCTGCGGAAGCGCTTGGGGTCCATCACGGCTGAGGCAGGGGGCTAGGCCTGCGACGCATCTCCAGTGCGTGGGGTGGGGGAGGGGTCCCTGTTCGGGCGCCAATTATGTGGTAAATATTTTACCGTATCGTTTTTGCCATATAATTACAAGTACAAGAATAACTCAATCAAATGAAAGGCAGAGTCCGGGGTGTCTGAGTCTTAAAGGGCTTTCATTCAGAAATGACTCGAGTCAATGGAGATCTGTTCCATCAATACAAGGGTTCGAGCATGCAAGGGAAGATGTCAGGAAAGATGTCGAAGATTTATTCACAGTACATGGCATATATAGTAAAATGACACAATAGCATTGCATACAGTAGGCGTGACAAGTGAAATGTATATGATAAGAACACATGTGCGTAGCAAAAAGGCGTGAACATGGGTGTGCACAAAGGCGTGAACTAGAAACGTCACAGAAAGGTGTCATAAGTGGGTGGATGCTTAGTGAATTCTTGCAGAGTCAGCTGAAACTTATGGCCTGGATGCGCGCGCAGCTAATATGACGTGTGGTTGACGTGTGTCTGGAGTAAGCTAAGAGTCTGACTTTTAACACTAGTGGAGAAGACATAAGTCTGGTATGTCAGATCGACCTGTTCCTGAAACATATCTGATATCTTGTGTTTGGAGGATGTTTATACTGGAGGAAAAGGTCTTTCGGGCAGAGGCTATGCTACACTGAATGTATGCGTGTCTAGGTGCAGATGCGCAGAGCCAGGGCCTACCATGGTAACGGGAGCAATGAATTACATGAGGAGGACAGGAAGGCTTGGCCCTTTACTCTGCAGTCGGGGAACTGTTTACTTATTTTACTAGACAGGAATGTGTTTTCGAGGAGGCTGAGCTGGCTGCGCTGATAACTTGAAGGCAAAATACTGTTTTTGGCAGGCAGATCAGGCCGAGCCGGGCACCGCTCGCTTGGCAGGAAGTAAGGCAGAGGTCAGGGATGCATCTCATCTCCACGTTGCAGCTTTCGGAGACAGAGGCGGAAAAAGTGGTTCAACGGCAGGAATCAGGGCCTAACTCGGCAGAGCCAGGAATACGTGAAAGTGCACCATGTAAAGACGGTGGCACGGCATACTTAGGAACTGAATTATCAATCCATTCATGGTGGATCTGAAAGAGGACATGTTAACGTTGGACGCAAATGTATTTGCGTCTTCAAATTCGGTTGCGGAGGGAAGTTACATGCACTTTAACTCGTACATGGAGACGATGGGGTACTCGTCAGGGGACATAACTTACCATAAAAATTCCAATTACCTCACTAGTGGTAACGTGGACAAAGCAGTCCTAGGCTAAACTCTGAAAGGCATGTGAAGCCAGCTGTATTACCATACACAACCCCCTTGAATACCAAATGAAAGGACACCACACAGATATATATTGAAAATATATATTGGTTTATTAACTAAAAGTTTCCCCTGGACTCTTTATGAGCACAGAAGCATAAGCGTTAAACACAAGACAGTTTAAAATACACAGAAGTTGCACAATATGGATAGCCCTAGGGGCCACCTAAACCATATACTAAGAAAGTGGTATAAGAGATACCAATCTGAAAGGAAACAGGCCTAGGGCCTTGGGAATCGCTGGAGCTGTTCGAGACTAGCAGTTACTAAGTCGGGAAAGGCCCGCGGGACTCGGGTGCAGTGTTTAAAGTGCACGCACTCACCAATGCAAAGTTTATGGTGCGTAAAAAGTACAAAGTTAGTTAGTTCGGAACCTTCTGAGTGACCTAGAAAGCTGAAACTTGAGACACAGGCCCTAGAGGTGTGTACCAGTGTAGGAACACTGGCGGAGCTGAGTTACCTCACCGACAGGAAGCGGGTGCACAGGGTCGAAGTAGTGTCGGGTTTCGTCACGCTGGTCGATGGTGCTTGGAGCTGAAGATGCTACAGGCGGCTCGATGTGAAGAGTTCCGGTGGATCCAAGTATGGATCTGAAGATGTGGAGACCTGAAAGCAGAGGGGACAATGTTCAAAGTCACTAGCCAGTGACTACCGTGGAACCAGATTGGAACCAGGCGATGTCGGGTGCAAACAGGCTTTGAGGTGTAGCTTCTCTCTGCAGCCACGTAGACACCGGGGGTTGAGAACATCCAGGAGTCGGTCACGAGCTGTCCCACGCAGGCTTCTCGCTGTTGGCGGTGTCGGCAACTTGATCGAAGCAAACAGGCCTTGGCTAATGCAAGCCACGCAGGAGTCAAAAAAGGCTTAGTACTCGGACCAGCAAGGTCAGAGTGGGTGCTCCTTTTTACAGGAGCTGGGGCAAGTCCGGAGCAACCAGACCCGCTGTGTAGTTCTTCAGTTTCATTGCCAAGATGGCCGCTGACCACGTGGCTAGTGGCCGGGATGGCGCGTCGAGTGGCACACTGAAAAAGGGCCCCACGCAGATCGTGGAGATCCTGGGGGGCTGATCTTCGGTGCAAGGGCTGCTCGGTGGTGGGGGTTCTCAGTCCCTAAAGCACAATGTCGAGGATGCCTCTGGTGCTGCGCTGTCAGCTCTTCGGGTGTCTTCCAAGAAGTCCAGTCCCGCGTCTCTCGGTGCCTCCACGGGTCCCTTCTTTGCAGGGACTGTGGATCGGGCTGTGTGAAGTCTGGGAGTCTGGGTCTTGTCAGGCTCTGGGCTCGGGCTCCGGCGGGAGGTGGCGGCAAAGCAGATGTCGATTCGCTGGTTGGCACCTGTTTTCACAGGGTGGCCACAAGGGAGATTCTCTTCAGTCTTCTGTGCAGCAGAATGTCGAAGTCCAGTCTTCTTCTTCGTGTAAAGTTGATTCAGGATGATCTGCTGTGCCATGGCACTGCTCCCACTCTTATTCCCAATCTGAGGGGTGGATCACCTACTAGGTCCCTCCTCTGGGTGCAACCAGGAAGGGGGCGGTTACACCCCCTTTCCTTTGTCCAGCTTCTCGCCAGGCCTGGGTCTGGAAAGTCCCAGGACCGGTTTGGACTGGCTTATGCACGGGGACACCTTGTGTGCCCCGGGCATGTCTCAATCTATTCAGCCCTGTCCTACCCAATACACAAAACCCTGTCTGGGGTGGTGCTCGCACCTCCCAAGGCAGGAAACCCTTTGTCCAAGCCTCCCTCGCTGGAAGGACTCCCAGCAGCAGGAGGTCAGACTTGTGTCTGTGGTGGCAGCATCCATTTTGTGATGCTGAGGCTCTGGTTAACTTTAACCGGGGTTAAGGCTACACACATGTCGTGTCCCTCTAGAAGGGTGGAATGCTATCCCCGTCGACAGAAGTGTTGAGGGGATAGTATTCCAATTCATATGACACCTTACTCGATATGTTTTGATAAAGCCAAACCAAAGATAGCATATAACAGCGAGGATTATAATGCACTTAAGAGTATATGTATGGCAATATCCCGTAACAGCTTAGGGAGTGATTCCCGACAGCTGCAGACAGGCTCAGCTCATGCTAGAGCACCATATCACATATTTCCAAGCACTCTGCCTCCAGGATTGATGAGGCCTTCCATAGGAGTGGCTGATAGGTACATATGTGTCCAGTTTAAGGTTAGATATAGGGATACTATATCTAAGTAAGAGGTGATTACACCAACTTACCCCAGCTGAGTGATCAGCCAGTTGTGTCAAATATGGAGGCCAGGCCAGGGGTGGCACAATACATGCTGCAGCCCCTGGTAGGCCTTGGATACACCTATGCCCTGGGTACCTAGGGTACACTGTTACAGGGACCAATAAGGTGAACCAGTTCCAATTGTGTATGCACCTAAGGTACATGGAGTCCATTTTAAGGAGAGAGCAATTATCCTGGGGCCCCTGAATAGCAGGATCCCAGGCCAACTATGTCAAAAACCAGCTAAACACCAGGCAAAAAGTTTGGGGGTAACCATAGTCAGATATCCACCTTCCTACATAACCCCCCCCAACGAAAGGAGATAAGGCTATCCTTGGCCATGTAAGCCTATATTGCCTAAGTGGCCATATAAGGAAGTACCAGCTCTGGCTTGGTTACCCCCTGTCTCATGGTCCACTAAGCAATCCCTCACCCTAAGGGCATCTGAGGGTCTCCACCATAGGGAATCTCTACCTGTGGTGTGTCTTTGCAAAGTCAAAGGCTGGTGTTGAGATGGAGTACTGAAGTGAGTTTCCTCTGTAGGGCTCAGCTTCCTCCAATCACTCTCCACCATGTGTGCCTTTCTTTCTCTGACTGAGTTGCACTGTGCTCTCAGGGTCAACCTCTGGCTACCTAAAGCTGGAGGCTGAGTCCCTCTGTTTGGCTTACTGGAGGGACAGTTCAGGTTTGGGCCCCTAGGGTCCCAGGTTTGGCTGTGCCCAACAATATCCATCTGGGGGAGGTCCCTACCTACTTTTAAGGGGGATCCCTCAGGAGTTTTTAAAGTTTGCACCTCACTAGGGCTACTAGTTTCGGTGCCCCTAATCTGTTGATGGGGGTGCTTTATTTGACAGGGGGCCCTTTGGGGCTCACTGTCCTTCTTGTCCCCTGCAGCCCTGGACTGAGTAAGGCAAGGTAGAGAGGGGCAGGTTACCTGCTCCAGACTGGGTCCCACCTGAGAAGGGTCCACTGCCATCAGAGGCTCTGTCAGGCCAGGCCTAACAACCTCTGGGACTGTTCCTTCATCAGGGGTAACATCAGTTCCCTGAGGAGGTTGATCCTTTCCTAAAGTCTGGTGGGAGGGAGATTTCTCTTCCTCCTCAATGCTCTCAGTTTGGGTGGAGTGATCCGTCATTTCAGGCTTCACTACCCATGTATCAGTTTGAGTTTGAGCTGTGGCCATCACAGCCCCACCAACCTTTTCAGGAGGAGACTCAGTTTGGGTATGGGCTGTTACCAGTACAGCCCTGCTACTCTTTTCAGGAGGGAAGTTAGCTAAAGATGGGGCTGAGGTTTGCTCAGCCCTCCCAACCTTTTCAGGAAGGACATCTTGGATTGGGGCGGTAGCCATCACAGCCCCACTAACCTTTCCATGGAGATTTACCATTCTAGAATGGGTTTGCTGTTCAACCTCAGCCCAGGCTGAGATTTCCAAATCATTACCCAGTAGGCAATCTACAGGCAAGTTTGCTGACACTGCCACTCTCTTTGGGCCAGTGACACCTCCCCATCTAAGATTGACTACTGCCATGGGATGATTGGTTTCTATGCCATCAATGTTTGTCACCTGATATTTGGCATCAGGTAAAAGTTGCCTTGAGGGGACTAGACATTCAGCCACCATGGTGATGCTAGCCCATGTGTCTCTGAAGGCCTCAACTTTCAAAACATTGATGAGGGGCTCCTGTCTATACTTGCTCAAAGTGTTAGGGCAAGCAGTGAAATTGGCAAACCCCATGCCAGTCTCATAGACAAGAGTATCAGGGTTAGGGGACCTGGGTAGGCCAGAGTCCACCTGTCCTCCAAAAGTAAACCCACCCAAATTCTTGGGGGTGCTCCCACCACCTAGAGGACCACTGCTAACAGTGACAGGGGGTGTTGGAGCCTTACCTGGAGGTATATTCTCCTTATTGCCATTCTTGGGACAACAGCTGTCTGATTTGTAATGCCCAACCTGTTTACAGGCATAACAATAAGGCTTTTTCTGGGTTGAAGAAGTGTCTTGGGACCCACCCCCAATCTTGGAGTTTTGGGGCCCTGGGGAAGTCTTTTCCTTACTTTTATCCCCACCCTTCTCTTGAGGCTTGGTAGTCTCTTTCTTTTGGTCACCACCCCGGTTCCTAGGCCTGATCCTGGTTGTGACCCATTTGTCTGCCCTCCTACCCAATTCTTGTGGGGAGGTCAGATCAGAGTCAACCAGGTGCTGATGTAGAAGCTGATTTTGACAATTACTTAAGATTTGCTCTCTCATAATTAAATTATACAACCCTGTATAGTCAGTAACCTTACTTCCCAGCAACCAGCCCTCCAGAGCCTTAGTGGCACATTCAACAAATTCTGACCAGTCCTGAGTCTGTGTCTTCTGGGTGTCTCTGAACATTAACCTGTACTGTTCAGTGGTTAAGCCTAACCCATCAATCAGAGCACTCTTCAGGACCAGGTAGTTTCTAGAATCCCCATCACTAACTGTGAGGAGTCTGTCTCTGCCTCTACCTTCAAAGGAGAGCCACAAGATTGCTGCCCACTGCTCCTGAGGGATCTGCTGTACCTCGCAGGCTCTCTCAAGTGCAGTCATCCATTTGTGGATATCATCCCCAGCTTTGTAGGGGGGCACAATCTTACTCAGGTTTCAGTTATCAAAAGACCTGTCTTTATCCTTGTGGATATTGCTGCCACCAGTGGGTTCTATTACCCCACTCTCTCTAGGCTGTCTTGCTCTAGAAAGTTTCTCTTGGGCCAGGGCAACCTCAAACTCTTGTCTCTGGATCCTCAATTCAGCCTCTCTCATTTTGGCCTCATGTTCCCTTCTCTGAGGGCTAGTCATCTCCCTTATGGAGTGACCATGAGAACCTCTAGAAGCATGGGAGTTGTTAGAGTCACCTGAGTGAGTCCTTCTCCTCCTAGGCTTCTGGTTAAGTCCACCTGGGGGTCTGAATGGATTGTTACCCGATTCAGTCCCAAATAGGCTTAAGTTAGCCTAGTTCAGTCTACTGACCAGTACCTGACTATTTCTGTCATCATCTGACTCACTGCTCCCCCCTTCTGTCTCTTCTTCCTCTTCCTCCTCCTCATCTGTCTGAGGAGCTCCAGTGATGTGGGCTTCCTCATCTACCAGGATTATAGGGACAGGGGCTTCTGCAGTGTCATCCTCAGAAGGATGGCCTCCTTCAGCATTCCCTGTGGGGTCTGCCTTAGAGGTCTTTAGAGTCTCAGACTGGTCTAAGAGCTCTCTAAGGTGGTCTGTAGTAGGGGAAGGCCCTGTCTTCAGACCCCTTAAGACACAAAGCTGTCTTAAATCCTTAAAGGAAAAAATAGCAAATTTGGATGGTGCCCTTGGAGGGTCACTCTCAACAGGGACATTCCCAGTGGAACCCTATGCTCCAGACATTGCTCTAGTGTGGGTGGATGTGTTGCAATCTACCTACACTGGTGTTTACCTACTAAACCTATCTAGTAGTTGTAGTCAGGGTGTGCTACTCCCTTTCCTCTACAACAACTAAGTTCAGTAGAACTTAAGTATACTAGTCTTGTTTTATATGTACCTAGCAGGTACCTGTATGATCTTTCAAATGATAATCTCAAAGATTGTAATGGTAAAACAACAGCAAGCTCAGATCCCACCGCTGCTCACCAATGTGAGAAGTTGGCCTGGTATATAATGCTCACTAATTCTAGTGATCACTTTGTACCATGACAAGCAACCCTTATGATGATTGGTTGTAAGTCAACCTTATAGACCAGTTATCCTAGTGGTAACGTGGACAAAGCAGTCTTAGGCTAAACTCTGAAAGGCATGTGAAGCCAGCTGTATTACCATACACAACCCCCTTGAATACCAAATGAAAGGACACCACACAGATATATATTGAAAATATATATTGGTTTATTAACTAAAAGTTCCCCCTGGACTCTTTATGAGCACAGAAGCACAAGCGTTAAACACAAGACAGTTTAAAATACACAAAAGTTGCACAATATGGATGAGCCCTAGGGGCCACATAAACCATATACTAAGAAAGTGGTATAAGAGATACCAATCTGAAAGTAAACAGGCCTAGGGCCTTGGGAATCGCTGGAGCTGTTTGAGACTAGCAGTGACTAAGTCGGGAAAGGCCCGCGGGACTCGGGTGCAGTGTTTAAAGTGCACGCACTCACCAATGCAAAGTCTATGGTGCGTACAAAGTACAAAGTTAGTTAGTTCGGAACCTTCCGAGTGACCTAGAAAGCTGAAACTTGAGACACAGGCCCTAGAGATGTGTACCAGTGTAGGAACACCGGCGGAGCTGAGTTACCTCACCCACAGGAAGCGGGTGCACAGGGTCGAAGTAGTGTCGGGTTTCGTCACGCTGGTCGATGGTGCTTGGAGCTGAAGATGCTACAGGCGGCTGTATTACCTTACACAACCCCCTTGAATATCAAATGAAAGGACACCACACAGATATATATTGAAAATATATATTGGTTTATTAACTAAAAGTTCCCCCTGGACTCTTTATGAGCACAGAAGCACAAGCGTTAAACACAAGACAGTTTAAAATACACAAAAGTTGCACAATAAGGATGAGCCCTAGGGGCCACATAAACCATATACTAAGAAAGTGGTATAAGAGATACCAATCTGAAAGTAAACAGGCCTAGGGCCTTGGGAATTGCTGGAGCTGTTTGAGACTAGCAGTGACTAAGTCGGGAAAGGCCCGCGGGACTCGGGTGCAGTGTTTAAAGTGCACGCACTCACCAATGCAAAGTCTATGGTGCGTAAAAAGTACAAAGTTAGTTAGTTCGGAACCTTCCGAGTGACCTAGAAAGCTGAAACTTGAGACACAGGCCCTAGAGATGTGTACCAGTGTAGGAACACCGGCGGAGCTGAGTTACCTCACCCACAGGAAGCGGGTGCACAGGGTCGAAGTAGTGTCGGGTTTCGTCACGCTGGTCGATGGTGCTTGGAGCTGAAGATGCTACAGGCGGCTCGATGTGAAGAGTTCCGGTGGATCCAAGGATGGATCTGAAGATGTGAAGACCTGAAAGCAGAGGGGACAATGTTCAAAGTCACTAGCCAGTGACTACCGTGGAACCAGATTGGAACCAGGCGATGTCGGGTGCAAACAGGCGTTGAGGTGTAGCTTCTCTCTGCAGCCACGTAGACACTGGGGGTCGAGGGCGTCCAGGAGTCGGTCACAAGCTGTCCCACGCAGGCTTCTCGCTGTTGGCGGTATCGGCAACTTGATCGGAGCAAACAGGCCTTGGCTAATGCAAGCCACCCAGGAGTCAAAAAAGGCTTAGTACTCGGACCAGCAAGGTCAGAGCGGGTGCTCCTTTTTACAGGAGCTGAGGCAAGTCTGGAGCAACCAGACCCGCAATGTAGTTCTTCGGTTTCGTCGCCAAGATGGCCGCTGACCACGTGGCTAGTGGCCGGGATGGCGCGTCGAGTGGCACAATGCAAAAGGGCCCCACGCAGATCGTGGAGATGCTGGGGGGCTGATCTTCGGTGCAAGGGCTGCTGGGTGGTGGGGGTTCTCAGTCCCCAAAGCACAACATTGAGGATGCCTCTGGTGCTGCGCTGTCAGCTCTTTGGGTGTCTTCCAAGAAGTCCGCTCCCGCGTCTCTCGGTGCCTCCACGGGTCCCTTCTTTGCAGGGACTGTGGATCGGGCTGTGAGAAGTCTGGGTCTTTTTTTTTTTTTTTTTTTTTAAATATATTTTTATTGCAGGAATTAGTAAATCGTTACAATATCGACCAGCAGTGTATCATAAGCGATATCAACAGAATAAGACCCTCTGGCCCCCCCGTAAGTTCCGTACACAGCCATCCGGCCCACAACCCTGGGGTCGGGCGGCGAAATGCAATGGGGGATCAGTAGGATGCTTGAGCTGGTCCGGATGATTCCCTGTCCGTCATCTGCTTTTCTAAACCAAGCCTATAAACCCAAAAGCAAACCCAAAAGAAACCCCCCCCCCACAAAGGACTACCAACTAAAAGAAACCCCACCCAACCCCACCACCAGCGCCAGGGAGCTACCGACACAGGATCTGCCATGGGACCCACGGGGAAAGCAATAGGACCATCAGTACAAACGTTTACCGGGACTCGGGGCGGGTCGCTTCTTCACCTTCCGAGTCGCTGGGGGCACAATAATCCCTGAGGGCCTGCACTAACATTTCCCACTCCAACGCGGCCTCCTGCGCCTTCTCATTACGCTGCCTCCAAGCTAGTTGATATCTCAGCGCGCTCTCCCCCGCCGCCCACTTCAATAGCTCACTGTGCCATCTGCCGCCTGTCGGACCAACTCGTGCCTTCCAGTTCCTGGTCACCTCTCGTTTAGCAAGGAGGAGCCCTAGGTCGACAAATTTACTAGAAATTTTATTCCTGGGGCTATGGGGGAACCAGTGTAGGAGCCCCACCGCCGCATCAAATGATAAGGATCTCCCCGTCACCTCCTCCAGGGTCGTTTCTACTTCCTGCCAGTAAGATGACAGACCTGGACAGGCCCATAACATATGTAGGAGGTCCGCTTCCTGAGCTGGGCACCTAGGGCATGCCGCCGAATTCGTGGCAAAATATCGCCTGATTTTCACCGGGGTCAGGTACGCTCTATGGAGAACATAATAGTGGACCAACTGAAAACGGGCGTTGCGTGTGCCCTTCCAGGCTCGTCTCACCAGCTGGGACCAAGTCGTCTCCGGGATCTCCCTACCAATGTCCTCCTCCCAGCGGTTTCTTAGAGTGGTGAGAGGAGCCAACCCTTCGTTAATCAACCTGCCGTAGAGGCAAGTGACCGCCTTCACCGTGCCCGCCGACATCATCACGTACTGGCACACCTGAGATAAGGGGGGTTCCTCCTGCCCGTTCTTCCAATGTGCCTGGATCGCTCGCACAATGGCCGAGTGTAGCAGGAAGTCACCACGGGGGATCTCGAAGCGGTCAATAAGATCCTGGAAGGACAAGAGCGCTCCGTCCTCGTACAGATCCCCAACCAGCTGTAGGCCGGCATCCTCCCAGGCCGCCAAGCGTGACCAATCCCCTCCATGGGGGAGGGCCGTCAACATCCCCAACGGTATTTCAGGCGCATATGGTATCCTCAGTTGGCCTCGGGCGTGGGCCCGATTCCAACACAGGCGAACAGTCCGCTCCTCCATCGACAAGTCCCGCAGGGCCAAACGTTGTCGCAGCGCTATAAAGGAGAGAACATGCCTGGCCATGCCCTTCCCCCTCCCGTCTTCCGGGCCCCGGAATTCTCTGGCGATCTCCTGGGTGAAGGTCTGGAGCTGCGCCGCCAGATAATACTTTTCAAAGTCCGGCACCGCGAGCCCCCCCTCCTCTTTCGGCCTCATCAGGGTTTTGATGGCCACCCGCCGGCGGCCCGCCCCCCAGAGGAATCCGACCACCGTGGAGCGTAACAGTCGAAACGTGGCCGGTGGGATCCAGATCGGTAGAGACCGGAAGTAATATAATAGCCGGGGAAGCGCCACCATTTTAAGCAGGGCGATCCGTCGCGCCACCGAAAGCGGTAGCGTAGCCCAAAAGGCCATGCAGCCTCGGAGTGCTCGAATGCCACGGGCAATGTTCCCATCTAGGAGGTCGGGTTGGTCGTGGTAAACAAACACCCCAAGGTACTTAAAGCAGTCGGGTTCCCACCTAATCTCCCTACTGAGGGCAGGGGCGGGAGTACCCCTGCGTACCGGAAAAAGACAGGTCTTGGACCAATTCACTTGGAGGCCCGAGACCTCCCCGAACTCTGTGAGCGCCACCGCCGCCCCACGTAAAGCGTCGAGCGGGTCCTCCAGGAAGAGCAACAGGTCGTCCGCATACAGCGACACATATTGCGGGCCCGCAGGCGTCCACAAGCCCGTGTAGTGGGCTCCCGACCGAAGGTGCCGCGCGAGTGGTTCCACCGCCAGCGCAAAGAGAAGTGGGGACAATGAACACCCTTGCCGCGGGCCTCGTTCTACCGGATACCGCGAGGAAATCAGTGGCCCCGCCCGGACCCTGGCCGAAGCAGAGGCATAGAGAACCGCGGTCCACCTGACAAAGCCCTCCCCAAGGCCGAATCTCCGCAGCACCGTGCAGAGGTAGTCCCACTCCAGGCTATCAAAAGCCTTCTCTAGGTCCACCGACAGGACGACCGGGGACGGGGCATCCACGAATGGTTCCCCCAACAAACGGAATAACCTGCGAATATTCATAGTCGTGTTCCGCCGTGGGATGAAACCAGCTTGGTCTTCATGCACCAGGGAACTCATGTGTCCCAGCAGCCTCGAGGCCAAGATGCTGCTCAGTATTTTATAGTCCACCGTCAACATCGATAGGGGACGGTAAGACCCCGGGTCGGACGAGTCTCGGCCCGGTTTGAGGAGAGGAACCACCAACGCCTCACACATCGAGCTTGGGAGTCGCCCCAGCCTCTTCGCCTCCCTGTAGACCACCAATAACCGAGGGGCTAGGAGGTCAGCGTAAGCTGCATAAAACTCCACAGGCAGGCCATCCAGGCCCGGGGTCTTGTTTCTCGCCATCCGTTTAATGGCCCCGCGGATCTCCCCCAATTCAATGTCGGATCCCAGGGCTTTCGCCACTTCCTGCTCCACTGTGCAGAGCTCCAGCGGACGTAGATAATCATCCAGTCGGTCAGGGTCTCGTGCGGAGCGACTACGGTACAAACATTCGTAATAATGCCGGAAGCAGCTAAGAATCTCCGGTTGGGTGTGTACCTCGGTTCCGTCTGCCTCACGCATACTTGTCGTCAATTGGGACTGGCGCGTAGGGTTGGCCAACCACGCCAATAACGCGCTCGATCTGTCTCCCTCTGCGATGGATCGGACCGTATAGGCCTTATAGTCAAAACAGCGGAGCCGTTCGACCTCTGCCGCCACCTTCTCCCTCGCCTCCGCCGTTCGTATTTGCAATTCCGGGTGTCCCGGGCGGCGAAGTTCAAACTCGCGGAGTCTCCGATCCGCTGCATCTAAATCAGCTAAGATAACGCGCCTCATGCCCACCTTCTTAGAAATACAGTAGCCCCTCACCACTACCTTAAAAGCGTCCCACTCTAACGCTCTAGTACTCGCGGTGCCGCCGTTGGATGCAAAATATTCCAATATCCTGTCCCCCAGGTCAGCCCTGAAGACACTGTCCTCAAGGATCTCGGGTTGCAGCTTCCAGGTGGGCACCGCCGGCGTCCCGGGGAACCAACGAAGGTCCAGCAGGAGGGGGTTATGGTCCGAAATGGTCCTGGACAAGTACTCAGATCGGACCGCTGCCGAAACCAGTTCGGGCGACCCAAGAAAGCCATCTAGTCTGACATGCAACTCATGAAGGCTCGAGAAATATGAATAATCCCTAGATGCGGGGTGATGCGCCCTCCAGATGTCCGTCAAACCCCAGCGGGTCTGCCAATCTTGACGACCCTTAGCCGTGCGACGAACCGGAGAATCTGGAAGCGGTGGATGCGAGCGGTCAATATCCACATCCACTACAGAATTGAAGTCTCCTCCAAGCAGAAGGGGCCCTGAGAAAAAGTGGGCCAACGAGCCCGATAGCCTGGAAAGGAAGGCAGTCTGGTCCATATTAGGAGCATACACACAACAAACGTTCAAGTCCCTCCCTCCTAGAGTGCCCGAGATGGCCACGTAACGCCCCTCTGGATCTATCACTGTTCTCGTGACTTGAAAGGGGACCCCTGCCCTGATCCATATTAGCGCCCCTCTGGCATAAGCGGAGTACGACGTGGAAAAGACCTGCCCCCGCCATCTACGCTGTAGCGCCGCCCCTTCCGCCTTGTTCAGATGAGTTTCCTGCAGCAGCGCCATTTGCACTCCCCTACGCACCAAATAAGCGTGGACCTTGTGGCGCCTGGACATAGTATGAAGCCCCCTTACGTTCCAAGTGACACATTTCAAGTTAGCAACATCAGCCATTGTCCCATATTGTTCTTGCACAGTCTCCCCATCCGGGTCCCAACAAAGAAAGGACAACATTCCTCCCAGCACTGATGGCGGCCATTTTCCCCAACCAAAACCAAACAACCCAAGAACAAACCAAACCCTCACCCACCCACCCCAGAACAGGACCCAAACTGCACCATCTAGATCCCATCCAAACCTCGCCTTCCATCCACCCAGTAACCCCTACTAATCCCACGGTCGCCACCGTAGGAAGGCCTTAAGGGCCAGGTGCGGGCCGGGCGGAGGCAGTGGGCCCTCGACGCTCAGGACACCAGGACTATAACAAGCCCTAAACAGTGCCAAAACCTCTCGGGGCAGAAACAGGGGCACCCCACCCCTCCCTCCCTGCCTGTCAGCAGCAATGGACGGCAACCGCCTCCCCCCTGCCGGGCCCCCTCCCAAAATAAGGCAGCACACCCCGTTACCCTTGTCCATCCAAAAGGTCCTCCACCGATTTCGGGGTGATCACCGGTGTGTGGGCACTACCAGTCACTGAGTCCTCCGAGTCCGATGGTGCCTCCTCTTCACCCAGGTTTCCTTCCTCCTCAACGGCTTCGTCCCGTGCACCCGACAACTCCGACAGTACTTCCAACACTCCCCTCCGCTCCGACGACGTCTCTGCAGTTGAGGGCCCTCCCGTGCGGCCGCGGCGATTCCTGATCCTCCTGGATCGCCGTCTCTGTTCCGGCTCATCTGCCTGTTGGGACGAGGAGCCGAAGCCATCTTTCCCTGTCCTGTAAAGTTCGAGCCAGGCACAGACATCCTCCGGGGTGTCGAAGAACTGAGTTTTGTCATCGACTATGATGCGGAGCCTTGCAGGGTAGAGGAGCGAGTACTGGATGCCCTCGCTCCTGAGCTCGCGCTTGACCGCCAGGAAGGAGAAACGCTTGCGTTGAGTCTCGTAGGTGTAGTCCGGAAAGATGTTCACCTGGCTGTTCGCTACTTTGAATGGACCATTATGTCTGGCGGCATTGAGGATTAAGTCCCTGTCCCGAAAGTGCAATAAGCGCGCCACCACCGGCCTCGGGGTGCGTCCCTGTTGCGGTGGCCGTGCCGGGACTCTGTGGGCACGCTCCAGAGTGTAGAAGGAGGATAGCCCCTCCGGGGCCACCGTGTCACGGAGCCAGGTCTCTAAGTATGCCACCATGTCGCCATCCTCGATCTTTTCCGGGAGGCCCACTACACGAATGTTGTTTCTCCTGTTGCGGCCTTCCGCATCCTCCGCCCTTTGCTCCAGGGTCGCAATTCGGGATAGGGCATCCTTCATCGTCGCAGCCAAGGTTCGCTGCGCCGGCTCCAAGATTTTCACCGAGCTCTCCACTTCCTTGACCCGGTCCGAAAGTTTGCCGTGGTCCGCTCTGAGGATGCCCAGGCTCGTCGCCACCTGGGCAATGTCTTGTTGGAGGGCCGATCTCGTGGTCGTTATCGCCTCCAGGACGCGGTCGAACTGTTGTTGCATCGACGCGCCACCAGAACTCTTTGGGTCCCCATGCTCCTCTTTGTCCTGGGCTTCCGAGTCCGAGGCGGTCGGGGTAGTCCCCTTGGCTCCTCTAGGTTTCCCCATGTCGCCGGGGGCACTCCGTGAAGGTCCCGGAGTAGGCGTCTCCGGGTGCAGATGTCGACCACGACCCTCCCGGTTACTGGTCCTCAGATCGAGTGTGGGAGACCTCCTTCTCCAGGGCCTGTGGAGACTTCTCCGCTTCGGCTCACGCCACCACCACGGCGTCCGAGGGCACCGATGAGGGGGCGGAGACAACCGTCGCCGAGTCGGGCAGGCCCGCTCACCCGCTAGGGACCCGGGGTGAGGGTCACCAACTCCACCGGACGATTTGTGGCGCCAAAGCGTCGCGCCTCCCATGGAAGTGGACTGGCCGGGAAGACGTAGCTAGGTGCGGAGTCGTGAGTCGGGCCACCGCCTGGATCACAGGGCGTCCGCTCCCGGGGTCCCCTATAACATGGGCATCCGCCCGGTCACCCAACCGAGCGCAAACTCGTTGTGAAAAGTCCGATCCAGTAGACAGCCAGTGCACAGAGCAGCCGGGGATGGCAAAGTCGGGAGCCAGTCGCTGTTCGCGACGCTCCCCCAAGTCAGTGGGTCCGACCAGGGGGACAAAGAAGTCCGGGCGCCATGTTGGGTCGCACTCCGCAACTCCGCAAACTTCGGTTTAACTCCGGAGTAATTCTCGTCCGAGCCCCATCAGGGGCCCCGGCAGGTCTTCGTCGGTCCGCTCAGCAGAATGCGGGGTCTGGGGTGCCCCGCAGCCTCCGATTTACAGGATAATACCGGGCTCAGTCCCGGAGCCGAGCTCTCAGGCGACCATCGCCATCGGCGCCCAAGCCACGCCCCCTCTGAGAAGTCTGGGTCTTGTCAGGATCTGGGCTCGGGCTCCGGCGGGAGGCGGCGGCAAAGCAGACGTCGATTCGCTGGTTGGTACCTGTTTTCACAGGGTGGCCACTCCTAGGCCACAAGGGAGATTCTCTTCAGTCTTCTGTACAGCAGAATGTCGAAGTCCAGTCTTCTTCTTCGTGCAAAGTTGATTCAGGATGATATGCTGTGCAATGGCACTGCTCCCACTCTTATTCCCAATCTGAGGGGTGGATCACCTACTAGGTCCCTCCTCTGGGTGGATCCAGGAAGGGGGGCGGTTACACCCCCTTTCCTTTGACCAGCTCCTCGCCAGGCCTGGGTCTGGAAAGTCCCAGGACCGGTTTGGACTGGCTTATGCACGGGGACACCTTGTGTGCCCCGGGCATGTCTCAATCTATTCAGCCCTGTACTACCCAATACACAAAACCCTGTCTGGGGTGGTGCTCGCACCTCCCAAGGCAGGAAACCCTTTGTCCAAGCCTCCCTCGCTGGAAGGACTCCCAGCAGCAGGAGGTCAGACTTGTGTCTGTGGTGGCAGCATCCATTTTGTGATGCTGAGGCTCTGGTTAACTTTAACCGGGGTTAAGGCTACACACATGTTGTGTCCCTCTAGAAGGGTGGAATGTTATCCCCGTCGACAGAACTGTCGAGGGGATAGTATTCCAATTCGTATGACACCTTACTCGACATGTTTTGATAAAGCCAAACCAAAGATAGCATATAACCGCGAGGATTATAATGCACTTAAGAGTATATGGTATGGCAATATCCCGGAACAGCTTAGGGAGTGGTTCCCGACAGCTGCAGACAGGCTCAGCTCATGCTAGAGCACCATCTCACATATTTCCAAGCACTCTGCCTCCAGGATTGATGAGGCCTTCCATAGGAGTGGCTGATAGGAACATATGTGTCCAGTTTAAGGTTAGATATAGGGATACTATATCTAAGTAAGAGGTGATTACACCAACTTACCGCAGCTGAGTGATCAACCAGTTGTGTCAAATATGGAGGCCAGGCCAGGGGTGGCACAATACATGCTGCAGCCCCTGGTAGGCCTTGGATACACCTATGCCCTGGGTACCTAGGGTACACTTTTACAGGGGCCAATAAGGTGAACCAGTTCCAATTGTGTATGCACCTACGGTACATGGAGTCCATTTTAAGGAGAGAGCAATTAGCCTGGGGCCCTGAATAGCAGGATCCCAGGCCAACTATGTCAAAAACCAGCTAAACACCAGGCAAAAAGTTTGGGGGTAACCATAGTCAGATATCCACCTTCCTACAGAAACAAATAAAGACAAAGAGAGGCAAGAGAGAGAACAAATCAGAACTTAATGAGGAGGAAGACAGAGACAGAAAGAGATAGAGGAAAAATAAAGAGAGAGGGGGAGGAGGGCCGCTGCCAAAGGCAGATCAGGACTCAGGAGAAGTTGACACTGTGCTTGCCTTCTCTGACTATGAAAGAAAAGAGACAGAGTTTTTTTCCTTCTCTGCCCTTCCCAGGTCGCCTTCCTGCCACTGGTGTAACGAAAATTGAGGGGGCCTCCCTGCAGGCATGCAGAGGTGCCCCCTCCAGGCTCAATCAGGAGCTCTCTGGGCTTAGTGCAGTGCCGAGGGGGCCCTCCTGCTGCAGCATAACAAAGGTCAGAGGGCGGTGGCCTCTTTGACTCCAGGCAGGTGAAGTGCAGGGCCATTAGGTAGCGCTTTCGTGCGCTAATGATCCTGTGAATAACAGAGGGGAGAGGGGAAATTATTTTGTCCCGTCGTCCCCCCACCCTTGTTCCCCCCACTTTAAAATCTGGGGGGGATATATCCCCCTCGTCCCCCACACTTCCTACGCCCATGGGCACACACGTTTAATCTTAGATCTTAAGATGTATCACGGCATCAAGAGGCGTTTATTAAACGTGGTCGTTGCAAAACATCAGCTTAGAACTATCCATGCCTCCGCTCCCTGATGACAATGAAATAAGAGGTAAGTCAGCTTCAGTGCCAGGGCGCTTGTTAGGAGACCACCGCTTGCACACACATTGGCCCCTGCTATTATGCTAATGATAGTTACTACACAACTACTAACCATCACACTCCTACAATGTGACAATTTGGACTATACCAGGCCCCAAAGCTATAAGAATGGCTTGGGCGGCAGGTAATAGTATTTTTTTAATTGTTTTTTTATTAAACACTTTCGACATATAACACCACAGTTACATTTAGGCCAATGACCCATCATTCCACATTATTAACATTGAAATTGCAATAACAATCAGAATTAATGAGGTACATAAATCGAGGGTATTCTAGAGTGCCTACATCAACCTGTCGAGTCGGTGGGGCACAAATGTCACCTCTGTAGTGGTTCCACGCTCCCCACACCCTGCTCCATATCCCAGGGTATCCTCTGGCCAAATAGACCGACTTTTCCCTTTTTGCGATCATGTCTGCCAGGGTTACCAACCGCGTGTTATTTGTATTTAAATCAGTGGGTTCCCAAACATTTAGAATACACCTTCGCGCCTCTGGTTGCAAGTGCACCCCCAATACTACCCGCAGGGTGTCATGTATGTGCTTCCAATATGCTATATAGTGACATTCCCACAGTATGTGGTGGAACGTCCCTGGTTCTCCACACCCTCTTTTACACTCTGCACATTCCGTATTCCCCATCTGGACCAGACGGGGACCTGTCACTTACGTTCTGTGGAGTATTTTAAGCTGTATTAACCGTAATCTGGCCGGAATTGGGACCTCCCGTGGGGATAATAGCGCCACCTGCCAGTCTTCCTCATCAAGTTCCAACCCACCACCGTTCCATTTCCCTTTGAGGGACTGCAGCGGATCCGCCATATTATTAATCAGTTTCCTGTAGATAAGGGAGATTGTCTTTTCGAGAAGGTGTCCGTCTAATATTCTATCCTCCATAGGGGAAGCTTCAGAGAGCGTGGCATTCCTAGGTACCTGGGAAAGTAAGGCGTGCCGGACCTGGAGGTATCTGTAATGCTCTGTATCTGCCAGACCGTATTGTTGTTTCAGTGAGGCAAAGGGAAGGATTGTACCCTCCCCCCAGACATCTTTTATCCGAGCTATCCCAATGGTGTCCCACTTATCTAACCCCTTAGTACCCCAAAGGCACCCAAGTTTCTCAGAACCCCACAGTGGTGTAGCCAGAGTGAGAATATTTTCCCATTGCATGTTCCTAATAACTGCATGCCATACATGAGTGGAATGAGCCGTGGGTCCAGTCAGAGGAAATCTACGCGGCTCGGCATACAAAAGTCTATTATAGTCACCACCAGGGAGAAGCCACCTGTCCATAGCACATCCCGGGTCATCCGGAAGGCCATATATACACCATGATTTATAGCCGCAAGCTGGGACGCCCAATAATATTTCCTAAGGTCTGGAAGGCTGATTCCCCCGTCGTACCAATTAGGAGTTAGTTTAGAAAGCGCTATACAAGGTCTACCTTCCCAAAGGAGTTGCCTCTGGAGGCTCTCCACATCCCTTAAGTAGGACGCTGAGACTGGGTCCATCGCATTTTGGGGTGCATATCGGAAGCGAGGCAAGGCCATCATTTTAAACAAGACCACTCTTCCTAACAAAGAGAGGGGGAGCGATCTCCAGTGTTCCATATCCCTTTTAAGGCGCTGCATAGGAGGCTCCAAGTTACGGGCAAATCAGAGCCTCGAGTCCAGCGTCACATATATGCCAAGATACAGAAAGCCCTCAGGCGCAATATGGATTGGACAGTTTGACGGAATCCTGGAAGGGTCCCCATGGATGACATAAATCACTGACTTAGACTAATTAACAGTAAACCCTGAGTATCTCCCGAATATAACCAGTATATCCAGAAGGCCAATCAGCGACACCATGGGGGAAGTCCCGTAGAGTAGGATATCATCTGCATATAGAGATATCATATCCTCCCAATCAAGCGACCACCTCATTCACCGGATTACCCGATCTTGCCTGATCCAGGCCGCCAATGGTTCCAGAGGCAACGCAAAAAGAAGCGGTGACAAGAGGCAACACTGGCGTGTCCCTCTCTTGAGCTGGAAATCTGCGGATTTGCGGTTGTTGACTACTACTCGGGCCATGGGACCGTAATACAAAAGGCGAACCCATCCCGTAAACTCCGGACCAAACCCCAGCGTGCGCAAGACCGCGAATAAGTAGGGCCACTCAACCATGTCAAACGCCATGGTAGCGTCTAACGATATCACTGCGGCCGGCTCTTGTATTGTGGGAGCTCTACTGAGTACTCCGTGCAATCTACACAGGTTAAGGGCTGTGTTAATGTGCGGCATAAAGCCCGATTGATCAGGGTGCACCAAGGTGTTATGACTTTGACTAAACGTGTCACTAGCAATTTCGCCAGGACCTTAGGTTCCACATTCAATAGTGAAATGGGCCTGTATGAGGCACAGCAGGTCCTGGCTTTTCTGTCCTTGTATATTACAACTATATTGGCAACTCGTTGATCATATGGGAGTATTCCTTTTTATTTACTTTCAAGCCACATTGCGCGAATATGGGGCACTTCTTTATTCGGAGCCAATTTGTATAATTCTATGGGAATACCTTTGGGTCCTGTTGCTTTCCCGGAATTCACCCCCCCCCCCCGATTGCCTGTGCCACCTCATCATCTGTCAGCAGGGATTTCAAGCATTGGACGTTTTCTTCCGAGAGTATGGGCAACCCTATAACTCTGAGCAGATCGCCATTCTTCTCCTCGGTGTATCTCCCCATTGAACTATATACCCCTTGATAATATTTTGCGAATGTATCTGCTATCTCTTGCGGGTCTGTAGTGGGAATGAAGTCTATTCCCTGCACGTCCGGGCACCAATCGCAACGACCACTCCCTCCTGTCCAACCATGCAATACATTTTCCAGCTTGACTGTAAGGCCATACATTTATTTCCAACTTGGTTTGTTTCCTGTAAAAGGACAACATCTGGAGTGTGCCTTCTAATAAATTGGTTAACCATGCCTCTCTTTATCTTGTCCTCCAGACCATTCGCGTTCCAAGCGAGCACTCTGATCCCTAATTCTTGTTTAGTGCACATCAATGTGTCTATTGCAAGGTCGCAACCAAGCGACCCAACGCCTCTGGAAATGAGAGTCTATCCCTGCGTTGCTATCCAGTAGTGTTGAAAAAATCCCAGAGTCAAACCTAACTAACATAAACATAAAAAGCGATACCACCCCTACCCTCCACCCCCCTCCCTGCACCCCTGCACCCTGCACACGGCATACGCCCATCCCCACCTAGCAGAGCGCCTGTTGCCCTACACACAAAAACTACAAAGCTACTAAAGGTAGTAAAAAGGGAGGTGCCGGCAACCCGTTCCCACCCCCCCAATCTCGCACTCAAAAAAAAAACCCACACAATTGTCCATCTGAGCTCACATGTCTCGAATCAGTTCCGAGCTACCCGGGAGGATCTTACCAGGCAGGCGATCGTGCACCCATCCAATACCTGACAGAGTCTAGACAATTCATTCAAGCATATTCGGACTTAATCCTGTTCTTCAGTGGCTTCCTCCCCTTCTCGGGCTTGGGATCCAGGGCCATTGGGGGGACGGCTGTCAATCCAGTCTGATACGGTGTCCGGATTATCAAAAAACCATGCCCTTCCCTCCGGCCTCCACTCTTAGACGTGCCGGTAACATCATGGCGTATTTGTACCCCCTCTCTCACAGTTTTTTCTTGACTGCCAGAAAAATCCTGCGCTGCTTCTGTACTAGTTGTGTAAAGTCCGGAAAGAAGGAGAGTGTGGCATTCTCGTAAAGTAGGGGACCTACCAGATGGGCAGCCTGCAGGAAAGCGTCTCTGTCCCTAAAATTCAGGACCCTGGCGATCATGGGACGCGGGGGCGTTCTGGGCCTCGGTCTTCCCCCAGGAACCCTATGTGCCCGCTCGATTGTAAAGAATTTTCCAATCCCCTTGGGCTTGAGATGCTGGAGAATCAACTCTTCCACAAACAGGTCAGGGGCGGGCCTTCGTATTTTTCGGGCACACCTAGGGTGCGGATATTATTGCGCCGAGCTCTCCCTTCATATTCATCCAGCTTACCCTCCGCCTGGTCCTGAGACAGTTTAAGATCACGCACTTCTTGCTGCAACTACGCCAGGTCCTCCACCAGACTGGCGGTCTTGATTTCCAGAGATTTGACCTTTTCATTTACTTTGGTAAGGTCTGCGCGTATTAGGTTTACTTCTATCGACACAGTGTCCAGCTTAGTGTCTAGCGCTTCCATCTGTTGCCCCAGGAAAGACTTATTGTCCTCTGTTGCCCCATGACATCAAGCAGCGTCAATTCTGCCACTGGGCCCAATGAATCTCCTCCGTCCACCGCGCCGTGCCGCGAGTCAGATGGGGACCCCATAAGCATAGTGTAGCGGTTTAACTTATTGGTCTGGACGTGCTTGGGCCCCTTCAACACCCTGCATGAGTGCCTCTCGCTATCCAGTTTGGTCGCCATATCTTGAGCTTCTCGCCCCTCTCTCTATCCTTGGTCCGAGAATTAATTGCGGGATATGGCTTTACAAATCTACCCAAGGCTTGTGTCCACCAGTCCACTTAAAATCAACAGCGTGTGACTCGCCGGGGGGGGGGGGCCAGGAGCAGACAACCACAGCCTAGATCCCCACTAGGATCGCTTCTCCACTCGTAGCACCAGCACAGGGTGCTGCCCGCCGCCACTCCGGTCCTTCCTCAGCTGCCCCCTCATCCACTGTGACTGCAAAGGGCTCCAACACACGCCCAATGTCCTTCAGACGGCAGCGCGGGGGGCCTCTCTCACCACCACTGCAGTCACCGCTCAATCCCCGCCGCTCACCGCTCACCGCTCACCGCCATCGCGTCCCGCAGTTGCCGACTCACAAGGGCGGACCCGACCGGCGACTTCCAGTCTGGGTCCCCGCTGTTGTCGTTCTCCGCTGCGGCTGCTCCTCCACGCCAGGCCCCAGTCGTGCCGCCTGTATCACAGGCTTCCGATGTCCCCGGGGAGTCAAACCAGGCTCTAGGTGCACCGCGCACCTTCCGTCATCGGCCACCACGCTCTGTTGGCAGGATAGTGATCATGATGCTGGGGCTGGGGGATGGTCCCGGAGGAGCCGAGAGCTCACGCAGACATCTCAGTCAGGCGCGTCGCTCCTCCCCCGGTAATAGTAATTTTAAATGTATATTGAATTAATAATTAACTGTTGTGTCATCTCTAAATTAGCCAGTCAGTGCCACCTTGTAGCAGGCTGTCACAGCGCCGTTGTTGACAATTAAGTGCTGGTGCTGAGCACCATAAGCCATTGGCTCAAATTAAGTACTGGCAGCTTTCATTTGTATCTATATGTTGCATAGATTCCTATTATAGATGGAGCAATATATTGCCTGTTAAATAGCACACATTTTTGCACTGTGCAATTGCGGAACTCAAGCATTTGAAGGTACTCTCATATATGATAATGAAGAAAACAGAGGTTCAGTGGAATAAAATATTTGCCTAGTATCAAGTGTGTTCAAGCCTGAAAGCCACGATTGAACAATATTTACTGGTTTCATATTATGCAGTTCATCTAATAGATGGTTATCTCTTTCTCTCACCTATTTCACATCACCTCTTTTACATCAAAGGTGTAAATGGCTTTTACCATTAATTCTTGGTGCATGAGGTTAGCACACTTGAGTAGGCAGATGCCACGTGAAAGCCCAGCTTGTTTTTGGGCTTAGGGGTCTAAGAGCACTTTGAGATGAGCTAGACATCTGGTTCTAGCTTTAAGTGCACGTGCCTGCGATGACAGGTTGACCTACAAAGGTCTTTGTGGATCTTGTTGTGCACCTGCCCGTCACTCACCCCACATTAGTTTGCATCTACAGGGTTTTAAGTGGGTTGGGTCCTGCCAGGTCTCCGATGTGGCATAATTAAAAACTGTCTTTGAAATGGGTTCATATTGGCTCCTATGTGCATGTGCTTTACTGGAAAAAACAATGCTCGAATTTCCAGCAACAACTGCAGACTTGTAATCAATAAGACCCACGCAGTCCATGATTACATTTTATTTTACAATATGTAAGAGTATTTCTTGTTTCTGTTTGTTGTGTTTCGGTAATTTTTTCATGCAATTTATGACTTATATGAACCAAGTTGCTTATATGCATCTGTGTGGATTCCAGTTGAGGTTAGAAGTTCATCATGAGGTACAAGATAAGTCTGACGGGTGTTTGAACTTCTCACAGAGCCTGTTAGTGTGTCATAAAGTGGTTCAGACTTTGTACACAATTTTTTTATTTTACAGAGTTTTATATAGCGCAACCTTGACCCAAATCGGGTATCAGAGTGCTTTACATAGCACCAGATGCGTTACACGAGGACACATTCATTTTTGTTAGGCACGGGGAGATTAAGTGATTTGCCCAGAATCACAGGATGTTCAGCGTCATTACCGAGACTCGAACCCAGTTCCCCAGATTCGAAGTTGACTGCCCTAGCCTTTTGGCCAACTCCACTCCCCAACACATACGATCCGTGGCCGCCCTGCAGAGCACGCTGAGTGATTGTGCTTTTATGGCAAATTGTGTGAAGGAGGTTCCCAGCAGTCAAAATATTGACAACACCAAAAGAAATGAAAATGCAATGCTTAAAGCTGAGTTGGTGGGTGAGAGTATCGAGGTTTGGTGAAGTGAGGTGATAAAAGTAGTTGTGCAGAACAAGAGAGTGGCAAAACATTGTGAACATGAAAATGATGTGTGATTTACACAAATGGAGGATTTCAACAAAATGTGAGGAGAAAAAGGGACTAAATGTCTAATAGACTAGGAGACCGCAGAAGAACGTTGTGTAATGGGTAGTAGTAAATGAGGCACTTGAAGACCACCTCCCCTTCTACAGATGTTAGTAATGTTTAATTCAGTCCTACATTTTCAGAATTGAACATTTTTCAATTCGAATTATCCACAAAAAAATCGATGTTACTCATTTATTTGACGTTACTAACAAGCATTGGCTAAGCAATTAGATTTGCCATGATTTTTAGATGTATGTTTGTTGTTGCGTTATGTGTCTGGATGCAATAATGAACAACTTACAAAGGGTCACTGTTCGAAATGGGGGTCTCTAGTTTGCAAGGGTTTGTACCTTTGACCAAGTAGGAAACCTTCTTCCTAGTCAGGGTAGGGGAGTTTCAATCCTAAAATAACCCCGCTCACCCCCTCGGTAGCTTGGCACGAGCAGTCAGGCTTATCTCAGAGGCAGTGTGTAAAGCATTTGCACATAGCCAACAGTACAGTGAAAACACTACAAGAGGACACCACACGAGGTTAGAAAATTATCCAATATTTTTATATATCCAAAACAATACCAAAACAATAAGAATCCAACATACAGTACTTAAAAAATATCTTAAAAACACAGTTCGTACGAGTCGGTAGCTCCGTCCGGGGCTACTGCGAGGCTGAAATACAACAGACTCTAACAGTTCCAGCTGACTGCGTCGGTACGGGCCACCAAAAGCGGGGACAGACTCGTGAACAGTACCTTTCTGTTTCTGTTTGCGGCTGGCACAATGGTGCGAGCCTTTCATAGCAACTGTTGTGGTTGCGCCACAAAATGGAAACGGTGCAGGGTGCGGTGACCTCTCAATGCGGTGCAGGCAGCGGCTCGGTGACGATCGTCCAGACGCTGTAGGTGAGATCAAGGCTTACGGTGCAGGGCGAGGTGGTGCTCAATGCGGTGCTGGCAGGCTGTGGTGCAAGCAACAGAGCTGGTTATCGGGAGCTGGCGTTGGTCAGCCCAGACTACGGTGTGGGACGAGGCGGTGTGTTGTGAGACTTACAAGCAGTGCCCCCAGCCACCATGTGGTCACACTTGTTGAAGTCAGCAGCAGCAGCGACGGCGTCAGTTAGACCTGGATGGCGAGGTGAAGCAAGGCCGTGCGGTGCCCACAGGCCACGGTGCAAGCAGCAGCTCGGGGGCGGCAGTCATCATCGTCGGTGACACACTCTAAAAAGGGTTTTTAAGTGACCACGGAAATTCCTAGGCGCTCAGCTAAGTAGACGCAGTGGTTTGAAAAGAAAAGATGTCGCTATATGGTGCAACTAGGTGAGGGGAGAAGCCCTATAGCCCCCCAATTGAGTGTGGGAACAACCCTCACAATACAAAATTCAAGCATAGACCTAGGCACACATACATTAGGTGTAACAGTGTGTTAGTGTAAACACATATAGTACAATATGCAAGCCAACAAATACGGAAATGTTCTCTTGAAGAGTTTGAAAAATTGTTCAGTCTTTAATTTTCAAGCAAAACCACCCGGCACGTGTTTCTTCACATGAAGAACAATCTTTCTGCGACTTCCTCAGTGCTGGGAAAGGATACAAGGGAAATGAGTGATACATATACCATGATGTAGACGATTGTTTGTCAAAAATATGATGTGACTCTTACCATATTTTGATGTGACTAATCCGTGGAAACCCAAACACCATAACCTGGAGTAAAAAGCCAAGTTGAGGCAACAAGTCCTAAGTAAGTGATGACTGCAGAAAAAAGCTTCAAGAGAACATTTCCGTATTTGTTGGCTTGCATATTGTACTATATGTGTTTACACTAACACACTGTTACACCTAATTTATGTGTGCCTAGTTCTATGCTTGAATAAATGTCGGTGAGACCAGGGTTATGGTGCGAGATGCGGACGGTGCTGTCTGCAGTGCCATCAGGACACAGAGCCAGCGACGGAGTCGGTTACATTTACCTTCTCTGTGGCAACTGAAACAGCGGTTCCAGAAGTGGTACCCAGAGGTTGGTGAAGTCTTTGGAGTCCCTGATACTTTAGAACAAGAGGAAAGCGCTACTTCAAGGCCTTGGAGTTACTCAGCACAAGTAAAGAAAGTACAGTCCAGTCCTTTCACTGCCTAAGGCAGAAGCAGCAACTGCAGGCCAACCCAACAAAGCAACAACACAGCAAAAGTGCAGTACTCCTCCTGGCAGCTCTTCATGGATGGGATTGGCACACGAATACTGTAGTATGTCAGCTATTTTAGGCTCTCACCATTGAAACACGGAACCTAAAGATAGGAAAATTCCTGCAAGTCTGAACTTGAACACTGAACAGACAGCAGAGGGGAGTTATCCATCATGTTATGGAGGGTGAAGGATATTTCCCAGCTCACCAAACGTCTTTTCTGCTGTCCTATGATGAATATGTTTAGAGATACCCATGATGGGCAGCTTACAATCTGATTTACACCAACAAAAGAAAACAATAACAAAACTAAAAGTTTGCATTTTTGTACATATTAAAGGGTTTCTCAAGTGTCACAAGCACACACAGGACAGGAACAATATGTCAGTAGCAGTTCAAGATTTCCTCTCACAAAGAAATAGTACTGAAAGGAAACCAGCACACACCTTCACACACGAAGACTTGCACACAGACACACTCACACTCATGTGCACATATAGACACGTGCACACGCACACACACAGACACCTGCACACCCTCATCTAACCACCACCCCATACAGAATCTACAGAACTTACAAGAAAAAGGACAAGAGGTCACACAGGCACAACACTTTTCTGGGGCTACATGCCCAACCAAAAAGATTTTCAGATTTGACAATGAATTCTGTTACCCTACCAGCACCTCAATACATGTAAATACTCCCAGGACTCCATGATCACCTGGCAGGCCACATCATCAAGAAAGCTGCAAACCTTGAAGCGTACTTCCTATCAAACACAATCATTGTCCTCTCTGAGCCTTCCTCGCTACACCAGGTTCCCTTTCGATCTAAGTGCATACTGCACTTAGTCAACCTTCTAATATAACACAAAACCATCAACCTGATTGATGCCACAAATATTGGTTGGTTCACCAGCGGATCCTTGCCTGACAAAGTCTTTCACATCAAACCTTTTTGAGTTCTCTGCTGCCATATAGCTGAGAGAGAGGTCATCAGGTCCTCCCCAGACCATCAACTGATCAATTCCAATTTGACCTAAAAGCAACATATAATAAATCTATCCTAGAACGGGGTTTTAAGTGGGCCGTGTCTTGCCAGTGCACAGTACTGTCAGTTCTTTAAAGCAGGTGCCAAATGGGTTCCTATCAGGCTCTCTATTTTTACCCTCAGGGTGGAGAAAAACAAACAGTAGCACTTATCAATGCTTTTGATGTAACTTGTAAGAGACTCGTGTTTCACTTTTTTACAGCGCAAACACGGAGCGCTTTACATAAGCACCAGTTAGATCACACAAGCACATGTTCATTTTTTTCAATTACCAGATGTTGAGTCCACATCAGACTCGAACCTGCTTTCTCAGCTCGAAAGTCGGCAGCTATAGCCTTATGCCACATCATCGCTCACGAAAACGGCAGCTTTTTTAGTATTATATGCAACGAAAACCTAGTTGGTTATTATCTATCCTCTGCTACTTACAACCATTGACAGAGCCAATAGTCCTGGCTTGTTGTAGGTGTAATGTCATCTGCATTATATATCTGGAAGCAATGACAGAAGAAGCACAATACCAGTCAGTCTGCACACTATGCTAAGTACAGATTTTTAGCTTAAGTGTTTTAAGCCACGCCCATAATGACATCGGCCACGCCACTACGAGAGACCCCCCAATATTTTCATCCCACTTAAAGCCCTGTCCTAGAGTAACACAGACTACAGGGTAATCCTTCTAATTACAGTAAAATCGCAATGGACCCTTCTTGAGTAAACTAATTGAAAAGGCTCCATTTGTCCAGATACAAACATTCATTCAACAAAACAAAGTACCGCCAGACAGACAAAATGGATTCAGACCAGGAAGAAGCCCGGAGACAGCCCTCTCCACTGTTTATGAGGCACATCTGTTCCACGAAACTTACGATTGAAATGGTTCATGCAGCTACCGTCCACAATCTTAGAATGGAACCTCCTAGCAACTTCAAGTAAGCAAAATTATAGAATAGAACATAAATGGGCAGTTCAGGCTGGACTGTTCCCATTGGGCGCAGGGTCAAGACTGATTTGCATATGGCTGGGTCCAAACTGAAATTGCATGGTGAGCAAAAAACAATGGATTTCGGCCCAGATCTCTGTACTGGGGTGAATGTATGACATTGTTCTGCATTCTGTCATTCAATTGTTCTTTTTGCATTTGTCACCCCAAGTGGGACAGGTATGCTCAGACGTGAGTCCCGTGCTCTCCATGCCATTGGAGTCAAGCTATCTTGACTGATGAGGGCTGAAAGCCTAAAACTGGTCATAGGATGCAAGTTTCCAGTCCGGAGAGGACCTGGCCTGGCAGTTCGGGCTGGACTGTTCCCATTGGGCGCAGGGTCAAGACTGATTTGCATATGGATGAGTCCAAACTGGAATGGCATGGTGAGCGAAAAAAACGATGGATTAAGGCCCAGATCTCTGTACTGGGGTGAATGTATGACATTGTTCTGCATTCTGTCCATCGATTGTTCTTTTTGCCTTGGGTATAGAGTCATGTGAGGTGTTGTATGACGTTGTAAGGGGAGTAAGTGGTAAGGTAGCTGATAGAAAGTTATTGCTTGTTAAGTAAGACTGCTGAGAGGACGATATTAAAATGAACTTTCTACATTTTTATCCGATTGCAATTGAGAAAAGGGAAAACAGAGTTCTGGTGAATAAGCTGATAAATAAACATAATACCCTTCTCCTTTCAGTGCTTATAATAGAATGACTTACACCAACATTTGAAAAATTCATTATACCAAATAGAGGAGGCCGAGAGTTGAAACCTGCTGAAAATACAGTGTGTATCAATTGTTGTCAATATTTCAGTATAGGATTCTTCGATATACAGGTGCAATTAGACATATAAATTATATTTTCAAATGAGAAATCCTTCAATAAAGAGCATTCAAACACAATCCATCATGGTATGGAATTATCACCAAATAAAAAAAATGTCTAATTAAAAATGCAAATGATATAATTTAAAATCAGGAAAATAGCGGACACCTTCATTCTTGGAACATTTGAGTTTAGCCAACACAATACGGGAATGTTTATTATTCCATAGAAATTTAATCCAGGATGCATTAATTTGACAGAAATAAGAAATAGGAATTTTAAAAGGTAACATAGACAATATATAAAGAACATTAGAAACAATCATCAACTTTTGTAGTATCCAACCTGCCCCACTATGATAAGTGTAGAGGAGACCATGATAAAAGTAATTTCTGGAGTGTGATTGTTAAGGCATTAAATGTACATCTAATCTATACTACTATTATAAAGAGAGAACTTGCACCTTTTGGCCAGGTAAACTCTGGAACCACAGCGCCAATCTACACACCCGATACATCTATGAAAATGTCAGGGTGTGTAGATGGACATAGGCTATATAAATTTTAAAAAAAAGTAAATTAAAAAAATTAAGTTTGAAAACAAAGTAGTGCCCTGAAAGTAGCGCCGGCCGGGACCTAGCGCTGGCCGCGACGTGCGTGATGACCGCGACGCGATGAGCGTGATGACGACGAAGGAGGAGCGGCGGTGCAGTGACGAGCGGCTGTGCAGTGAGGAGCGGCGGCACAGGTAAGGAAAGGGAAAGTTAAACTCTCAGTGCGAGACTGTGTGATGCAGGGGGAGGTGAATGTCGGGGCGGGAGGGGGGCAGGAGGGAGTTGGGGCGGGAGGGGGGCCTGGTCCGTGTGCAGGGGGAGGCAAATGTCGGAGCGGGAGTGAGTCGGGGCGGGAGGGAATCGGGCGGGAGGGGGGCATGGTCCGTGTCCGTGCATGGGCATGCACGGACAATGTCAGGGCGGGCGGGGCCTGGGCAGGCGGTTGGCCCTGAAGCCTCATTGCCCCCAGGCAAGGCTGGGGCGGGCTGCTAGTTGTGTACAAAATGGTAGAGGAGGACCAAATTCCAAGATATTTTATTTTGGTAGGGCACCAAGTAAAATTAGTGTTAGCAAACATATATTGGTGACATGAAGAATTTAAGGGTGATATTTTAGTTTTGGAAAAGTTCAATTTATATCCAGAATTACTAGTGTATAAATTACTTTCGGGTAGAAAATGAGATAAGGAGTAAAAGGGATTGGACTAAAATATCATCAGCATAAGCTGAAATTTTAGTTTCAGTAGAATTATGCACAAAATCTGAGATGAGTGGGTTAACACAGATGCTTTCAAGGAAAGATTCTAAACAGAACAAATAGCGAAGGGGAAAGAGGACATCCTTGTTGTGCACCTCTATGTACCTGAAAATATATGGGAAAAAAGATTATTGACAAAAATACTAGCACGTGCAGCAGAATATAATAATTTTACAAATGAAATGAAATTACGGCCAAAACTATACCATTCGAGAGCAGTAAACATAAATTACCAGTTAATATGATCAAAGCCCTTTTTTACATCAATAGACAATGCAGATAGAGGAGAGTGATATTTATTACCAAAAGCCTTTTCATGGGGTGTTAACTACCATGTAACGGCTGGCATAAAGGGTCATTGTAATCCCTACGGTGGTGCCTGAGCAGGCATCGCCACTGTTGTAGGGATTCAAGTTCTTCCAATGCACCAATAGGCTCCATGAGCCCGTCGGATGCATTGCGGTCTCTCAATCCAACCGCCAACCATCCGCCTGCCGCATTATGCGGCGAGGAGTCTTCAACGGTCAGATGGCGGTGGGACTGTCATCATAATCAGGCCCTTAGATGTAACTTTTATTTATTTATTTATTACACCTATAAAGTGCCTGACTCACTCCAGAAGGGGTATCTCCGCGCTTTACCTTCAGATCGGAGTGAACGCAAGGTGGTATATTTGACTAACTTTTCTGACAGGTATGTGTGGCCCATACAATTAAGGCCTTTAAACACTAAACAGCACACTTTAAAGTGAATCCTCTTGCGAATGGGCAGCCAGTGTAGGTTTCGCAATGGAGGTAGAGTGATAAGGAGCATCGGTTACCAGGCGTGCCGCAGTGTTCTGCAGCACCTGTAAACTTTGGCGATCTGACTCCTTGACCGATATCAACAAGGCGTTACTATAATACAAACGGCTGAGAATCAGAGCATGGATTAGTGTCTAACGAGTGTTCATGGGAAGAAAATGTAATATTTTCCGAAGAAGACTCAACGTATAAAAGCATGATTTTTTAACTGCAGCGATATGGCCTTCTAAGTTAAGGTCTCTGTTAACCAGCACCCCTAGATTTTTGACCACGGTTTTGGGGGTGGGGGCATCATCCAATTCTGCAGGCCACCACCCGGGAGACCATCTTGATATGGCATCTTTAAATAACAGAATCTCAGTTTTCGCTGTGTTTAACTGCAAAAAGTTGCTCTTCATCCAGGCAGTTATTATGTTCATGCCCTCGGAGAATATTTTCTGAACGTCAAGCGTGTATTTAATATAGGTGAAGATCAACTGTGTATCATCTGCATAGGAAATTGGGAAAAACCCAATTTTCCTAAGCAGCGCAGCCAGTGGGGCAACATACACATTAAACAGAGACGGACTGAGACATGAAGCTTGTGGCACTCCTTTTGTGACATGGCTGATATTGGATTGGAAAGGGCCCAGGTTTACAATTTGGGTCCTATCAGTTAAGAAATCCTTTATCCAGTTTCAAGCAGAATTCTTAATCCCTGATAGATGAAGCCTGTCAACTAGGATCTGGTTTGATATGGTGTTGAACGCCGCTGACAGGTCAAGCAGCACCAAGATTACTGCCTGACCTGCATCCGCCAGCATTCTTATATCATCGGTTACCTTCACCAGAGCCAGCTCAGTACTGTAATTTGGCCGAAAGCCTGATTGGGAATCGTCCAAACATTTGGCAGATTCCAAGAAGGCCGACAGATGGGTGTAAACGTGTCTCTCCAGTAATTTGCTATAAAGAGGTAGCAGAGATATGGGGTGGTAATTGGTGATAATGTCGGGTGCTACTGTGGTATTTTTGCAAATTGGAATGATTTGGGCTACTTTCCAGGCATTAGGGAGTTTCCCTTCCTCGAGTGATTGGTTTAGAACAGTGCAGAGAGGTGCCGCTAATACTTCCGCCAACATTTTGGCAGACTTTGCGGGGATTAAGTCGGTTGGAGAGCCAGACTTAACTGATCTTAATAATAGTGCAGTATCTTGGACTGTCAATCGTGGAAATTCTCTAAGAACACCTGGTCCTACTGGCACAGATGGTAGGTTGATGTCAACAACATCCTTTCCAGTATCTGAGGAGGTTATTTTACTATAGATGTCTTCTATTTTTTGGACGAAATAATCGGAGGAGAATATTACAGGCATCAACGGTGGCAAGTTTTTTTAAAGCAGACTTGACTTTAATTAACATGTGTTGGACAGAAGAGGGTCTACAAGAAAAGTAAGTATGTTCGAATGTATGACTTGTTGCAATAGAGTAGTGTATTTGGCATGGTTGTTTTTTTATCCTTGCTGAGTAGGCTATAATGAAGGAAAGAAAGGAGGCCTCATTGTGAGAAAGTAAGTTTCCGTTGCAGTACCCCCCCCCCCACACTTTTTGCCTGATACCTGATGCACTTTTCCTTGGTGTGCCCTAGGTCCCTGCCAATCAGGTACCCAGGGCCTGTGTTCCTTCCCTAAAAACTGTACTAAAGCCTAAACCCAATTGGCATCTCTAGCCACATGTCAGCCCCTAGTAAATGGTACCCTAGGTACCCAGTGCATTGTGACCAGAGAAGAACCCTAAGGGCTGCAGCACTTATTGTGCCACCCTTGGGGGCCCTGTACCCTGACACACAAACTGCCTTGTGCAGAACTAAACAAAGAGTTGACATGGCACACATACCTCTGTGCCATGCCCACAAACCCACTGTCCTGGCATACATCAGCCACCCCTCTAGCTGGGTGCTCTATGAGAGTGGCGTAGGCACAGGTGCCTGAATCCTGTGCCCCTACAGTACCCAGGGCCATTCCTGGGCACTGTATGGCTGACAAGTTTGATATCAAACTTCTCAGCATATTAAACCCACACTGATGCCAGTGTGGGATTTAATGTAAAATGCACTACAGAGGGCATCTTAGAGATGTCCTCTAAAACCTAACCTACAATCCACGTCTTGTCTGAGAGGCTGCCTAGGCTGCCACACAGCAGACATGTTGCTGGACCCCTGGGTGGAGAGCCCCCGCTCTTCTGGGTCTGCAACAATGCACATCCTGGGACGAGGTGCCAACCCTCCTACCCCAGGATGGGCAGGGGAAGCTTCAAAGGCATTCCACCTTTGTGAGCTTCTCCAGACCACTTGCTGTACTCAGCCACTGGCCCCCACCAGTTCTGACCCCCATTCTGGCGGAAAGACTGTCGGGAAACCCTACGTCAGAAATGGGGGTGTGCCAGCCTGTGCCAACTCCACGCCTCAGGTGGGAGAGGCGAGGTGATGCACGACCCCAGGCTCCGGCCATCTTAAAGATGGGGAGCCCTGCCCAATCACAGCTAGGCTCCTGCCCCCCTCTCACAGGAGAGGAGCAGGCTAGGGGGTGTACCCACCCCAGAACAGGGACCCATTGGTCCCTGTCCTTGCCCTACCTGTAATGCCACTAAATTTAGTATTTAGGGGTACCCTGAACCTTTTTCCTCAGATCTAGATTACGAATCAAGAAAGAAGAACAAGGAACAAGAAGACCTACCGTACAGCCCCTAAAAAGAGGAAGAAACCAACTGATATGGCCCCAGCCCTACCTGCCTGTCGATCCTCGAACCTGCTCCTGCTAAACCTTGGCATCTTAAGCGGTCAGCAACATCAAAAACCCTGGAGGACCTGACTGCCTTGTGACTCTGACTACTTGGGTCTCCCTCGAGCAGTGGTACTTCTCAAAGCAAGTAAATGTAAATGTAAATGTACATGTATTTATATAGCGCAAATCGCCCACATCGCAGGCATCTATGCGCTTGCTTAGGGAACCCGTCCTGGTATTCCCCTGTGAGATACCCCGGCAGGGTATCCACAAGGTGAAAGCCAGGCATCCCGCCGCGAGGGGCCGTTGTGGAGATTAAGCAAGCTATTGCCCAGAGTCGCAGAGTGTGAACCCGTGAGTCGAGTAGGCACCGGAGTGAGAATTATCGAGTCCGTGGAATTATTGAGCCCAACCCCCGTCGGGGAATTGAACCCTGGTCCAGGGCCGATCTCAGCTTCCGGGTCTGCCGCCTCTAACCCCTGAGCCACACTTCTCCAAGTAACAAGCCCTGATATCAGTCCAGAACCACAAACCCTGCACACTCTGCACCCGCCAAGCCTGGCCTGTACTGGAGTGAATCAAGACCCTGAGGACGTCCCCCCAGCGATTCTGACCTAGAATCCAGTGCCCAAGGACCCTCCTCGACAACCCACATGCGCCTGGAGCCTCAGGACAAGGGACCCCTCCAACCTCGACCAGCAGGGGGTAAGATTTCCCAACCTCAAAAGACACCTCTGCACCCGGCGCCCCATGGCCCCCTGTGCCCAACTCCTGGGTGCCTACCTATCCTCCAAGATCCCAACTTACCCCTTGAAGTGTTGGTTGCTCCAGCGAGCCTGCAGCCTTTGTTCCGTTTTCAAGATCTACTTTGAATAACATTGAGCGCCCGACGGCTCAAAAGCACCCTGCACCTAGTCGCCCGAGTGGCCCTGGCAGTGCAACCTTTGTCCTTATCTGCTTCACCATTTGTTCTGAGCAAGAGACCAGGAGCCCAACTCCCACAGCCGCATGGCCTGCTAGCCAGCAGCCACCAACCGAAGGCCCCCTGCCTCACATTGGATAAAATTGGACCTAACTACCTCTGCACCTGGCTGCCCCTGTGCCGCTGACAGTGTACCAACTGTTCCTACCTGACCCTGGGGGGCCCCTGAGTCTATGCCTAGAACCTTAACTTCACCAGTCGAGTACTTACCTGAAAACCGATATCTCACTTTACCTTCCATAGGATAATATTGACTGGTTTGACTCGAAAAATCTTCTGTGTGAAGCTTTGAAACTTTAAGATATTCATCTAAAATCAGCCGAATAACGAATTCCCAAGTACGCACCAATGATCAGGAGAGAAGCCAGAACTGTACCTTTTAGCCCAGTACTGAACCGCAAAAGTAATCCTAACCGTGTTTACTAGTAACCTGAATTTCCTTCCATAGGATAACATTGCTAGTTTTTCACTGAAAAGTTTTTAAGTGTCAACTTTGAAAATACATTTATATTCTTAAAAATTACTGCAATAGCAAAAACGTTTTTACTAAACTGTTTTCTGCTTAGATTCCAGGACCGAATCTAGGATCCAGTCCTGGAGTTACAAAAGTAATCTATAAAGTAATCAACTGCATTTATGTAGCAAAACCCATTGAGCTCAATGTGAAATTGTGTTTAGAATTGTGTTGCCTATTGCAACCACTGTAACTAATGTGCTTACAAAGTTTATTGCCTTCCTGCAAAGTAATTACCTGAAGTCACTCATACTGAGAAAAGTATATTTTGATACCTGTTGGTTCTAAAAATAAAACAACTATATATTTTGATAAAAACAAATGGCCTGAAGTTCAGTTCTTGTGTGTGAAACCTTTTGCTGACTGCGTGTGTACAACAAATGCTTTACACCATCCTCTGATACTGCCTTACTGCTCGACCAAGCTACCACTTTAGAGAGTAAGGTCAGCCCTGACTTTAACCTCTGTTATACCTCTGGAGGTTGTGGACTCTATACACACTGTACCTTACTTTGGTCCAGTATATATAGAGCCTCTTTCTTATACTCGGGGCCTACCAAATGTTAGAAATAGCTGTGTCCGAAGGTTGATTAAGTTAAAAAAAATTGCGAATAAAGGTAAGAGCTTCAGTTAGGAAGTCATTATCGGAGAGGAGAAAGTTATCACATTTCTATCAACCAGTTTTAGTATTCAGAGATAGGTCAAATGAAGTAAAAACAGGGGCATGGCCAGAAATACAAATAGATCCAATCTCTGAGAATTAGATAGAGGGAAGTAAAGGTTTACTAACCAAAATATAATCAGTTCTAGAATGAGTGTGGTGAACATTGGAAACAAACCTGAATTCAATAGATTCAGGATTACCAATCTTCCAAACATCAAATAATGGACAGGTGGCAATGGCAGATTGAAATGCTTTGTGAGATTTGTCAGGATTAAATTTACATTCAGGCTGTCTATCAGTAAATTGGTCTACCCACTGATTAAAGTCTCCTGCGACAATAATGTTTGGATTGTCAATAGAAGCAAATAAAATCTTGATGTTGTTCCAGAAATTGGGGTCCGGTTTAGTGGTACCATAAATAATAAATAAAGAGATTTCTCTGTTATGAATGAAAACCATAGCCATTACCCATCACCCATCATTATCTCATTGAGTTGATCAAATTTGTACATTCAATGATTTATAAAAAAAAAAAGAATAGCAACACCACTTTTATAATGAAATGCAGAAGACTATACTTCTTGGCCTACTCATTGTCGTTTCAATTAAAGAGACTCTACATTGTTACAATGAGTTTTCTGCAAAAAAGAAACGCGAATTAATTCTGGATAAGTGAGAGAGTATCTTTTGTCTTTTGACAGGATGTCCCAGACCATGAACATTCCATGAGACAACATTAAACATATTGGGGAGTGAGATGGAAGATACAGGAATACAGATGACAACAAGCTGCATGGACACTGATGAAAACAGAAAGACACCATTTATTTAATAAATATATAACATGTACACAGTATAAACAGAAGGAAACACAAATCAAAAGAACACTCATCAAATAGTACAAAAAAAGAGAATACAAAATTACTAGTAGGAAAGGGGGATAGAGTAATAGTAGGGTAAATAAATAGATCAAGAAAAGAGATCCAGATCTAAGATGAAGAGTAAAAGAGATGAGCTTGGGAGGCAACAGAACCAAGAGCAAGAAGAGCGGCAGAGGGATACAAACTAAGATACGGAAGAGAAAACAGCCATATAGAAACATAATAGAGAAAGTTATAAGAAGAATGTGAGAGTAATAAACATTATTTAGATTAATTTAGGAGCACTGGGTAGAAGTATCCACAGAGTGCTCTCAGACACTTTGGAGGAAAGATTTTAATTTGACATGAGTGATTTTACAGAAACAATGATGCAAATACCACAACGAATATATAATTGTCTCATTAGTGGACAAAGAGCAAGACATGTTTTCCTTCTGACATTAGTGGTATTAGAGAGATCCTGAGAGATATAAATGGTGTGACCAGACCATGTAAGACGACGTTTTACTTTTGCTGCCTCCAACACAGGGATGAGATCTGTTAATTCTAAGAATAACATTATAATTCCTCTGGGACTGGTAGAATGAGGTTGGAAGTGAACATGTTAGTTTGTTATAGTTGTGGGATAAAAGAGTGAAGGAGTTAGACTTTTCTTTTCTTTTTGAGGTCATGGCAGTAGGAAGAGGCTTTGGGAGGAGTAAAAAGGGGATGTGGAGGGGAAGAGTCAGAGGGAAGAGTTTAGAAAGGCTTGTTTTGGGAGATCGGTATAGTAAAAGAGGTGTCAGATGATGCAAGGAGGGGTAGAGTATGGGAGAGTCTAGAAAGGGTTATTTTGGGGATCATAGTAGTGGTATGGGATTTGGGATAAATGAGAGAGTGGATGTAGAGATTATATTGATAGAGGTACAGGTTGAGAAATAGGGTAGCACATTGAAAAGAATAGTAGGAAGAAGTTTGAGACTTGTCAGAAAGTTGGGGTAGAAGATATATTGAGAGAAGTATAGGGTGAGAAATAGGATAGTGCATTGGATATGCTGAATTGGAAGAAAGGGAAAGATCTACAGATCCATAAGTAGATGGAAAGTATATAGATGCATAAAGGAGGTAGGTATATGTAGATTAACAATATTGATAGAGGTATAGGATGAGAAATAGGGTAGTGCATTGGATATGTTTTTTAGGAGAAAAGTAATATATAGATCCAAGTACATGAAAGGTATATAGGTGCATAAAGGAAGTAAAAAGATGCATTAGATAAACTCTGGTTTTCAAGTGTTATTGTACTTTTTGTAGTGGGAGCGATGGCAAATAATAATTATTTTGGGGGAAATCCAAACTCAGTAAGGACTTCTGAACCAAACAATCTTAATAATGGTTAGAATAGAGGAAAACGTATTTGTCATCCAAATACACGGACACCAATGCAGCCATTCAAAGTACTTAGAACAGAAGACATCCATCACCTGCTCTAGAATATTCATAGGAGAGCAGATGTTCAAACTTTAACATACACATGTGGGCAAAGTGAAAGCGACAACCTAATCATCTCCAAGACACCCAGTGGTCTCCAAAGGGCTCTCCAGCGGTTTGAAGATTTTTGCAATATACGGGGTTTAGAAATTAACACGGCAAAGACCAAGTTCATGTCTTTTAATGAACACAGATCATTCAGGGGGAAAGTGTAGATGAGTAATGTTCCCCTGGAACCGGTCGATGCCTTCACCTATTTTGGTGTAACCCTACAGCAGGATATGGGCTGGAAAAATCAATTGGACCTGGCTGTTTTAAAACATAAGCAACAGTCGGGGGTCCTTATAGCCAAATTTAAATCTTCTTACACCAAACCAGTTATCCCGGTGCTGGAGATATACGGCATGAAGGTACTAAGCTCTGCCCTTTATGGTGCAGAGTTATGGGGGTTTGCAAACCTTAATCAACTATCTGTAGCTGAGAATTCCTTCTTACGTAGGGTTATTGGAGTCCCGCAAAGTACACCCATGCAGCCTCTCCTGTTAGATCTAGGTAGGAAAGCTGTAGAAGACCTTGCAAAACTTCGCCCTTTATTATATTGGCGAGGATTGTGGTGTACAGAAGAACTATCGCATTACGCCAAAGGTCTAAAAGACATAATGGATGCAGACCCTAATCATAAAATAACCTGGTTGAAGAAGATTTAGATCTCTCCTACTGAACCTAGGCATGAGCGTATTGTGGAATGATCTTAGTAATGCTGTTTTTCCATCTAAAAAGATTCTGAAGGATAGGTATTGGGATTTGATCATGGTATCAGCATGCTCGAAGGAATCTTTGAAGCACCTAACAAGCAGCTTTCTGGAATTTAAATAAAGGCCTGTTTTGGAGAAATATTGGGACGCAATCGAGAACCCCCTTGACGGAAAGCTGTTTTTCCACCTTAGGGTGGGAGTATTGCCGTTAAGGCTGTTTACCAGCAATTGGGCTGGAGCCACTAATAATGCATGCCCATGGTGTAAAGATAAACAGGAATCGATAAGCCATCTATTGTTTTTTTGCCCAATATACGCCACTCCACGGCGTGTATGGGTTATACCAATATGTAAATTATTGGGCTTTCGTAAGCATGATGAAGCATTAAGAGTCTTATGTACGGACCCAGCCTTACCGATAGCTATTGCCATGGCTAAGTTTCTTGGTTGGGCATGGTCTATTCGAAATAAAGTGTTGAAATTGGCACGCTGATCATTGACAACCGTTAACTGGTAATTGGTAGCTGTGAATTAAATAACCATCCAATCTGAATAATTAGTGATGCGATCAGGGTCCTTGAACTGTGAATTTTATTGAGCAACCATTGATGATCTATGGGGTACCCCCCGTTTATTTTTTAATAAGATGGATTCGACAAGTTGTACTGTAATTTAATCACTTCTTAAACTATTTATATGTGATGTACAGTTAGACTTTAATATTTTATTGATGATGATGTATTACGATTTTACGATTGTTGTGCTTTTATGACTCAAACTGTCGAATAAAGCTTACTTTGACTTGAAAGCAAAATCAAACATATTTTACAAATGGAAGACTGAGAATGAACATTTTCCTGACATGTGCAGGTCACATCAGTTTTTTTGACGATTCATGCATATCCTATTTTGACTTTGCCAATTATGCCAAAACAGCACCATGAGTCTTATGATGGTGCCAAATCATTCTTCAAGCATCAATGGATCATGTTCAACAGAAAAACATTAAGCAAAACAAGATAGATGGTCCATGAGTCATTCATAATCCACAACGCCCCCATATGTGTAAGAAATAATTGAATCCATGGGATTCGGAACACAATAGCCAATAATCATATAGACAATCCCAGCAAGAAAGGAAAAGTCATACAACTAGGTGCAAAGCCCTGGTCTGGGTCATAACTGTCCTTTAAAACGTTTTCTTTTTAAATCCTAAAGGATTCTTTTGCTAAGGATATGAAGATGGCACTTGAAACAGTAGCAGGTTTCAAACTTCAACTCTACTCCCCTCCAAAATCAGCAAGTGTGCATAGGCCATGATTGATGAAAACAGGTGAACTGTGCAAGTCCTCGGCATCCCAAACATCACAAAACACCCCCCTAAAAAAACTATTCAACAATATGAGTTATGTATTGAAGTATTTCAGATATTGATTCTCACCAAGGTGATTAAAGCACCGTCAATTAATCCATTCATTTACATGCATTAAATTACCAGTCACTGTCCCCGACAAGTGACATGCTCTCATGATGGATCTATGAATAGTCTTGGTAAGACAATGCTAAATTCACCTCCCACATTACAGATTTCTCAAACAATCTTGATAACAATACAATTAAATACCACTGATTTGTGCACCCAGGTAATCTAAGAACCAAAGTGTGAGAGGTAGCTTATTTACGATTGTACCACCTCACTGCCCGTCTCGTGATGTGCACCTGGTAGTATGGCATCCTGAGAAATTAAAATGTTAAACCTTTAACCTGTTGACTTACATTTTAATTTGAAAAAACATTCAACATGAAAACCGCACAAGTGTGAATACACCAGTATCCATCTTGTATTGGATTAAAAGACATTTAAACATAGCCACTAGCAGACCTACCTCAGGCAGTGGTGGAATGCAAAGAATATGGAGAAGAGGCTAATTCTTTAAGAAAGTGAGTGGGGAAGAGAGAGGACGAGAAAATAGCCCCTTGTACTGCATTGCAATGTTCTGGCATCAGCAGTGGAAGAATTCACTTTTTCAATCCATGAGACCAAAGTGCTCCTTTGGTGGAACAAACAGAAGAGTAAGGAAGCAAGCCATCAAATAAGGAGCACAGCACTATGACAGACAAGGAAACTAGAATAATGAGCAAGGGTGGACACAAATGCCACTAAGTTTATTTTAGATACAAAATGAATGTTGCAAACACACAGCTAAAGCCAAGCCCAATAAATGGTTTAGAAGAAACGGAGCTACGCTATAAAGCTTTGAACTGAGGACTGTTTGAAAGTATAGACCCACCACCTTGTAATCCTCTTTGTGTTATGTACCATTTGCTATACTGATTTATACATGTTGATTCATTGTCTCTGCATAATGTATGTGTGAAGTAAAGTGCTGTGACAGCCTACACTGGTATGAGTAGTGCTATAAAACTATTTAACGGATGTGAGAGAGGGGTTATAGAGAGATGAGAAGCATTGGTGGGGTATGATAGGGAATCTCTGGACAAGGTGTCAATTGTAGCACCACCACCAGTGCTAATGCCGGTGTCGGGAAAACATCTTTTAAGCAGCTAAAATCATTTAATCACCACATCTGTAATAGAGGGAGTACAAGCAGGTTTATTGCATATGATCAGACTAAAACATCTGGGATAGCGACCGTACTGTGAGAGAAGTACAAGTCAGTCTCAAATTACACACGCTGCAAGCCTAGTATTATAATGCTAATTTTTGCAAACATCCATAACTTCAATACTATGTTAACAATAGAAAAAGCTTCCTGCTTTTCCTTTATGTCCCACCCAGATTTCACACATTTCCTTAAAGCACAGCTTTTTCCTCTGTTCATGACTTCTAGGAGTCACGCTACACTTACAGACTACAATTGGAGCATTCTCTGCTGCTCCGAATTTCCTGTTACATATTCAAGTCACAAAGTTTCCCAGCAAACATACAATGGGAGGAAATAACACTTAAGTCAGACCCACTTAGAACTAATTTTAAAAGCAAGCTGAAGGTTATTACCAGATAAAATGTGCAACTTAAACATCGATGTGAGGGGGCCGCCTCCATAGCTTCCCTGCCCCTCCTTCCTTTTCTCCCTATGGGCTATACACAAGAAACTAACTGAACATGAAGACAGGAAGAGAAGGGGTTAACCTCTTCCACTACCTCTCACGTACAGGGAAGGATTCCCCAGGTAGGAGATGGGGACCAATGGGAGGAACAAAAGGTGGAGCCACTGCCATGTAAGGAAGACACAGAAGTTCCAGCGGGTTGTCCCAGACCGGCGTAGCAAGGAGTGGAGTTCCCGAGAGCAGCAGCGAGTACCGTGTGGAAGGAGAGTCCCGAGGCAGAAATACCATCCCTAAGAGGCGATTGCAGACGTTGACTCCTTCATGGTCCAAGACACAGAAGAACGAGTGGAAACCTGGTCGGAAGAGTGGTGGATGCCCCCGGAGGACACCTACGAGCAGCTGCAACTCAAGAGGGTTGTGGCTGTGGTGGTACGTGAAGTGGGAGGGCGGACAGAGTGAGGGGAGGGTATCGGGGGTGCGCCGCATCACCGGGCACTGTAAATATACTCGCACCTCTGTATGTTTCCCGCACTGACCATCCCTGTTTCCTATGCACAAACCCTTGTCCCTTTTTGAGCATATCGTATCTCCACTTTCTACAGTCTGGACTCCAAAGTAAAAGGAGTCTGTGAGACAGCGTATTCTTTTCACTGCCGGTGGTGGTCTAATGTTTCTTGGTTTCACTTGCGCTCAACAAGCCTGTTTTTTGCCCTATGCTACGGGGGTATGAAGCTCTGAAATGATGGAGGGTTCTATCCTTATAAGCTTGTAAACAACAGACCATCATACCGCCCCTTTTGTTTCTTCTTTCTGAGCCTCCTGGAACGCCCCACTAAATCAAGAACCCTGAGCAGCGCAAGAGGAAGACCTCAAACACAATCCCAGAGGAACAGATTACTGATCCAACATCCTGTTAAGCTGGGCCCTGTTGGGCTTTTTGACTGTCATAAATAAAAACCCTGTCAAAATTGATCCCTGGATTCGGCCTCCTGGTTTTTCCTTCTGCCCGGCCCTCTCACACTTGGTGTCAGAAGTGGAATCCGAAAGGTTGGAGGCCGCAATGCAGAAAATGGCAGAAGGCCAGGTAAGACTTGGTCGCGTTATGGAGAAGTTCCTGGCCGTGGCTGAGGAAGACAGATCAAAAGTCCACATATCACTGTCCGAGCAGAGTCCGACCCAGGAGTCCGTCTTCAAACAGACTATCTGACAGCCTGAGGCAACAAAGGGGTCATTCCACCCTGCCATCGGTAGTGTTACAAAAATACGTTAGCGGGGAAGACCTCGATTATTTCTTTTTGAATTTCGAGAGGATGGCCAGGACAGATGGTTGGGCCAACGGCAAGTGGGGCCAATATTTGGACCCCCTATTGACGGGTGACCTACAGGCTGCCTATCCAACCGCCAACCCATTGGGTCTCACTGCTTATGACGACATAAAGAAAATGTTAGACCTGGCACCTTGGCGTGAGTCTCCCTTCCACTTTTTGCTGATGTGCCTCCGATGTTTTGCTGGTTTTCCGATACTCAGGGCACTGCGCCACGGCTGACCCGTGCCGCAGTGCAAGTGCTCCCTACTGTAAATTGTACATGCGATTGGTATCCATGATTGGTTCATTGGATTTACTGTTAGTCCCTAGTAAAGTGCACTAGGAGTGCCGGGGCTTGTAGATGCCAATACTGCTGGTGGGCCTGCAGCGCGGGTTGCGCCACCCACCGAAGCAGCCGTAAAGATGTGTCTGGGAACTGCGACCGCAGAACCCGCGTGCGGTCTCGTACTGTCACGCTAGCTGGGCAAGTGCACCCACTTGCCAGCCCCCGAACCTTCCCTTGACTACATATTAGTCACCCCTATGGTAGGCCTGCGGGCAGGGTGCGTTGTAGGTGTAAGGTAGGACAAGCCCTGATGTGTGTGGCATGTCCTAGTAGTGACTTACAACCAAAACCGTATTTCACTATTGAAGGCTACCTGCTCCATTAGGCCAGACTGAGCTGCTGGAGTTATTACACCCTATAATCCCAGCAGGCTCAAGGAGCATAGTAGCGCGTTGTGGTTAGTATGCCTGAACTCAGGATGATAAAATATTTCTTTTAGTAAAGTTTATTTTAGTATCCTGGGTTTGCAAATGCTACTTTTAGAAAGTTAGCCTTTGCTTGCCTAACCATTTCAGCCCGCCTCTGCTGGTATGTGTATCTGACTGTCTGGGACGTGTGAGTGACAGGGCTGGGAGGATGACAGGTGGTGAATGCGCAGATTACACCTTAGTGGGAGGTAGGAGTGGCTCTTGACTCTGGATCTTGCTGTGCTCTGCCACCACAATGCTGGCTCCACCCTCCTGGGGAGCGTCGGATGACTCAGCCGACACCTGGCCCAGGAAGGGCGAAGCCCCATCAACAAGGTACTCTGGCTGCCCCTGTCCGCACAATGCTGGCTCCACCTCCTGTGGGGCGTCTGATGCGCCTGCCCCTCACACTGAAAGCAGAAGCCGGAGTACACCCGCCAGGGTACTCAAGGACTGGGAGTGGCTATGCAGAGGCCCCCCTGGCCTGCGAGAACAAAAGAAATGCCATATAAAAGAAGGAGCCCTGCTCCTTAGAAATTAGATCCTGTTTGGGCTACAGAAGGAACTCTGCCCGACGAGAAGGACCGTGAGGGACAAGGAAGGGTGCTGACTCTTGCCTGTGTCTGGTGCCTTGCTGCCGAAGGAGAGGAAAAAGGAAAGACTACGAAAAGACTTTTGCTTTACAAAACTTTGTGCCGAACTCTGCTAAAAGATCTCCAAGGGCTTGAAACTGAACTTGCCCCCTGACCAGCGCCCCAGGACCAGTGGGCGCTACACCCTGAAGAAAGCAACTGCGTGTGCTGCTCCTCGTGACAGTACCGACGGAGGAATCTCCTCCAAGGCAACGACATCCACCTGACCACCGTGACCGGGGCCCAGAGCAACAGCGAAAGCAAAGTGAGGACCAGCCGCCGCTGGCCCGAACACCGTGGCCGCAACTGCACCGGGAGCCCGAGAGCAAAGCGAAGGAGGACCCGTCCGGTCCGAGCTCTCGAGTTGACTGCGCAACGAGCAGCCAATCCACTTGCAAAGACGGACAGTCGCCCTGTGAGAGTCCCCTAGGTCGGTACCTTGCCCGACAGCCAGCTGTGAGCGCACAGCTGCACCGGCACTTGGCTGGGTACGTCCTGCACTTGAGGACCGTACTGCCGCTTGCCGCCACCACGCAACCGCCGCCTCCAGGGTCGGAGCAGACGACGAGGAAAGGACCCTGCCGCCACAGAACGCCGCTGCCCCGGATGACCCGTGAACTGCTCGGCTGAGAGCCGCAACGAACAGCGACCCCGGGAAGGCAACGCGACGTGGGACAGATCCCCTGGGAGCCGCCTGCTCCACAAGAACTGTGTTGAACTGGGCAGAAGGCCCTAAAGAACTCTTATTGCTAGAACGATCTGTGGCAACTTGAACTAAGTAACTTGGAACCGCTATTTGAAAGTCTGATAACTGTATTCATAAGCCTGCTTGAAGTCTATATAAAGATATATATTTTTACAGAATACAGTCTGGTCTCATTGTGTGGTGGGTTGGTTGTGACGGTATACTATTGCAAGTGTTTAACCCTATGTGCCCCAAAGATTAGCCTACGACTGCTTAAGCCACGCTACCTAGAGGGTAAGCAGAGGTTGTCTGGAAGGTAACCCTCAGCCCTGACGAGGAAGAGAGAGTCCCTGCTTGTCGCTAGTGTTGCACTGCGCCAACTAGAGCCTCCCCCTTCCTACATTGGACGCAGCCATGAGGATTTTTCGAATTTACACTTGCGGTATCTATACCTTAGCTTCCGACCATTGCACAGTGATTTCAGTCCAGTTACTTAGCCACAGACTTTGCTTTTCGCTGAAAGAAGATTCCGAGTGTGAGAACCATGCCGGGCACGAAGAGCCTGGATGGAGCGGAGTCCACGACCTCTGAGGTGTTGGAGGTGGAGTGGGACGCCGCAAAGCTGGACAAATACTCAAAGACGGAGCTGAAGTTTTTCTGTAAGAAACTCAAAGTTCCGCACGCTGGTTGCAAGAATAAGCCAGAATTCTACAAGGCCCTGAAAGCCTGGATAGAGTCCAGAAAGGCCCCGGAGGATCAAGATGCCCTCGCGGAGCAAGATGCGACTGAAGAGCAGAATGCACCTATGGATCTGGTGGATCTCGAAAGGCAAGACAGCGTGCACAGCTTTGGTAAAGGCCTGTCGCCAGAGGACCTGGCAGACAGGAAGGAAACAAGGAATCACGAAAGAAAGCTGGCAGAATTGAAAATCCAACTGGAGTTGGAAACAAAAAGAATGGCGCTGGAAGAGCGAAAGCACCAAATGGATTATGAAGTGAAAATGAGGGAGATAAGTCTCAAGGAGAGAGACTTGGATCGTCCTCCCTCTGGTGGCAGCACATCGCCAGTGCAGGTAGAGTCAAGAGTGCACATCCCGAAGGACGTAGTTAAGGAGTTCTTTAAGGGGGATGACATAGGACAGTGGTTTAGGGCATACGAGGTAGCCATGTCCTCCCACCGGGTCCCTGACAAAGATTGGGGAGCGGGGTTGTGGGGAAGGTTCCTTAGCGAAGGGCGAGATACCTTGCTAGATTTGCCCGTTGAGAAACAGAGATCCTATTCCCACATGAAAGAAGCTTTAATGCGCAGGTACGGGCTTACCCCTGAAATGTATAGACAGAAGTTTAGGGGATGTACTAAGCGGCCTGGGAATACGTATGTGGAGTATGTGACTTATTTTTGCAGAGCACTGGATGGTTGGGTGAAGGGTAGCAAAGTGAATGATTTTCAAGGTCTCTTTGATTTAATTGCATGGGAGCACTTGTCTGATCACTGTTTTCCTGAGTTACGCCAACACCTGATCGATAGCAAGCTGTCCAACCCGAGGAAGCTTGCTGAGGAGGCGGACCGCTGGCTCAGCACCAGGGTCCACAAGGGTCCCGTGGGAGACTCCGCCAAGAGTGGGCAGGGTCCCCAGCAGAAGAGTTGGGGGGACAAGGGGGGAAAACAGAAAGGGTTCCAAAAAGGCCCCCAAAGTAGTTCCCAGGGGAACCAGCAGCAAGGTTCTCAGCCTCCCCCACCCCCAAAGCAGAATGGGGCCCGACAGGTAAGCCTGTTCCAAAGGGGCCCTTCAATTGTTACAAATGTGGCGAGCCTGGGCACATATCCAGTGACCCCAAGTGTCGCCTGTTTAGAAAACCCGCACCCACTGGTGCTCCGCCCCGTCAAGTGACTAGTGTTCACTTAGGAGAAGAAGTGATGGTCCCGGGGGGTGGAGATCCCGTTCAGATGACCCTAGTCTCGCTAGGAGACAGTGAGATGATCCCTACGAACTACCTGCCCTCTAACACTAAGAAATATGGGCAGATGGTGATCATCAATGGCAAGGAAGCTGAGGCTCTTCGAGACACAGGAGCCAGGGTGACTGCAGTGAGGCAGCACCTGGTGTCTCAAGAGCAGGTTGTACCCCATGCCTACTGTAGGGTTATCAACGCTGATAATTCTGAGAGTCAGTGTCCGATGGCTCAAGTTCCCTTCGAGTAGGGGGGGGTCTCTGGTACTCTGCAGGTCTGTGTAAGAAAAACCATGCCTGTTGACTGTTTGCTAGGGAATGACTTGGAGCTCTCCCCTTGGAAAAAGGTGGAGAAAACGACTCACCTGCGGATGGTGGGTCTGCCTGACTGGGCGTGCGTGACCACCCGGTCAATGACAGCCAGTAGGGGTGATCAAGAGGTCCTGGGGCCTGAAGGAGAGGCCCAGGAACCGGCCTTAGGGAGAGGGCGCAGGGGGCGCGGGAAACCGGCCCCTGAGGTTCCCACGGTCCAGGAGGAAGCAGACCTTGAGGGGGATGCCCTGGAGCCTACAGGGGAACAGATTGCCGAACTGGGGGACCTGCCTGAGCTGACCCATTGGCAGCAAGAAGGAGGACCCTCCAGGGAGGAATTCTGCAAGGAGCAGAAAGAATGCCCCTCTCTCATGGGTATGCGGCAGCAGGCTGCAGACCAGGCCAATGGTGTTCAGGCCAAAACACATTACGTGTACTGGGAGAACGACCTCCTGTATTCAGAGCCTAAGGCTGCTGAACCTGGGTCAGCCCCTGTGCTGGTGGTACCCCAGAAGTTCAGAGCCTTCCTACTGGGTCTGGCTCATGATGTGCCTTTAGCAGGAGATTTGGGGATGGACAAGACCTATGACAGGCTTGTCACCCACTTTTACTGGCCCCAAATGCATAAGAGTTCAGACGCTCATTGCAGAACCTGTCCGACTTGCCAGGCAAGTGGGAAGACCGGAGGGAAGAAGAAGGCTCCCCTCCAACCCTTCCCTGTGGTCGGTACGCCATTCCAGCGAGTGGGTATTGACATTGTTGGGCCTCTGGACCCCAAGACAGCCATGGGCAACAGGTTCATCCTGGTCTTGGTGGACCATGCCACCCGGTACCCTGAAGCCATCCCTCTGAGGACAGTGACGGCCCCCGTGGTGGGACGTGCACTGATGGGAATTTTCTCACGAGTAGGATTCCCTCTAGAGGTGGTGAGCGACAGGGGGACCAACTTCATATCCAAGTATATGAAGTCCCTTTGGCAAGAGTGTGGCGTAACGTATAAGTTCACCACGCCTTACCATCCCCAAGGTAACGGGTTGGTTGAGAGATTCAACCGAACCCTGAAGGGCATGATCATGGGCCTAGAAGGTCTGATGAGGCGTAAGTGGGACGTCCTCTTACCATGCCTACTCTTTGCATATCGCGAGGTACCCCAGAAGTCCCTAGGGTTCAGCCCCTTTGAGCTACTGTACGGTCACCCCGTGAGAGGACCACTGAGTTTGGTAAAGGAAGGCTGGGAGCAATCTCCCAGGAAACCTCCCCAGAATGTATATAGCTACATGCTGGCCTTCAGAAACCAGACCAGGCGCTTCAGACAACTTGCCGAGGCAAATCTGGAAGCCAGCCAGGAAGAGATGAAGCGGTGGTACGACCAGAATGCCACTCTGGTCGAGCTTCAGCCTGGACAAGAGGTGTATGTCCTGGCCCCAGTGGAGCCCTGTGCCCTTCAGGATAAGTGGACAGGCCCATTCGAGGTTGTGGAGCGCAAGAGCCCCGTGACATACTTGGTGGACATGAAGACGCCCAGGAACCCTTTGCGGGTCCTACATGTCAACCGCCTCAAGCCCCACTTGCGAAGGTCCGAAGTGGGCATGTTGTTGGCAACTGATGACGGAATGGAGGAGGAGTCGGAGCCTCTCCCTGACCTCTTAGTGGCCTGTGAGAAAGACGGGTCAGTGGATGGAGTTAACCTCTCACCCACCCTGACCCCCGAACAACAGGAAGACTGCCGCCAGCTGCTGGGGCAGTTTCCAGATCTGTTCTCCCTGGTTCCGAGTGTCACAGATTGGTGCGTCCATGATGTGGACACTGGAGACAGCTTACCTGTGAAGCATAAGGCTTACAGGGTGACTGACAGGGTCCGGGCCTGCATCAAGGAGGAGGTCTCCAAGATGCTTGCCCTGGGGGTGATTGAGTCTTCCAGTAGTCCGTGGTCCAGCCCCGTGGTCTTGGTTCCGAAGGCTGCTGCGCCGGGAGCCACACCCGAACTCCGGTTCTGTGTGGACTACAGAGGACTCAATTCAGTTACGAAGACTGACGCGCACCCCATCCCCAGAGCTGATGAGCTCATTGATCGGCTAGGGGCTGCCCGGTTCCTCAGCACGTTTGATTTAACGTCTGGGTACTGGCAGATCGCCTTGACCGATGGGGCAAAGGAGAGGTCGGCATTCTCTACACCAGATGGGCATTTCCAGTTCCGGGTTATGCCATTTGGAATGAAGAATGCCCCTGCCACCTTTCAGAGATTGGTCAACCAGGTGTTGGCTGGGCTGGACGAGTTCAGTGCCGCCTACCTGGATGACATCGCGGTGTTCAGTGGCACCTGGTCAGAACACCTGCGACACCTCTGGGAAGTGTTGATGGCTCTGCGCAGAGCAGGCCTCACAATCAAGGCAAGCAAGCGCCAGATTGGGCAGGGTTCGGTGGTGTACTTGGGACACCAAGTTGGGAGTGGCAAGGTAGCACCCTTGCAACCCAAAATTGAGACCATCCTGGCTTGGGAACCCCCCAAGACCCAGACTGCAGTGAGAGCCTTCCTGGGGCTCACTGGGTATTACAGGAGGTTTGTCAAGGGCTATGGCACGATCGTGACCCCCTTGACAGAGCTGACTTCGAAGAAGCAGCCCAGGAATGTGATTTGGACTGACACCTGTCAGAAGGCTTTTGACACCCTGAAGACTGCCATGTGCACGGCGCCCATGCTCCTGGCTCCTGATTTCTCCAAGGAATTCATAGTGCAAACAGACGCTTCAGAGCATGGTGTAGGGGCCGTTCTTTCACAGATGACTGAGGAGGGCTTTGACCAACCCGTAGCCTTCATAAGTAGGAGGTTACTTCCATGGGAAAGTAGGTGGAGTGCAATAGAGCGTGAAGCATTTGCTGTGGTCTGGGCGCTGAAGAAGCTAAGACCCTACTTGTTTGGGTCTCACTTCCGAGTTCAGACGGACCACAGGCCCCTCAGATGGTTGATGCAAATGAGGGGTGAGAACCCGAAACTGTTGAGGTGGTCCATTTCTCTACAGAGTATGGACTTTACGGTGGAACACCGCCCTGGCACCGATCACGCCAACGCTGACGGTCTGTCCAGATTTTTCCGCCTTAGTGATGTGGAACTCCCTGGGGAAGGGTAGTTCCCCCCACATTTCAGCTGGAGGGGACACATGTTAGACCTGGCACCTTGGCGTGAGTCTCCCTTCCACTTTTTGCTGATGTGCCGCCGATGTTTTGCTGGTTTTCCGATACTCAGGGCACTGCGCCACGGCTGACCCGTGCCGCAGTGCAAGTGCTCCCTACTGTAAATTGTACATGCGATTGGTATCCATGATTGGTTCATTGGATTTACTGTTAGTCCCTAGTAAAGTGCACTAGGAGTGCCGGGGCTTGTAGATGCCAATACTGCTGGTGGGCCTGCAGCGCGGGTTGCGCCACCCACCGAAGCAGCCGTAAAGATGTGTCTGGGAACTGCGACCGCAGAACCCGCGTGCGGTCTCGTACTGTCACGCTAGCTGGGCAAGTGCACCCACTTGCCAGCCCCCGAACCTTCCCTTGACTACATATTAGTCACCCCTATGGTAGGCCTGCGGGCAGGGTGCGTTGTAGGTGTAAGGTAGGACAAGCCCTGATGTGTGTGGCATGTCCTAGTAGTGACTTACAACCAAAACCGTATTTCACTATTGAAGGCTACCTGCTCCATTAGGCCAGACTGAGCTGCTGGAGTTATTACACCCTATAATCCCAGCAGGCTCAAGGAGCATAGTAGCGCGTTGTGTTTAGTATGCCTGAACTCAGGATGATAAAATATTTCTTTTAGTAAAGTTTATTTTAGTATCCTGGGTTTGCAAATGCTACTTTTAGAAAGTTAGCCTTTGCTTGCCTAACCATTTCAGCCCGCCTCTGCTGGTATGTGTATCTGACTGTCTGGGACGTGTGAGTGACAGGGCTGGGAGGATGACAGGTGGTGAATGCGCAGATTACACCTTAGTGGGAGGTAGGAGTGGCTCTTGACTCTGGATCTTGCTGTGCTCTGCCACCACAATGCTGGCTCCACCCTCCTGGGGAGCGTCGGATGACTCAGCCGACACCTGGCCCAGGAAGGGCGAAGCCCCATCAACAAGGTACTCTGGCTGCCCCTGTCCGCACAATGCTGGCTCCACCTCCTGTGGGGCGTCTGATGCGCCTGCCCCTCACACTGAAAGCAGAAGCCGGAGTACACCCGCCAGGGTACTCAAGGACTGAGAGTGGCTATGCAGAGGCCCCCCTGGCCTGCGAGAACAAAAGAAATGCCATATAAAAGAAGGAGCCCTGCTCCTTAGAAATTAGATCCTGTTTGGGCTACAGAAGGAACTCTGCCCGACGAGAAGGACCGTGAGGGACAAGGAAGGGTGCTGACTCTTGCCTGTGTCTGGTGCCTTGCTGCCGAAGGAGAGGAAAAAGGAAAGACTACGAAAAGACTTTTGCTTTACAAAACTTTGTGCCGAACTCTGCTAAAAGATCTCCAAGGGCTTGAAACTGAACTTGCCCCCTGACCAGCGCCCCAGGACCAGTGGGCGCTACACCCTGAAGAAAGCAACTGCGTGTGCTGCTCCTCGTGACAGTACCGACGGAGGAATCTCCTCCAAGGCAACAACATCCACCTGACCACCGTGACCGGGGCCCAGAGCAACAGCGAAAGCAAAGTGAGGACCAGCCGCCGCTGGCCCGAACACCGTGGCCGCAACTGCACCGGGAGCCCGAGAGCAAAGCGAAGGAGGACCCGTCCGGTCCGAGCTCTCGAGTTGACTGCGCAACGAGCAGCCAATCCACTTGCAAAGACGGACAGTCGCCCTGTGAGAGTCCCCTAGGTCGGTACCTTGCCCGACAGCCAGCTGTGAGCGCACAGCTGCACCGGCACTTGGCTGGGTACGTCCTGCACTTGAGGACCGTACTGCCGCTTGCCGCCACCACGCAACCGCCGCCTCCAGGGTCGGAGCGGACGACGAGGAAAGGACCCTGCCGCCACAGAAGACCGCTGCCCCGGATGACCCGTGAACTGCTCGGCTGAGAGCCGCAACGAACAGCGACCCCGGGAAGGCAACGCGACGTGGGACAGATCCCCTGGGAGCCGCCTGCTCCACAAGAACTGTGTTGAACTGGGCAGAAGGCCCTAAAGAACTCTTATTGCTAGAACGATCTGTGGCAACTTGAACTAAGTAACTTGGAACCGCTATTTGAAAGTCTGATAACTGTATTCATAAGCCTGCTTGAAGTCTATATAAAGATATATATTTTTACAGAATACAGTCTGGTCTCATTGTGTGGTGGGTTGGTTGTGACGGTATACTACTGCAAGTGTTTAACCCTATGTGCCCCAAAGATTAGCCTACGACTGCTTAAGCCACACTACCTAGAGGGTAAGCAGAGGTTGTCTGGAAGGTAACCCTCAGCCCTGACGAGGAAGAGAGAGTCCCTGCTTGTCGCTAGTGTTGCACTGCGCCAACTAGAGCCTCCCCCTTCCTACAGAAAACTATTCTTGAGAGACTAGGGATCAACAATGAGACCTATAGAATACGCCTCAGACAGATGAAAGAAGAGCCACAGGTGACCCAGAGAGCCCTCTCCTATTGTGTTCGGGATCTGTCCGATCGTTGGTTGAAGCCCCTGACCTCCACCAAGGAGGACATTATGGAGAAGGTGTACCTAGAACAGGTCCTGTCCTCCTTATACCCCCGTACTAAAATGGGTGCAGCAGCATACCGGGCTGACTTTTGAACGAGCAGTGGAAATTGCAGGCATGTTCAATTGAGCTCAGAAGCACCCTTGGAAACAACCCAGCGAAGGCACCTCTAAACCAACCAAAACACCTGCTCCCTGAAGACAGGACACTGTTACCCCGTTACCTGGCCCTCTGCCCGTCCCCATTCGGCCCTCATGCAATCCTGGGACCTAGTGTTTTGCATGTGGAGGTTTTGGTCATATCGCCAGGGTATGCCCCCAGGAGGAGGAGCCCATGGAGGTTAGCTCACTCGGTCCTACTATTGTAACTCTGCAGGAAAAAATCCCCCATTATCATACTGTGAGGGCCAAAGGGGAAAGCCGAGAAGCCTTATTGGACATGGGCTGCCTGCAGAGTGTGATACAACTCTCAGCTATAACCAGAGGTGTCACCCAAACCACTGGGACTGTCAACATACAGTTTGTGCACAGGGACAACAAGCGGTACCCCACCACAGATGTACAGCCCAACATGGACCCACCTATGTACTGGTTCCTTTGAGGGTGGGACTGATTCCCCGACTACCGTAGCCTTTAGTCTTGGGGTCCGACTACCCCTATCTTTCAATAATGGTGCCGGAGACAACCGTCAATAAGGAAGACTGGTGCACCCTTTTTGCACGTACCTTGTCTTGCCTATACCCAAGGGAAACCCCAGAAGAGTGGGAAACAAATGAAGAGAGAGAAAAGGGACTGGACCAGAGTTGCCTTGACTCAGAGAAAGGAGGAAGCTATGTGGCAGTACGACAGGGGCTTCTTTGCCACACAGAGGGAAGATCCCACCCTGAGGGAAGCCTGGAACAAGGCCACAGACGAGGAAGACCCTGAACAAGTAGGTCCCCAGTTCGTTCTGAGGAGGGGGTTAGTATACAGAAAAGGAGGGAAAGGTCTGCCACTACAGTTATTGGTTCCCCAAGCCAACAGAGAAAAGTTGATGTTTCTGGCACATAGCCACCTTTTGGGGGTCACTTTGGGGAGCAAAAAACAGAAAAAGTAATTCTAGAAAAATTATTTTGGCCCAGTATATACCAACAGATCCGTAGATTTTGCAAGGAATGTCCCGTTTGTTAAAAAAATAGCAGATACACACCTGCCAGGGCCCCCTTACAACCCCTGCACATCATTAGCGAGCTCTTCTCCCGATTTGGGATGGACATAATCGGACCCTGTTTCCCTCTTGAAGTGATTGCAGGTATGTTTTGGTGCTGGTAGATTATTCCACCACTTCCCGGAGGCGGTCGCCCTGAGACATCCAAATGCACTACACGTAGCAAAGGCCATGATAACTATTAGGGGTGGGGGAAATGTACGTAGTCGCGCTACGCGAAGCTCTACAAAACTGTAAAAAATCTCTGTGGGCATGCAAAAGTTCCACGAACACGCGAAATTGCTTGTTCCGCCCGTTCGAGGTGCTTTTTTCCTGTTTGCGAACACTGTTTGCGTGCTCTTGGAGAAATATCTTGTGAACAAGCATTTTGAAAGCGCGAACAAGCAAAAAATTCAGCGAAGGCTCGGATCGCTAAATTTTTGACAATTCCGCATTCTCCTCGGAACACAAATTCTGCAAATTCCCCGAGCGGACCGGAATTTACCTACCAGGCCTAGTAAATATCTTTTTCAGAGTGGGGTTTCCCCGTGAAATCATAACGGAACAGTGACCACCCTTTGTATCTAAACTCATGAAGCAGGTCTGCTTGCAGTTTAAATATCAAAGAAATCCGTATAGTGGCCTATCACCCCCAAACCAACGGGCTAGTCAAAAGGTATAATGCCACCCTAAAAACACTCCTAGATCTAGAAACCCAATGGTCGGAGACATGTTTCCCTTGCCCTGTTTGCAATACGGTGTAGGCCTCAGAAAAAGCACAGGATACTCCCTGTTTGAGCTGTTGTAAGGCCGACCTCCCGGTATCCTGCTAGACATGGTGAAGGAGGAATGGGAGGAGGAACCAGAAGGGACCAAACCTCTCCCAGAGTATGTCCTAATCCTAAAGACTCACCTCCCTGAAATATGAAGCATCTGTAGAACCCATATGGAACAGGCACAAGAAGCCCAGAAGCGTCATTACGACCCTCAACACGTTGCAGAAAGTTCAAAACGCCGCCGCCCGCCTTCTGACTGGCACACCTGCAAGATCCTCTGCCAAGCCAGCTCTCAAGTCTCTCCACTGGCTCCCAGTCAGAGAAAGGGTCGCCTTCAAGGCTCTCTGTCTGGCCCACAAAACCCTTAACAATAACGGCACCCCCTTCTCAAGGAATTCATAATCCCTTACAAGGCGGAAAGAGACCTCCGGTCCAGCGGAGAAAATTTCATTACAGTCCCCAGAGTCAAAAAAGCCAGGGCCGGTGGCCGCCGCTTCTCGGTCCACACGGCCAAACACTGGAACAACCTCCCACGAAGACTGAGGACAGAATCGAATCTCCTCCAGTTCAGGAAATCATTAAAGACTCTCCTTTTTCCTCAACCATAATTCCTTAGACTGCTGAAACCCCCGGAGATGCAGGTTAGCGCTGGGATGCTCTTGGGTTACTACGCGCTTTACAAAACCTTTAAATAAAATAAATAAATAAAAACACCCGAGAACATGCCTTGCACGTTGGTGACTTTGACTTGCTCATGAAGCCTACCTCAGACCACAAACTCCTAGGGCAATTGTAGGACCCTTTTCGGGTTGTGGAGATAGTCACTCCAGTGACATATCACCTTGAGATGGACCCCGAGAAAAAACCCATTACCCAAAAATTCCACATTCATTTGTTAAAGAAATGGGAAGGGGAATTACTGCATACAGTGGCCATAACAAAGAGCCCCCCTCATATAACCAAAGTATAGATCCAGACTCTCCAAAGACCAGAAAGATACCCAAAACCACAGGTCATGGCCCCTACAAACCGTGTTCTCCTCCACACCTGGGAATACCAATCTGATTGAGCATGCCATCATCACACAACCAGGGAAGATAGTGAAACAATACCCTTACCTCCTCCCGGAGTCCAAAAGGCGGGCTGCTGAGGCGGAGATACAACAGGGGCTTTATACAGAGGTGATAGAACCATCGATCAGTGAGTTGAACTCCCCCATAGTGTTAATGCCAAAACCGGATGTGTCCACCCGGTTTTGCATAGATTTTTTGGAGGTAAATATGATATCACAATTCGACACCTACCCACTACCACAGGTTGACAAAATGATTGAGAGGCTGGGAAAAGCCCGTTATAACAGAATGTTAGACTTGAGTAAGGGGTATTGGCAGGTGCCCTTAAGAAAGCAAGACAGGGAGAAGACCGCTTTTTCAACCCCATGGGGTTTATACCAGTTCACCAGTTTGGGTTGCATGGGGCCCTGGCTACTTTTCAGAGGTTAATGAACACAATACTTAGACCCTGAGCCGACTATGCGGCAGCCTATATTGACGATATTGTGATATGCAGCACAACGTGAGAACAGCATCTCAACCACCTCACTGCTGTCGTCGGAACCCTGAAAGATAGTGGCTTAACCATTAACCCCGCCAAAAGTAGATTGCCAGCTATGTCTGTAAAGTATTTAGGGTGTCCCCTTGGGGCGGGACTTATCAAACCCCAGAAAGAGAAATTAACTGCCATAGCTGACATTCTTTTTCCCCCAACCAAAATGGACCTCAGAGCGTTTCTAGGCATCCTGAGCTACTATATGAGGTTTATTCCTGACTTTTCCCAAAAGGCAGCCCCCTTGACGGACCTCCTACAGAAAAACGTGAACACTGAAAAAGTATTGCATTGTCCCGCGGCTACACACTTGGCCGCCTTTGGAATCTTAAAACAACCATCACCTCCAAACCTGTGTTGCTTAGCCCGGATTATGGGAAACCATTTATTTTACAGATGGATGCCTCGGACCAAGGACTAGGTGCCGTCCTGTCCCAAACTGATACCCAGGGGCAAGAAAAACCCATACTATATATAAGCCGAAAGATTTTGCCCAGGGAAACAAGATATTCAGTGATTGAAAAAGAAACCTTGGCATAAAATGGGCAATTGAGACCTTTCGCCACTATTTAGAAGGGCAAGAGTTTACCCTGTATACTGACCATGCCCCATTGGAATGGCTCTCCTGCAACAAAGGCCACAACAACAGAATCATGGGATGGTTTTTGGCCCTACAACCTTTTCGGTTCACGACTCTTCACCGAAAAGGGTAGGAGCAATTAAACACAGATTATTTGTCCCGATACCCCCTTGATTCTTTTCTTGCGGGCAAGAAAGTTAGGGAAGGGGGATGTGAGGGGGCTGCCTCCAAAGCCTCCCGACCCCTCCTTACTTTTCTCCCTACGGGTTATACACAAGCAACTAACCGAACACAAAGACATCTTCCAGGTTGGAGACGGGGATCAATGGGAGGCAGGCGAGGCGGAGCCACCGCCATGTAAGGAAGACGTGGAAGTTCCAGCGGGTCGTCACAGATTGTAGGAGCAAGGAGTGGAGTTCCAGAGAGCAGCAGCGAGTACCATGTATAAGGAGAGTCCCGAGGAAGAAGGCCATCCCGAAGAGGCGATTGCAGACGTCGACCCCTTCATGGTCCAAGACACAGAAGAAGGAGCGGAAGCCTGGTCAGAAGAGTGGTTGATGCCCCCGGAGGACACCTACGAGCCGCCGCAATTCAGGAGGGTTGCAGCTGTGGCGGTACATGAAGCGGGAGGGAGGAGGGAGTGAGGCGAGGGTATCGATGGGGTGCACAGCGTCACCGGGAACTGTAAATATACTCGCACCTCTGTATGTTTCCCGCACTGACCATCCCCGTTCCCTATGCACAAACCCTTGTCCCTTTTTGAGCACGTCTTATCTCTACTTTCTAAAGCCGGGACTCCAAAGTAAAAGGAGTCTGTGGGACAGCGTATTCTTCTCACTGCAGGTGGCAATCTAATGTTTCTTGGTTTCTCTTGAGCGCAACAAGCCTGCTTTTTGCCCTATGATATGGGGGTATCCTGCTCTGAAACGTTGGAGCGTTCTATCCTTATAAGCTTGTAAACAACAGACGCTCATAGCGCCCCGTTTGTTTCTTCTTTCTGAGTCTCCTGGGATGCCCCACCAAATCAAGAACCCAGAGCAGCGCGAGAGAAAGACCACCAACACAATCCCAGAGGAACTGAAAACGGATCCCACATCCTGTTAAGCTGGGCCCTGTTGGGCTTTTTGACTGTCTTAAATAAAAACCCGGTCAAAATTGATCCCCGGATTCGGCCTCCTCGTTTTTCCTTCCACCCTCTGACAATGCACTTTTAACCACTCATTTAAACCACATTATACACCATTTCTTTCATTACTTGATAATACTTCAAAGTTTGTGAGCAAGTGACAGGTAAAACTGAATAATTAACAGAATGATTAGGGCCCAAATCTAAATTAGGTTTTGATTCCTGTCATTCCCTCTCTAGTCAATTCTCCGACTACTTCTTTACTACCGTTGTACATTTCTTCCAATTCTGTATTTTGCATCTCTTTATTTCTTATTATAGGAAAGATACCTACCTCCCACTTTAGCTGTAACCCTCTTGCAACATGCTTAGATAACCTGAAATACTAGGAACATCAATAGCAACAGAATTATTATAGGCAACACGGCCTTAGACAACCCTGATATCTAGAACGGCACCCAGTCGAACCAGCCATTGAACTACTCATCTGGAGCACCCCCCTCTTTCTTCATCTGTGTATGCAAATTATGCAAAGCCAATATAGCCTGAGTCAGATTTCCTTCATCTTCATCATTTGCTGGTATAAAAGTGCTACAAAAGGGGGTGGTGATGGACGGAGCATCTGAACCAATCAAACACTCGCACCCAAGCAACAGATCTGGGTTTAATCCATCACCGTTCTTTAGCCCACTCTGCCACCCCAGTTCAGACACATATATATGTTATAAAAGTGCAGCATGCGGAATTCATATTTCTACATACCCCTCCTTCGATTGCTGTCATCAAGTCCCAAGCTCTTCTTTAATTGCATTAAAGGCATCAGTAGCATTTATTGCTTTCATCAATCCTCACTGGGTCATTTGAACCCAGTGGGCAGTTGCTTTTGCTTGAAACATAGGTAAGACTCTCAAAAAATGTTTGGGCATCACTGAACAACCTATACTCTTTGGGCACATTCTACCACACTGAAGTTCCAAAGTGCTCAACCATCCCTTTTCTTCTGTGATGATGCAGCAAAGTTGATGCTTTACTCATGGAATGCAAATGCAAATATTGTATTTCTTTTGCGAGTATTTCCATAGATGGGGTATGCAAAGTCACCAGAGAGCAGATTCCCCTCCAGTTGGTGGGGGGGGGGGGGGGGGGGGGGGGGGGCGATGAGTGTGTATTTGAGCGACACACTGCCAGAAAAAATCCATAAGGATGGAGGTACCGCCCTGCATATCGGCATTGTAAATAGATGAGCTAGAACTGAGATTCAGTCCCAATTTGACAATCAGATTTCACTGAAAGCAAAGAGAAAATCTCATTAGTTTCACAGCCAGCTTAGGATGACATTTAGTTGCAGTCCATGTATATCTCTGTATGTTTTCATCCCATACTTGCTGACTTGATGCTTTTATATCATCAAATCTCAAATGACTTTCTGTTTCTGTGCCATTCCATAAAGATATGGCCCTACATGAAAATCTAGGTCCAGTAAGCCATTTATTATTGGTATGTACTGATGCCTCAATACTTAATACTGGTCTGGCTGCACAATCTGGGGGCAGTGGTTTGGCGGTATAAATATTACAGGTGGATGGTGGATTAGATCTCCCTAGAATACATTGTTCCAATACTGCTTCCTCCCAATTTACATAGCTATATTTCTGCCCTGCTCCCTTCATTTTGGATATCTCTTTCATTATCTCTGTTTTATCTGTCAGAATTTGTAAAATTTCACAGTTGTATCAAATTTAGTTGTATTAAGTCGGGCAGTCATAGGACTAACATGAGTTGGCTGTAACAGTGCTTTTATCCTACAAAAGAAAAGGTGCAATAAACACTTTGTTATTTTAGCATGCACTTCTTTAGGGTACACTAAAGGTGGTGTTTCTATGGCATGGGGAATAAGAGAACATATATAACAACTATCTTTTTGTGTATTGGTACCTATATCATTCATGCTCTTGTTCAAAAAATTATCAAACAAAGAATCATGCAAAGGATGTTTATCTGTTTAATTGAAAACAACTCTACGAAAGCGTAATACTTCTTACCTATGGGTTTGGTCTTTTGCACCTACATAACACATACTACAATAGCAAGTTATCAGAGTAATAATAATAACCACTGAACTCATTATTATACTATGAATAATATAATGTAACTGTGTCTTCCTTGTGTCATTTATTCTTGGACCTTTGCCTCCTCCCCTCTCTGCTGGAGTGAGGCCAAAAATTGAATAAGATCTGTTAGGGGCACCCAGTTCTCCTTCCGCTCCACTTTTACTGCTGTTGGCGTGATCTGCGTTACTTGGGACCTAGAAACTTGGGGTCTTTCCATGTTCTCACAAAGTTCCACACAAAGACAAGAACTGATGCTGATGGCTGTAGACAAGGGCAGGGCTGGTGCTGTACTATCGGCCTGTTGCAGCTGAACCTGTTTAGAATAAACCTGTACAGCTTTTCTTAAGGCAGACATTTATGCATTCATTTCTTGCCAAATACCTTCTGATGCAGACTTAGGGATCCATTAGGATGACGGGCGAACATCGTCCGCCCGTCACCCTATCGGAGAACGGGACCGCCCGCCATAAGGGCGGGGGTCCCGTGGGGGGAATTAGGATGTGCCCGCCACTGTAGCGGGCACATCCTGTAGTTTAAGCTTTGTGGCGGGCGTTGCACTCTGCACCGCCCGCCACAATGCTAAAAATGCTTTTGCGCATTTGCATATGCAAAGCGGCAGGCACCGCGCGGTGCCTGCCGCCTTGCATATGCAAATGTGGGGGTACCAAAGGAACCCCCCATGTCCCCATCCACCTCTGTCATCACCTGGGGGCCCCGCAGGGGACCCCCGCAGCAATTGCCACCTGCCTTTCCGTAGCGCATTGCCGCCGCGGAAAGGCCTCTGCATATAGCCATTGTAATATGGCTGGCGGTGTCCATTGGACACCGCCACCATATTGATCTATTACCACCGCGGTCGCAAGGCGACCGCGGCGGTAAAGCGGCGGACAGTCTTTCCATCCGCTGCTGTCCCCTCCGCCCTCCTAATCTGGCGGGGGGGGAATCAGGACATGGATGTCGGGCGGATTGCCTCCGCCAGGCCGGCGGTGGCCACCGCCAGCCTGGCGGAGGCAATCCGCCCGACATCATAATGGGCCCCCTAGCATCAGAATGAATAATTTGATTTTGTTTAAAGGAAAAATTTAAATGCCTAACTGTTACGACTTGGTGAGGGGTCAAATGATGATCCTCTGAAGGCACATTTCTCAATGTATACAGAGCAAGGGGAAGGCAGTAAAGCCAATTCTTTTTCAGTGTCTCACACATTTTAAGCACTTTGCTTTTCAATAACCCATTCATCCTTTTAACAATTCCATTACTCTCTGGGTGGTAAACTGAGGTAAAGTGATGTCCCACTCCTAATAATTTAGGAATTTCGCTGCCTGTTCAGAATCACACCTGGAGCAGGGTCCCTCTTCAATCCATTGTGAAAATGGATACACCACTACTAACAAGTACCTATAGCTGATACATTTTTGTATCATATCTACAAAGTCTATTTGTAATTCTATGAAAGGACCTGTTGGACTTGGAATGGAGGATGGAGACATTTTATTAACCTCTTATTAGAGAACCAATAACACATGTGGCATGCAGCTAGGAACATCAACTAATGGTCCTAGATTAGGGATGAACCAGCTTTTATTTAATTCATCCATCATTACTCTTTTAGAATTGTGTGTTGGTAAATGAACTTGTTGAAGGGCTGTTAGAAGTAGTGACTGAGGCATTATAACTTTACCTGAAGTTGCTCATCTATAAAGGAGATTTGGAAATCCAGTCACTCCCCCCTTAATTTCCAGAGATCTTTCTCATGTTATTGCTGCTTTTTAAATGCCTAATAATGCCTCTGTAGAAATATTCTCATAGTGCTTTATCTCATCTTCATCATCTGCAACTAAAGTGTGCATACTGCATGTTTTCATTGCATATATACTAGCTTCCTTTCCTGCTGTATATGCAGCTTCATTTCCCTTAGACACCAAATCTGTTCCTTTTGTATGTGCCTGGTACTTAACCACTGTTACTTGATATGGTATTTGCAATGCAACAGTAAGGTCAGCTAAAAGATGTTGGTGCGCTACTGATGTCCCATTAGATTTTAGAAATCCTCGAGGTTCCCATCACTTCCGCCCTGAGTGGACTGTGAAAGCTACATATGCTGATACAGTGTATATCGTTAGTGGCTGACCCTGACAAGCCTATGGTGCCGTTATTAATGCTTTTAATTCAGCCACTTGGGCTGAGTCTTGGCATGGTAAGGCTAAGAGGTGCAATTTGTGTAAGGTATAATCAGAAGGAGTACCAATAGCCTCAACAACAACTGCACCTGTATGTCTTTTGCCTGTCTCCTGATCTATCCATGAGGAACCATAAATAAACAATTGTCGGCCATCAGGCAAGGGGTCCTCATGTGCCAGGTGATCGTCCTCCTCTAATGTTACAATACAGTTATGATCAGTGAGCTCTATTAGGTGCACAAAAAAAGTTGCAGGATTGACTGAGTGTACTTGCTAAATGCAGATAGAAGGGCTTGACAGTTTTACTTCATAACCTGTCGCTCTTTGAGTGGTCAGTGTACTTTTATTTTTCTGCAGCACAGCAAATGGAGAGTGTTCAACATACAGTCTTATAGGACATCCTGCTGTCATAAGAATATCTTTTCTACTGCAAAAGCTGCTGCTGCAAGTGCTCAGCCACAAAGAAAGTGACCTTTCATTACTGGATCTTATAGCCCACTAAAATAGTCAGGTATATTCTGTGTTCTCAGGCCAGGGTTACAAAAAATCAGGACCTTCCAAATTCCTCCATCATTATCTGATGCCACCAGAGCGCCCCACCTACCGGATATTTCCATGCACTCAAGGTAAAGGGTATTCACATCTCATCACCACCAGCTTGCCTCCTGAAAATGAGTCTAGGTGGCAAATTAATCCATCTCCCTAAAAGTATTTCCTCTGTCTTCAAAACCGTAAGTACTGCATCTGCTGGCAATTTAAAATGCACTGGCTCTGCCCTTCCAACCACATTTTTCTCTGTCCATTTGCCCTGGTATTTCACATGCCAAGGAAAACCTTATTGTCATGTTTAATTGAGACATGATATCCCTTCCTAATAAAATTGCTGGTGTATTTGGAGAATAAAGGAGACGCTCCCACGTCTGCACTCCTGCTACCTCTATGGGCACGTGTGTTGTGTATGGATTGCACTGAACTTCACCAGAGAAGCCCTGAGAAAAGCCTGAGTAATGTATTCTTGGAGACACATAAGAGGTTCTTTGGAGAAGGTACAGCTTGTTACCCCACCCAATCTGTCACTAGTTTGTGTACTGGAAATCCATTTTCGCTTGTAAATTATACTTATACTCGGCCGCCTCAATTTACAGAAGTGAAAGGAGTATTTGGTTTTGGTTATCCGGGACCATGCCTATACCATAGAAAGCAATAAATATTACGACAATTTCTATATGAAGAAAAAGAATGTTACATTGGTGGGCTGACATTACAAGGAATTGATAGTTACCCAAGAGGTTGGCTATTATCCCACTTGCTGCCCCATTATGATTACCATTGAGACTTCACTATGTATAAATTGCTCAGCAATAGTCCTGTACAAACATACGATCCCCTTGGTGAATAACGAGGATCCAAGGACTTTTGGAATGAACTCTAGGTATGCAGCAGTAGATTATGAGGGACCGATTTATGCACACCCAGGGTTTTTCTTTTTGTCTAATAGGACGTATTCTTATGTCCACAGTGGTACAGATTACATAGCTTTTGGAATGGTATTGCCCTTTGGTGTACCTTGTAAATATGCCAAGCCCAACATACGATGGGTTAAAAAGGCTTTGGAAAAAGAATTCTGTGAGGGAGTGACCGAAATAGAAGTCAATAATTACAGTATTGGGATCACTTTTGGATACATCCTTTCTTCTATTTTCACTGAGGGTGGTACCTCTATGGCCAGGGGAAAGAAGGCTAGAGAATTTTTTTGATGTAAGCTGCACATTTTATCTAATACCACAGTAGCAGCTTTGTGTGACATCACCACTCAGTTGGACAGTATGCAGATATATTCGGAACAGACCAGATATGCAGTTGATTTTATTCTAGCTAAGCGTGGCGGTGTATGCATGGTAGTGGACGATCAATGTGTGGTCAGGATCAATGATTATTATCAAACACATTTTAGATATCCTGAAAACATAAAAGGAATGAAAAGTGGGAATTGGATTTGTTCTGTTTTTGGCAGCTGGGGCTGGATTCTTCAAAAAGTAATTTATAGGATTGTGTTATTGGAGCTCTGCTGTGCTCTTATTCAGTGTCTTCCCCTCTGTGGCTCCTATTGTACCACTATTCTCACCTCTAAAGAAGATATCAATTTATGGCACAAATGCTGCTATAATGATTCAAAAGGAGATTGACGATCTGATGAATTTCGATGAGGGAATTTTCTAGAATTCCTCCCTCCTTACCATTTCATTTCCTGATGTTGATAGTATGAAGTGCTGATTACTGTTTATTAATGAGATTTCTTGTTACTGTTTGATGTTGTGTTTTTTCTTGTTACTGTTAGAAAATGTTTTAGCTCATGCTAAAAGGAGGGTATTTTAGAATAGAAATTGTTTATGCTTACGCAGTGCTCAATGTATGTTAGCATTCGCTGCGCTCTTTTCTATTTGGGCACCAGTTTAGGCTGTTCAAACCTGATCTAGTTCAATTCTGAGAAATGTTCCTTTTAAGTTTTGTTTCTTCACTTTATTTTGTTCCAGCAATGAGCACACTGTTCATGTCAGCACATAGCTTTCTCACTAGATAGAGGTCCTCTCCCCCTAGTCTGGTGGCAGGCTCTGGATGGTACCACCTTGGGCTATATTACTTTGGGTAAGATATGAGCTCTGAAACCGTTTTTTTCTGTGTTTCTCTGTATAACTGCACCTGTTTGGAAAATTCCATTGTGGGCGTGTTTTCACCCGGTACCGAACCGTACAAAATGTATCTTTATGCTTGTCGATTTCGGTTCCCTCTGTAGCACTCCTAGCGACTGGGCAGATGGGGCACCACTCTGAGTGTATATGAATAAAGCAGTGTTTGGTTTGTATTCTCTACTGTCTGAACAACTCTTCAATTAGTATGGAAGGCTGAAAGGTGGTCATTAGTGACCCGGTGGCCCTTATCAGGTTACTTCCTCCACTAGACAGAGGAAAAAGACTTTCATGCTGACGTGAGACGCTGATGTTCCTGCACACAGATACTCCAGCACACAGTGGTCTGACATCCCTCGTGAGGTGTCCATCTCGAGGCCAAGATGGGGTCCTTCATTCTTTCATACCAGGTAATGGGGTTGGTTACATCCTAGGGGGATTCTTGGCTATACACATACATGCAGGCCAAAATTATGCAACTGACAGTGTAGGCTAAGAACAAGGGTGCACTGGTATAATATCAGGTAAATTCCATTAGCATACTCTCACACTCAACTTTAAGTAGTCACACTGCCCCAGGGCCACGTTCAATCACTTGGGTGTCTTGTGTTTCTTAATGGATCCAAAATGCTTTATTCAATCAATGCTCTTCATCAAAAGCAGTCAACGCAGCCCAGCCAGCGCATTCCGTCCCTGCCGACATCATCAGGGCTAAAAATCAAAACATAAGTATCAATCCTATGAAGTTGGCTTTATAATTTACGTATTTACAAACATACAACATAATTTCCAATAATACAACAAATTGCACAAAATCCCCCCACAAGACTCCCTGCCTATATACACTCTACTGTGGACATTCTGTCCAATAATATCTTAGCGACATATCAAAACGGTTTTTATTTTTTCTTGATACCCCCCTATTTATGCATGATCAACATCTCTAAATATTGATGTGCTTTCTCCCCAGAAAAGACAAATCAAGGATGGACTTTTACAGGCTCCTTTCCTCCTAAAATTGGAACATACATACATGATGGGTACATCTAGCTAGAGTCTACATCATAAGAGTACGTATTTGTACTGTCATGTATCTATATACCTGCATATATCTATTGTTTTAAAACTATGGTAGAAATCTACCATCCTTTTGTTCTGTTGCTGATTATAATCATTTATATCTGTTTCTGTTCTATGGTTGTTGAAGGACACATATTTTACATTTGAATCCCGCTGGCTTAAATGCATATTTAAAATGTCTCCATCGTTTATTCTGTGTATCTCTCTCAGACAAAGTGAGCACGAGTGACTGAGCGAGAAGTACTGTACTGTTTCCACGATCCCTGAGGGGTCAGGGTTGTCATGTTCGATAGTTGCCAGAAACTATTCTCTCCTTGGTAAGAGGGGTTCATAGTGGCACTGTGAACTAGCTGGTATACAGGCAAACATAACTGGTGGTGTGTCTGGAATCAACCTGGACAGCTATCCTACAGTTTGTGGTGTCTTGACGTGCAGATCCTATATAGATTTATAGGAACTACATGACATGGCGTCGCCAACGTTGGTTGGGTTCTTAATTAACGGTCAAATCTGATTAGTTCAGTCGTGCTGTTCTCAGAAACCCCTACTTATATTATTCCAGAGATGTCTGGAGTGGGGAGGGAAAATTTGCCACAGCTGAGTAGGCAGATCATATGTATTGGCTGTAGTTTTATTCAAGCTTGAAGGATAATAGTTCCCCATTGTGCATAAAACCTTATATCAGTTTTCTTGAAACTCTTTCAAGAATGTCTATTGAAGAGAACGCTGCTTTAAAAGCAAATACAGCAGGGGGATGAGGAACAAGAAGGTGCTATAAACATTTCAGAAAATGTCAGAACTGCCATTACATTAAAAGTAGCAGAATTTGGAGTCAGAGCAAGAGGTGGAACAGTAACCTTCGAGATTGAGGCACACAAGTTATACAGGACAGAGGTATTCTAGTCATGTCTCTTGACTTTATTATTCGCTTTTCTGATCTGTGGTCTGACCGTCCTTCCCTCTCTGAGATTTTGACGTGTATCAGTAACCTGATACCTGTCAGGTTTTTAAAATGTTATCATGATTCCTAAGGTTGTACCTCCTTCTGGAAGGCTCTTGTTGAGAGATCCACCCCTTGATTGTGATCTATTCTCTCTAGTCTTTTGTTGTTTATTATCCCATTTCTTTTTGAAAGAATCAGGTGCTTGTTTGGTGTCTGTCATCAATTCATGCAAAAACAGCACAGCCTTGCCAAAGGCGTTTTCACTCAAGTACTCCTACAAGTTAGATTAACAAAATATTCTGTATGCTCAAATTCCAGTAGTGGAGGATAGAATAATACCAAACATGGATTGCAGATTAGGAGTAATTCTGGCGGCACACAAGGGTCTGGGATCAGCACATGCAGGGATTACTTTACTGAAGAAAACAAACTTGGACCCACTGAACCTTGATAGCTACAGACCCATTACAAATGGACCTTTCTTGGGCAAACTGAGAGAAAGAGCAGTGTTCACCCAGATGTCACAATTCATTGAAGAGAATGACATACTTTCAGACTTCCAAACAGGATTCCGTCCGAGAAGAGGCAATGAATCTGCCCTACTTGCCATCTGGGATGACCTAAAGAATACAGTTGACCGCAACGGGGTTGCTGCGCTACTGCTCTTGGACCTCTCAGCTGCCTTGGACACGGTTGACCATGACACTCTGAAACAAAGACTTTATGAATCCGGCATAGAGGGAACTGCTCTAGACTGGATCGCGTCCTACCTTCAAAACAGAACTAATGTCATTCATACCCCACCTTTCTCATCCAAACTGTGCTCCACAAAAGCAGGGGTCCCTCAAGGTTGTATCATCTCGCCCATGCTTTTCAACATCTACATGAAGTCATTACCAGTACTGACCAATAAATTTCACCTCACGTGCTATAACTATGCAGATGACATGCAAATACTCCTTCAACTGGAATGCCGCAAAGACATTGGGAAATCACCAATTTTCAGCTGTCTCAGAGCTGTAGATCAGTGGATGACTCAGAGCCTTCTCAAATTGAATCCTTCAAAAACTGAAATACTCACGTGTGGCGATTGGAAACATTACAACCCGCTTGCCGCATAGCCTGATGAACTGGGATCACTTCCTAAAGTAAGAAACCTCTGACTGATCATCGACTCCAAGCTGCCGATGAATGCCCAAGTGGATAAACTAGCAAGATCAAGCTTTGCTACTATAAAAACGCTGCAACAAATTTTCCCTCATTTGGGATTTCCACACAAGGTCCAAGCTACCATCTACCTTGGTCTGCCCAAACTCGATTACACCAAAAGCCTCTACCACGGATCACCTTTAACAACAATGAAAAGACTACAATAGATTCAGAACTCGGCTGCCAGACTACTCTTGCATATCAAACCGTGAGACCACATCTCCCCTGCCTTGAAAGCCCTGCATTTACTGGTTGCCAGAAGATCCACGTTCAAGCTGCTTTGTATCACCCAAAAAGCAATACATGGAATAGGACCACTCTTCATCAGGAATAAAATCCCCAAACACATTCAACAAAGGAACCTCCGCTCTAAAGGAGAGTCTCACCTCAAAATCCCACCATACAAGAAAAAAAACATGGGTGACACATCCTTCTCTGTTCAAGCAGCTGAACTATGGAACTCTTTACCCCCCAACATAAGGTCCACCGACAACCACCTTATCTTCAGAAAACTACTCAAGATTTGGCTTCTTCCCCACATAAGCACCATACGCAAACAGAAATTTACAGCATGTCCCTCTGTATATAAGCATTTGTTTTTACTATAGATATGCACCTATGTTTGTGTATTAATTTTTATAAACATGTAAAATAATATGTTGTTAAGAGAAAAAACAATAATAAATAAATAATAATCATCTCTGGGCTACATGTCTATGTACCTTCCATGTACTTGGATCTGTGTGTCTGTTACTTTTCTCCTGAAAAAGCATATCCAATGCACTACCCTATTTCTCATCCTGTGCCTCTATCAATATCTTTAATCTACATATACTTACCTCCTTTATGTATCTATATACTTTCAATGTATTTATGGATCTATATATTTATCACGTTCTTCTAATTTAGCATTTCCAATGCGCTACCCTATATCTCAGCCTATACTTCACTCAATATATCTTCTAGCCCAACCTTCTGACTCATCTCAAACTTCTTTCTACTACTCCTAAACATCTATCAATACATCCTCTACATCCACTCTCTCATTTATCCTATACCCCATTCCACTCCTTTTTACTCGCCAAAATAACCTTTTCTAGACTCCCTCCTACTCTACCCCTCCTTGCATCATCTGACACCTATTTTTACTATGCTGATCCCCTAAAACAAACCTTTCTAAACTCTTCCCTCTGACTCCTCCCCTCCAAAACTAATTTTTACTCATCCAAAAGCCCCCTCCTACTGCTAAGACCTAAAAAAAAACCTTCACTCTTTTATCCCTCCACTGTCCTTTTCAATCAAAATTAACAGACTAACATGTTCACTTCTCAAATTCCATATTCAACTATACTAATATACTACCCAATTAACTGAATAACATATGCACTACTCAAATTACTTCATATTTATACTATACTAATTTTCAACACTAAACCTTTATGGGTTCCGTAGTGGCGTGCTACTCGCCAGAAAAGCGCTCCAACACCCTTCAGGGATAACAAGTGCTATATGAATGAAAATCTTTCTTCCCTTTTTATTCCTCTGCTATCCTTCTCACTCCAAGTAACTGACTAATATCCACCACTGATTTACTTCATATTTCACCACATTAATTCACAATTAATTCTTTATAGGCTTCCTGAATAGCGTGTGTCAATAAGCGCTATATAAATACAAACCTTTGTCCTCCTCTATCCTTCTCCTATCATTCCAAATCCAAATAACTAACTAACCTATCCACCACTTAAAATGTACTTGCTTGTTTCACTATACTAATTCAACACTAATCCTCTATGGGTCCCGGAGTAGCATGTTACTCACCGAAAAAGTGCTTCAACGGGTAGTAAGCGCTATATAAATGCAATTACAATACAATTACAATACAATACAATACTGAAACAACGCTAATGGTGGCCAGGTTTAACAAAACAGGCTAAAGCATTTGTCCTTAGGTGTGACATTTGTCAACAGATGAAGGGTTCCACTCTACGTCCATCGCAAATACCACTACTGATTTCAGACAGACTTCTTGTTTGTGTCTATTTGGACCACTGCGGCCCCCTACAAACTGATGGGGCTTACAAGTATATCTTGGTGACAGTTGATTCATGCTCTAGATTCCTGTGTGTTTGGCTCTAGTGTTAGGCCGATGGTCGCATTGTTATAAAGGAGTTGTGAGTCTTCATTGGGACATACAAAGTTGGCATATTACATTCTGACCGTGGCCGCGAATTTAAATCTCGGGCTTACAGGGAAGCTATGGGAAGTTTGAGTGTTGCACTGCAGTACTTGTAGGAAAGTAGGATCTGCTTCTTATGGTTACCCCTACTTTTTGCCTGGTGTTACACTACTTTGAGTAGACTAACTGGGATCCTGCTAATCAGGCCCCCAGTCTAGCTGCTTTCTCCTTAAAATGTTATGCCCTGTACTTTGGTACACTTCAGATTGGATACTGGGGTATCCTTATAAGTCCCTAGTATATGGTACACATGTACCAGGGTATAGGTACCCCAGAGGCCTCCCATGGACTGAAGCCTCTACTATGCCTCCCATGAGAAGCAGTGCAAAATGAAAGTACAGGTCTGCCATTGCAGCCTGTGTAAGCTTGTGCTTGCAGCACCTACTTTAGATGTAGGTTCACTATATCTATAGGTCACTACACTTAAAAACCTATAAGTCACCCCTATAGCAGGCCTTAACAATCCTGAAGGTAGGGTGCTAGGTTTTACATGAGAGGGTGCCCCTGTTTGAGCATAGCCCCTCAACAACCTTCGGAGACCATTCTTCTGGGTTGTCTGTGACTCAGCCAGACATATAGTTAGAGGTGCATTATAACAGCGCTGTAAATGCTATCTCGAAAACGGCTGAAACAAAACATGTTCTGTTTTGTATCAAACATCTTTGAATCATACCTCCACACTGGTAACCGGTGTTGGTATGATTCCACCCTTCTGAAGCAAGCTCCGTGGGGACATTGGTCATTCTGGTGCCAGCCTTCTCAAACCTGACGGCACAAAATGAATGCTGCCGACCTGAGACACATTTATGCTCTCCTGCTGCTGAGCCAAGCTCGAGCAGAGAAAGGCAGCACAATAGGCATCCTGTCAGAGGGAGGTGTGACCACCTCCCAGACAGGATTGAGTGTATTGGGGCTGGGTGGGTGCACTTCCAAAGTGCCTGAAAGTCTGCACCTGAGGCACATTTGGTGTCCCTGTGCATAGTCCAGGTCAAACCAGTTCTGGGAGCCCTCGGCTCCTGCTCTGGTGTGAAACTGGACAAAGGACATGGGAGTAACCTCCCCTAGGAGGGTCCCCAGAATCTGTGCAACCCTCTCCCGTGGGTACATAAGGGTTTATCTGGCTATAGGTCCTTAGATTTGACGTGAACAAGATTCTGAAACAAGAAATCACTTACCTTTGACCGTCTGGCCACTCTGGACTTCGCTGGACTTTGACCTGGTCCAACTTCATCTCCCTCTCAATCCAAAACATGTTCTGTGCCCTTGTACCATACAGTCTCTGTGCAGGACCTGTGGAGCATTAGGGACATCTGAAGAATCTCTCTTGGGAGGAAGGAGTCACTCCCCTGCATTGGCAGGCCCCGTAATGAAATTGACCAGTCTGCCTATCCTAAGCTCCTGCAGGCTTCGAAGGTTCCAGCAACACAGGAGGTGGGTTCCAAAGTTCCTTGAGGTTGATCAGCTGTCACTGAGTTTGAGCCCAGTATCCCACGTGGGGAGTGCATAACCCAAGTCCCTATGCACTGCATACTTTTGCAAGTTCATATGATTGTTGGTGATTCCTGAGCTTGTGAATTGAACTTTGTTTAGTCCTGACCCTGAGCAGTATTTCCACCAAAGAACTCTGGCCTCCTCACACCGACTGCTCCGTGGGCTGGTACTTTGTGATCTTGCTCGAGGTTCCCTTGAGACTCCTGGTCATTCGACCTGTGGGTCCTTTTGAGGGTCATATTGAATTCTGTTGGACTTCCCTGGTTGCTCCTGATGTGTCCTGACTCCCCATTGCTTGGTGAGTACCCTTGACCTTGCTGTCCACACCGTAACCTGCTTAACCTGCATGGTTCCTGTTGCCAAGGCTTGTTGGTTCTCCAGCCGGATACTGACCCCTCCGCACTCAACATCCTTCGTGGGACAGCTCGCATCCAGCTCATGGTCATTCTCTACGTTTCCGGAACCTCGTTGCTACAGAGTCAATTATCCCTTCTTCGCATCAGAAGCACCCAACATAGGTGGGAGTTTGTGTAACGAGCCCCTGGTCACTCTAAAATGGCCTACTCTATGTCCCCTCTGCTTTCAGGTTCATTCCATCACAAATCTACCATTGGATTCCTACGGGCACTTTCTTTGTTCCTGGCAGTAGCTCTTCTTTTAAGCCCTCCATTGAAAACAACTGCGGTTTTCGACACCACTTCAGACCTATGCACCTGGCTCCTCTGGGATAGGTAACTCGGGTACTCTGCTATCCACAGGTGGGGTGGCTCTTCTACCTCCTAAGTTCGAAAGGGTTTCCTCGAAGTCCACTGAGAAGGGTCCTTAACCTTTAAAATTGTAACAGCGACTTCCCCATAGGATTGTACGGATCTCGCGGTCATGTTAGCACACTGTACCCATCCCTGTGGGGTCCCTATTTAATCACCTTGGGTGGTTCCTTGAGGTCCCAGTGATTATATGTGTTCTAGACACTGTCTTGACTCCAGTCGTGGTTTTTATACCACTATTTTAGTATATGGTTTGGTCTCCTCCTGGAGCCCACTGTGTATTATGCTACTTACCACTGTTTCTTTGCTTAAGTATTGTGTGCTTTGGGTTGAAAATGGTTGTCTGTATTTTAGAGTGGGTGTATCAGAGGTAATATTAGGGTTGGAGGAGGTGCATCAGATTATCACATGGATGATGTCACCAGTGATGTCATCAGTGATGTCATTTGAGATGTCATCAGTGATGTCACTGACCATGTCATGAATGTGACATCATCAGCAGTACATTGCAGGGGAGCGAGTTATAGTAAGCTTAACTAGCTATAATGGACACATTTCTCTGGTTTTGTATGAGTGAACTGTCCAACTAACTATAACGTCCCTGAAACCTGTGTTTTTTTCAGTGAATTTGTAAGGTTTTTTAAATGCTAATTTATTCCTATATTGTCCCTGAAACCTGCAGTTTTTTTTCAGTGAATTTCTAAGGTTGTTTTAAATGCTAATTTCTAACTATGCCTAAAGAGGTAGCACATGTGCAGAAAGAGGAAGAAAGGCACAGAAAGAAGCAAGAGAAATGCAGAAAGAGGCAACATAAGTCCAGAAAGATGAAGAAAAGTGCAGAAAGAAGCAAGATATATGCAGAAAAAACCAACAGAGCTGCACTAAGAGGCCTTGTTGCAAAGTCATCCTGTGCCCTCAACTTTTTGCTGACTGGTACTGGTGGTAACTGACTCTGAATAACCAGTGATACAGTGAAAACACCTAGATACACTAGGGTATACTATGGATTGGCATGACCTCTCCTGTAAGGCCCTAGTACGTAATAGGGCAGGGGTGATTAAAACTACCTCTAATGCAGAGGTCGAGAAAGAGGCAGGAGAAGTGCAGAAAGAAGCTACAGAGGTGCAAAAAGAGGCAGGAGATTTGCAGAAAGAAGCAAGTGAAGGGCAGAAAGAAGCAAGAGCAGTGCAGAAAGAACCAACAGAGGTGCAAAAAATAACAGGAGGGGTGTAGAAAAAGGTACGAGAGGTGCGCAAAGAGGCAAGAGAGGTACAGAAAGAGGCAGGAGGGATACAGAAAGTAGGAAGAGAACTGCAGAAAGAGGCAAGAGAATTGCTGAAAGAAGCAACAGAGGTGTAGTAAGAAGCAAGAGCAGTGCAGAAAAAGGGAAGTGAGGTGCAGGAAGAAGGAAGAGAAGTACAGAAATAAGCAACAGAGGTGCTGAAAGAGGCAAGATAGGTGCAGAAAGAAGCAAGTGAAATGCAGAAAGAAGCAACAGAGGTGCTGGAAGAGGCAAGAGAAGTGCAGAAAGAAGCAAGTGAAGTGCAGAAAGGGGCAAAAGAGGTGCTTAAAGAGTCAAGAGGGTGCAGGAAGAGGCAAGAGAAGTGCAAAAAAAGCAACAGAGGTACAGAAAGAGGCAAGAAAGGTGTAAAAACAGGCAGGAAATGTACAGAAAGAGGGAAGAGGGGTACAGAAAGATGCAAGAGAGGTGCAGAGAGAGGAAGAATGGTGCAGAAAGAGGCAAGAAGGGTGCAGAAAGAGGCAAGAGGGGTGCAGAAAGATGCACAAGAGGTGCAAAAACTAGCAAGAGAAATGCAGAAAGAGTCAAAAGAATTGCTGAAAGAAGCAACATAGGTGTAAAAGATAGCAAGAGAAGTGCAGAAAGAGGCAAGTGGGGTGCAGAAAATGACAAGAGAACTGCAGAAAGAGGCAAAAGGGACGCAAAAAATGGAAGAAGGGTTCAGAAAGAAGCAACAGAGGTGCAGAAAGAAGTAAGAGAAGTGTAGAAAGAAGCAACTAAGGTGCAGAATGAGGCACAAGGGGTGCAGAAAGAGTCAAGAGAAGTGTAGAATGAAGCAACAGAGGTGTAGAAAGAGGTAAGAGAAGTGCAGAAAAATACAAGAGAGGTTTAGAAACAGGCAGGAAACATGAAGAAAGAGGGAACAGGGGTACCGAAAGTAGCAAAAGAAGTGCGGAAAGAGGGAAGGAAGGTACAGAAAGAGGCAAGAGGAGTACAGAAAGAAGCAAGTGAGGTGCAGAAAGAGGCAACAAAATGCAGAAAGAGGCAAGAGAGGTGCAGAAAATGCGAGAGATAAACAGAACGAGGCAAAAGAAGTGCAGAAAAAAGAAAGGTGCAAAAAGAAGCAACAGAAATGCAGAAAGAGGCAAGAGAGGTCAAGAAAGAAGCAAGAGTACCAATTTAACACCCACGTTTAGCAATAAGTAACAGATGACCATTCCAGCTTTGCAGAGGGCCTTCCACCATGCTGTAACATTTGTCGCTGCATTTTTGGTAACGTTAGAGCCATTTGAGCTCGAACAAAGTTATTTTTCTTCAAATTTGCATATTGTGCAGTAGATGAATGATTATGTGGCAAATGCGGAAAATGTATAATTGTGCAAAAGTCGGTGCAACCAAACAGTTACATATTTCCAGTGGCCCTGCTCATACCTCTGACTAGGTACAGAACTGTTTACTCCTCACTGTTTATTTTGTCTCATTGAGTTTATAGTTTAGCTTCTATGGAAAGGAGGTTACAACTACACAACACAGACTGTCATACCACACAATTACTCTCCATGACACATAATCCCACTCTACGTAATTCCTATACACTAAATACCACATACTTTCTATCCACATAATTTCACTGTACAACATACCACATAATTCCACTACACACAACCTACATCCACTCCACTACAAGAAACAATATTAAAACACTTTTACATTTACAACACCAATAGCTCTAACTCTCGCAAATGCGAAAGCTATTAAATTGCAAATGCTTCTTCAACTGGTAGTCGCGTTTGCAGAGTGGTGGAGATAGGGAGCTGGGCCTCCAACCAACACTCAGGAATTCTGTTGCGTAGGACTTACAGGAGGTACCAGGAGGGCTTCTTGGCCCCCAAAGTCCCTCAGTAGTAAAGTGAACTTCATCCCCCAACCTGTACTGTGCCAGGAGGAGCATTTGTAGAGTAGTGGAAAAGGGGAGGGCGTGGCCTCCAAAGACCTCTTAGCAACTCCACTGTGTGGGACTTACTGGAGGTAACAGGAGGGGTAGTTGGCCCCCAAGGACAACCTTAGGGGCCAACTTCCCCTTCTATTACCACCAGTAAGTCCCACACAGCAGCATTTGTAAGTACTCATAGCAGGCCACACGCCCTTTAACCACTAGTCTGCAAACTCACACCCCGCCGCACTCTTGGATGGAGAGTGAAGTCCCCTTCACTGCTGGAGGTGGTTAGGGGCTAATTAGCCTACCTGTAAACTCCAGTAAGCGCCATACAGTGGAATTGCTGAGAGGTGGAAACAGGCCTCACCCCCTTTCTCCACCACTCTGCAAATACACCTCCTGGCATGCTGTTGGTTGGAGAATGAAGACCCCTTTATCTCATGAGGTTCCCTGGGGGCCAACTAGCCTACCAGGTACCTCTAGTAAGCCACAAACAGCTGGATTGCTGAGAGTGGTCCGAGGCCACGCCCCTTTTTTACACCACTCTGCAAACATGCCTCCTGGTGCACTGTTGCTCGGGGGATAAAGACCACTTGTGTCCTGAGGTCCTCAGGACACAAGAGGACCTCATCGTTCCACCCTCAGTGCACCAAGAGGCGCGCTTGTAGAGTGGTGTGAAAAGGGGCATGACCTCAAACCCTCTCTCAGCAATCTAACTGTGTGGCACTTACTGGAGGCACCTGGTGGGCTAGTTGGCCCACAGGGACCCTCAGTATTCAAGGGGACTTAATTCCCCAACTTAGAGCGCGCCAAGTGGCGTGTTAGCAGAGTTGTGCAGGGAGGGGGCAGGGCCTTGGGCGAGAAGCAGGCTTTTTTAAATTTATTTTGTTTAGAAGGGGGCTGTGGGCCCCCGTACTTTCAATGTTTTTAAGCCCTGGGCACCCCATCTACCAGTGCCTGCCACAGTTAAAACAAAATAGAAAGGGGCTTCTCCTCCAGAGGCCAATTTCGACCCCGTGGACCCCATCCCCTGGGCATGGCCAGCTTTCCTACTTTTTGTAAAAAAAATTTGGAGGGGGCCGCGTGGCCCCCCCTCCTAAGCCCACAACTGGCCCCGGGTACCCCATCCCCCAGGGCCTGGCCAGCCTGCAGAGGTCCCCCTCCCAAGGCCAATTATGGCTCCGGGGACCCTTTCCCCTGGGACTCGCATTTGCAGAGTGGTATAAAAAGGGGCATGACCTCTTACCACCTCTAAGCAATCCCAATGTGTGGGGCTTACTGTAGGTAACTGGTGGGCTAGTTCGGCAAATTATGTGGATAGGAATTATGTGGAGTGGGATTAAGTGTTATGGAGAATAACTGTGTGGTATGGTACTCTGTGTTGTGGAGTGGTAACCTCAGGTTTAGTCTTCCTTGTTTCCATGGAAGCTAAACTATAAACTCAATAAGACACAAAAAAAGAAGCAACCACAGAGGAGCACCTCTAGACCTAGTTAGAGGTATGAGCAGGTCCATCTGAATTATGCAACTGTTCGGCCGCAATCATTTTCGCATAAATATACATTTTCAGCATTTGCCACGTACTCCATCATCTGCCACATAATCTGCAGATTTGAACAAAATAACTTGTTTCTAACTCAAATGTAGCAACATGTATTACAGCGTGGTGAATGGCAACTTGCAAAGCTGGAATGGTCACCTGTTACTTATTGCTAACAGTGGGTCTTAAATTGGTACTCTTACTTCTTTCTGGACCTCTCTTGCCTCTTTCTGCACTTCTCTTGCTTCTTTCTCTTCCCTTCTTCCTCTTTCTGCACCTTTCTTCCGCTTTCTGCTGTTCTCTTGCCTCTTTCTACTCCACTCTTGCCTCTTGCCTCTTTCTGCAACTTTGGTCCTTTTTTCTGCACTTCTCTTGTTTCTTTCTGTAACTCTCTTGCTTCTTTCTGCACCCCTCTTGCCTCCTTCTACCCCCTCATCCCTTTATTCTGCATCTCTTTTGCCTCTTTCTTAACTTCTGTTGTTTCTTTCTTAACTTCTGTTGTTTCTTTCTGGACTTCTGTTGCTTCTTTCTGCACACATCTTGCCTCTTTCTGCACTTCTCTAGCTTCTTTCTCTGTCCTTTTTCTTCTTTCTGCACCTTTCTTCCTCTTTCTGCAGTTCTCTTCCCTCTTTCTGCACCCCTCTTGTTTCTTTCTGTACTCTCTTGCTTCTTTCTTCACCCCTCTTGCCTCTCTCTACCACTTTTCCCTCTTTCTAGACTACTCTCGCTTCTTTCAGCACCCCTCTGGCCTTTATGCACTTCTCATGCTTCTTTCTGCACCTTATTCTCTTCTTTCTGCACATCTCTAGCATCTTTCTGTACCTCTCTTGTCTCGTTGTGCACCTCTTTTCCATCTTTCTGCATATCTGTTATCTCTTTATGCACACTTTTTATCTCTTTCTGCACCTCTCTTGCTTCTTTCGGTATATTTCTTGCATCTGTCTGCACTTCTCTTGCCACTTTCTGCACTTCTATTGCTTCTTTCTGTTCTTCTGTTGCTTCTTTCTGTACCTCTCCTTCTTCTTTCATCACTCCTCGGGCCCCTTTCTGCGCCTCTCTTCCCTTTTCTGTACCTCACTTGGTTCACTCTGCACCTCTCTTGCCTCTTTCTGTACCTCTTTTGTCTCTTTTTGCACCTATTTTGCCTCTTTCTGCACATTTGTTAACTCTCTATGCACCCCTCTAGCCTCTTTCTGAACCTCTCTTGCTTTTTTCTGTACATATCTTGCTTTTTCTGCACCTCTCTTGCTTCTTTCTGCACCCCTTGTGCCTCTTTCTGAACCCCCTTCCCTCTTTCTGTACCTCACTTGCCTCTCAATGCACCTCTCTTGCCTATTTTTGTACCTCTCTTGCCTCTTTCTACAGTTTTCTTGCCTCTTTCCGCACCCCTCTTTCCTCTTTCTGCGCCTCTGTTGCTTCTTTCTGTACTTCTCTTCCTTCTTTCTGCACCTCTCTTGACTCTTTCTCTACCCTTTTCCCTCTTTCTGCACTACTCTTGCCTCTTTCAGCATTTCTATTGCCTCTTTATGCATATATGTTGCTTCTTTCTGCACCATCTTGCCTCTTTCTGCATCCCACTTCCCTCTTTCTGCAGCTCTCTTGCCTCTTTCTGCAGCTCTCGTGCCTCTTTCTACACTTCTCCTGCTTTCTGTACCTCTTTTGCTTCTTTTTGCACTTCTCTTGCCTCTTTCTGCACTGCTTGTTCCTCTTTCTGTACCTCAGTTGGTGCTTTCTGCACGTCTACTGCTTCTTTCTGTACCTCCTTTGCTTCTTTATGCACCCCTTTTGCCTCTTTCTGCATACCTCTTCCCCCTTTCCGTACCTCTCTTCACTCTGCTCTTTCTGTACTTCTCTTGCTTCTTTAGACACCTTTCTTGCCTCTTTCTGCCTATCTGTTGCTTCTTTCTGTACTTCTCTTGCATCTTTCTGCACCCCTCTTCTTGCTTTTTGTACCTCTATTACTTCTTTCTGTACTCCCCTTGCGTCTTTCTGCATCTCTGTTGCTTCTCTCTGCACTTCCCTTACCTCTTTCTGGGCCTCTCTTGCCTCTTTCTGCACATCTATGACCTCCTTCTGCATCCATGTTGCCTCTTTCTGCACCCCTCTGGCTTCTTTCTGCACCCCTCTTGCTTCTTTCTGCACCTATCTTGCTTTTTTCTACACTTCTCTTGCCTCTTTGTGCATCTCTGCTGCTTCTTTCTGCACTTCTATTGTCTCTTTCTGGACCTCTCTTGCCGGTTTCTGCACTTCTCTTGACTCTTTCCACACTTTTGTTGCCTCTTTCTGCCCTTCTGTTGTTTCTTTCAGCATCTCTCTTGCTTTTTTATGCCCCTCTTTTGTCCCTTTCTGCATACCTCTTCCCTCTTTCTGCACCTCCTTTGCCTCATTCTGCACCCCTGTTGCTTCTCTCTGTACTTTTCTTTCCTCTTTATGCACCTCTGTTGCTTCTTTCTGCCCTCTGTTCATTCTTTCTGCACTTCTATTGCCTGATTCTGCACCTCTGTTGCTTCTTTCTGCACTTTTCTTGCCTCTTTATGCACATCTGTTGCTTCTTTGTGTACTTTTCTTGTTTCTTTCTGCACCTCTCTTGTTCCTTTCTGCACCTCTCTTGCCTCTTTCTGTACCACTCTGGCTTCTTTCTGCACTTCTGTTGCGTCTTTCTACACCTCTGTTCCTTCTTTCTGTACCTCTGTTGCTTCTTTGTGCACCTCACCTGCTTTATTCTGCACCCCTCTTGCCTCTTTCTGCACCCTTCTACCTCTTTCTGCACATCTATTGCCTCTTTATGCACCTATGTTGCCTCTTCCTGCACCTCTCTTGCTTCTTTCTGTACTGCTCTTGCCTCTCAAAGTACCTCTCTTGCCTCTTTCTCTACTTCTCTTGCTTCTTTCTGCATCTCTGTATCTTCTTTCTGTACTTCTCTTGCCTCTTTCTATATCCCTCTAGCCTCTGTCTGTATCTCTGTTGCTTCTTTCTGCGCTTCTCTTGCGTCTTTCTGCACTTCTGTTCCTTCTTTCTGTACTCCTCTTGCTTCTTCCTGCACCCCTTCTGCCTCTTTCTGTACCTCTGTTGCTTTTTTCTGCACCTCACTTTCTTTATTCTGCACCCCTCTTGCCTCTTTCTGCACCCTTCTCCCTCTTTCTGCATATCTATTGCCTCTTTATGCACCTATGTTGCCTCTTCCTGCACCTCTCTTGCTTCCTTCTGTACTGCCCTTGCCTCTCTATGCACCTCTCTTGCCTCTTTCTGCACTTCTCTTGCTTCTTTATGCATCTCTGTATCTTCTTTCTATACTTCTCTTGCCTCTTTCTGTATTCCTCTAGCCTCTGTCTTGACCTCTGTTGCTTCTTTCTGCGCTTCTCTTGCTTCTTTCTACACCTCTTTTGCTTCTTTCTGTACCCCTCATGCCTCTTTCTGCAACCCTCTTCCCTCTTTCTGCACCTCTCTTGCCTCTTTTTGTACCTCTCTTGGCTCTTTATGCACCTCTTGTGCCTCTTTCTGTACTTCTCTGGTATTTTTCTGTACCCCTCTTGTATCTTTATGTATCTTTCTGTACCCCTCGTTCTTCTTTCTGCACCGTTTTCCCTCTTTCTGCACCTCTCTTGCCTCTTTCAGGAGTTCTTTTCCTTCATCTTGCATCCCCTACCTCCACAATATGTTTTGGTCTCTTCCCTGTTGCGTGCACTTGGTTCACCCACGCAAGTGATGGAGCATTTTTATCTAGAGACCTGGGAGAACGCTAAGTGATAGGAAATTTGGGCCAGCCCGGTAATTGCACACATTTCCCACTAAGAATGTGAGCTAAATTTGAGGTTTGCTGGGGATTTTGTGTCAGAAAACGTTTGTTAATCCTCCTAAGCTCCATCTCCCGGGCCTCCCCGAGTGTCTAGTTTTCAGAAATGTCTGAATTTGGGAGGTTTCCCTAGATGGCCACTGAGCGCAGGACCAAACAACGTTGTTTTGTGATAGATCATTTTGGTGTCACTACAATAGGATTTTGGACAGTTCCTGTTGTGGGCACTAGGACCACTCACACAAATGAGGTACCATTTGGATTAGAAGGCTTGGGAGAATGCTCTGTGGGTAGAAATGTGTGGCTCGCACAAATTTGAGAACTTTCCACCACAGAAATAAGAGGAAAATTTGCTTTTATGCAATTTTTGAGGTTGCAAAGGATTATTGGTACAAAAACATGGAGCGAGCCTCGTATGTCATCCCATACTAGATACCCCTAGGTGTCTAGGTTTTAAAAATGTACATGTTTGCTAGGTTTCACTAGATGCTGGTTGAGCTATGGCACAAAAGGCACATTACAGAGAAAGGGTCCATTTTCAGTGGAAAATGTGATGTGTTTACATTGCTTTTATGGTTGTTTCCTGTTGAGGGCACTAGGCCTACCCACAAAAGTGAAGTGACATTTTGTAGTAACTTGCTCCACGCAGGTTGGTGATGTTCAGATGTATTTATTGTAGATAGATGGGAGACCAGTAGTACATCAGTATATAGCCCCACCAGGAGCGCCCAGCTAGGCACTCAGCCCTACTCCAACTGACTGCTTCATAGAACAACATTACAAATGACATCACACCAGAGTGTTCTACAGATGGAGTAGTGGGAAATATGCATACACACAATATACAGGATACTACATATCCTCTTTTCTAATAAAAGCAAAAGAACATATTCAGGTGTATAACCAAGTAGACAGAAATAAAGAGAAGAGAAGTGTAGAAACAAAGCAAGACTAGATAAAAACCTAGTGGATGGAAATTAAGAGAAGAGAGCTAGAGAAACAAAGTTAGATAGAGCTAGATAATAAGAAACAGAAATACAAAACCCGTTTCCCATCCTCCTTTCTGATGAATGCGAAAAGAAATAAAGAGAAGAAACAGAAACCATCAATGAGAACCCTCTGTGCACGAACTGGCCAGGAAAGTACACAAAAGAGTAAACCACATCAGGAGAAAAAGAGATGATAGAGAAGAAGAGAAAAGCAATCTAGAATTCCTTCCTCTCTATACAATAAAAAACATTAGAATAATAAATACAATTGAAAAGTACTGGGCTACAGCGAAAAAAGTTTGTAAAACAGAATAAAGAAACGCCCAGTCTTAATAGACCACTGCAGTAAAACCCAAACAATACACCCAACAGAGTAAAATATGAATGTGCAGAGGAAAAACGAGATACCCAAAACTTTTGTGCACAGTTGACGTAAAACCATTAACCTGCACTAGACACCTTAAGAAAGGTTTAAAACGTGCACTAAAATGAAGGTAAACACATGGAATGCCATGAGTAGTTGTGCATTGTAGACAAAAAAAAACATTAACCTACACTAGACACCTTAAGAAAGGTAAAAAGAAATGTGCACTGAAGTGAAGGTATACATGTAATGTCATGAGTAAAAATAACGTGTATGTGTTAAAACGTACCTCAACATGAGGTCAAGTTATGCACAGGATGATGGGCGGACCCAATAAACACACCTCCAGAGGGGTAAAAATTGTGCACAGAAATAACAGGATCAAAATACATGCGTAACACCCCATAAAGGGTAACATTAAAATGCACTGTAATGACAAGAGAAACTCTGAGGTACTGTATGTGCACTGTGAAAAACAAACAGAATATTGTGCAATGACACCTCGGGTTGAGGTACAGAGTGTGCATTGTGAAAAAAGGACTGAAACCTAGAAATTGTGCACATTGTGAGAGTAATGTTATACATCAGATAAGCGAAACTCCATGGACCTTGTGAGGTAAAACAATGTGCACTACTAAATACATAGATTGAAGACCCCACACATGAAGGTAATAACCTTATAAACACCATGCTGACTGAAACCCTCACGATACCCTATGTAGATAAATACGGAATACAGGCTAACATAAGAAAATCATTAAGCAGGAAAACATTAACTTCGATACTGCTGCTCCGGAACTCTGCTCCAATACTGCTGTCATTTGAGTCACTAATTATCCAACCAAACGTACATGTAGAGCTCTTTGCAAAAGACGAGACGTCTGTGTGGGATCCTGCCTGCCTGAACTTGTCATCGCTGTGCGTCGCTGATAAAAAAAAATACGAAAAGAAAACGTGGTGGCAAAAAGACAGGCTGGCAGGCAAGGAGAAACAGCTAGAAGTACAGCGCTACCAACTCCATGATGGCGCTACGTTATCTGACGCCTTGCCGGATGGTTCAAGTCAACTCTTTGCACTCAAACAAACGAAGGTGCAGCGCTTCACAAAATGTGTCACAGAGAAGATAGTAGTGTGAAACTCCACGTTGTGCAGCGAAGCGGAATGACGAACACAAGACTCTTGACGTTGCGCGGTGATGTTGAACGACGCACACAGGATTCTTAGACACACTGCAATGACGCCGAAGACACCACGCTCCTCCACTGAGACACAGAAATTCCACCACGTCATCAGATTTGAAAGTGGCATGGTGAAGAGCGGATCAGCACGTAGGCAGAAACACAGGTCCACAGTTAAACGGAAAATCCATGACAGACCCACGGTAGGAGAGTATAAATCTGGCTTCTATATTTTTACTAGTCTAACTGTCTATAAAAGCTTCGTCTATGGCAGCATGTAGATACCAGATTGTGATTTTACAGCATGTATATCCACGAAATAACTGTGATTTCCTCGCTGAAGACAACAGCTGGGGCACGACCATTGAAAGTATAGAGATTTTAAAGGAACTCCACTTGACACTAATGAGAGAGTTTAATTCCATGCGCACACATTAGAAAGGTCACAGACTGGTGTTAGGCAAACAGTTCTCTCCGTGCTTATATACATGCCAGATACATTCTGAGTAGGAATACTTAAGCAGAAAATAACTTGTGTCTCCAGGTGTGGGAAAACGTTTATAGTTCGTCAAAAACAATTTCACTAACTGCGCAGCAAACTCGAAGTGATAAAAGGCTTACTGTATTTAAAAGCTAACTCTGCGCAGCCTCCATGGAGCTTTTTGAAGGAGTTGACTCTTGAGCCAGAACACAGCACGCTTGTCAAAGGTTGTCCGATGTGATGGACACAGGTGAAAGCTTGAGGTGCTGCCAGCGTTACTAAGAAAGTCTTATCCACACACTGTAGGAACAGCAGACAAGTGTGTAGGCATGTAACAGGCAAACAGATCACGCAGGACGCAAACTGGCAGGCTTACCCTCACTTAAGAAACTGAAACTGGCACTTGAGCGATGAGGGCGACCGGTGGGTGGTCACTGGTGGGGCTGATGTGTGCCAGAAGAAGAGTTGGAGCAAATTGTAGTTTCAAAGGTTGCTTGGAGTTACTTGAGGTTGAGAGTATGAACACAGGATGTCCTCAGTCTTCTTCAGAGGTAGCATATGTAGGTTCTTTAGTTGAAATCGTCGCCAAATAAATGTAGTAACTTGCTCCACGCAGGTTGGTGATGTTCAGATGTATTTATTGAAGATAGATGGGAGATCAGTAGTACATCAGTATGTAGCCCCACCAGGAGCGCCCAGCTAGGCACTCAGCCCTACTCCAACTGACTGCTTCATAGAACAACATTCCAAATGACATCACACCAAAGTGTTCTACAGATGGAGTAGTGGGAAATATGCATACACACAATATACAGGATACTACACATTTGTATCAGGAGACTTGGGAAAATGCTGGGTGGTTGGAAGTTTGTTGTTCCCCATAAATTGCAGAACTTTCCATCACTGAACTTTTAGGAAAATGTGTTTTTTTAGACACATTGTGAGGTTTGCCAGGGATTCTGGGTAACAGAGCATATGTAGGTAAATCCCAAATACCGATTCCTAAATACCGATTGTTAACGAATTTTACCGAATCGGTAATTAGAAATCGGTATTTGGGATGTAGGTAAAATGTTGGTAAAAAATACCGAATCTGTAAAAATCGGTAAAGAAATACCGAATATCCAACACCGATCGATAAATTACGATTCGGTAAATTCCGAATCGGTAAATACCAAATCGGTAAATACCGAATCGGAAAATAAAAAACAGAAACAATTAAGGAATCAGCCAATCCGGTGCAGCCACCCCTCCTTCCAACCAGGAAGTGGCCACACCCATGCAGGTGCACTCAATCTGAAGCTGCTGGAGAAGCTGGGAGAGCAGAGCAGAGTCCTTGAGCCCTTGGGAAACTTTTACTCCTGGAAAACTGCACAATGGCAAGCAAAGATACTGACAGGGAAGGTGGAAAGAGAAAGAGGAAGCTCAAATTCAGTACCATGGAGCTGCAGGTCCTTGTGGAGGAGGTGGTCAAGGAGCACCACAAGTTATTTGGGAAGCAGTCCCTGCAGGTGGCAGAATCTGCCAAAAGGAAAATCTGGCTGGCAATACAGGCTAAGGTCAATGCAATTGGAGTGACCCCGCAGGACATTGACGACCTGAAAAAGAGGTGGTATGACCTCTCGAGTCTGACTAAGAGGAAGATGGCTGAGCTCCACAAAGAAGCAAACCTGGCAGGAGGAGGGAGGAACAGGGCACCTGCCCTGACAGAGCTTGAGAAGCTGGTGGAGTCCACCATTGAACCAGACAGCCTCTGTGGGATTGGGGATGCAGACAGCCCAGCCCGAGCTGCAACCAGAAAAGGTAAGAAGCATGCACAGCAATTGCCTCCACCCCTTCGTCTTCCCTTTTCCCTTCCCCAATGTAGTAGTGTCAACCCCACTCCAGTACAGGTTTTGGAATATACCAGCAATGCATTATGAGAGATGGAGTCATTGAAACACATACCATGTCAGACAGCACACAAAATAAGGCATGCAACACACATCAGTGATGAGCAAGCTAAGGCAATAGAAACAGAATTTCAGCGATGACAATTTAATTGTTTAAGCATGGATGCAGGATCACAGAGCTAATGTAAGATTTTCTGTCCACAGGCGAGACATCTCGCAAGCGTCCCAAGGACAAGGAAGAAAGTGCACCACGGAGGGAAGACACACAGGAGGCGAGCATCAGCGCCGGGCAAACCACCCAGGAAACTGCTGCACCAACAGCACAGCCAGCCTCCCAAGACCTTCCTGCCTCACCACAGCTGCAGGCCTCCCAAGACCTCCCAGCGTCACCATAGCTGCAGGCCTCCCCAGAGCGTTTTGGCTCACCTCTACTCCTGTCCTCACCTGAACTGTTAGTGTTACCAGCTGCAAATACACCTGCAGTTCAGAAAACCAAGAGGCATGTCATAGACACACTCATGGAAATGGAGTCTTCTGTAAAGGAAACGTTGGGGGTGACAGTTCAACCGTGGCAGTTGAGGACAGCAATGCCAATCAGCAGTCCACCTCTGAGGGAGCCCACACAGGTGGCAGACACTGCAGGGCCAGAGACAACAGTCAATGGCAACAGGGCGAGGGTCCTGGTGTCTTCTGCGGACTGGAGGCCAGTATGGTCAAAGTACAGCAGATGCAGGGGAAGCCCATCCAGTCTGTCCAAAGGCAGATGCGGCACCTAAATGTCAATGTAGAAAACATTAATAAGGGCATCAGCTCAATTGCGGAGGGAATGAGGGAGATTGCTGCGGGCATGCGGGACATGTCCCAGTCTGTACTGCTCTTGTGCAGCAAGTTGGAAGAGGACAGGGCAACAAGGCGGAAGGTGAGGCAGAGGGCAAAACAACACACAAGAGCAGTCAACCGCCTAGCCACTGCCATTTCCCCGCTTTGCAGGCGCAGCGTTAAAATGCAGGAGGGACTGGCACACAGCAGCAGTGAAGTCTCCAGGGGCCTTGTGAGGGTGACAAGTGCAGTGGAGGTGCTGCTGACTGCTCAGTCAGCAAATACTGTTGCTCTGGATGTGTTGGAGAGCGAGGACAGCACCAGTAGGAGCAGCATAACCCCCCCAATTCCTGACACCCGGAGGAGCAGCAGGCTCCATGGGGCTGGCACTTTCCAACCTGCCAGTGAGGACAGCCAGTCATTGGCATCGAGCACCGGTAGGCACGCCCGCAAACACTGAGGATGCCCAAACTACCTGACCTGGAATGGGTGAAGTAACCCAGGACTTCCATAATGGATGGCTACAATTGGACTGGCACAATTGGGACTTTGTGAACTGGTGTAGTGCCAAATAATTAAACTACGTCGAATACATGCTACAACTGGCTGTGTCACCTTACTTACTTAGAAATAGTTGTGTGTGATCTCTGCCCGTCTCTGTCTCCCATCTGTTGTTTGTGCCAATCCTACTGTGTTGGGCTCAGGGTTAGCACATTCATCATCGTCATCCTCAATATCTGTCAATTCTACAGCTGTTCCTTTCTTAGTGGCAAGGTTGTGCAGCATTGCGCAAGTTGCAATGATTTTACAGCAGATGAGGGATGAGTACCGATGTGCGCCTTAGCTTTTGTGGAGGCAGCGGAACCTGCTTTTTAACAGCCCAAAGGTGCGCTCCACAACATTGCGAGTAGATTTGTGTGCCACGTTGTATCGACTCTCACTCGGGGTTGATGGGTTCAGGTAAGGTGTCAGGATGAACGAGCGGACGGCATATGCACTATCGCCTATGTGGAAAAGAGAGAGCCATTAGTCACATGCACAACAACACCTACATCTGCAGTTTCTATTAGGATGTGTTACAGTTTTTTACCAAAAACGTATCCTTTACCAAATTGCCCTGCTGTCAGGCGTGTGTAGATCCCACTGTTCTGGAAGATGTAGGAGTCGTGGGTGCTTCCTGGGAATTTGGCCACAATGTCTGTGATTATGTTGGCAGCATCACAGATTACCTGCACATTTATTGAGTGTGTGGAGTTTCTGTACCTGTAGATGTACTCTGTGGCTGCAGGTGGGCAGATTGGGATGTGTGTGCAATCAATGCAGCCGATCACATGTGGGAACTGTGCCATTTGGTAAACGTCAGTCTTTGTCTTCCGCCGTTCTGCATGCGTATCTGGGAAGCTGATGTAATGATGCATTTTCTGCATCATGGCCTTCAGGAACTTCCTGGAGAAATGGGACAGACAGCTCTGGGACAACCCAGCTACCACAGCTATCACCCCCTGGTAACTGTCAGATGCAAGCAGGCGTAGGCTACAGAGCACCTGCACATGTGGTGTTATGGCGTGCTCCCTTGGTGTTGGGTGCTCCAGGAGTGGGTGCAGGTCCCTCATCAAGTCCAGGATGGTGTAGGGGTGTAGCCTGTACCTTTCATGGATCTCTGCCTCAGTAAGTTGGAAGAGTGTGATCCGCTGTCTGTAGACTTGCTCCTCCCGTCTCCAGTGCCTCTCTCCTGCTGCCTTTAGCCGTAGCCGCCTTGCTATCATGTAGAATGCTGCTATTCTGATCACACTGTTGCATTTTGGGGCCTGTTTTATGGCCTGCACCTGGTTACCACCTGCTTTCAATCCATGGTAATTACCAACTCTTAAATACCGAATTTCATGACATTCGGTATTTTAGAAGTTACCTACAGCTCTATTCTCATTTTTACAGTTTCTTATTTACTGATTCAGTAAATAGGAATTCAGTTAATTCCGATTCGGTAATTTAGAATTCGCTAATGATGAATCGGTATTTACGGATTCATATGTACCGAATCCTTAAATTTGGTCTCCTACATCTCAAATGCCTAAATACCAGTCGGTAACAGGAAACTTACAGAATATCGGCCATTACCGACCGGTATTTAGCTACCTACATATGGCCCCAGGTGAGAGCCACACAAGCAACCCCATTTTGGGGTCCGCTGGGTGTTTAGTTTTAAAAATTATACAGGGTTGCTAGTCTTCCCTAGGTGCTGGTTGAGCTAGGGCCCAAAATCCACAGCTAGGCACATTGCAAAAAAAGGGTCTGTTATCAGTGGTAAAATGTGATGTGTCCACGTTGATATTTGGGTTTTTTCCTGTTTCGGTCACTATGCCTAGACACACAAGTGAGGTGCCAATTTTATTGGGTGACTTAGGGGAACCTAAAATAGTAGTACAAGTGGTATTACAAATGTATCTTTCTCTGCATTTGTGCCTTCCAAATGTTAAACAGTGTATACAAAAGTTATTTTAAAAAATGCACTTTAATTCACATGCTAGTATGAGTTCCAGAGATGAGCAAATAACCACTGCTTCTAAACTCCACATCTTGTTCCCATTTTGGAAATGCATAGGTTTCCTTGATACCTATTTTTCACCCTTTGTATTTTACCAAATGGTTTGCTGTATTCTTGGTGTCCAATCAAAAACCATTGCAAGATGCACCTCTGTTATTGGCTCTGGGTACCTCTGGTTCATGGTGAACCTCCAAGCCCTATATATCCCTTCAACCAGAAGGATCCGGTGGACGCAATGATATTTTGCTTTTGAAAATCTGACATAGTTAGAAGAAGTTATAGTTGACGACGTAGGCACAAATAGTTGTTTTTTCAAATCAATTTCAATATTTATTTATTTAAACTGTTACTTTCAAAAGGAAAACCTTGAAGGATCTAAACAAATGACTCCTTGCTTGCAGATTGAATTTTGTCCAATTTTCAGAAATGTATAGCTTTCCAGGATCCACCATTGGCTTTCCACCTATTTATACCACTAACTGGAAGGAGGATGAAAGCACAAACTATTGGAAAAATAGGCTATGTCCCACTAAAATGCCAAAACAGTGTTGAAAAATTGGATTTTATGACAAAACTTTGTTCCTGAAAACTGGGAAGATGGTGATTTTAGCACCATAAACTCTTCATTGATCCTATTTGCAGGGAAAACAAAACAGAGGCTTTCTTCTGCAGCACCTTTTTATCATTTACCCTCAAACCCCCAAATTGACATGAATTTTGGCAAATTTCTTGGTACCCTTCAGGGAATCCACAAATCTTTGGTACCTTAAGAATCCCCAAGATAATGAGCGAAAAAAAGGAAAAGAAATTGGCATGGATACCTTATGTGGGAAAAAGGTTATGGGGGCCTCAGCTCGAACTACCCTAATTAGCCCAAATAGGCTTTTCACTGGAGATGGGGAGGCAGTAAAACGATTAACAAGTTACAAAATACAAACCCCATGGGCAGCATTGAGAAGCCATGGAAGGAGCGGAGGCTCAGATCATGCTTTTCAAATCTCCCCTACTCAAAATAACAGGCAATGAAAAAACAGCAAAACATAATGCAAAACACTACATGTCCTAAGAGGCTTTGAACCATGCCTCCTTTATTAACCAATCCAAAAGGTCCATAGTATACAAAATAGCGAGGCACCATAGTACAGCCTCTTTATTTGCTGCTCCGCAGTCAAGATAAGTGCCTCGTTATTTTGTTCATTATAAAGCTGGTAATGTCTGTATGCTAAATAGTTTTATTTATTATTATGTTTCTACTGCCTTAGCCATGTAGCGCTTGCGTCGCATTCTCCGCTCAATATGCTTTACTTTCCGAATTCCTTCAGTGCGTGTTTCGCTGTTCTATCTTAAGTATTCTTTGGAATTTACATTATCGCTGTATTTTATTATTGCAGATTAAACTTGCTTCTGTGAGCGAATTGTGCCGTGCTGCTGAGCCCTCCTCACTCTACCGGCAGGGTCTGGACCCCCATGGGAGCAAGGTCGCGTACAGAAGCCTGATTGGGCTGTTTGTGTGTGCGTCTTAGGAGTCTGCATGCGTCAGTGCACACATCAGCAGACTCCCACATGCCGGCTGGTTGAAACCTCTCCTCAGACTTGAAGAATTGAGGCAAAACAGCTCGACAGTGTTGTGCCGGTACCAGGCCTCATATAAGTACAATTTAAGCACATTTGAGCATTTTTTAACACTTTTCCTGCAAATTCTTTCTAATTTCTGACTGCACAGAAATATACATTTTTGGAAAAACCCCTGATTTAAGTAGGCAGGAGGGGATAGATGCCCTCTGTTAGCCCTAAACAACCGGGGTTTGCGGTACCTTCTGTGGCCTCACTTGATACCCTCTTACTAGCGGGTCTTGGTTGTAAAATTAGCTTCTCACTGGGGATTTTGAGTGGAATATAAGATTTAGTCACCTAATTCCAGACTGTGAAGTCTATGAGGAGGAGCTCGCTGCGTATGGCCCTGCAGAAGATGAGGATTACTACTAAAACCAGAATATGGATGCTCACATTGATAAAACTTTGGATAAAATGTTAGATAAGGGCCTTCCCTCTGCTCTCCTGCCCATCTCCCTCCATCTGGATCAGTTGGTAGGTGCCACCCCAATACTCCATCTGGCAATCCTACCCCTACCCCTACTCTACCATCTTCTGAACCCCAAGGCTCTTCTTGGCCCCATGTCACAATTTATTCCAAGTTACACAATGCCAAAGACCGCAATACCAATGTGGAACCTCTGACCCCTGCCCCATTGCCTAACATCTCTGCCCCCCTTGCAGACGGACACAGACACCAACACTGATTCCTTACAGCAATGGCACCCCCGCAAACGCGCCAAGAAGCGCATCCACTTCCTCCTAATCCATCCCCTTTCACTTTTGACCCTCATAGCATTGCCCACCCTCCCTCTTCAGATTGGGCACCCACCGCAGGGTGGCAGAATATATGCAGACAAACCTGCTCAAGAGCTTTGATAAAGAGGTTTCAGCCCATTTGAGATCAGAGTGCCCTCGACCAGACCTTCCAAGCAAAACTGCCTTGACCCCCAAAATAGACATGTTCATGCAGACTTTTCTTAAGAAATACAAAAAAGACCCAAAGAAGGGTATAGATAGGGTTTAAGGGCCTGTCAGGAGAAACTACTTGATCTTGATGTCTCTGGCTCACTGGCAAAGATTTTGGAATTAGCGTGCAGGCGCAAGAGACTGGTACAGCTATCCATCCGGAGGTCCTAGCAGGATGGACACAGAGGGCGATCTGCCTCCTCGGCAATGCAAACTGTGCGCTTTCTTCAGAGAGAAGCAAGTCGGTCCTCCTAAGAATTGACCCGCAACTTGGGGAATTGGCCTCAGACAAACCAGGTCCTCAAGCAGAGGGCCAGCTTTTTGGCAAATGTTTTGTGAAGGATATTGCAAAGTTCGTTAACCCCTTCACATCCCTTGACAAATCGCAATCCTCCCTCAAGAGAGTATTCCATACCCTCTCTGGCAGGGCATGTCGTGGCAGAGGATGCTCGACAGGCTGATACAATTGGCAAAGTCCTCAACGTGGCTTCGGCCCTAGATGCAATGGTTATACACAAGAGCTGGACAAGGCTGGATACTACCCAACTAGGTCTCAGGGTTTCCATGGTCGATATAACAGAGGGATCTACCGAGGTTTCAGGAATAATGATGCCCAAACCTCAGGTAACAACCCCTTGTCTACCTTCAATTCCCTTGGGGGGGGGGGGGGGGGGGGGAGGCAGACTGATGCACTTTGTATACAATTGAGCAAAGATCATTTCAGATGCGTGGATCATGAGCACTGTTCAGGAGTATCAAATAGAGTTATTCTGTGTTCCCATTCAACAAGCTCCTCCTGTTCCTCTCCATTTGTTCATAAAAAACAATCTTTCATAGACTCAGATCTATGAGAACCTTTGACAAAGCAGGCTATTGCTGCCGGACCCTTCAATCATGAAGGCTTTTGCAGCAACATCTTCTTGGTACAAAAGAACATAGATTAGTGTTAAATCTCAGAGAGTTCAATCCCTTTGTTGTCTACAGGCATTTTAAGATGAAATGGATCCATCTTTTCAGAGTCCTGATATTAGAACAGGATTGGATGGCTCGTTTGGACCTAAAAGATGCTTATCTAACAGTGCCAATTTGTCCCTCGCACCAGAAATATCTATAATTTCAATGGAAAGGTCCGTGGTTTCGATACCAATCCTCCCATTCGGCCTTTCATCAGCTCCTAGGGTTTTCACCAAACTGTTGAAGCCAGTAGTCACTCGTCTACGAGAAATGGGAGTTTGCATGATCGTTTATCTCGACAACATGCTTCTGTTAGCACAAGATCAGAATCAGTTGTGGACGCAGTTACAACAAACAATCTCCCTACTGCAAGAGCTTGGTTTTGAAATCAACCTCAAAAAATCCATGACAAGACCGTCCCAACAGGTGGACTTCTTAGGTTTTCAAATAGACTCTGTGAAAGCTCAATTGCTCCTCCGTGCAACCAAAAACAAATCCATCTAAAGGGAAATACGAACGACTCTGTCAAGACAGATGGTTTCTTTGAGGTCCCTGGCGAGGATTGTGGGTCTTCTGGCTTCTTCGATTCCGGCAATTTTCCCGGACCTCTCCATTACAGAGCGTTACAACGTCTCCATATTTATTAGCTTCAATAAAAGTTCAGTTGCGATCACTTGATTGCTCAGTCACAAGACACTCAAGAAGAACTGCAATGGTGGTTTACACATATGGAGGCCTAGAATGGCAAGGATATTTTTGAAGCATCTCCTGATGTAGTTATTGAATCAGATGCTAGTCGATGGAGTTGAGGAGCAACATGCAGAGTCTTTGTTACAGGTGGCCGGTGGTCAGTAGAAGAATTAAAGTTACGCATTAATTGTCTAGAATTGTTAGTGGGCTTGTTTGCCATCAGATTGATCTCCCGACTGAAGAGCAATTGTTACATCTCATAAGGATGGACAATGTGTCAGCGGTGAGATATATGAACTGCCTAGGAGGTACAGGAGCCTCTCTGTTGGCCAATATTGCCCAAGAATGGTGGCACTTCTGACTGGCACAGAAGATCAGAATAGTTGTGGAATCCGGCGGCAGTCTGCCTCATTGGTATTAGTCACACCATTTTGGAAGACACAATTGTGGTTTCTGACTCTGCTGGAGTTGTGAGTGGATCTGCCTTTTCAACTGCCCCTTTTTCCACTGTTGCTCCAGGACCCATTAAGCCCCCAGCATCCTCTGGTCCTTCAGAATCAGCTAACTCTCATGGTTTGGATGCTCTCAGGAGACTTGAACGAATGGAGGGCCTTTCATCAGCGGCTGCCGAGCTGTAAGAGATATTCTGCAGCATGGAAGCTCTGGATGGGTTGGTGCCTTCGGGAAACACCCATTACAAAGACGGTATTTTCACGCGCTGCCATCGTAACGCGACTTTGACCTCGCAGGAGACTTTACATCGCATGCTTTTAGAACGCCTGCTACTAATGCGCATTGACAATAGCATCGCTAACCATGACAAAGCGTGCTACGATGAACATGACAGCACGAACACGGAAGACACGAACACGGAGGCTGACAGCTGATTATGAACGGAAGCTGACAGCTGATTATGAACGGAAGCTACTTGCCCAATATGAGACAAGAACACGGAAGCTGCTCAATATGAGACATGAACACTGCAATATGCAAATAAAAGCAACTTGCTCAATATGAGACACGAACACGGAAGCTGACAGCACGATATGAAACTTGCTAAAAAAGAAAAGTAACTTGCTCAAAAGAAAAGCGAAAAGAAGAGCAACTTGCTCAAAATAAGCAAAAAGTAAAAATAAAAGCACCACAAGTGACGGATTATGACAAAATGCATACGCAATAAAAACGCACAAACACGGAAGATGACCGCACGAGGCACGTGACGGATTATGACATGAATACGACATATACCACGGATTATGACATGCTGATGTCATACCACGGGATAGACATCATCCTTACATTTGGAAACTACATCATATGCAATGTTTAAAAGCAACTTGCTCTAAATAAAAGCGAAAATAAAAGTGACATCGGTGACGGATTATGACATGATGCATATGCAAAAATCAAAACGCACAAACACGGAAGATGACCGCACGGGGCACGTGACGGATTATGACATGATGACGTCAAATACCGCGGATTATGACATACTGACATCATACCACGGGACAGAAATCATGCTTACATGAGGGAACTACATCATATGCAATGACATATGCAATGACATATGGTTACATTAGGGAAATACATCATATGCAATGCTTGAAAGCACTTCTGCAAAATAAAAACTTTTGTTCTATCGAGACAGAAAGATGACAGCACGATGAAAACGTGTGCTGCAATGAACATGACAGCACGAACACGGCAGGAGTGAGTGGCAGGTGAGTCTACAAACTGAGTCTATGGGACTGCACAGAGAATGTTCCCATTGGTGCATGTCACCTGGTGCTTTTAATGTACATCATTCTGTACCCTCAGCTGCCTGTGCCCACTGTGTACAGCATCCTGAAGCCCCTGATGAGCATCACCTCGTACCCACCCAATCAACTTTACCCTTCTCCTTGAGCAACAACAAAAATAACAGTGCTCCCCTGCTGCATCACCCATCCCTGTGCTGGCCTGACATGCTTTCCTGGTGTGCATAGCCTTGTGGTATCCAGTGCACGTGCCTCATGATGATGATGATGCACATCACCCTCACACCTGCTGCAGAGAGTTATTTGTGCATGAACGCTTGTATGCCTGTTGGCCAAGAACCCTAAGTTATGTGTGTCTGTTATTGGTGCCCTTAGTAACCATGGGCGAATTTTGCGGATCTCGCGTTCGCGAATTTTGCGGATTTGCGAACTCGCAATCCGCAAAATCAGCGAATTCCCGCAAATTTGCGGATTTTTTTTTTTGTGTGTTCGCAATTGTTTCTGCCAGTTCGCGAGGATTTGGTACTAGTTCGCAATTGCGAACTTACTTGTCGGCTCGCAACGGTTGCGACTATGTTGTTTCTACGTCTGGTTCATCATCACAGCCTCCCAGCACCCTCTGTTTCACCACTGGCACCCTCTCTTTGACCCATGCCACCCTCTGTTACATCAATGCCACCCTCTGGTTCATCATCACTGTAGAAGATGGGGGGGAAAAGCAAGCCCACCTGCCCTGCTTGAACTGACATGAATTAATTTGGGGTTAGTTTATTAACAACACCTGCCCTGCCCCAACTGACAATAATGAATTAGGGGCTAATTAATGTGTCACTGAAAGAATTTCAAGTTCCAGCCTGGCACCTGCTTGTCTGCTCCTTTAGCTGTAAATCAGGACCTTTGTGGCATACAGTTAAGGTCAGAGCAGGGTCACACAATAGTTGCAAGCAGGCAACCGAATTCTGGAGGGCCCCCTCAGGAAGCACTACAAAGAATCGTTACAAATCATGAGGTTGACCTTTTGCACCTGCTCATTGCTTTTGCTTTTGCTGAAATCGTTTTTCGGTTTTTTTCGCGCTATTCGCGGGGCGCGGCGTCGTGCGAAACCGACCGCGGAAGCCTCCAATTCGTGCGAATGAGCATTTTATTTTTTTGCGGCTTGTTGTTTCGCGAGTTTTTTTGCAGTATTCGCGAGCCGCTTGCAGCGCAACACGCGAATTTACCCCAAGGTCGAGTACGGGCGCGGCCATTTTGTTTGCGTGACGTATTTCCATTTCCGCCCGCTATGTATAATCTCACGCAGTAAGCGCATTGCGAGTAGAGGTTCGCACGAGATCGCGCGGGAAATCTAGAGGTTCGCACGAGATCGCGAGGAAAATCTCGCGCAAACTTACTTTCGCGCTCGTGAACGGGCGCCGGCCATCTTGTTTTTCATTCATTTCCTGTGTCTGGGCATGGTGTTTAATCCTCTTGGTATCTTTGCCATCCTTTGCTTGTTTTCAGTTTTTTTTTTACGATTTTGCTTCTTATCTATCCCTCTCTTTTCCTAGCTGTATATTTTTGTCTTTTCTGCTATTTTTCTTTACTTTTAAACTACTTTTTTAAACTCTTTTCTTTTCTTCTTCCCTATCCTATTCTTTCTTAATTTTCTACTCCTTCCTACCTTACCTGCCCAGACCATGGTCAAGCCAGGCGCCGTGAAGCTGCCCAGGCACTTGAGGGCCGCAGCGGCGGCGGGGAGTAGTGCTGGACCCAGTGCCAGGACAGCATGCGGGAGATTGAGGGGGGAGCAGGTGACGCGACGGGAGATATTCAGCCCGGAGGAAGTGGGCGCGCTGGTCTACTTCGTCCAGCGCCGCCTGCCCAGGACCATCGCGGGAGGCGGCAGGATCGCGGCCGGCGGCTACAACATGCAGGAGCGTCGGAAGCGGTGGGAGAAGGTGTGCTGGGCCATATCCCACCTCTACGGGGTCCAGCGCACCTACAGCCAGGTCACCCATCGCTGGACGGACCTCCTGGACCGCGAGCACGACCTGCTGGACCAGCTCGGCTTGGAGATCCCCGGGCTTGGTGAGTAGTAGTAGCCATTTAATCACTCACTACTATGATGTTTTCTCCTGCTCTGTGTTGTTGTATTGCAAATATTTGTTTTTTACATGGAGCAAGCCAATAATGCCGCTGATGACGATTACATTGTAGTTAAATTATATTTCAAAATCTCCTGTGCATTTCAGGTGCACTGCTCTCCTTCTCAGTGGCGTTGCTACTATGCTTATTTGTTTTCTATTTCGTGGTCTCATTGGCCTGAGTAACTATTATGTATGAGTGTACTTTACAGAACTGCGTAATGCTAGACACTAGGGGGCAGATTACATTTACAAGCCCCTTGCGCCATGTTTACGTTGCCTTGCGTGACGCAACAGCGGCGTAAACGTGCCGCATCCCTGCGAGTCATTTACAGCATGACGCATCTAGGGAGATGCGTCACGTTATAAAGCCATGGGCCTGCACCACAATGGGTGCGTTCCTAGTACGCAGGGTGGGCGGTCCGGCGGCTGTGCGCCTCGCAAAATTGCCTGCGTGAAATCTACAAGATTTAACGCAGGCACTTCTGCGACGCTGCTACGTCAATTCAATTCCTTATGTCTGCTCGAAGCAGGCTAAAGGACTGACACAGCATGTTAAGTATTGGGTGGCCCTGAGCATTACTGGAGTTGCATTGCGTTGGCGACGTGACTCCAGCGATGCGCCGCTCTTACGTGACGAGATGCGTCACGCAAGTGCCTACCCTTGCGCCAGGGCGCGCCGCAATGTAAATGAGGCGCATCTGCTGTGTCGCAAGGGTAGTTTTACGTGACGCATTTGATCTGGCGCATCTCTGGAGATGCGCCAGAACGCGTAAGTAAGTATGCCCCTAAGGGGCAGAATTGCAATTACCATCGCATCCCTGCAAAGTAGCAGGGATGCGCCATTAATTGTGCGGCCCGCTACCACCACCAAACATGGTGCGCCGTATTTGCAATGCGGCGCACCATGGGCCCAAAACGTCACCGAAGCTTTACTGCTGGAGTTGCGTCACAACGATGGCGCAGCTCCAGCAATGCTCTGGGGTACCCTATCTCCCCAATGCTGGGTCAAGCCGTACGTCTGCTTCAAGCAGGTGCAGGGTTTGTGTGACGCATCATTGTCCTAAAGGTGACTGATTGAAATTTTGTAGATTTCCCTCAGCCACTATTAGGATGTGTTCCAGCGCAGGAATGCCCTCCCTTGCGCCGGAACGCCCCCTGATGGCGCAGGGCTTTATAACGGGATGCATCTCCCAAATGCGTCACGTTGTTATAATATTATACGCCGCGCCATGGCGCCCTTTTTTGTTTAGCTGCTGCGTCACAAAAGTCACGCAAGAACGGCGCAAAAGAGCCGCAAGGGGCTTAAATCTGCCCCTTCCTTTGTACCCCTGACAATAAGAAAAATAGTGGCGGTGGATTGATAGTTTGACTATTTCAATGACTGGTAATGTAGCAGGCAACTGTTAGTGTTGGCACTGATCTGACTGAAATCACAATGGAGTTTGTCTGTCACTTTGCGTCTTGCCTGCGGACTGCTGCCTGCCAGTCCTAGGTGAACGTTTCAGTACTTTGTTTAGTGAGTTACGTGACTTTCGAAGTCACAGGTCCGCAAATAAATGAAAACTAACCCTAATCAATATAATTTCGCGGAAATATTTTGTTATTGTTCTTTTGAAATGTTTGATTTGGTTGACATTGACAAGCAACAATCATCCATGTTTTCTGTTCTTTCTTTCATGTTGTACGTCAGCTCCCCCCAGGGGCGAGAGGAGGACACAGGAGCAGCAGGCGGCGTATGCTGTTCAACAGGGCCAGGATCGGGCAGGCGAGCGCCCCTATGCTGGCCCCAGTAAGTTTTCATTTTAGACTAGTACCTATTTTTCCTAGCGTTCCTCATTTGACTTTTTTCAAAATTGTCTTTGCTCTTCTTGTAGACTGTATCTAAATTCTTATCCTGCCTCTACTATGACTCCCTGTGGTATTACTAGATTATTCTTATTAGTCTGTCTGTGTAGCTAACTAAGATTGCACGGTTGGCGAAACTCCCATGATTCTAGTCAGCAATAGCTCTATCAACTTAGTGCAGTCCTCTGGGATTGTCCATAATGTCTTTTGAAGTGTTCTATCTGGACTCATGCTTGCAAAAATTGCAAAACCTTTCGCTCAGTCACTCTAGTCTGGACCAAAATACACAGATTGTATTTAAGTTTAAAAGCTTTATTAAAAGTAAACACATTTATTAAAATGAAGTCATAATAAAACTAAACGTTTAACTGATAATGGAAAAGTGGTTAGTGCTGACGATTAATTGAAGACATTTCTTGTGGTCGAGCCGAGCTCTCACCTGGTTTCAACTTGATCTTGTTGTTAGAAGTCCATCTTCTGTCTGTGTGGAGAAAAATGGTGCGTGTTAAAAAAACAGCCTTCATCAGTTGTGCCAAAAAGTGCAGCAAGACAACCTTCCCTGGAAAAAGGGACATTTTTTTTAACTTTAACGTAGACAGTCACAAATTACATTGTTTTCACATGTCTTCATTCCTAGACCAAAGACTAGTGAGTGCTTTATTCTAACATTCTTAAATGTACTTTGTAGGTGGAACATCTGGTGGCGGGGCCAGTGTGGAGGTGGTGGTGCTCGACACGGAGGCAGAGGGCGATTCTTCAGGGGAGGAGGCGGCGGCTGTGAGAGTTGAGACGGTGGTGGTGGCGGCCAGAGGTAAGCTCTTATATATTCCTTACTTATTGAGATTGAAGACTAGCTGGGAAGGCAAGAATATGAGATGCATGGCTGGGTGAATGATGAAGCAATGATGGGTGGAAGGACAACAGCCTGGGTGGGTGACACAGAAACTGTGTGTGTCCATATACCTGGATCATGCTACTATCTGACTCTTAGATAGCATATGTGTATCTAGAGCAGGGGTACTCATAGTACGGCCCGCGGGCCGGTGGTGGCCCGGCAAGCCTTCCTTGGCGGTGCGCAGACCTTGCAGACAATCACTGCTCCCCCGGCCCCCACAGAGCAGAGTGGAGATGCAAGGCCACAAAGAGGTGAAATAGAACAAAGCCTCTGTGGGGCCGGGCAAGCAGTGATTGTCAGGGTGGAGAAGCAGGGGCGCTACAACAAACAAAGCCTCAATAATATGTTAATGGTCTTTTAAAGACCTGTTAAGTACTTTGGTGTTGTTGTCTGTGTGTGCGTGTTGAGGAAGCGGTCTCAACCCGGGCTGAAGGCTGACACAGATAGACACACACACAGTGAGATGACAGAGGGGGAGGTAGAGGGAGGGCAGGAGGGAGAGAGAGATGGAGAGGGAGGGCAGGAGGGAGAGCAGGAGGGAGAGAGATGTATGTAAATGCTGTGTCTGGTGGCTCAGTGGGTGAGGGCATCTGCTGCAGGGACCTGTGTGCAACCTCATGGTCACAAGTTATCGTTTTGCTTTAGCCCCGCCCCCTCTGACTCCGCCCCCACCAGTGCGGCCCTCGGCCCCAAACTACACTGTAAATGTAGCCCCTGAGAGAAAGTTTGTGAGTACCCATGATCTAGAGAGAGTAGACGGTCAGTGGATGAACTAAGTGTAACTTTGAAGAGCATGTAACACTGCACCCGCACGTCCGTTCCAGTGTAGGAAAGGCAAGGAAAAGAACTTTTAATTTTGTCCAAATACTACCATCAATAGTACCAGTAGTTTGTATTGCAAGCACTGCATAGATCCGGTTATTACGGTGGCCACTCCCTACCTCTCTTAATAAGTTTAGTAGTACTCAGTCATTCATGTGTGGATGTATCACTGGTCACTCAATAAAAAGCAAAGCACCAAAAGTCATCCCATATATGTAAGCAAAAACATCCCATTTGAAGTGATAGATAATCAGATTATTTATCTTCTTCAATTTTCCATTTCTAGTACTCATTTCCACTGTAGGGTGAAAGTTAAATTAATTAAGGAGTAGCCCTTGAGTTGTAACAGAGTATTCTCAGTGCCACCCATAATAGAAAAGTAAGAGCTTCACCACCTGCATGTACTGGACGGGTACAGTAACGCAACGCAAGTCTAGGTCACTCCTCATGGCGTGCGTCTCTTTTTCTCGGGTGCAAGTTTACTGCGCTGGCATTATGCCGGCTTGCAGAAGATAACGTACCAATTTTCCAAAACAAGAGACAAGAAGAAGAATAAGACTGGTGTACTTTCATAGTCGACTCTAATGGAAGTCCATAGTGCTCGTAGAATTTGTTCCTTAAACTCCCACTAATGTTAGAGCAAGGATGAAGAAGTGTGAGGTTAGATAGATACTGGCCTCAATAGTTATGTAATGCGTTTGCAAGTTGCTAGTTGTAGTGCAACACAAATTTCTGCTGAATGATTGAGTTAATCTTAAGGAGCATTGGTTACAGACTATGTCTTTCTTTCTTCATATAGGTTCTCCTTCCAAACGAACAAGGAGGAAGGAGCTGGCTAGAGCGGCCCGGCAACGGAGGATCGATGCCACTGTGGCCGAATATCGGCGGCTGGTGGCCCTGGAGGACGAAGAAAGTGTGCAGTCGACCACAACAACTACGTCGTCTGCATCGGCCTCCGTTCCCCCACGGGCTGCCAGTGCCACCCAGCACAGTGGTCCACCCAGACTGAGCCGGGCTGCCAAAGCCAAACGCCACCGCCGAGTAGCAAGGACAACAGCTACAGCTTCCTCTCACAGCCGTTGCACCTACAAGGCATTGAAGGCACGCCTGCGCCGCAGTACCCTGATGGTGTCCCGCCTCCAGCAGGAGCTCCACCACTTTTCCAACCAGTTGGAGGGGCTCCGCGTAGAGCACGCCTTGCTCCGCCAGGAGCATGATGCCCTGGCCCAAAAAGTTGAAAGCATCCGCCCATAGTGTCCCTTGCCCCTTTTTTAGAGACTTTTGGGGGGTGGGAATTGGGAGTTGGGTTTTTGGGGACTTTTGAAGGACAATCGTTGGGGTTAGGGAGGGTCTTGCGGGAGATTATTTTGTTAGGGATATAAATATACTTTTTCAAACTTTATCTGAGCATACCCGTTTCTTACTGCTTGCCTGGTGGGTGGGGGTTTAACGTTGACTTTGTTTTCCTGAAAGTTTAGTTCCATTTTCTTCCTTTAAGTGTAAATGCCCAAATGTTTTCAACACTAAGTGCCTCTCACAGACGAAGTGAATCCAAGAGTCCTAGGACTTTAGTAGTACTACCTTCAGTCTCTAGTCTCTCGTACTAATACTCCATGATACCCCCAAACCACCAAACGCTTATCTTACCTGTAATTTGTGTTTGAAAGTAGGGCTAGACCCAGGGCTGGCTCCACGGGAGACAGCGAATATGGTTGGCAATCTTGGTCGGATAAAATTTCCTCATAGCGGTGGTACTAGTGGTGTGACACAGTGGCAGTTGCATGCCTATGAAAAAAAAGAAAATGAAATCTGGTTTGTCCTCCTGAGCAATTCAACGGTACAACTGAGAATATAGCAGGTGACAGAAGTACAGTAGAACAGTGCCACATTGTAGCCTAACAAATGGTAAAGTATAACTAGTAATTCGGTTGAAGTTCTTTCACATTAGCAATGGTTCTTTGTCAAGCAGAGTAAGAATATATCCTCGGATTTCTTCACCAGCCTGTTGCTATCACCTTATCCTCCCCAGCAAGTGTGTGGATTTATTGCTGTCATTTAGTCACAGATCAATCAAAACCACACAGCCCGGGGGAAGAGGGTTAGGGTTTGAAAAATGGATGGGTACGGGGGTTTTTGGGAAAGGTTTTGGGAGACAAGAAAAAATAGCACAGCATAGACAAACAATTGTGAACGTAAACAAATCTTTGGGTACAAACCTATCCATCAATCTTTGAAAGTGCATGCACTACTGCATACATGTCAGTGAAAAGTAAGTAGTACATTCGACAACTGTGGAAGAATAGAAAGAATGCGACAGTACAGGGCCTGTGTGGAATTATTGATAACGATATTCAACATAAGGTCTTTGTACTTAGCCAGATACCCGAGAGCCTTGCTGGTCACTATAAATCCATTCACAACAACACTCAGTGGGGTTGGTCTGGAAGGTATAGTAGATAGAAAAGGAGAAATTGCTTGTTTTCTAGGTGTCCCCTCACTCACCAGGGTTGCCCCTTGGTGACATGCTTCATCATTGGGGCCATCCCAGTCCTCTACGGCCTGGGGCGTGCTGCGACTTGCGAATTACGTAGGAGCACTTACAAATGACTATGTGTGGTGCAGATGTGATAGTGGAGTGGACTAAGTGATGTGTTAAGGGATCAATTTAGAAGCAGAGAGAGATCCAAGAAATGCAGTCACAGTCAGAGAAAAAGGCAAGGGATACTGTATCTATGTGGTTGTAGTGGTCCTGTTGGAAGTGGTAAGTAAGTTGCCTGCAGAAAAAAAATCCTCCTTTTAGCGGCACTCCTCCTTTGCAGCCGACGCTTCGTCCATCGATGTTGGTCACCAGAAGACACCCTGTAAAAAAAAGCACAGCATAGACAAACAATGGAACATAAACAATTCTTTGGGTACAAACCTATCCATCAATCTTTGAAAGTGCATGCACTACTGCATGCATGTCAGTGAAAAGTAAGTAGTACATTCGACAACTGTGGAAGAAAGAATGCGACAGTACAGGGCCTGTGTGGAATTATTGATAACGATATTCAACATAAGGTCTCTGTACTTAGCCAGATACCCGAGAGCCTTGCTGGTCACTATAAATCCATTCACAACAACACTCAGTGGGGTTGGTCTGGAAGGTATAGTAGATAGAAAAGGAGAAATTGCTTGTTTTCTAGGTGTCCCCTCACTCACCAGGGTTGCCCCTTGGTGACATGCTTCATCATTGGGGCCATCCCAGTCCTCTACGGCCTGGGGCGTGCTGTGACTTGCGAATTACGTAGGAGCACTTACAAATGACTATGTGTGGTGCAGATGTGATAGTGGAGTGGACTAAGTGATGTGTTAAGGGATCAATTTAGAAGCAGAGAGAGATCCAAGAAATGCAGTCACAGTCAGAGAAAAAGGCAAGGGATACTGTATCTATGTGGTTGTAGTGGTCCTGTTGGAAGTGGTAAGTAAGTTGCCTGCAGAAAAAAAATCCTCCTTTTAGCGGCACTCCTCCTTTGCAGCCGACGCTTCGTCCATCGATGTTGGTCACCAGAAGACACCCTGTAAAAAAAAGCACAGCATAGACAAACAATGGAACATAAACAATTCTTTGGGTACAAACCTATCCATCAATCTTTGAAAGTGCATGCACTACTGCATGCATGTCAGTGAAAAGTAAGTAGTACATTCGACAACTGTGGAAGAAAGAATGCGACAGTACAGGGCCTGTGTGGAATTATTGATAACGATATTCAACATAAGGTCTCTGTACTTAGCCAGATACCCGAGAGCCTTGCTGGTCACTATAAATCCATTCACAACAACACTCAGTGGGGTTGGTCTGGAAGGTATAGTAGATAGAAAAGGAGAAATTGCTTGTTTTCTAGGTGTCCCCTCACTCACCAGGGTTGCCCCTTGGTGACATGCTTCATCATTGGGGCCATCCCAGTCCTCTACGGCCTGGGGCGTGCTGCGACTTGCGAATTACGTAGGAGCACTTACAAATGACTATGTGTGGTGCAGATGTGATAGTGGAGTGGACTAAGTGATGTGTTAAGGGATCAATTTAGAAGCAGAGAGATATCCAAGAAATGCAGTCACAGTCAGAGAAAAAGGCAAGGGATACTGTATCTATGTGGTTGTAGTGGTCCTGTTGGAAGTGGTAAGTAAGTTGCCTGCAGAAAAAAAATCCTCCTATTAGCGGCACTCCTCCATTGCAGCCGACGCTTCGTCCATCGATGTTGGTCACCAGAAGACACCCTGTCCACTGCCTGCCTGATGCTGAATTGTGGCTCGCTACTGTGAAGCCTGACTCCATCCTTTTTTCCCCATTGCAGAGACTGAAACCCGGCCTGTAGTTATTCAACGAAAAACAGGAAGTGATATAATATTACAACACCACTGATAAATAAATATAAGGTATGTAGGCTGTGGAGTGCAAAAAGTCACAATTTGATTTTCCTAGTAGACAGTACAATATTTTTGAAAGTGCGTACTCTGAGTCACCTTTTGAAGGATAAATAAGTATGGGCAAATTAATGTAGCGGATCTTGCCCCTCAAGCTAGGTGTACTGTAAACTGTGTTTTAGAACAAAATTAGATCTTCCTAGCAGTGCTCCCACCCAGACCCTTACTAAAGCCAGTCGCAAAAATGTAGAAGACCCCCAATCAAATCTCAAAAAACGAGGCCTAGCAGAAAACTGGTGACAAAACTTACTTTGAAAGTAAAAGTAGGCCGAAGTACCCCCTTCCTAATTACCCATTACCCACCGTGGATTGCATTCAAACCACTTGCAAGCAACCAAGCAAAAGTAGCCATAGCCAGCATCGCTCCAAGACTCGAAATCCCCCCCACTCAAACACATGCAATAGAAATACTGCTAACCCTAACGAACCCTAAGTTAAGAATAGTGGCAAAGGCTTTCTTTAACTATGCCAAATCCCCCCTTTCCCACCATGGATTTTCTTCAAATGACTTGCAACCAAAATTACACATTCTCACGAGTGCTCTAAGACCCCAGAACTCAGTTGGAAAAATCTAGAACACCCCGAAACACATGCAATCCTGCTGCTGGGGCTAACCCTAACGAACCCTAAGTTACAAAAAGTGCCAAAACTAAAGGCTTTTCCGCGAGGATTTTGTCCCAACCACTTTTACCCGGTATTAGACCTTCCCAGGAATGCCCCAAGACCCGGCAACCCACCCGCCAAGAAGCATAACACCCCCAAACAGGCCAAAAGCAAAATCTCATACTTGCAATATTTCTGGGCCTTCGGTCCAAACGCGCTGCGTAGCTAGGCCATAAGTCGGGGTTGGCACGACGGATTTCCTGAAAAGCAAATGCAATCAAGATTAGAGTGTCCCAGCAATGCTCCCAGACCACGAAACTCACCCACAAACAGACGGAACCCCCCCTAAGAGCACCTCAAAGGCAAGCAAGTCATCAAAAACACAAAAAATGTTCCGCCTGGGATTTGGTCCAAAACACTTTTATCCGGTATTAGAGCTTCCCAGCAATGGCCCCAGAGCCGTCAACCCAGGAGAAAACGAGTAGAAGACCCCCAAACAGCCAAAGAGCAAAAGTACAAAAATGGGGACTTAGTCAATTTTTCTCAAATTTCCCAAATCACTCCGCGCGCGCTCTGCAGCTAGGCCCTAACTCCCCTCTGCCACCATGGATTGGCTTCAAACCTCTTGCAAAGTAAAGTATATATAGCCAGCAGTTCTCCCAGACCACGAAACTCACCCACAAACACCAGGAAGCCCCCCAAACAGGCCCCCGAAAACGCTACATAGAGCAAAATGTCAGAAATAGCCAAAAAAAAAAATCGGTCTGGATTTTGTCCCAACCACTTCTACCCGGTATTAGACCTTCCCAGGAATGCCCCAAGACCCGGCAACCCACCCGCCAAGAAGCATAACACCCCCAAACAGGCCAAAAGTAAAATCTCATACTTGCAATATTTCTGGGCCTTCGGTCCAAACGCGCTGCGTAGCTAGGCCATAAGTCGGGGTTGGCACGACGGATTTCCTGAAAAGCAAATGCAATCAAGATTAGAGTGTCCCAGCAATGCTCCCAGACCACGAAACTCACCCACAAACAGACGGAACCCCCCCTAAGAGCACCTCAAAGGCAAGCAAGTCATCAAAAACACAAAAAAATTTCCGCCTGGGATTTGGTCCAAAACACTTTTATCCGGTATTAGAGCTTCCCAGCAATGGCCCCAGAGCCGTCAACCCAGGAGAAAACGAGTAGAAAACCCCCAAACAGCCAAAGAGCAAAAGTACAAAAATGGGGACTTAGTCAATTTTTCACAAATTTCCCAAATCACTCCGCGCGCGCTCTGCAGCTAGGCCCTAAGTCCCCTCTGCCACCATGGATTTGCTTCAAACCTCTTGCAAAGTAAAGTATATATAGCCAGCAGTGCTCCCAGACCACGAAACTCACCCACAAACACCAGGAAGCCCCCCAAACAGGCCCCCGAAAACGCTACATAGAGCAAAATGTCAGAAATAGCCAAAAAAAAATCGGCCTGGATTTTGTCCCAACCACTTCTACCCGGTATTAGACCTTTCCCAGGAATGCCCCAAGACCCGCCAACCCACCCGCCAAGAAGCATAACACCCCCAAACAGGCCAAAAGCAAAATCTCATACTTGCAATATTTCTGGGCCTTCGGTCCAAACGCACTGCGTAGCTAGGCCATAAGTCGGGGTTGCCACGACGGATTTCCTGAAAAGCAAATGCAATCAAGATTAGAGTGTCCCAGCAGTGCTCCCAGACCACGAAACTCACCCACAAACAGACGGAACCCCCCCTAAGAGCACCTAAAAGGCAAGCAAGTCATCAAAACCACAAAAAATTTTCCGCCTCGGATTTGGTCCAAACCACTTTTAGTGCTTCCCAGCAATGGCCCCAGACCCGTCAACTCACCTGCAGAGAGGTAGAACAACACCCCCACAAGTGCTGAGTCTTTCTTCATTGGGCGTAAACCAGCCCTCTGCTTTGATGGAAATAGGAGTCTGGAGGAGGAGGATAGAGGAGCATGTTCTTCTGAACTTGTGAACCTGAGGAATGCAGACTGCGGCACCTTCAAATCAATTAGCAAACAAGTGAAGACAGTTCTGCTGATGGGCTTGTTTTTGTGATTATCTGATTAAAGTTTGAATTATATTAACTGTGCACAACAAAGAAAGACAGACACACAGGAATAAAAGGGAATAAGGATGAAAAAGAAAGTTATTGATTCGTTGTCTCATTTTCAGGGCTCGGTATCACGGTCCAGGAATAAGAATAAGGCTTCGTCATCATACTCTGCGAATTCAGGCAGGGTGAGCTCAGTGTCACCTGACAGAGTAGAAATTCCCTCATCTATGTTGCTGGCCACCTCCTCTTCATCCGGCACGCTCTCTCGTACTCTGAAATCTGGTGGTATGAGGTGCTGATTCATCTTGATCATTGTTAACCTCTCCACATTTTTGGGCGAGAGGCGGCTCCGTTTGGGAGTTACAATCCCACCAGCGGCACTGAAAACCCGTTCAGAAGACACGCTTGCGAGTGGGCAAGACAAGTAGTTTAAAGCCAGGTTGGTGAGCTGTGGCCACAATTCTTTTTTCCCATGCCAATACGCCAATGGGTCAGAATTAACATAGACCTCTGTTGAGTCATTCAGATAGTCCTTCACCATCGACTCAAGGTCCTCATCCAAGGTTCCTCCACTTTGCTTAGCTCTTGCTGTGCCTCTGACCTTTTGAGAACCAAACCCACGCAGAGCTAGCCAATCCTCTTCAGCCTCCAATGTTTCTGTTGTCTTTCGTGCAGATGATCCGGTTGCCGGTGTCTTTAACGGCTGAGAGGTCACTTGTGCCACAGCCACAGGTGCAGAAGTGGATTGTTTTGACTGGGGATGGCCTGCTGATGTACTGCCATTTCCTTCAATTTCCAGCCGTTCTGTTTCAAACTTCTTGGCTGACAAGGCTAGCCAACGTTTGTACTTTGGAACATGTTCATCATCAAAAGGAAAGAATGCTTGGCCTGCCAGCGCCTTTTTGTAGCGTGGATCCAGAATAGTAGCACAAATGTAATGCTGTTCTGAGTGGATCTTTTTAAGACGTTCATCACCTTGTAGGAGCTCTAATAATTGCTCAGCCAGAAGCAAAGAGTCTTGGTTTTTATCTTTTCCAAACACAGAACACACCTCCTTCAGTTGGTCCTCCAGCATGTACAACAATGGGATAGCTTTTCCCAAATTAGAGTCCTCCTTGCTGACTGCACGCGTGAAGAACTCAAAAGGACGAAGCATGCGTGTCAGGCTTTCAACTATGTTCCATTGCGGCCCACCCATCCTCAGCTCCTCTGTACCCTCTTTAAGGAAATATTGATCGAGTTCCGTATACTGCTCATACAAACGCTCAAGCATGTAGAAGGTTGAGTTCCAATGTGTTACCACCTCCTGGATGAGTGCTTTCACTGGCATTTGACGTTGATATAGCAGGCTCCTCAGCTGCTTCCGGGCCTTAAAAGAATGCCTGAAATGCTTGCACATTTTTCGGCAGGTCTCCAATACACTGTACGCTGCACTGCCTTTATTACCCAAGAATTTTTGGACAACCAGGTTTATACAGTGCGCCAAACACGGCACTCTGAAATAGTAACCGTCCCTCATGGCCTTAACTATATTGGCGCCATTGTCCGTGGAAACATAACCAACCTGGCGTTTTAGTGGGGACAGCCAGTTAAGGACCTTTGTGTTAAAGACATCCAAAATGTTTTCTGCTGTGTGACGTTTCTCCAAACCAAACATGGCTAGTGTTGCATGTTTCCGAGCACCTTTAAAAACAATGTTCGTGTCAACATCTGCGTTTAGCTTTGCTTTAGCCCCTGAAAAAGAGACCCAGTGTGCAGTGATGCACATGTAATCAGCGCCTGCGCCACTGGTCCACATGTCTGTTGTCAGATGTATAGTGTGAACAGCACTCTTCTGCAAAGCTGCCCCAATCACCTTCAGAACATCTTCATGTAGTGCTGGAACCGCAACTCGGGCAAAATAGAACCGGCTAGGAACCTTCCATTTAGGGCAGAGCGCTGTCACTAATTCTAGAAAACCAACCCCTTCTACAAAAGAAAAAGGGAGAAGGTCCAGAGCTAGCATTTTAGCCAGCTTAGTGTTATACAGACGGGTCATTGGGTGGTTGCGTTCATATTGCGCTTCTGTAAACAACATCTTTTTAATGTTGCCCTGGACCAAGGATTTACGGGATGATGATGATCTCTTCGACCCAGTTACGCTCGCTGATGAACTTTTCCGCATTGATGTCTCACTCTCTCCCACACTCTTAGTGTGGCTCCCATGGGGTTTGCTGCTGACAGGGGAAGTGGGTGTAAGTGAAGTGTTTGAATCGTCTTCTACCTCCTCGTCATCATCAGATGAAAAATCAACGTTTTCATTACGTGCAATTCCGGCTTTCTTGACCGCCTCTAGGTGCGGAAACCATTGGACAGGGTGCGCTCTCTCAAGATGACCTCTCTGGCCTCCGGTACCATAGTTAGAACCAAGCTTACCACGACTAACTCGAAGCTTACAAAGGCTACAAATGGCTACGTTTTCCTTTTTTGGGCAAACACTAAAGAAGTCCCAAACTGGAGACTTGAAATGTCTTCGGGGGCCGGAGGAGGCGGCGATACTGGTGGTGGTGGTCCTGCTGCTAATGCCAGATGAAGTGGAGGATGTGGATTGCCGAACTTCAGTACGTTTTGCACTTTCACCACCACGAATTGAGGTCGAGGACGAGGTGGGTACCTTCTTGCGAGGAAGAAATATGGAAGCGGTAGGTTTTGGTGTACTACTCAACTCCAAATCTAATGATTCCATTTCCATTGCCTCCTCGCCGACATCATCATCACGCTCAGCAGCTTCTCGGGATAGGGTCAAAATGTCTCTTTGCTGCATGCCCGGTGGGGCTGCAGTGACCTTTGTGATGACTGGCTCGTCGTCATCGTGAGAGGCTTCATCGCCAGCAGTATCTGTCACTTCTTGTTGAGCCTCATCACACTCCATAGGTTTGAGTTTTTGGACGACCTTCCTTTTACGCTTAGGTACCGGTGTCAGATCATGGTGTGCCTCACTGTCAGACCGCAGTTGTGGTTCCCAAGCTGGATCTGTATCATCAGAAGGAGGTGGGCTTGAAGAAGATGTAGTAGACACCCCCCTTGATCTTTTCCTTGCTAGGGATGTGGAAGACAATGAATGATCATCAGGAGGAGTGGCTTCCAATGATACCTCCTCGGCTTCATTGTCGATTTCCTGATGTGCCCCTACTTCGGGAGGAACAACTATTGTGGGCACTTGTGAACCTCCATGCACCTTTGCTTGCGCATCTCCTTTTGCTGCCTCTCCTTCCACATGTACTTGGGCGTGTACTTGCACATGGTGTTGTTGTTGCGGCTGTGGTTGTTCAACACTTGTCAGATGAGTTACAACAACCTGTGTTGATTCAGGGACATTGCTGCTACTTTCTTGCGATGAGCCAAAATCACTGGTCGATGGTGATTGGAGAAGTACACTGACTGCCTCTGAAGCACTCAAGGGCTTTGACTTAAGTTGGCGTGGTGGTGGAGGCACTGTACCCAATGGAGCAGGGGTGCTGCTCCCAGCTTGGTCCCCAGCAGATCCTGCTGCTGCAGGCGTACTTTTTTTTTGCTCCCAAAAAACGTGGCGGGTGGCACACCAGCCTCCTTGGTAACTTGCTTCTTCTGCTCCTTACTAGCAACTTTCTTGCTAGAGGAGCTACGGAGAAATTTCTTTGGGGCCATCTTCTTCAGAGCAGGTCAGACAGCAGGCCGCGGTTGCACGAATTGTAGAGTTGTCTGAGGCCAGACGTGACGTCGCGTGACGTTATGCTGCACACACACACCGCTGCAGGACTTCTTCCTGGCACTGGTGGTTCTCTTGAGTCTTGTGCACCTAAAAAAAATGGAAGACAGAGGAACATCAGTTCAGTTATAGAGCACAAAAAAATCGAAAAACACTGCAAAATCAGCAGAATCCCAATCCATCCATGCCCTCCATAATGTTTAAATTCAAGACAACCCACAGAAAGACTAGGCCCATGCAAGACTCACTACCCCTGGGCATAAATAAAGGTTGAAAAGTAGGCAAAATGGTTGGAGGCCTAACAACAAAGCCTGCATTCAAAATGGCCACTTGCCTCCTAGCACATGGCCAGGGCCTGCCTGTACCAGCACTCAAAATGGCCCCCACCCACATGGCCTGTCCCCATGAACACCCCCAAAAATCGAAAAACACTGCAAAATCAGCACAATCCCATTCCATCCATGCCCTCCATGATGTTTAAATTCAAGACACCCCACAGAAAGACTAGGCCCATGCACCACTCACTACCCCTGGTCAAGGCCCCAACAACAGGTCAAAAATCGAAAAACACAGAAAAATCAGCACAATCCCATTCCATCCATGCCCTCCATGATGTTTAAGTTCAAGACAGCCCACAGAAAGACTAGGCCCATGCTAGACTCAAATACCCCTGGTGAAAAGGCCACAAGTACAGGCCCAAAAAACGAAAATCACTGAAAAATCTGCACAATCCCATTCCATCCATGGCCTCCATGATGTTTAAATTCAAGACAACCCATAGAAAGACTAGGCCCATGCAAGACTCACTACCCCTGGGCATAAATAAAGGTTGAAAAGTAGGCAAAATGGTTGGAGGCCTAACAACAAAGCCTGCATTCAAAATGGCCACTTGCCTGCCAGCACATGGCCAGTGCCTGTAGCTGCACTCAAAATGGCCACCAGCCACATGGCATGTCCCTCCCCATGAACACCCCCAAAAATCGAAAAACACTGCAAAATCAGCACAATCCCATTCCATCCATGGCCTCCATGATGTTTAAATTCAAGACAACCCACAGAAAGACTAGGCCCATGCAAGACTCACTACCCCTGGGCATAAATAAAGGTTGAAAAGTAGGCAAAATGGTTGGAGGCCTAACAACAAAGCCTGCATTCAAAATGGCCACTTGCCTGCCAGCACATGGCCAGTGCCTGTAGCTGCACTCAAAATGGCCACCAGCCACATGGCATGTCCCTCCCCATGAACACCCCCAAAAATCGAAAAACACTGCAAAATCAGCACAATCCCATTCCATCCATGCCCTCCATGATGTTTAAATTCAAGACACCCCACAGAAAGACTAGGCCCATGCACCACTCACTACCCCTGGTCAAGGCCCCAACAACAGGTCAAAAATCGAAAAACACAGAAAAATCAGCACAATCCCATTCCATCCATGCCCTCCATGATGTTTAAGTTCAAGACAGCCCACAGAAAGACTAGGCCCATGCTAGACTCAAATACCCCTGGTGAAAAGGCCACAAGTACAGGCCCAAAAAACGAAAAACACTGAAAAATCTGCACAATCCCATTCCATCCATGGCCTCAATGATGTTTAAATTCAAGACAACCCACAGAAAGACTAGGCCCATGCAAGACTCACTACCCCTGGGCATAAATAAAGGTTGAAAAGTAGGCAAAATGGTTGGAGGCCTAACAACAAAGCCTGCATTCAAAATGGCCACTTGCCTGCCAGCACATGGCCAGTGCCTGTAGCTGCACTCAAAATGGCCACCAGCCACATGGCATGTCCCTCCCCATGAACACCCCCAAAAATCGAAAAACACTGCAAAATCAGCACAATCCCATTCCATCCATGGCCTCCATGATGTTTAAATTCAAGACAACCCACAGAAAGACTAGGCCCATGCAAGACTCACTACCCCTGGGCATAAATAAAGGTTGAAAAGTAGGCAAAATGGTTGGAGGCCTAACAACAAAGCCTGCATTCAAAATGGCCACTTGCCTCCTAGCACATGGCCAGGGCCTGCCTGTACCAGCACTCAAAATGGCCCCCACCCACATGGCCTGTCCCCATGAACACCCCCAAAAATCGAAAAACACTGCAAAATCAGCACAATCCCATTCCATCCATGCCCTCCATGATGTTTAAATTCAAGACACCCCACAGAAAGACTAGGTGCACCACTCACTACCCCTGGTCAAGGCCCCAACAACAGGTCAAAAATCGAAAAACACAGAAAAATCAGCACAATCCCATTCCATCCATGCCCTCCATGATGTTTAAGTTCAAGACAGCCCACAGAAAGACTAGGCCCATGCACCACTCACTACCCCTGGTCAAGGCCCCAACAACAGGTCAAAAATCGAAAAACACAGAAAAATCAGCACAATCCCAATTCATCCATGGCCTCCATGATGTTTAAGTTCAAGACAACCCACAGAAAGACTCAGTCCACCCACCACTGATTACCCCTGGGCAAAAGGCCCCAAAACAGCCCAAAAATCGAAAATTCCAAAATTTTAATTGCAGCAACTGTAATGCCCCAAACAAACTTACTTGTAAAATTTCTAATCCAACAGTGATCCAAAGAAAGTCAAAAAGGCCTCAAATCCAAATATCCAGCAGCATCCACAAAAAGTAATCCTTTCAGCTCCAGACCCAAATGAAAAGTGACCAGGAGATGGACAAAGCACTGGGAGGAGCCTGCTGAACAGGAACAGGAAGTTGAAGACTGTGGGGCACTTCCTTCCTCCCACCCCCCTGCCCCCCTCCCCAAAATGGACTCCTCGCTAAAAAAGTGCAGGCAAATGTCAAACTAAGGAGTTATTCAGATAAAAATCATCATTTCTAGAAGGTTTATGCTGCTTGCTGGTGGATTTCTTGTGCAGAATTGCAAATTTATATTTTCGCTCGCCGCATCTCAAATCTCGCAATTGCGAAGTACCGCGAGACGTGATCTCGCCGTACTCGCGTTGACAAACTATCGCTGGCAAGCCGCGATGACGTAATCGCGCTCGCCAATTCCCGCGGGATCACACAGCAAGATCCAAAATGGCGCAGCACTCGCAAACTATCGAAAAAAACAACTCGGCAAACGATGATAAACGCCGCGCGCCGCAAAAATTGTATCACCAACGCCGCGCGCCGCCAAAAAAATCCGCTGCGTGCGAATTTGCGGATTTTGCGGGAAATTCGCAAATCTCGCGGATTGCGGATTTCCCGAAAATCCGCAAAATCCGCGAGCGTAACGGATTTTCCGCCCATGCTTAGCCCTTAGGTCTAGTTTACTCACTTTTATTTGCAATAATGGGTGCCTGGAGGACCCCAGCCCAGGAGGAGGGTCTAAAAGTGCCCCCTCTGTACAAGGCGCCAACCAGGGGTACTGTAGTGATTGAGAGGGGCGTTATCCCGCCCAACGGCACAAACACTGATTACTTACGGTCCAATGTCTCTCCTCTGGGGTTACGACAGATGGCAATAAGTAAGTTCTGCCCAGGCGATGTCATATTTTATGAAGTGTGGGCATACATGTTAGGGCACCGGCAGGACCTGGCCTACTTAAAGCCCTGTTGTTAGTGTTAAAACGGGGTTAATTCAGTTGCCGGATTTGAAAGTGAGTAATTTAACCATAGCAATTAAACTTCTCTTACATGTATCTCCTCTGCTTCTTAAATACATTATTATTGTGCATTCCAACATTGCGTTTGTTCTTCCTGCCTTGTGGTATTTCCAACATGTGGTGGCATAGCCGCGCCAGTGCCAACCTCTACCATATGTTGGCATGAAGGTCCGGAGAGGCCTACAAGACATACCTATCAGAAACATTAAGGTATTTTGTGAGCCCTGGAAGCATGATCCATTATGCGTTTACTCACACTATTAACGATTTTTCCAGAAATATTTTTCCAGTCTTTGCTCTTTGTCTAGGTTCATGGAACTTTCTTGTTTTCATCTGACCTGCCATGCACTCCTAATTTCTTATTCGAGCTGCAGACGCCACAAGCCGGGGGTGACCAACCGTCCGTAAATTTCACGGACAGTCCGTAATTTTGGCTGTCTGTCCGTTGTCCGTGAAGGATTCTTTAACGGACGCCATTTGTCCGTAATTTTAACCGGGCACAGCTTGCCCCCACCTCCCTTCTTGACTCCAATGCTGTATGAAAGCTCAGACCCCCAGCAGCACTGTAGAGGCACAGCGGGATGGCAACCCTCACACCTCCAGCCCTTGATGAGCTGTTAAGAGGTGCTTGAAGGTGACAGAGGGAGGGGCTGCAGGTTCAGGAGCAGGGGGCATCCATTCACATGCAAGCAGCCCTGAATGCGTCTTGTATCTGCTATTTAGAGGGGGGCTCACACATTCCATTTCTACCCAGGGCCCCAAACATCCTAGACTCGGCCAGATTACACCCCTGATTACACCGAGGCAGCACCTGCTTCTCTTCACCGAGCTTAATTACTGTCAATAATTTGTAAGCAAACCTCGGTTCTTCAAACATGCATAATGTAATACAATAAAGAAATGGCACAATCGCACCCACACTGATTAACAAAGTATGGAGGACAATCAGTTCAATCAGTTCTCTTAGAGTATCTCCTGTAAGTACTGTATATCACAGTGGGGGATGGCATTTTGGACAGAGAGCCTGTCTTCTCGGTGTCTTGTGCAGGAGGGGGCGAGAAGCCCAAGATGATACTAGAATACTGCATGCCCACCCCTCTGCCCACCCTGGTGGATCCTGTTCCCTCTCTAGTGATGGCTCCTGTCCCCCCTTGTGGTGGCTCCTGCCCCCCCCTGCCTGTGGTGGCTCCTGTCCCCCCCGCCTGTGATGGCTCCTGTCCCCCCTGTGGTGGATCCTGTCTCTGCCCTGGGCGGCTTCTGTCCCAGTCCTGGAACGGCCCCTGCAGCGAGGGTGAAGTTCTTGATGGGCCTCTTCTCAAAAGGGCTTAGCTCAAAATTAATATGGAAAGGTGGGCGAGTAAGTAAGTAAAGGGATGTGTGAATGGCTGGATAAATTAGTGAAAGGGTGAATGGATGAATGAAAGATTGAATAAATGGATAATGAGAGAGGATAGATGGATTGATGAGTGAGGGGAAGGATGGAGAGAAAATGTAAATAGCTGGATGTATGGGTGGAAGGGTAGCTGGATGATTTATGAGGGGAAAGATGGATGAGGGGAAGGATGATGGATGGAGGGGAAGGATGGATGGATGAGGGGAAGGATAAATGGATGAGGGGAAGGATGGATGGATGGACGGAGGGGATGGATGGATGAGGGGCAGGATAAATGGATGGGTGAGGGGAAGGGTGGATGAAAGGAAGGATGGATGAGGAGAAGGATGGATGGATGACGGGAAAGGATGGATGATGAGGGGAAGGATGGATGGATGGATGATGAGGGGAAGGATGGATAGATGGATGGATGGATGATGAGGGGGTGGGTGAAAGGATGGAGGATGAGGGGAAGGGTGGATGGATGGATGATGAGGGGGTGGGTGAAAGGATGGATGGATGGATGATGAGGGAATGGATGGATGATGAGGGGAAGGATGGATGGATGATGAGGGGACGGATGGATGGATGATGAGGGGAAGGATGGATGGATGGATGATGAGGGAAAAGGATGGATGGATGACGAGGGAAAAGGATGGATGGATAATGAGGGGAAGGATGGATGGATGATGAGGGTAAGGACAGATGGATGGATGGATGATGAGGGAAAAGGATGGATGGATGATGAGGGAAAAGGATGGATGGATGATGAGGGGAAGGATGGATGGATGATGAGGGGAAGGATGGATTGATGATGAGGGGAAGGACAGATGGATGGATGGATGGATGGATGATAAGTGGGTGAAAGGATGGATGGATGAGAGTGGGTGAAAGGATGGATGGATGGATAAGTGGGTGGGTGAAAGGATGGATGGATGGATGATGAGTGGGTGGGTGAAAGGATGGATGGATGGATGATGAGTGGGTGGGTGAAAGGATGGAAGGATGGATGATGAGGGAATGGATGGATTATGAGGGGAAGGATGGATGGATGATGAGGGGAAGGATGGATGGATGGATGATGGGGGAAAAGGATGGATGGATGATTAGGGAAAAGGATGGATGGATAATGAGGGGAAGGATGGATGGATGATGAGGGGAAGGACAGATGGATGGATGGATGATGAGGGAAAAGGATGGATGGATGATGAGGGGAAGGATGGATGGATGATGAGGGAAAAGGATGGATGGATGATGAGGGGAAAGGATGGATGGATGATGAGGGGAAGGATGGATGGATGATGAGGGGAAGGACAGATGGATGGATGGATGGATGGATGATGGGTGGGTGAAAGGATGGATGGATGAGAGTGGGTGAAAGGATGGATGGATGGATAAGTGGGTGGGTGAAAGGATGGGTGGATGGATGATGAGTGGGTGGGTGAAAGGATGGATGGATGGATGATGAGTGGGTGGGTGAAAGGATTGAAGGATGGATGATGAGGGAATGGATGGATTATGAGGGGAAGGATGGATGGATGATGAGGGGAAGGATGGATGGATGGATGATGGGGGAAAAGGATGGATGGATGATGAGGGAAAAGGATGGATGGATAATGGGGGGAAGGACAGATGGATGGATGGATGGATGATGAGGGAAAAGGATGGATGGATGATGAGGGGAAGGATGGATGGATGATGAGGGAAAAGGATGGATGGATGATGAGGGGAAGGATGGATGGATGATGAGGGGATGGATGGATGATGAGGGGAAGTACAGATGGATGGATGGATGGATGGATGGATGGATGATGGGTGGGTGAAAGGATGGATGGATGAGAGTGGGTGAAAGGATGGATGGATCGATAAGTGGGTGGGTGAAAGGATGGATGGATGGATGATGAGTGGGTGGGTGAAAGGATGGATGGATGAGTGGGTGGGTGGATGGTGGGTGGGTGAAAGGATGGATGGATGAGTGGGTGGGTGGATGGTGGGTGGGTGAAAGGATGGATCAGTGGATTGGATGGTGGGTGGGTGAAAGGATGGATGAGTGGGTGGGTGGATGGTGGGTGGGTAGATAATGGGGGGTAGGTAGATGAGTGAAATGATGGATGGATTGATGGATTGATAAGTGCAAGGGTGAATGAATGGACATATGAGTGAAAGGGTGGGTGTAAGGATGGATGAGTGAGTGAAAGGGATGGTAGATGGACAAAAGGATGAATGGATGTGTGAAGGAGTGAAATGATAGATGGATGATTGATAGGGGCAATGGATGGATTTATGAGTGGATGAGTAGATGGATGGATGGATGGGTGGGTGGATGGATGGATGGAAGGCTAAGTGAAAGGGTCGATGGAGAGAGAAAGGGAGGATGGATGGATGACTAAAAGAGTGGATGGGTGGAAGGATTAGTAAGTGAAAGGATGGCTGGATTGGTGAAAGGGTAAATGGCTGAATGGATGAGTGAATGGATGGATGGGATGAAGAGTGGATGGATAAGTGTACAGATGGATAGGGTGAAAGGGTGGATGGATGGATGGATAATGGAGGATGAGTGAAAGGATGGATGAGGGGATGGATGAGTGAAATGATAGATGGAAGGATACATGATGGATAGGTTTGCAAATGGTTGAATATGTTTGGAAATGGCTGGGCTTACTTATATACTATTGCGCGACCTCTGATGTGTCTGTAAAACGTACCTATTGTCCTAAAGTTTTGTCCTGAATTTTGACCTCCTGTCCTGAATTTGTGTCCTGAATTTTGACCCTTTGTCCTGAATTTTTACACTCACCGTCCTGAATTTACACCAATGCCAGTTGGTCACCCTAGCACACAACGGTGTTGTTGGGGCAGGGGCCACAAGAAAGGAAGGCCCCTCAGCTAAGACTCCACCGCCCCGGCGTGAGTGTGATCCGGGCCCTGCGCCACAGCGGACCCAGAGCCACAACACCTCGCTGCACTCACTTCTTGCCAGCAGGGTCACAGGCCCTCCTCCCGGACCTGGTAGTTCCGCGCAAGGGTTTTTTAGGGCTCCCCACTGGTCACGACCAGCACCAGGGCCACCGCCACTTCAGAGGGGTGTGCTCGTGCTTGGGGTAGTGTGTGTTATTTCAGGATAAAAATGTGATGTTAAAGAATGCAGGGGGCCTCATTTATGACTTTTTGCCGTAGGGAAGCGCAGCAGGCCTTCCTGCTGCGCTTCCCTACGGCAAAAGAAAAGGGCAGAAATGCGCCGTATCTATAAGATACGGCGCATCCCTGTCCTTTTCCCCTCCGCCGGCGCACAATGGGCTGCCTGCGCCAGCGCAGGCACCCTTGCACAATGGTGCAAGGGTGCCTGCGTTGCGGGGAAGATTATTTTTGTACAGGAAGGGAAACCTTTCTGTACAAAAATAATCACAAGAGGCTTTTCCTCTTTCTATGTGTGGTATAGAATGCAGCACACATAGAAAAAGGAAATACGAGGAGAAATAAAGACATTTCTCCCTGTTGCGCCTCCCTTACGCCTCCCCTGGGGAGGCGTAAGCTTTTGGCACTGCTTCAGAGTTACGATTTCTCGTAAATCTGGGGCAGTGTCAAAAGGCCATGGATGTTGCTGGGAACGCCCCCAGCAACACCCATTGCACGCCCCTTTAACGCAGTACACTGCGTTAAAGGGACTGATATTTATCAGGCAGCAGTACGCCACAAAAACTGGCGTACTGCTGCCTGATAAATACCACGCTGGCTTCTGCGCCACGGAACTTCATGAAAAGTGAAGTTCCGATGGCGCAAGGGGCCTCATAAATGAGGCCCCGGGTGTTTATGTGCGTAGTGATTGTGTTTTGTATGTATTTCAATGGTGGAGCGAAGTAATCGTTTGCATTGTGACAGCGTGCGTTGTGAATGTGTCTGCGATGTAAAAACTGCAATGTGAATGTTTGCGATGAAAACGTTTGGGATGTAACATCATACATCCGTGCCTTCACTGGCAGGTGGATCCCTTAGGATCTGATTTGAAGGAGATTTTGAATTTTATGTCTGAATGTGCAGATGCAGTTCTTTGTTATAGATCTGTGAATAATTCCAGGTTGGCTTTATCAGCTGGACATGATCACATCGATGGGAAACCAGTGGGGATCCATCTGATTGTGTGTAAGTTAATGAAAGGTATCAGGGTCACTCGTCCACTGAGACCCAGACACACTATGCTATGGGATGTGTCTAATGTTCTTTCATTATTACAATCCTGGTCAGACAATCAAGGCCGGACTGGGAACTAAAACCGGCCCTGGTAAAGTGCTCGCCTCCCCCCGCCCCCCATAGGGGGTTGGGGGTGCCGCCGAGCTCATTGCCAGGGCCGGTTTTCTGTCGATTTTGTTATGACCCCTAACAAAAACGTCCCCCACTCCGTGGCGTGCACCGGGGGATTGCCCGGTTCCCCCTACTGCCAGTCCGGCCCTGCTGACAATAAAGATTTATCACTGAAACAATTATAATCAAAACTCACTATGTTGTTATTTCTTATTCCTTGTAGTTCATTTTCCGATGTGCATGCCTTAGATCTTGCAGTAAGGATTTTCTCTCCCCAGGGTGTATCATTCATTATTTCTAGAAGAACTAAATGATGTCTCGTTCAGTTGAGTATCCTGCTTTCCTCATAATGATAGGTTATGTGTCTTGAAATGTTTGAAAGTCTATGAAGAACGTATTTAGTCTCACATATCAGATCCCTTAGGACCATTGCTTTTGTCAATCCTGAACCCTTTCGCTCAGTTTCGGCTGGCACTTTGGTGCTTGTTGGGTCACGTGGGTGATGGATGAAGCAGGTATGGATGTTTCTGTGTATGGAGCGTATTCCGCGAGGGGTGTTATGGCCTCTAAAGCCTTTATTATGAGATCCAGATTAGAAGATATTTTGAAGGCTGCGGATTGGTCATCCGACTCAATGTTTAAAGTATTTTATTATAAACCCATTGCACATGTTTCTTCTGTTGTTGTTGGTCAGCTTTGAACCAGCATTAATCTGAGCCTCTGGTCCTGCCATAGAATAAAACATTTTCCAGCATTTGCGACAAAAATTTTAGATTCTATTAAGGACACTGAGGCAAGTATTATCCCACCTGTTGGGACAGGTAAGAATGGTTTACAACTGTCACGTTGTCATATGATGCATAAGACGTGTTTTCTCCCCCCTCCCTTTAAATACCAAACTTTTGTTCTGTGGTTTTCGAACTTGTTTCTGATTTCAGGAATGGATTCCAAACAGAGCTAGACCTAGAATGTCTCTTGGTGATAAAATCTTCGATGTCTGTGGATAAGTTGTCTCATCTGGGACCTGTTATTGAAGTTGCTCTCCGTTGAGAGACTGAACTGTATCCTGCTTTGATTACTTTGAGGAAAAAGACTTCTTGTTGCAAAGAAAGAGGCAGTAAAATGGTACCTCGCTATTTTGTATACTATGGACCCTTTGGATTGGTTAATGAAAGCGGCGTGGTTCTAAGCCTCCTGGGACATGGAGTGTTTTACATATGTTTTACTGTTTTTTCATTGGCTGCTATTTTGAGTAGTAAAGATTTGGGAAGCATAATCCTCCTCTGTGTCCTTAATAGAATCTAAAATTCTTGTTGCAAATGCTGGAACATTTTAAATTCATCACTGCCACAAGAATGATACATGATTTCAAATCCCCAAATTACTAAAATGATTTAATACAAAAAATAGCGATTTACCTGCAACTTGTGCTGCCTGCCCTTCAATCAGTCTGCTTCAAATGCACATATGAATTAATACTGCTGTATCTACGAAGCTATTTACTAGGGTGACCAACTGGCATTGGTGTAAATTCAGGACGGTGAGTGTAAAAATTCAGGACAAAGGGTCAAAATTCAGGACACAAATTCAGGACAGGAGGTCAAAATTCAGGACAAAACTTTAGGACAATAGGTACGTTTTACAGACACATCAGAGGTCGCGCAATAGTATATAAGTAAGCCCAGCCATTTCCAAACATATTCAACCATTTGCAAACCTATCCATCATGTATCCTTCCATCTATCATTTCACTCATCCATCCCCTCATCCATCCTTTCACTCATCATCCATTATCCATCCATCCATCCACCCTTTCACCCTATCCATCGGTACACTTATCCATCCACTCTTCATCCCATCCATCCATTCACTCATCCATTCAGCCATTTACCCTTTCACCAATCCAGCCATCCTTTCACTTACTAATCCTTCCACCCATCCACTCTTTTAGTCATCCATCCATCCTCCCTTTCTCTCTCCATCGACCCTTTCACTTAGCCTTCCATCCTTCCATCCACCCACCCATCCATCTATCCATCTACTCATCCACTCATAAATCCATCCATTGCCCCTATCACTCATCCATCTATCATTTCACTCCTTCACACATCTATTCATCCTTTTGTCCATCTACCATCCCTTTCACTCACTCATCCATCCTTACACCCACCCTTTCACTCATATGTCCATTCATTCACCCTTGCACTTATCAATCCATCAATCCATCCATCATTTCACTCATCTACCTACCCCCCATTATCTACCCACCCACCATCCACCCACCCACTCATCCATCCTTTCACCCACCCACCATCCAATCCACTGATCCATCCTTTCACCCACCCACCATCCACCCACCCACTCATCCATCCATCCTTTCACCCACCCACTCATCATCCATCCATCCATCCTTTCACCCACCCACCCACTCATCATCCATCCATCCATCCTTTCACCCACTCACTTATCCATCCATCCATCCTTTCACCCACTCTCATCCATCCATCCTTTCACCCACCCATCATCCATCCATCTGTCCTTCCCCTCATCATCCATCCATCCCCTCATCATCCATCCATCCTTCCCCTCATCATCCATCCATCCTTTTCCCTCATCATCCATCCATCCTTTTCCCTCATCATCCATCCATCCTTCCCCTCATCATCCATCCATCCTTTTCCCTCATCATCCATCCATCCATCCATCTGTCCTTCTCCTCATCATCCATCCATCCTTCCCCTCATTATCCATCCATCCTTTTCCCTCGTCATCCATCCATCCTTTTCCCTCATCATCCATCCATCCATCCTTCCCCTCATCATCCATCCATCCGTCCCCTCATCATCCATCCATCCTTCCCCTCATCATCCATCCATTCCCTCATCATCCATCCATCCATCCTTTCACCCACCCCCTCATCATCCATCCATCCACCCTTCCCCTCATCCTCCATCCTTTCACCCACCCCCTCATCATCCATCCATCCATCTATCCATCCTTCCCCTCATCACCCATCCATCCATCCTTCCCCTCATCATCCATCCTTTCCCGTCATCCATCCATCCTTCTCCTCATCCATCCTTCCTTTCATCCACCCTTCCCCTCACCCATCCATCCATCCCATCCATTTATCCTGCCCCTCATCCATCCATCCTTCCCCTCATCCATTTATCCTTCCCCTCATCCATCCATCCTTCCCATCCATCCATCATCCTTCCCCTCATCCATCTTTCCCCTCATAAATCATCCAGCTACCCTTCCACCCATACATCCAGCTATTTACATTTTCTCTCCATCCTTCCCCTCACTCATCAATCCATCAATCCTCTCTCATTATCCATTTATTCAATCTTTTATTCATCCATTCACCCTTTCACTAATTCATCCAGCCATTCACACATCCCTTTACTTACTTACTCGCCCACCTTTCAATATTAATTTTGAGCTAAGCCCTTTTGAGAAGAGGCCCATCAAGAACTTCACCCTCGCTGCAGGGGCCGTTCCAGGACTGGGGCAGAAGCCGCCCAGGGCAGAGACAGGATCCACCACAGGGGGGACAGGAGCCATCACAGGCGGGGGGGGGGGGGGACAGGAGCCACCACAGGCAGGGGGGGCAGGAGCCATCACAAGGGGGGACAGGAGCCATCACTAGAGAGGGAACAGGATCCACCAGGGTGGGCAGAGGGGTGGGCATGCAGTATTCTAGTATCATCTTGGGCTTCTCGCCCCCTCCTGCACAAGACACCGAGAAGACAGGCTCTCTGTCCAAAATGCCATCCCCCACTGTGATATACAGTACTTACAGGAGATACTCTAAGAGAACTGATTGAACTGATTGTCCTCCATACTTTGTTAATCAGTGTGGGTGCGATTGTGCCATTTCTTTATTGTATTACATTATGCATGTTTGAAGAACCGAGGTTTGCTTACAAATTAGTGACAGTAATTAAGATCGGTGAAGAGAAGCAGGTGCTGCCTCGGTGTAATCAGGGGTGTAATCTGGCCGAGTCTAGGATGTTTGGGGCCCTGGGTAGAAATGGAATGTGTGAGCCCCCCTCTAAATAGCAGATACAAGACGCATTCAGGGCTGTTTGCATGTGAATGGATGCCCCCTGCTCCTGAACCTGCAGCCCCTCCCTCTGTCACCTTCAAGCACCTCTTAACAGCTCATCAAGGGCTGGAGGTGTGAGGGTTGCCATCCCGCTGTGCCTCTACAGTGCTGCTGGGGGTCTGAGCTTTCATACAGCATTGGAGTCAAGAAGGGAGGTGGGGGCAAGCTGTGCCCGGTTAAAATTACGGACAAATGGCGTCCGTTAAAGAATCCTTCACGGACAATGGACAGACAGCCAAAATTACGGACTGTCCGTGAAATTTACGGATGGTTGGTCACCCTACTATTTACTGTTCAACAGCCAAATATTTGTGAATTTTTTGTCCCTGGCTCCACCTTTAGCTTTTCAGAGGAATCACATCCTGGCAATATTAAATAGTATTCTTGTTGTAATTATCTCAGTAACTAAGGGGAAATATTTGGGAATGCCTCTCCATTCTATATGGCAATGAAATACTCTGCATCCGCAAAATAGGCAGCAGTTTCATGCCGATACCTTGAATTCGGTGCACTTTAATCTGCCAAATAGTTTTACAGTTTCCAGTGCCCATCGCTTAGCAAGTGCCAAAGCGGTGCCAACCTCCGAGCCACAGTGATAATCCTTGAGCGAGGAAAGGGGTGGGAGGGGGTGGGTTTGGGGGGAGTGTGTCAATCACAGGGAGGAAGTCCCCAAGAGAGACAATGACCCTCAGCGTTGAATACTCATCCCTACCTCACACTCCACCTCGACTCAAATCCTCCAGTTATAGTATAAGGTGGTAAGGGTGTTTCTAGTGTTTAACTGTTGACAGTTGGTGGCATTGAGTGGCAACAGTATGAGTCGTTATTAGGCTTGTTAGTCCCTCCTTAGTACAGCCATGTCATCATTTGTAACCTCCCATGGCTGCAGGCCCCTTTACTTGGTTGTTACAAGGTATGTGTACGGTGTCCTTTATTGAGTTGTTTCCTAGGTTAGGCACAATGACGTGCTTCGCCTACATTCAGCGGCAACACCGCTTTCACTTTCTCAGCTACAATGGTTCTGTCAGGAAGACAGCAATTACATTGTCAACAGAGACGAATCCTGTTATGAAAATTTCATATGTATGACTTTTATATGACTCACAGCTTAACCAATATGCTGGAAAGTAAAAAGTGGTCTACATCGCAGCATGCCACACAAGATTATTGCTATATTGGAACACAATAGTAGAACAAGAGACTCCAAAATGCTTGCAAAAAAATAATATTTCTTATTTTGATTTGTTATGGGCCCAGCAGTAGTCTTTAATAAGAAAGCCTTGTCCGTCTTGCACGTTGATAATTGTTGCAGATGGAAATCAGACAACGTCCAGGTGCTGCTGAAAGTGTCCCGGGGGTTTGAAAATACATCAGACTAGTTCAGCACATTATTCAGTAAGGTCCAAATTCTTGGCAGGGTGGACTGCGTTATCTACTGCAATAGTGCACATGACGTGCACTTTGCCGCTACAGTTCCAGCTTCTCCCTTACAGCACGCAGGTGTTGTCAAGGCACCACAAATGTGTGATTAATGCATTTTAGTGTGGTGATGCAGACCACCACAATAAAATGTGTGAGTCTAAGCCTGATGGGTGGTACTTGGCAGGGCTGTGAAAGGCATGGAAGAATGCAGCAAGATATAATGCATATAAGGAATGTTCTGTGGTTGGATAAGGATATGACACAACAATGCATTTTCACAGAACCCATTGTGGTGCAATCTTGAATAACACAGACACTCTCATGGATGTAGCATTCACATTTGACAAGTGATAATTAGGGACACATTGTTACATTAAAAGACTTTACATGGAGATTATGCTTTTGAATATTGTATTGTTTTTATGTTTGTTGTATGTTGCAAACCTTCCTTAAGACACTTCATGTGGTGCTGTATGTGTAGAAATACACCGTCTTTTCACTTTATTAAGCAAATGTTTGAGCAATATTTGCACTGATATCTGTCGCTGCACCAACACACGTGGTTGGGTTCCTGGCGCACATAGCCTTGGCTGCAGCTCACAGAGACCTTATTCTGCTGCACATAGAAGAAAAAATTAGAGGGAACATTGTCCATGAGTGAGGATGAGCCAGGCCATGGAGGAAGGGGACCTCCGGCTGCCCCCTTCCCCCAGAGTAGGCAATGGTTGCCATCCAATGCCTGCGGTTGCCACCGACTTGGAGAGCGACATGTTCATCTTCAGCATGGAGGAGACCAACAAGGTCAGGGAGCAGCTGAGCATGAAGCCCCTTCACCGGGACAAGTTCTCTTCCTTTGCATCCCCAAAGCAGACCGGGAGTTGTACCTGGAAGAGAGAGGGCGATTAGTGCCAATATCAGCAACTCTCCCCATCCCTCCTACAGCAATACTTCTGAGAAATAATCAGACACAACACATTTTTAGTGGAGAAAATTACTGCAGGTTTATTTGCATAACAAATATGCCAACATGGTAGGTTATCTTACTGGCGATCCTAGGGCAGGTAGCCCCTCGCTGCCTGCCCACCTGATGAGCCAACCTACCCGGTGGCCCTCGCCAACTGGTGTTTGTCGATTTGGGGAAGGGATAGCCCCTCCCACCGGTGGACCGCCAGTCCACCGGTGCCCTGATGGGGATCCCCATCAGGCTGGGTTCCGGCCTGCTCATTCCACCAAGACTGTCATTACTGCCGTCATGGACTCTCTCCGCACCCATGCAGACAAAGCAATACCTCAGGCTTTGGTCTTAATAGACCTGTCTGCCGCGTTTGACAAGGTCGATCATGCCATCCGGCTCGACCGTGTCAAACAAGCTGGTATTCGGAGCTCAGCTTACAGTTGGATCAGCTCTTTTCTCAGTGACCGCAGTCAAGCGGTCCGCCTGGCCCCTTTTACTGCCCCTAAACTCCCGATCACCTGCGGGGTTCCTCAGGGCTCTTCTCTGTCCCCTCTTCTGTTTAATCTATATCTAGTCCCTTTGATCCAATCTTTGAGAAAGTTTAAGGCCGCCACATTTAACTATGCGGACGACCTTCAGCTCATTTTCACTATAGACAGCTCTCCCGATTCTATTAGGGAATTTCAAGAGACCATGCCACATATCTGTCACTGGATGGACTCAAATCATTTAAAACTGAATCCGGGCAAGACAGAAATTATCCTTAACGGAAAAAGCCAAATATTCTGGGGCCCACATTACTGGCGCCGTGAATTAGGTCTCCCGCCCACTCCCTCCGCATCGGTTAAGAGCCTGGGAGTAATCATCGACAGTGATCTGTCATTGAAGGCCCAGGTGGGCTCGGTGATACCCTCCTGCTTTTACCAGCTCCGCAGAATAAGGAAAATCAGTCGGATGTTGACCCAGTCGGCCTTGATCCAGGTGGTGCTAGCGCTCATACTGTCCCATCTGGATTATGCCAATTCCATCTACCTGGGCCTCCCTCTTTACCTGGGCAAACATCTCCAACTGGCTCAGAACCAGGCTGCCAGACTGATTCACCGGCAGCCCCACCTGCAGTCAGCTAGGCCCCTGCTAAAACAACTCCACTGGCTTCATTTTGCTCAGCCAGTAAAATTCAAAGCAGCCTGTATGGTCTTCAAATCTCTCCATATCCCTCAATTTATCAACATCCTCCTGCCCAGGTTATTCCTTCCCGTAATCTTCGGTCTGCTAATCTCCATCTTCTGGTCACACCAACATTCAAACTGCAACGTCAGGGCGGACGCAGGTTCGCTACTCTTGCATCCGGACTTTGGAATTAACTCCCTCTGGGGATGCGTTCCTGCACCGACCTCCTAGCATTTAGGAAACAGCTTAAGACCTGGCTCTTCTCATCGGCTTAGGCATTCTCCCTTTCCATCTGGATTCTCTGTCAATTAGCGCCATGAAGCCCCTGGGTGTACGTGCGCTTTATAAAAAACTATTAACATAACATAACATAACATAAAATACTCACGCCTCTCCCAGCTCAGGGGGGCAGAGAGTTGCAGGCAACCCCCGGTTACTCAGGTCCACAACAGACCGAAGGACTAACAGGGCTCCGTCGCTCCTCCAAGGTCCAATGTGAGGACCTCCTTGGGGATTTTTGGCTTTTGCACCCTTACTGTACCTTACAGCAACACAAAATAATAAGTTAGTAAACCCCCCCCCCCCATCTGTACGCCGGGTATGCGGTGGGGAGGGAAACGGCATCAGGGCAGCAAGAGAAAGAGGGTGCTTAGAGAGCGGGAGAGGTATAAGTACCTCTCTGCCGCCCTCTCCTGCCTGGAAGTGACGCATGACTGGGGGACCCTCGAGGTTCCCCCAACACTAGGAGGCTAACAGTGTGTCATCCTGTAGCACTAAGTGGGGCTGCCCTCTCAGGAGGGCCCACTGTGTGGGCCCGGGGGAGCCCTGCATAGTGCCAATATCGGCAACATCCCTCCCACAGCAATACTTCTGAGAAATAATCAGACACAACACATATTTTAGGGGAGAAAATTGCTGCAGGTTTATTTGCATAACAAATATGCCAACAAGATGGGTTATCTTACGGGCGATCCCAGGGCAGGCAGCCCCTCGCCGCCTGCCCACCTGATGAGCCAACCATCCCAGTGGCCCTCGTCAACCGGTGTTTGTCGATTTGGGGGAGGGGATAGCCCCTCCCACCGGTGGACCGCCAGTCCACCCCCTTACTCACGCCCCTCCCAGCTCAGGGGGGCAGAGAGTTGCAGGCAACCCCAGTTGCTCAGGTCCACAACTGCCGGAAGGACTAATGGGGCACCGTCGCTCCTCCAGGGTCCAACGCGAGGGACCTCCCTGGGGATTTTTGGCTTTCGTACCCTTACTGTGCTCCTGCAGAGGGTACCCTTACTGTACCTTACAGCCTCTGGATCACCCTGTAACTCTGCCACAGCACTGGGTGTGGCCACCGCCACCCCGGGGCCCCCACCACAATAGACCTTGTTACCTACACCCTGCTGATTCCAATGTCCTAATTTAGCAGCGATTAGATTAAGCATTAGCAGAAGACATCCTGTATTTAGAGACTATCTTGTCCGTTTTATGGAATCTATTTTGTATTTCTGGCAGCCATTTTGGTTGCCAGGTGCTCACCATGTGCTCTGTCCTACCTTCCTGGTAACTGCTCTTGAAATCTGTCTAGAGATTAGATATATTTATCCTCCTCTGCTTTGCACATGCCCAGTAAAGCTTACAGATGTCCCTAACTTGTAACTGTCAGGATGTGTCCCCCAGAATTAGCTTACTGTCAGCCCTTCCCACTTGTTGCTAGCACACTGTCTGTATGACCTTGTATGCATTTGAAACAAGTATTCTATACCTTATACCACCTTCTTTTTTTAGCCCCTGTATAGGTATAAAAGGACCAAGCTCCTTCCAGTCAGTGTGCTACTTCATACATTACCGAAGGGTGTTGTGTGAATGTAGTTCCACCTCATGAGGTTTATTAAACTTTGTCTTTTCTATTCCAGTGTCTGTGCCAACTTCTTCCTATTGGTCTGAGGACTCTGTGCAGAGAAGGGTGAATCCCTTGCACTGGTAGGCCTTGCTGAGGCTCACCACCACACCAAGGCCTCCCCCAGATCAAGCAAGAATAGGTCCATCCCCCCTTAGAACAGGTTTATCCCATCTGGATCTAAACACCCTGTGGACTTGGTGTGCAGTAACCCATACAGGCTAAAACCACCCTTATTCTCCGTGACTATACGCATGGCGCTGTTCACCCTCCTGCGCGAGGTTTCCATGGCTTCCGCTGAACGAGCCCCCTGCCACACCTGCCCGGGTGTTATTTCAGACCACCAAAATTCACTGGTCTCCAGTTTGATGCTCAACTCACACCTCTGTGTATAGCGCTCGTTGGAGCATGCCCATTGAACTAAGCCAGTCACCACCCTATGTGACGCCTTGCCCTCCCAAATTTCTGCTAGTATTCTTGGGCAATGTTTTCTAATACTTTGTTGTGCCTCATGCTTTAACCCAGAGTTTCCCTTATCTTTGGACCGTAGCACACTTGTTGGGTGATAATGCCCACCCTGCAAGGCTGTCAGCTAAGGCTGTAGGGCAGGAGAATTCACATATGTTTAGTGATTCTCAACTCCATGGTACTTGATTTATTGACCTCAGATTGATAAAATGCTTAGTGGACCTACCAGGATCTGAACCTGTGACCAGGAGGTCGAACACAAATACTAACAGTTCTGCCACTCAACAGGCCTTTAAACTTGAAACCCAGGGCCGACCTCTCCTGGGGGACCCTTGACCCTTGAGGTTCCCCCAACACTGGGAGGCTAACAGTGTGCCATCCTGTGGCACTAAGTGGGGCTGCCCTCTTAAGAGGGCTTCCTGTGTGGGCCCAGGGCAGCCCTGCAAAAGTCTTTAGTGCCATCCTGCTGCTGCTGCAAGAGCTTGATAGGGACGGACTTCAGGCCATGCACCAGACAGCATGGGAGATGCTGCAAGTGCTGCAGCAGAATGAACTTCGTAACAATGGCCCACTCCGGCACTGTACATCATAGTTGGTCAGAACCCGGGAAGCTACAAGGGTGGAAACCGGTTTCGTTACTGGAGTTTCCGATTTTGCATTGTTGCAAATTGGCCTCAAGGGCCTGTAACAAAATTAGCATCCCAGTAACTTTCCAGCCCAGTTGTCCGAGCAGTGCAGATGGGTTATCTTACGGGCGATCCCAGGGCAGGCAGCCCCTCGCCGCCTGCCCACCTGATGAGCCAACCTTCCCAGTGGCCCTCGTCAACCGGTGTTTGTCGATTTGGGGGAGGGGATAGCCCCTCCCACCGGTGGACCGCCAGTCCACCCCCTTACTCACGCCCCTCCCAGCTCAGGGGGGCAGAGAGTTGCAGGCAACCCCAGTTGCTCAGGTCCACAACTGCCGGAAGGACTAATGGGGCACCGTCGCTCCTCCAGGGTCCAACGCGAGGGACCTCCCTGGGGATTTTTGGCTTTCGTACCCTTACTGTGCTCCTGCAGAGGGTACCCTTACTGTACCTTACAGCCTCTGGATCCCCCTGTAACTCCGCCACAGCACTGGGTGTGGCCACCGCCACCCCGGGGCCCCCCACCACAATAGACCTTGTTACCTACACCCTGCTGATTCCAATGTCCTAATTTAGCAGCGATTAGATTAAGCATTAGCAGAAGACATCCTGTATTTAGAGACTATCTTGTCCGTTTTATGGAATCTATTTTGTATTTCTGGCAGCCATTTTGGTTGCCAGGTGCTCACCATGTGCTCTGTCCTACCTTCCTGGTAACTGCTCTTGAAATCTGTCTAGAGATGAGATATATTTATCCTCCTCTGCTTTGCACATGCCCAGTAAAGCTTACAGATGTCCCTAACTTGTAACTGTCAGGATGTGTCCCCCAGAATTAGCTTACTGTCAGCCCTTCCCACTTGTTGCTAGCACACTGTCTGTATGACCTTGTATGCATTTGAAACAAGTATTCTATACCTTATACCACCTTCTTTTTTTAGCCCCTGTATAGGTATAAAAGGACCAAGCTCCTTCCAGTCAGTGTGCTACTTCATACATTACCGAAGGGTGTTGTGTGAATGTAGTTCCACCTCATGAGGTTTATTAAACTTTGTCTTTTCTATTCCAGTGTCTGTGCCAACTTCTTCCTATTGGTCTGAGGACTCTGTGCAGAGAAGGGTGAATCCCTTGCACTGGTAGGCCTTGCTGAGGCTCACCACCACACCAAGGCCTCCCCCAGATCAAGCAAGAATAGGTCCATCCCCCCTTAGAACAGGTTTATCCCATCTGGATCTAAACACCCTGTGGACTTGGCGTGCAGTAACCCATACAGGCTAAAACCACCCTTATTCTCCGTGACTATACGCATGGCGCTGTTCACCCTCCTGCGCGAGGTTTCCATGGCTTCCGCTGAACGAGCCCCCTGCCACACCTGCCCGGGTGTTATTTCAGACCACCAAAATTCACCGGTCTCCAGTTTGATGCTCAACTCACACCTCTGTGTATAGCGCTCGTTGGAGCATGCCCATTGAACTAAGCCAGTCACCACCCTATGTGACGCCTTGCCCTCCCAAATTTCTGCTAGTATTCTTAAGCAATATTTTCTAATACTTTGTTGTGCCTCATGCTTTAACCCAGAGTTTCCCTTATCTTTGGACCGTAGCACACTTGTTGGATGATAATGCCCACCCTGCAAGGCTGTCAGCTAAGGCTGTAGGGCAGGAGAATTCACATATGTTTAGTGATTCTCAACTCCATGGTACTTGATTTATTGACCTCAGATTGATAAAATGCTTAGTGGACCTACCAGGATCTGAACCTGTGACCAGGAGGTCGAACACAAATCCTAACAGTTCTGCCACTCAACAGGCCTTTAAACTTGAAACCCAGGGCCGACCTCTCCTGGGGGACCCTTGACCCTTGACCCTTGAGGTTCCCCCAACACTGGGAGGCTAACAGTGTGCCATCCTGTGGCACTAAGTGGGGCTGCCCTCTTAAGAGGGCTTCCTGTGTGGGCCCAGGGCAGCCCTGCAAAAGTCTTTAGTGCCATCCTGCTGCTGCTGCAAGAGCTTGATAGGGACGGACTTCAGGCCATGCACCAGACAGCATGGGAGATGCTGCAAGTGCTGCAGCAGAATGAACTTCGTAACAATGGCCCACTCCGGCACTGTACATCATAGTTGGTCAGAACCCGGGAAGCTACAAGGGTGGAAACCGGTTTCGTTACTGGAGTTTCCGATTTTGCATTGTTGCAAATTGGCCTCAAGGGCCTGTAACAAAAATAGCATCCCAGTAACTTTCCAGCCCAGTTGTCCGAGCAGTGCACATGTGAGTCAGAGACCGACAAACAGAGCTGGAAATGCTGCCACCAGGTTATACAAAGGTGGAAAATGTCCTTTGCCAACTTTGTAATTGGGATTGAGATGACTGGTGGGTAAGTGATAGAACATATTTTACATTTTGTCATTTCAGGCCCTATGTCCTTACTCCTAATGCATTTCTGAATATTTTCTGCGTTACCACAAGTTGAAAGTATTGACGGATGTCCTCAAGGTCATTTGAACGCTGTTCATTTACTCTCTCTGTGCCTCGTTGAATTGGCACAGCCCTCTTGCTGGATAAAGTCATCCATAGTGTTACTTGGTAAAAACTCTAGATAATCCCTTGTGTGCACTGTCTGGAGTAGCAGTTAGAGCTTCAGCACGCCGTGATTAAACCACCCTCTTTTGGCAACATTAGCTCTGCTTGCTAGTCTGATAATTAATTTCTTAAAGTTTCAAGATCAGCAAAGGCAGACAAATGAATGCCGCAGATGGCAGATCACAGGGTGTGGCACAGCAGCATCGTGCTATTTCTTTTAGCACCTACGGGAGCGCAAAAGGAATGGATGGAGGTAAGGATGTTTCCAAATATCCTTTTGAATATCAGCAAAAAAGGAAACACAGGCAGAACTCCTTAAACATTTGAGTTCCTGGGAAGCGGTGACATTCATGAGCAGTAACTAACTCCCTGTCATGTCCGAAGTAGTGCAGCAGGGTAACTGCCAAGCTCTGTGCTTGTAACAGCTTGAACTGGTAGAAGAAATGTGAGGTGCATGCACAGAAACTTGTGTGCGTAGATTCTGCTAATATTCTCACACACGGGTCTGCCAGCTCAAAAACAGGCTCAAAAAATGTGCACAAAAGAGCATCCGGGAAGTCCAGGTGATGAGGGGGAAGAAAAGGCACATGCAAAACTGCAGATGCAAAGTGAAGTCCTGAGTTAAAAAAACATTTTATATATATATATATATATATATATATATATATATATATATATATATATTACCTACTGGCGGTTGCCAGTAGGTAGTTATAGTTAGGACCTAGTTTCCATAGGAAATCCGCAACATTCTATTTGGAGTAACTTTGGCGCCGGTGGATGAATCTTTGCAAAATTCTCAAAGAAGATGGCCCGTTCCGCTCCGCTCCTTCCCTGAAAGTTTGGGGGGGATTCGTCAAGTGCAGACTGAGATAAAAGGGGGATCCCAAAACGTGTTTTCCCCATGTTATTTTCCATAGGACGATTAGACACGGCTACAGCCCGAACGGCTGAATGGAATTATAAGAAATTTGGCAAAAAGGTGGAGTCTCGTTCGCAGATTACGCTTTTCTTTAAGTGGTGTAAATCTCTCCAGGAGTTGCTGAGAAAATTAAAGTTGAAATCAATTATAAATCTATAAGCGCGCACCCGTGCGCGCACCCCTGAGCCCAAGCGGAATTTTGATTTGCTGTTTGACGTCTGTCAACATTCGATTCGGTGGAAATCAGGAAGTGTTGACCGCCATTTTGTCAGTGCTAGTCAACATATTGTAGAGAACAAAGGGGCAGAACGTGGAAAGGGGGCAGGGTGGAGACTCCCTGACACCCTAAGTTTTCTCAGGGGGTCCATTAAGGACCCCCAAGGCCCAAAAAAATATATTTTTTATTTACAAAATCACAAGGTGCGTGCACCCGGTCGCGCACCTCGATGTATAAGAGTGTGAGAAACTATAGTTGAGATCGTGAAAAGGGGGCAAGGTAGAGACTCCCTGACCCCCTAGGTTTTCTCAGGGGGTCCATTAAGGACCCCCAAGGCCAAAAAAAACATTTTTTTTCCTAAAAAGTTACGAGGTGCGCGCACCTCGATTTACAAGAGTGTGAAAAACTATAGCGGTGATCGTGGAAAGGGGGCAAGGTAGAGACTCCCTGACCCCCTAGAGCTTCTCGGGGGGTCCCAGAAGAATCCCGACAGGCAAAAAAACCCTTTTTTTTTTTTAAATTGCTGGGTGTGCGCACCCGGTCGCACACGTCGCTTCAAAATGGCGTTTTACCCGATTTACATAAAAGTTTCAAAACGTGAAAAGGAGGTAAGGTAGACACTCCCTGACCCCCTAGAGCTTCTCAGGGGGTCCCTAAAGAAAAATTTGCGAGCTGCGCGCACCCGGTCGTGCACCTCGCAAATTAATTTTTTTTAAAAAGGTGGTTTTTGCCCGTCGGGGTTCTTTAGGGACCCCCTGAGAAGCTCTAGGGGGTCAGGGAGCGTCTACCTTGCCTCCTTTTTATGTTATGAAACTTTTATGTAAATCGGGTAAAACGCCATTTTGAAGCGACGTGCACGACCGGCTGCACGCACCACGTGGGCGCACCCGAGTGCGCACGTCAAGTCATGTGACTCTAAAGGAATACTTTTCATTGGTTCATAGTAGTTTCAGATCTAGAATCTTCAAAAACCCCACCCATTTCCCTCACTATTTGCTTTATTCTCCTGGAAGAAGGACCCTTTTTGGAGCTGGAAGCAGAAAAAACAACAGGATGGCAGAAAGACAGGAAACAACATCTTCTTCTTCTGACTCCCACATAGAATATTATTGTGTGATCGAGTTTCTACTTTCTGCTAGGCAGGTGTTCGGTACTACCTAATTGTACTCATCATTGATGCTCGCTTTGGCTGATCAGTTAAGAAGCAATTGCAGACGGTTCTCCTGTCACTATAGTGACTCAGTAATATTAGTATATATGTATGTGGTTTTGTAAAGCACAAATTAATCTCCCCCAAGGGTCTCAAGGCACTGGGGGCCATCAGGGAGATTGCCCCGAGTCACAGGGTGCTAAGCTGAGGTGCCATCAGGGATCGCGAGCCCCGTACTCTGGAATCAGCCACTGTGGCTGCTGCATTACACCTCTCCACTATTAAGTAGTGTGTTCTCTCTGTGACTTTGTTTATTTAGCTCGTACAGTTCAAAGTATTTTTACAGCGATGTGTAGTATTCATCTATACATTGCAAAAAAAGGAGACTGAGTTGGTCCATGCAGGGGGTTGAGACATGAGAATAGAATCAACGATCATTCACAGCAATGCATTAGTTCCAAATTTTGTTTTTTTTGAGCAAAATTGTAATAGGGACTTTAGAATTAGTATAGGCAACTCAACGATAATCGGTAGTCTCAAAACTAGTACCATAGGCGATCTGTTTTTGCTGGTCATAAAAGTTTTGTGGAGATTAACTAAATCACTAATCTATTTTTCTTATCTTCTTTATTTCTCACATCAGCACCCAAGGGCAAGAAGAGGGACGTTCAGGAGACAGGTCCGGGAGTAGCTGGTCAGCCGGCACCGACCACCATGCACAGCTGCCGAGGGCTCTGCTGACCCCAGTCAGTACTAATATTTAGTACTATTATTTCCCTAATGTTGGGTTTTATGATTGCTCTGAGCTTATGGTAGAATCTTGGGGTATTGGAATGTTGGTGTTGGGTTCCAGGATGGCAGTGGCTGCCTGGAGGCTGGTGAGAAATAAAGTTTCTCTGACCCTTACCTGCTGTCTTCCTTCCACCTGGTGACAAGGATGAGATACGAACCCACTTGTGCAAAGCACAATGGATTATATTTTTGTTTCATTCTTGTTATCTCTGCATTATCTTTTTTTCCTTATATTATACGGGTTTTTGTTTGGCAGATGACTTTTTCCGACCTCTACCCTAGTCTGTAGTTCACTTATCTTCTTCTTTGTTGGTAATATTGCCCTCTCTCCTACATATCTTGTGGTAAAATAAGATTAGAATAATTCATTTAGGTACTCTACTGTCTTGCGGTATGATTGCCGGCCCAAGGAAGCTAAAACTATAAATAAAATTCACCATGTTTGTTTGTTGAGAGAAGGTTTCATTTTCCTGCTCATGCTCTAACAGTTCAGTTCAAAAGAGAGTGACCATTATCATCATGAACCACCCCCTCCTTTGTAGTGTACTGCTGTCCCTCAGCAACCACAGTATCCACCCCACATGTTCAGGCTGTACCATTTTACCACAATATAAAGTTTATTCAATGTCACTTAGCCTGTCAGCTGATTCCCGCTCCTCCGAATTCGCCTGTTGCTTCTGTTCTTTGGCCAGTTGTTTGGCGTATTGTAGCGCCGCCTTCGCGTCAACAAAAAAGGTGGGTCTGCCAGGCCACTGCACTCTCAGCTTCGCTGGGTATATCAGTGCGTATTTTGTGCCTGTTTGTTGGAATATCTTCTTCGCTGGTATAAATTCTCTGCGGGCTGCTTGTACCTGTAGGGTGAAATCCGGATACATAGCTATGTCATTTCCCTTATATTGTATTTTATCCATGTCTCTGGCCATGCGTATTATTGTGTTCCAATCTCTGTAATTCAGGATTCTGGCCAAGATTGGCCTTGGTGGGGCTCCTGGCTTTGGTCTGGGCCCTAAAGTTCTGTGCACCCTCTCGATTAAGAACATCGGGGATAGTCCTTCGCCAAACAGGTCTCTCATCATTGTTTCTATAAAGAGCTCCATGTTTGATATGTCTGTAGATTCTGCTATTCCCGTAATGCGGACATTGTTCCTTCTCGATCTCGCTTCCAAATCCTCATTTTTTTATTGGATTACAGCCAGTACCTTGTCCATACCTCTCACTTTCTTTTCGAGCTCTGTCTGGCCCTCTTCCGTTTCGGTCACCCGCGTTTCCAACACTCCCACTCTACCTTCTTGTTTATCCATCCGGCGCGTGATGCTGTCCATCCGGGCAGCTAGAGTGTCCATTTTGGTGTCTATTCCCTGCAGACTCGTTTCCAAGTCTAGGAGCATGGATTTAATGTCCTCAGTGGATGTCTGACTCGGTCCCTCGCCGTCCGTCTCCTGGCCTGATTGCTCTTCCCCGGGCTGCTTTAGCTTAGTTTTGTCAAACGTTATTTTGGGCTGGCGTGTGTCTGGTTTTCCCATGGTGGAACATGTACACTCGCTCATTCAGTGGCGTAAATCACAATATTCCACACTCTGCATCTGCAGCGAAGCCTATTACACAGTGGGACTGTTCAGCAGTGTCTCGCCCCGGGAGGGAACCGTGTCTGCAGACGGCTAGTTTTTGCAATGGAAAGTCACCTCTTCGGTTACCCCCCGTCCAATCACGCCTACTCCGGCCTCCGCCGTCTGTATCGCCACACCAGTGTGCAGTTGGGCGCCCTATACGCTTGCGCCCTCCAAGACCCAGGTGTTCATGCCTTACTGGAAGCCCCGCAGTCTCCTGATATGTACAATCATTGCCCACCTTCCGTCAGAATGGTTTGCAGTCCGTTTCGCCCTACTATTTCATCTGCAATGTCAGATCTCCAGCAGTCGGTATGAGCTATCCACGGTATATCCCCCGCCTCATCATTTTCACACAGGGGCACATATTTTTGCTAACTGTTTTCTCTGATCACCAACCGTCCATCCCAAAGGATCGGGGCATGTTTAGCTGTGGAGGCTTGCCATTCACGATCCTGATAGCCCGTCTCAAAATGGCGGCTCTCGCATTTATATTCCGCTTCCCGAAAGCAACCCGACGCGGAAGCACGTCTTTAATCTCTATTCCTTAAATGACACTCCTGTAATAATCGCAGTTCTGCAGGGTCTCAACGAGGGACACATCACCCGTAGGGGCCACTTACTGCCCAACGCCAGTGCATTCCAGTATTTCGCGGTAACCTCAATGTCCCCGGTATTTCCCTATGGGCGATCGTCGGTGGTCAGAGTTTCGACTTCTAGGTCCCATCTACCATCTGAGCCTCATGGGCTGTTCCTCCTCATGTGCCCTGAGGTCGGTGTCGAGCCTCCGCTTCACTGCTCGTAGTCAGAGCGGGCCAGCCACCGCCACCACTGGCCTTCCATGTACACCACCCGCGGGCGATCCGCTACTTTAGTACCCGGCTTCGTGAAGGGCACCAGGCCGCGCCTCCGCATCAGATGATCCACGGTAACAGCTCGCCCTTGGTCTCCGTTCCTCCAAGCTAGCGGGAGTGTAGACGGATGTGTTTGTCGATCTCTTGGCCTCGGCAGGTCCGAGTTACTGCATAAGAAAGTCGGATAAATGTCGGATTTATTTCTTGGTCGGCGGAGCTGCGAAGTTAGGCAGCCATTCTGCTCGACGGCCAAGCCACGCCCCCCCAAATGGGTATCCTGCCTGTCCTGCCGCACCTTCCACCATGGAAGCGATCTTCGGAAATAACTAAGTGCCGTCTTTGCTGGAAAGCATAAGAGAGCATCATGCATCTATTATGTGCCTGTCGAGAACTGGATGCTGCAGGTCAACTTCTTCTGAAAACAGTCTTCAACACCGGGAGGATAAGATCCTGTAGACAAACAGTGAAGGCTTGCCTTAGAGGAGGAATGTACAGCTGGTGTGCTGTTTCAAACAATTCATGGGAATGGGAGATGAAAAAACGCAGAGATCTGTGCACAATAACCAGATTTTGGACGCAGGCTCACCACTTCCCGGAACTGGCACTCTTTGTCGGGATACACACGATGCGAAAAGCCTTCCCTTTAATACATCATAATAACCTCTTGTCAAATATTGAGCATTTGACACTTTATGGATCTGCAGCATCATTAATATAAAATTTAACAACGAGGCTGCTATATGAGGTCAATATCCTATTATAAAAAAGTTTATTTTAAAACATACACAACCCAAAGGCACCTTCTACTCACGTACATTTGTCACAGGGTCCTTATGAGAAAAAGCCTTTCCTTTAATACATCATAATAACCTCTTGTTAAATATTGGGCATTTGACACTTTATGGATCTGCAGCATCCTCATTATAAAATCTAACAACGAGGCTGCTATATGAGGTCAATATCCTTTTTATAAAATAGTTTATTTTAAAACCTACGCAACCCAAAGGCACCTTCTACTCACGTACATTTGTCACAGGGTCCTTATGAGACTGTCGTAAGAGGAAATTAAGGACCGCTCAAAGCATATCGGGCGAACTGTTACTCCGTTGGAGCACGGCAGAAGCCAGCTGAATGGAATAGGCTGAGTAGTCAAAATAAACTGTACCACAACTCTTTTTATTGTTTGACTCTATAAATAATGTAACTGCGGTTTTTATTTTGATGATCTTTTGCCGTTGAGTGATTTTGTAAGGGTTTTAATTAACTTACACAATAAAACTACTACTTCTACTACTTACATATAATATCGATGGGCCGTCCTTCTCTCATGTTCTATAGCCCAGGCTATGTCAGGCCTGGGAGAAAAACACCATGGGAGTCACCCTTCAGCAGAACAAAAGCAGGACTTGAGGATGTTGTTGCCATTCCTCTCAGGTTTCAATGGTTCCAAGGTTTGGCCTTCTCCTCCGCGATCCAGTCATGATTTTGGTTTGTTCACAGATGCAGCGGGCAGCATCGGTTTTAGGTCTATTTTGGGCAGGAGATGGTGTGCCCGGGCCTGGCCACAGGCTTTGTTTGAACCTGGCTTGGTAAAAAGCATCACCTTTTTAGAGCTTTTCTCAAAATTAGAAGCTTTGCATATCTGGACTAACCAATTTCGTAATCAATCAGTTACATTTTGGTCCGATAACATGGCTGTGGAGGAAAGTATGAATTGTCAGCATGCAAAGGGCAAGAAGGTGCTCATGTTGTTAAAGGAACAAGTCTTGATCTATTTAATGAATAACATTTTGTTTAAAGCAAGGCATGTACCCGGAGTTTTGAATAATGCTGCTGATGCATTGTCTCATCTTAAGCTGCAGGAATCTCGGTGCTATCAACAGGCAGAGGTGAACCGCACACACTTCCCGGCACATCACTGGAGCCTTGGAACTCAACTATCCCTGAGCTAATTGCAGCCAGCCTAGCGCCTAAAACTTTGGGAGCTTACAGGAAGGCTATGTGTCGTTATATGGCTTACAGCGCTCAGTCCTCAGACTTCCCTTTTTTGTTTGGGTAATTAGTTGGATTTTGTAGAACATCTGAGAGTTCAAGGGGGCTCTGTGTCCTCTGCTAGGCGCCATTAAGCAGAAGTCGCTTTCATTGCCAAATTGGGGGGAGACATGGTTCATTCGAAATCCTTCTTAGTTAGTCAAGCATTGAGGGGATGAGAAAGGTCGGAGGGGTGCATCCCAGAGAAGAGGTGCCCTGTAGATGTTGACAAATTGGAGAGAACTTTTGGGGGGTCTTGGACAGTGTATGTGAGACTGGGTACGAGGTAACCTTTTTTTACAGCAGCCTTTGCTTTGGCTTTCTATGGGGCTTTCACGGTTTCAAAAATTGTGGAGAGGTCCAAACAGGACATCCACTGAGGCATTTGACTCAGTAGTATTTCTTGGTTGTGGGACGCCCTGGTGGTCACCATTCCACGCTCAAAAATGTAACAATGTGGAAGAGGGTATCAGGTGATTTTGAGGGGAGCCAGGAGTTTTTTGGGGGGTCTAGTTAAGGCAACATATGCATATTTGCAGAAGTCTCCTAAAGTGGCATCCACTTTCCTATTGGTACACGCTTCGGGTGTTCCTTTGTTAAAATGCCAGTTTGCCCATACTATGCACAATGACCTCCAGGCAGTGGGCATTCAGGGTACATTTAACACGCATTCCTTCAGAATAGGGGCAGCAATATCTGCTGTTGGAGCGGGACTTAGCACAGAAGCGGTGAAGAAGATTGGCAGGTGGAAATCCAATTGCTTTAAACGCTATGTGCGGCTAAATATGTTATGAGACACGGGTTAATATTTGTCCATTTCAGTGACATCAATCTTTTTCTTGTCTAATATTTCTTTAGGGCACATGGCTTCCTCCAGTGTGTGGATCGTCGGTCATTCCTTCGTGCGTTGTGCAAGTTTGCTGCTTGCCCGGAGTCGTTTGTGCAAACAGGCAGCTGATGCTGGGCTTCAGTTCCATTGGGTTGGCAAGGGCTTTCTCCATCTACAGGGCTTCCGCTGACTTATTGAAGACATTTCAACCCCTGGGTTTTCGCCTCCGTCACATAGGCGGCAATGATTTGGCGACTGGGGGGAGAAGGACCATGTTTGAGATTCTGCTGGTTGAGATTGCATGGTTGGCTAGGAGATTCCCAGATGCAATCATAACATGGTCCCATATGATTCCAAGAGGAATTTGGAAATTCGGTCGGTCCGTGAAGGGTCTGAACGAATCAGTCAAATGATTGAACTGTAGACTGAAACGATTGCTGAACACAGCATGGCTAAAAACAATTTCACCTGGTTGCCTTCAGGGGAAAGGCGTGTTTTCACCAGGGCGGGGCCCATTTATCGGTACATGGTACCAAACCTTTTATTGAAAACCTGGTTGCCTTTGCTATACAGCATTTCTCACACTGATAGGGGGAGTCATAGTTGTTCATGAAACCAACGATTCCTGTTGCTTTTAAGGATTCATGTTTTGACCACAAACCGGGTTGTCAACGTGGGGCATCACAAATTCGAGCGCAGGTGGATTCAAGATATGGCTGATTTTGAATTACCCGGGGCAGGGGTGACACGGTCATTGATGAAGGGCGGGAGGCACCTGCTGCCGCAATTGTCCCTGGCCCTGAAGGGTATCCCATGATATGCCCCGGGGGAGTAGGGGGGATGATGGCTGCGCCAGGGGACCAAGGTATGGCCCGGTTGCCCAGCCTCATCCCCTTGATTGGGTGCCAGGGGGTGGACCTTCATTGGGTTGCTCATGGATGGTTCTTTACGGGGTCAGACGTTAAGTTGACCCTGGCTTCCTCACCTTGGGCGAGTGGAAGGTGTGCCTTGTAAACGATGCCCCGAGGAGCCGTGAGTTGGTCAAGCATGACTCCTAATGGAGTGTGAGAATACTGCATTACTTGATGCTGCATATGTATATCAAAATGTTATGCAATATTAAAGACAACTGTTTAATTTCTGTTTAACATTGTGTTTATGAAGTGTAATAAATACGGCCAGAGAATGCTGACATTTCTCTAACGCAAGTACAGTTGTCCTGTTTTTCATTGGAAGGAAATGGCTGTATGCTGGGGGTGGCAATGCCTGTCTCCTTTACAGCACACTGGTCTCATGACGGTCTCTCACCTGAGACCCAGCTTCTTGAGAGTGTTAAAGGCTAATTGCTGCGGCTAAAGCCTGCTGTTGAAATACAGCCACCTCTTACCATGGTGTTTGAAAGCATTCCCTTTGATCTTCTCTGGAGACATATCAAGCTTACCCCCTTATATTGGTTTCTCAGTTCTTTTTGTTATTCTAAAAGCACAACATGATCATCGACCTCAATCACCCTGTATTCGAAAATTACTTTCATGTGTCAAATGGCACACTTTCTGTAATGTACCATAAACTAATGCTTTTGACTTTCAACATCGTGCACATATACTTAGGTATTTATTTGCATTGGTTAGGTTGTAGAGCATTGCCCATTTCATAGCTCTCATGATGTACAGCAGGGTAAAAAGAGGAATTCTCAACTCGGCACTCATGTTTGTCAAATTCACTGAAGAAATAGCTCAAGGCTAATCAAACAACCATTGGCAAAGGCAGAACTTATGACGCTAGCACTAGCCTTCTGATTTGTCAGTGCTGCTTTTTTTCATATTTTTTCATTTGTCAGTGCTGCTTTTTTTCATATTTTTTCAAAACTCTATTGCAAAAAAAAATAGCTGAAAGCAAAAATACTTTTGGGTCTCAAAAAGCACACATTGCATTGTCCATGGTACTGAAGGGAACTAGCTTTTGTCAGCGTGCTCCATATGAAAGGGCAGAATGTTCCTACTCATTGTGAAGTTAGCCAATGACTCAAGTGTGACCCATTGCTGAATGCTGTAGAGAATGGATAAAAGTGTGCGTGACAGACCAATGGATGAAGAAGTCTGTCTGAAAGCCCTATACTAAGGACATTATACATAAACGTTTGGTAACATCAAAAAGGCCTCGGCTGCAACTGAAGTGGGTAAATACATTGCCCCATGCTGTAGAGGTCTTGACTAACACCATACATAAAATCCTTACACTGCTTTTCCAAGCCATGCTTAGATTTTGTGATCACTTGATGGTAATCTCAGATGGAACGAAGCAAGAATATTTATAATATTTTGATTGCTTAGACAAGAAAAAGAACATCTGTCTAACAAGTTCCTAACTGCTATTCCTTCAACTCTTCTCTATGTCCGTTCTCTTCCTGCGTCATTTCTTCTTTATGGCAGCGTGCACCAGACTCTCTTTTGATGTGCAGAGTCCTAGGACCATTTGCAACCAAAGAAGCATCCCGCATTGTTCAAGGCCCCTTTACAATTCATGAACACAAATGTCACTGGGGATTGACTATGCATGTTTCCATTTTGATATTGTCATGTACATCACCTATACCTCAAACTCTCACAAATGTGAGACCAATTGGCATTGCAAATGCTTGTTTGGAAGTGTTGCTCATACAGTAAACACCTTGGTCCCCATAGACTGGGTCATCCTTCTGTTTTAGGAATCAGATGTTTCTAGGAGGCTACATTTTTGCCCACGGTGTATAGAGCTTTTCTTCTCGAACCAAAGTCCTGCCCGTACCTTTTTACACCAGGGCTTCCCTAACATCATTTCACATACTTTTACAGAAATGTCACAACAAAATTATGCCATCTCATATAACCCACTCATTATCCTATATATACATGACCATAAAAGTCAAACTCACCTTCTTGTCTTCCACATTGTAGCAAAGTGTTTATTGGATCAAGTTTGAAGGTTGACCCAGAGGGGGGAACATCAGTACTCGGATGTGAAAGAGAATTGGAGTAACAGCAGTCAGCACACTAATGATGCAAGGGAAAACATAGGAGCAATGCACCGGAACAATATTAGTATGCTTTCAAGTGGATGCAGGCTTGTTAGAAGAAAGTAGGGAAGCCCTTTTCACCAAACGAAAAAGGTGGTGTGAAAGTAGTCCCATTTGCTGGTTAACCAATGGGAGCTGGACCATGCTGCCTCTTGTCCCAGCGAGGGGCTGCTCAGCAATCCCCGATGTTGCACACCGCTGAATTTCAACAGTGCTCCTCGGAATTTACAATGCACCTTATAAACTTGCTGGGTAAAACATTCCTGTAAGTAGCACCCTCAAATGGAACAAAAGCCAGAAGTGCAGAACGGGGATGCTAGAATTGGTACTCGTATAAATAAACAGAAATAGAAACCCAAAAATAAAACGCACTTAGCGTCAAACGATCTAACGGTATCGTTGAACGTTACATTAAAAATAAGCATTTGCAATGCAATAGGTCTCGCATGAGTTAAATGGAGAGCTATTGGCTTTGTAAATGCGAATGAAATGTGGCGTCCGCCTGGCTGACTCTTGTAGCAATCGCGGCACGCCGCGCCTTAGTTTCAGATGTTAAACGCTAAAGCGTGGTGTGTTGCCATTGCTATAAAAGTTAATAAATAGAAAGAAAGTTTGCGGCCGACGTATATTTTTCTATGTATTTACTATTGTAGCAATCATGGCACACCGCGCTTTAGCTGAATATGTGTAAAGTAAAGTGATGCGTGCCGTGATTGCTATAAAAATACATCAACGGAAAACAATGCACCTTCCGCCCGCCTTTTTTTTCTATTTATTTACTTTTGAAGCAATAATTGCATGCCGCACTTTGGCTTTAGATGTTTAAAACTAAAGGGTGGCCTGCCGCCATTGCCACAAAAGCCACTAAATAGAAAATAAAAGTTGTGCGCCTGCTATATTTATTTTTTATTTATTTACTTTTGTAGCGATCACAGCAGATAGGCAGCATTGATCCGTCGTGTTAAAAATTCATTTTGTGCTTTGGTCACGTCAGGTTTCTCACTCGAGCTCCCAAGTTAAAGATAGGAAAGTAGATCTTATTTGGGTATGCCATGGTAAGTGTTAGGAAATCTCAGGCTCACATGCTCTCCAATTTTACTGACCAAGCTACGCCCGTTTGGATGTGAAGGCCGCAGTAGGGTTCTGAAGTTGAAGTAATGAAAGGGAGGAGGGGAGCCTGAGCTTTGGAGCAGGGTCAACTTTGAGTGAAGGGGAGCCTGAGCTTTGGAGCAGGGTCAACTTTGAGTGAAGGGGAGCCTGAGCTTTGGAGCAGGGTCAACTTTGAGTGAAGGGGAGCCTGAGCTTTGGAGCAGGGTCAACTTTGAGTGGAGGATTGTCTGGATGTAAGCTTGAAGCCATGGGAGCCGGTTGAGTTCAGGACATGAAAACACGTCTATGTGAACCACCCCCCCCCCTGAAAACACACACACACGCGCACACGCGCACACACACACACACACACACATACTGATCTTAAGCAGATGTCGGAGTGCAATTTAAAAAAGCCTAGCAACCTGCAATTGCTGAGGTTGGAAGAGTGGGATTAACATTCACCTCTGCCTAAACAAGCGCCACACTTTTTATTCCCATTCAGTCGCCCTACTTCAGCCAGGACACCCGGGGCAAACTTCCCAAGAGAGCTACAAGAGAGATGCACCCCAAGTCAATTTGAGTGAACAACGGCACAGTCAGTTTGACAAATGTGGTGAAAGCGGCGCCGGGACAAGATGGACAAGTGGCGCTGGTCACGTCATGCAAAAGATACAGGAGGGGAAGCTCTCCATCACAAACGCCGCTACTGACTTTGCTTCAGGGCGAAGTCCAGTCAATCAGACCCAAGTCCGCAAGTGTATAAAAAAGCACAGATTTCATTTGCGTTTGTCGTTTTGCTTTAAGTCTGGATGCTTGTTTATTGTGAAATGCAAAGAACACACTCCGTGAGCAGTTCCAGAACATGCTTACATATGTAGGCTTCAATATGTAGCATATGAATTCCCTGACTTGCAAGCAAGTACGGTGCTACTGCATTTCAGTCTTTGAACATCTACACTGAAGCAGGAGATAAGTGTGAGGCCGCCATGAATACAAATGTTGGCGTGCTGCACTTTATAAAACATATACATTTGAAAAGAAAAGCATTTTGCCAGGGCACGCGATAATAAAGTTGGGCGGCAGTCTTATACGGTTTATAAAACAAGCTGTCCTCATTGCCAAAGCAGAATGAATCAATCAATCAATCAATCACAGGCATTTATATAGCGCACTACTTACCCGGAGGGTCTCAAGGCGCTGGGGGGGGGGGGGGGGGGAGTGCTGCTACTGCTCGAATAGCCAGGTCTTGAGCTTCTTCCTGAAGGAGAGATGGTCTTGGGTCAGGCGCAGGTCGGTCGGTAGGGAGTTCCAGGTCTTGACGGCCAGGTAGGAGAAGGATCTTCCTCCTGATGTCTTTCTTCGGATGTGGGGGACGGCGGCGAGGGCGTGGCTGGCTGATCGGAGATGTCGTTTGGGAGCGTAGAAGTTGATGCGGTTGTTGAGGTAGCTCGGGCCTTGATCGTGTAGGGCTTTGTGTGCGTGGATGAGGAGGCGGAAGGTGATTCTTTTGTTGACGGGGAGCCAGTGCAGGTCTCTCAGATGTCCGGAGATGTGGCTGTGTCGTGGGATGTCGAGGATGAGTCTGGCTGAGGCGTTCTGGATCCGCTGGAGTCTCTTCTGGAGCTTGGCGGTGGTTCCGGCGTAGAGGGCGTTGCCGTAGTCCAGTCGGCTGGTGACGAGGGCCTGGGTGACCGTCTTCCTGGTCTCGGTGGGGATCCACCGGAAGATCTTCTGTAGCATGCGCAGGATGTTAAAGCATGACGAGGAGACGGCGTTGACTTGTCTGGTCATGGTGAGGGAGGAGTCCAAGATGAAGCCCAGGTTGCGTGCGTGGTCTGTCGGTTTGGGTGCGCTGCCCAGGGCGGGGGGCCACCAGGAGTCGTCCCAGGCGGAGGGCGAGGAGCCCAGGATGAGGACTTCCGTCTTGTCTGAGTTCAGTTTCAGGCGGCTGGTCGTCATCCACTCGGCTACGTCTTTCATCCCTTCGTGAAGGTTGGCTCTGGCGGCGGCAGGGTCGTTGGTCAGGGAGAGGATCAGCTGGGTGTCGTCGGCGTAGGAGATGATGTTGAGGTTGTGTTGGCGTGTGATGGCCGCGAGGGGGCTCATGTAGACGTTGAAGAGGGTGGGGCTCAGCGAGGATCCTTGAGGGACGCCGCAGATGACTTTGGTGGCCTCTGACTTGTACGGTGGTAGGCGGACTCTCTGTGTTCTTCCGTCGAGGAAGGAGATGATCCATTCCAGCGCCTTCTCCTGGATTCCGACGTTGCTGAGGCACTGCACTAGGGTGCGGTGGCAGACAGTGTCGAATGCCGCGGAGAGGTCTAGGAGGATGAGGGCCGCTGTTTCTCCGTTGTCCATCAGGGCTCGGATGTCATCGGTGGCAGCGATGAGGGCGGTCTCGGTGCTGTGGTTGGCTCGGAAGCCAGACTGTGAGGGGTCGAGGGATCCATTTGTCTCGAGGAAGGCGGCCAGTTGCTTGTTGACGGTCTTCTCGATGACTTTGGCAGGGAACGGGAGGAGCGAGATGGGGCGGTAATTCTTGAGTTCGGTGGGGTCCGCTGTGGGTTTCTTGAGTAGGGCGCTGAGTTCGGCGTGCTTAAAGGCTCTCAGGGAAGGTGGCGGTGTCGAAGGAGGTGTTGATGATGTCTCGCAGGTGGGGTGCGATGGCTGCGTCGGCCTTGTTGAAGACGTGGTGAGGGCAGGGGTCGGTCGGAGATCCGGAATGGATGGAGTTCATCAAGCGGATGGTGTCTTCGGTGCTGATCGGAGTCCAGGCGCGGAGGGTGGTGGTGGGGGGGGGCATAGTGCTTACTGAGTAAATTAAGGAGACAGTATAACACCCCAAGTAAAAGATCCAGTTCTGATGGGTGGTCACAAAAGGAGACAGTTAGTAACAAGTAGGGACTAGGAAGCCTCACTGTCAATAGGAAGCCAGAGTTTATCATGGATGATGACGCCAGACAATGAGAAATATGGGCGGGGCTTCCACACCACTTCTAAAAAATGCCCGAATACAGCATGCCTCGCAAAGCGATCAGCGTATGCGCTGCAACTCAAGGCGAGACCTAAAAAAAGAAAAAACATTTATGCATGTGGGAGCGCATAAAAAACTTTTCATTTTGCCAAGTGTGTAAAGCACTCATCAATAGAAAGTCAACAGAGCACACACTAGTGCATGGGTGAAGTGCTCAAAGACAGGAACGGAGATCGGAGCGACATCTGTCACAGCAAATGTGACGATAAACAGGAATGGAGTGTCTGAAAAGAGCACTCGTGTTACGGGAAGAAACCAAACAAAAATAAAAAGGAACGTGGCGATTGGAACCCGAGCGCTTGTGTTAGGGGCAGAAACCGTATACAGTGAGTACAAGTAGGAAAAAGCAACATGGAAGGCCAGGGGGGCAGAAGTAACATGGAAGGCTGGGGGGCAGAAACATAACGAAGGACGAGGTTTGGAGCAGCAAAGGGAATTGCGCAACTGAGTGGAAACAACGTGGAAGTATGGGGAGGAAGAGATGACAGAGAGCTACGTGAAGCATAGGAAAAAAAGAGTGGCACATGGGCGAGAAAAAGAAATGTTGATTTGGGTAGAGAAGCACGTGGGCAAAAAAGCACACTGGGGAGATTTACACAAGGATGAGTGCATCACGGAGGGTGTGGGGGAAGCATAGTGGCGAGAGATAGCAATAACATATTTAGCGGCAACAATACACGCAAACCAAATGTAAATTAAAAAAGCTTTACACGCAGCTCTAGTGCCTTAGTTTCTAGTTTTCATGGTCCGTAGGTAATTATGGAGTGGGGTGTCCTATCGGGCGGAGAGTGGCCAGTAAGACATTCGCTGACCAGCAGAACCATAAACAGGATCTGGCACTCACTTAAATGCCCTGTAATCGCAATAAAAACAGTATGACCTTTGGTTTTCAAAAAAACATAAACAGAGAATCCTTAGAATTTTTAGCAACAAAGGGTCAGATGTACGGCCATTTCATTCAGCGCCTCTCAATTTGCGACATATTGTGAGTCGCAAATTGCGAGGAGCTAAACAAAATCTACAACAGTGCGTTTGCGATTCCCAATAGGGACGCACATTGTGAAGCTCATTAATATTAATGAGCCTCTTGTAATTTGCAAGCCCAATGGGAATGCCAGCCCTCCAAGGGATGGTGGCATGCTGGGCTCAGCAGACCACCATGTCTGGGACTGCTTTTAAATAAAGCAGTTTCTTTTTTTTAAATGCAACCTGTTTTCCTTAAAGGAAAACGGGATGCATTTAAAAAACATTTGAAACTTTTTGTTTAATTTTTTAAGGGCAGGCCGTGGTCCCTGGGAACAATGCCTACCTTTAAAAAATATTTTTGCATGCAAATGGGAAGGGGTAATGCATTACCACCTACTTGAAGTAGGTAGTAACTGCGGTCGCATATTGCAATGATTTTAAATAATTGTGCAATAAAATCTTTTACTGTTACTGCGGTCGCAAAACATTTGTACATGGTTTTGAGACTTTCTCTTTGGAAAGGAACACCCCTTCCAAATAGACCGTTGCAAAACCTATTTAGCAAGTCTCGGTACACGGAGAGGTATTGCAAGTGTTACTCCAGTCCACAGTTTGCAGTTTGCTGGTTCCTGTGAGCCCAGCAGAGCGAGGTGTGCCGGAGGCGCTGGAGGCACCTCTGCTGTGCTGATCGGGACCGGAACGGCGGGGGTTGGGGCCGGCTGAGCCGTAGAAGTCGAGGGGCCCTCCCGCCCGCGTTCAGCGTTCGGCATAGAGCGTTGTGCCCGAGCACTGCTGTACCCGACCGCCGGCTTTCTCCTGGCAGCCCCGCCCCATGCCTCGGACTGGCGGCGGCAGAGAGTGGCTGGAGTCGCCTAGCGGGAGCTCCAGAGCCCGGAAATCAGCGGCTTCGGCATTGGGGGGCCAAGCAGCACCACAGAAACATCCCGCACCGCCTCGCAGCACCCCGAGCCAGGGGGCCGCGCTGACAGGAGCGAAGCAGGTGAGGCACTCTTGACTCTTTACTGGATAGTTGGACAAATGGACCGCTTTTTCTCTGTGGATTTTCCTTGCTGCTTCTCAACGCTGCTTTTGAACCCACCCCTCGCGGCCCCCGCTTCACGGGTGCCGCTTGTGAGAAGACTCGAGGGTTCTATAGGCAGTGAGGCTATCGACGGGACTGCGAGGACCAGCCTGCAGTGCGGCTGGCCATCTCCCACAGCTGGTCCTCTTCCCGACCCCGCCTCCTGCCAGTTCATAATCGGTTGGAGTAACCATCACACGGAGCACTCTTGACTCTTTCCTGATAGTTGGACAAACGGACCGCTGTTTCTCTGCAGATTTTCCTTGCTGCTTCTCAACGCTGCTTCTGACCCCACCCCTCGCGGCCTCCGCTTCGCGGGAGCCGCTCCTGACAAGACTCGAGGGTTCTATAGGCAGTGGGGCTATTGGCGGGACTGCGAGGACCAGCCTGCAGTGCAGCTGGCCATCTCACGCAGCTGGTCCTCTTCCCGACCCCACCTCCTGCATGATAAAAGCCATTGCAGGCCACGCGCACGCGGGACGCGTGCGGAACATAGCCCGGGCAAAGGGCGGGCCCTCGGAGGCCCTCAGAGGCTGAAAAGGCTGAGGCTGTGCCGACCCCTGGACTATCTATTGCTTATTGTTTTGTACTTTCTTGTGTTAACATTCTTGTGGTTAAATCGGCCCAGTTGTATCTAACTATGACTGCCAAGAAATTGAGGTCCGAGAGACTTTTAGTAGGCAGGTCCTGCTCTAAAACTAAGTCTAACCCCCTACGAAATAAGGATGCCCAGGCTTCCCTAGTAAAGGGAAAATCTCAACTATTTAGCCTTTGGGAAAGGGGTAAAGATAAAATTCTTAGTGAGATACCCCCTCTTAAGGATAGCCTACAGGTCAGAGATGAGGTGGTTCAAGTTGTAGAAAACAGGGACATTATCCTTCCCTCTTTCCCTACCCTGGTATCCATGGGGGGGGGGAGGGTATTGACCCCCCGCTTGAGGAGTTGGGGAGCTCTCCAGTTTCATTAAAAATTCCTTCCCCTTCTCGGCAAAGTGCCAACCCCGCAAATATACTTGGCCTCTCTCCTTCCCAAAGACTTGAGGTTCCGTGACAATTGTAAGTGGTGTTTTCGACTCGCACGAATATAGTCGAGTCTGGTATCTATGAACCGCAAATGACGAGTTTAGTAAGTGTGCGCGGTTTCGCTGTACTAACTTAAACCGTTCGTTTGTTATGTGGGTTTTTCATCTGTACCCACGGGTTCCATCTTAGATACGGCATCCATTTTGTCTCTTGCCCTCAAGTAGCCAGCGAACGGACGCTGTCCGTTTCGTGACCCTGGGACTCCCAAGATATTTGCGGAAGGCACATGTCCTTTGTAAGTGTCTTTATGATGAGGGGGATGCTACTGTAAAGCAGATGGCGCCGCTCGAGGCTCATCTTGCCGCACGGACTTATTGTCTCAGCCGTGCATCTCATTAGGCACGTCCCTTTGATGCCTGTATCTCGTGTTTCCCGATACCTCCCCTTTTACACCCTTTCCGATCTCCTCACTGTCTCCGTCTTCCTCTACACCTGTCCTTGTTCCTATTTCGATCTGTTTTACTGCTGATTGGAATTTGCTAATGGTGGGAAGATGGGTTTTACAGTTGGGAACCGCCAAATGTTTCCGCACTTATGTTCCGGACCTCATGTGTTTCAAAGTGACCAAAGCGACCCCTCTGGGGGATGATGGTGGGAACTGGGTTGTAAACCTTTGTGTACCATGTTGTCTTATGGGTAAAAACTGTATAAAAGGAGCGATCCACAGAACCAATTTGAAGCAGTCTCCCCAAGTTGCACGTGGTGTACTTGTCGTGACTTCTGTGTTCCCTGCAGCAAATAAACCTTGAATCTTTGACGTCGAAGGAAGTGTCCTGTGTCTCTGTGATTCGTACGCCGGAGCAGGTTACCCACGAAGGTTTCAGGTGTTGTGCCCTGGCACCGCTGGGTCTTAAAGAACCCAGTCCTTCAGTTGGCGCCCAACGTGGGGCTGCATCAGTGGTACCGGTCCAAGCCCGACGATCGTGAGGAACTTCGTGTGAAATCTCCGAGGGAAGGTGCACTCCGCTTCATCGATCCTGTTGTCGAAATAAGTGGCCCGAAGACTTTTCCCGCGAAGATTCCCGCCTCCGGACGGCTGCGACGGACTGCTGCCCTGACTGTAGACCTGTTTTGGCGCCTGGCGTAGACCTTGGTATAGCGAGACGATAGACGGGCCTTCCTGGTGACGCCATTGATCTTTGAGTTAAGTATTTGTGGGTCGCTCCCAGAGTTCTTGGTTGTTGACACTTTAGCGAGTGTTTTTGTTGTTAACGCTGTGTGAGTGTTTTTGTCGGTGACACTTTGCTAGCGTACTTTGTTGTGTTGTTTGACGACTGCAGCCGCCAAAAACCGAGGGTTTTATTCGTTGCTGGGACTTGGTAAATCCCGTAACCCTTGAAGTTTGTGAAACTCGGCTAGTGTGCAAGATGCCTGGTCGTAGTACTTTGTTGAGTTGTTTCAGACCTTGTGGTGCGGATTCCCGACTGGAGGACTCGTGTCCGATACCTCCGGTTGGAACTCCTACTTATGACCTGTACAGTAAGCATGGGCTAGGCCCAATTACCTTTAATGATTATTGGATTAAATATACAAAGAAGGACGGCGACCTTCGTTGGCCACCTCATGGTAGCTTCGAGGCCCCGATCTTAGATAATCTAGAGATTAAATTGTTCGAACGAAAATCAAGGCCGGCCATGTTTGACGCCTTTCGGTTGTGGCGCAAAGAAGCCCGACAGAAAGAAATCAGACAGAATAAACGTAATCAGCGAGATAATGTTGCTACCATAGTGAAGAAAGCTGAGCAGTTTCAGCGTGATAAGGAGGATAAGGATAAGGAAGTGTTTGACAGACTACAGCGTATGACTATAGATAAATGTTATCCTGCTTTGCCTACGGAGTCAGAAAAGAAGGAAGAGGTAGTTGATGTCTTATCTTATGAAGTCGCCACCTCCGTACGTACAGGATACCTCAGCTCCTGTGGTCCCTGCCGCACCTATTCTTCCTCCGCCTGTTCCTCATCCTGCACCCGTTCTTCCGGCTGTTCCTGCTCCTTTGCCTGTTGCTATCCCTACTGCTCCTCCGCTTCCACATACTCCTGCTCCCGCTACTGCTCCTGCTACTGCTCCTGTTTTGTTAACCCCTGCTGTTGCTACTGTTTCTACTCCTTCTCTTGTTAGTCCTGTATCGTATGCTTCTCCTTCTACTCGTTCTCGCACTACTCCTCTTGCTGCTAGTTTCTTCCATTCGCTCGGACCTGTTCATGGGTCCGCTGGTTCCGATGGTCCTCAGAGACGTAGTCAGCTTCCTGGAAACAGAGAACGCGTTGCGCTATATAATATGGCGATGGGTTGGATGGTAAATCCTCTTAGATGTCCACCCCGTGTTGTCCTCGAAACATTTTGTCAATTCAATATACCAACCCAGAGATATGTGTTCAACGAAATGTGTAAGTTCCTTCATGATCAGATAGCGGCCGATGCGCCTGACGAGGTGCTCACCGCTCTGGCTGATCTTCAGCTTCAGTTCGCAAATGGGCTGATAGTGGATACTAACGTTCGACGTGCTGTTGAACGATTGCTATCTTTTCGTCCCGCTCCAATCCCTCATGCATTGTTTGTTGAGGATATTGAAAAACAACCAGATGAGTCTGGCCAATATCCCATGCGTGAAGTTCCACCGGTTTGGATGCCAGGTAACCCCGCAGCTGCCCCTCCGGTCCCGCCATATTTTCAGAGAGTATGGATACATCTCCCATGGAAAAGATCGGAAGTGTTACAGGTGAAGCAATCTTTGCCTGACCCTCGCAAAAATCCTGCAGGGTATTACAAAGAATTATCGCAGCTCGAGATGCTACGGTAATGAATCTTGCCGATATCGATATGTTGTTTGGCAATGTTGTACCGCAACCGGTATGGGCTAAGATTCGTCAGGAAAATCACGCGACCGAACTAGGTGGTGATTGGGCGGCCATTGTAGCGGCAGATGGGTTGCAAGTTGGTGGCGCTAAGCCTGAGCAGTTGATTGCTGCTCTTCCTCAACGAATAATAACATTAATGAAAACGCTTATGCCAGCTATGAGAGTAAACTGGGACAAATTGTCAGCCTGCAAGCAGAAGAAAGATGAGAGTGTTTCCGATTTCTTTACGAGGTTCGAGGAAGCATTCATCGATCATAGTGGACAGGATATGGGTACCGAGGGTGGTCAGCGATTGTTTGTGGATAAATTTGTTTCAAACTTATTGCCCGATTTGAGCAATAAATTAAAGAATTCAGAAAGTGCATGGGCCGTTTCTACTTCGGCCCAGATATTGGCTACGGCACAATACTATGAAAATAGAGAAAAAGAAGAGAATGACCGTGCTGATAAAAAGACGAAAGAGCTCAAAACTAAAGTGTTGTTGCAACAAGCGTATCCTCCGCGTTCAAATCAGAATGCATCCCAACAGAATAGATCGCAGTCGCAATCGAATCGATCGCAGCCACGTAATGATTCCTCCTCCCAAAGATCGTCGTTAGGGTACAATCAATGTGCCTATTGTAGACAGGAGGGACATATTAAATTCAATTGCCCTGTTTTGAATGAACATAATAGTGGTAATTCATCTAAAGGAGGTCGTGGTGGTTCGCAGCAGGCATCACGCGGTAGAGGTCGGGGTACCCAGAATGATCGTTCTGATAACTCCTCTAATAATAATAATTGTTTCGATCAACGTGGATCATCGCAAGGGCGATCTGCGCAGTACAATGTAGACGACTATTACGTCGATCAGGGAACTGACGACAGTAATTACTAGGACAGCCAAAGACAAGGAGAGGGAGTGGTATCAGTTCCGGTTGATCAGAGAGGGCCTTACGTCGCGGTTGCTACATCGGGCGTCGTTGAGCCTTTTCTGTTGGACACTGGTGCAGCGAAAAGTTCTATCATGCATTCGAAACTCCCTGGCGCACCTTTGTCTGGCTTAACAAATGTTTCCGTTGGATTCTCTGGCGCCCCCGTTAGCAATCCAGTTTCACGCCCTTTGCCCCTTAAAATTGGGCCACGTGAGCTAGAAGCTCCATTGATTCTAACCACAGGTTGTGGTGAAAATCTTTTGGGCCTGGATTTGCTTAAACGTTTGTACGCAACTTTGTATTGTTCTCCTGCGGGTGTAAAGCTTACGTTAGGAGAAAGGGTTGTCTCTCCCATGTACTTGTCTCTCGACAAGCTCCCACTGGAATTGAGTTCTCTTCCTGCGTCTTTGTGGGCGACAGGTCCAAATGACGTGGGCCTACTTGATATCTCCCCTTATGTTGTTCAGTTGAAAAATAATGTGCGACTGCCACGTATTCCCCAATATCGTATATCCCTTGATGGTGAGCGGGCACTGTTAGCGATCATCTATGATCTGATTCAGAAAGATGTTATTGAGGAGACCCGGGGAAACGTGTGCAATAGTCCTGTACTGCCCATTCTAAAACGTACTGATCCTTCAAAACCACCTGTTTATCGTTTTGTTATCGATTTACGGGAGGTGAATAAAATTGTTGTTCCTCAATTTCCCGTTGTGCCTGACATCACGGCGCTACTGACTCTGATTCCAGCTTCTGCATCCTGGTTTTCGGTGCTTGACTTGAAAAATGCGTTTTTCAGCATCCCGATTGCCGAGGAGAGCAGGGACCTTTTCGGTTTCTCTCTCGGTGGACGTAGCTTCCGGTTCAAACGCGCTCCTCAGGGCTACTGTGAAAGTCCATCTATTTACAGCCAAGCCTTGAAGGGTCAACTGGATGCGTTTAGGTTGCCGGTCGGTGCGGCCTTGATCCAATACGTCGACGACTTATTGGTGGCTGCTGATACTCAGGACATTTGCAAAATTGCTACGGTGTCGTTGCTGCAACATCTCTGTGAGTTGAATCACAAGGTGTCACCTACTAAACTCCAATATTGTTGTCAAGAAGTAACCTATCTAGGTCACTTATTGTCAAAGGAGGGAAGGAGGTTGACCCCAGAGAGAATTGCAGCGATTGCGCGAATGGCTGTGCCAACAACCCAAAGAGATGTGCGTGCCTTCCTAGGTATCACGTCGTACTGCAGGCAATGGATTCCTAATTTTTCATTGCTAGCGAAACCATTGGTGGCTCTTACGTGCAAGGATGTTTCAACTCCTTTACCATGGACGGAAGAATGTCAGAAAAGTTTTTCTGAACTGCGTGATTCATTGTGTTCGGCACCTGTGTTAGGTACCCCTGACTACAGTAAGCCGTTTACATTATATGTTCACGAGAGAGAAGGTTGTGCTTTGAGTGTCTTAACGCAACCTTTTGGTGGTAAACAGCGTCCATGTGCATATTTTTCCTCGACCTTGGACCCAGTAGCTAGAGCATTGCCGAGTTGTTTACGAGCAACAGCGGCAGCTGCGGTGTCCATCCGACAATCAGCAGGATTGGTCATGGATAATATGCTTACGGTGATGGTTCCGCATGCAGTCGATACTCTTTTGAATCGAACGAAAACTCAGCACTTGACGAGTGCGAGGTTGTCTGGGTACGAGTTGACGCTCTTGGCAAGCCACATTCAGATAAAACGTTGTAACGTTCTGAACCCGGCAACTTTGTTACCAATTAGCGCAGAGTCAGATGAAGTAGCAGAACATGATTGCTACTTAAGGACTGAAGAGGAAACGAAAGGTCGAGTGGACCTTAAAAACACCCCATTGGAAGACCCGGATGGTACTTTGTATGTGGATGGGTCATGTTTTAAGTTGCCGAATGGTGATGTGACTACTGCTTATGCTGTTGTAACGTTGAATACTGTTGTTGAGACTGCGAGGTTGAATCAAAATTCTGCCCAAGCTGCAGAATTGATTGCTCTTACTAGAGCATGTGTGTTAGCGAAAGGGAAACGTGTGAATGTGTTTACTGACAGCCAGTACGCGTTTGGAGTCGCTCACAGTTTTGGACGATTGTGGAGAGAGAGAGGTTTCTTGACGTCGCACGGTACGAAGATTCAGCATGGCCAGTTGGTGAATGATCTTTTGGATGCATTGACGCTGCCTACGCAAGTTGCGTTTGTCAAATGTAGTGCGCATCGTAAGGTGACGGATGATGTTGGTCGTGGTAATGCGTTTGCGGATGAGATTGCTAAGGAGACTGCCCGGAACCTTAGCACTCGGATGTATGTGACGAGTTCGGTTAGGTGGCCTACAGAATCGAACATGTGTGAAGACACTATTGAAAGCGTGAAAGAAATTCAGAATGAGGCCACCGAGACTGAAAAGGCGAAGTGGAAAGAAAGCACGGGAAAGTTGGATGCGAGTGGTTGTTGGATTGATTTGTCGGATCAGAAAAGATGGTTGTTGCCCGATGCGTATGTGCTGGCCGTTGTGACAATGGCGCATGGGTTAGCACATATCAGCGTGAAAGGTATTTGTAAATTGTTGTCTCCTGTGTGGAAGAATGATGGCATTACGAAATGTGCTGAACGTCTGGTAAAGAATTGTATGGTGTGTATGATGTACAATCCTGGCAAAGGAACCCCAACTCCTCCTGGCAGTTTTGCTCCCCCTTCATGTCCCTTTGAGGTGATTCAATTGGACTTCATCCATATGGAGCGATGCAATAACCTGAAATACGTTTTAGTTGTGGTTTGCGCATTCTCTCGATGGATCGAGGCCTATCCTCTCAAAGACAATACTGCTTTGTCTACTGCGAAAATCCTACTGAAGGAATATTTTCCTCGGTATGGAATGCCTAGAGTCGTGTGGTCAGATAACGGAAGTGAGTTTGTTGGAAGTGTGATGAAGAGTGTGTGTAAGGGCCTTGGAATTAATCAAAAATTCCATAGCGCCAATCATCCCCAGTCAGCTGGATTGGTTGAGGGGTACAACGGCACCCTTAAACTAAAGCTAGCGAAGATTCAGGCTACGACTGGTCTTTCGTGGCCTGACGCTTTACCTTTAGCATTACTGTCAACTAGGGCGACTGTACACTCCCGAGTAGGGCTTAGCCCCTATGAAATAGTGTTCGGCCGTCCTGCGAATGTGTGGGGGGTTCCTAGGCCAGGAATGTTTTCTGATCTTGAGTACCCAATGTTGATCGATTATCTACATGACTTGACTGCTAAACTGAGGTTAATTCACCAACAGGTTTACGACGCATTGCCGACGCAGACGGAGGGTCCAGGCCACCAGCTCCAGCCAGGAGACTGGGTGGTGACGAGAAATTTTTCACGCAAAAATAACCTAGACCCGAGGTTCACCGGACCCTATCAAGTGCTCCTGGCCACGAGGACTGCCGTTCGTCTCGAGGGACGTAAGAATTGGGTGCATGCCACCCACACTAAACGAGTCCCCATCCCTTTGCCGGCAGACCCGTGGGTAAGGAGAGGCATTGCGTCAACGGAAACAGAAACATTGCCGGCGTTTGTGCCCTTCAGTGACGCGCAGCCTGTTGGAGAATCCTCAGCGCAGCAGAAAGACACTGTTGAACAATTGTCATTGAAAAACTCAAGACCAGAACACTCAACTGATCAGCAGGACGCTGTCTCTTCAACGGATCCTTTGTTCGACGAGCAGACACGTTCTGGGAAAACCCGATACTTTTTGCGATCTCGCACTAAGGACAAATAAAATATTTTGCTTTGCTGAATTGACAACTGCATTATCCCGTTTTCCGTGATCGGTTTTGAACATTCGTATTACTGTAATTATTCCTGTATGTATATATATTGAGCTTCATTCCTTGTACTTTTTGCTTCCACAGCTGAGAGACTTTGTTTTTGCATACATACATATTGTGTATTGAAGGCCGTAGGGCCGCGCGCGTATTTCCTTCTGGATAGTGGGTCTTGACGCTAGGTTAAAGGCCATCGGTTCCTGGGAACTCCTAGGGATTGACTATTGCTACACAGAACGAAGTGCGTCAAGAAACGTTGCGGACGGTCGTAGGGAATGGCATTCTCGAAGCTGAATGATTTGGAGGGAGCTCAGGTTCATCGATTCAAGCTGCAGCAACTCAGCCGTACCAAATGTTTTATATTCCAACTGTTTGTATTGTTTTTGACTGCTTCAGCATTATTGGCGGGTGGGGTGTATTACACGATGTCTTACTTCTTACCTGCTATACCTACTCCTACTCCTGACCCTAATCTTACCTCTACTGTTTCTCCCCATTCCTTTCATATGTTACCGGAACACGAGCAGGCTAGACGTGTAGAATTCCGCAACAATTCCTTTATTCAGCTCCTTCATCAGCATCAGTTAGTGGTTAACACTACTAATTGTTGGGTGTGTGGGTTGATGCCACATACTACGGATAAGGGTATTCCATATCTGGTGTTACCGTATAGTTCCCAAGGGTCAGCTCGAGCATTTCAAACAATGTTTCGAAGCGCACTGGGTTTCCACCCCATTCGAGAACCACGTTCCCCCTACTCTGGTCCTACCTCGTATCAAAAACCTTTGTCGATAGCTATAGAGGATTTAGATAGTGATATCTATGATCCTTCGCTTATTCCCGAGGAAGAGATACAAGCCTATAGGGTCCTAAGTAGAGGTGAATATAGTGCGTTCACTAGCGAAAAGCAGCTGAAGAGCTCGCCTCCGATATGGGTCGTACCCCATACTGGTAATTTTTGTCTCATGGGTCGTGGCCGACGATCGCAAGCCCGACTTGGAGCAAGTGCTTGCACTGAAAATTACATTCTGCCAATGTTCTCGTCCCCTGTGTTTCTGGCTGCCAAGGGTACATACTTTATCTGCTATGATTGTGCATACACATGGTTGCCCGCTGACTTCATGGGCTCATGTTTCATTGCAAATTTGTTGCCTCCGACGTTTACCGTAGATGCCGATTATCATAAGACTAGAGTTGTACGAGGCGTAATTAGCGAAGAGGATACTGCCGGTCAAGAGGCAGGAGACTTTTTCAAGGGTTTCCTCCCGTTTTGGGGACCTATGGTCAATAGTAGGAACCTGAGACAGTTGACTCGAGTGGTAGAATCGACAGCTAATATTACTGCCAGTGCCCTTGGTAATATCACCACAGAACTTCAGGCGGAGAGACTTATGACGTTACAAAACCGTATGGTTTTAGATGTCATCTTAGCAGATCGAGGTGGGGTATGTAAGGTGATCCATTCGAGCTGCTGCATTTTTATTCCAGATAATGCTCCTACCGTCTATCAAGCCATCTCGAGGTTGCATAAGATCTCCGAATCCATACACGTGGATGTAGGGGATTGGACGCTGCTTGGATGGTTTTGGGGCCTGATGTCGACTTGGGGTTGGAAGATTCTGATGATCATCGGAGTCGTTGTGGTGTTCCTGTTCACGTGTTGCCTTTGTGTGCAGTGTGGTCCTGCCTTATGTGGCCTCTGTGCTACAACGTGTATAAGGCAACCACCTGTTACCAAGGGGACTCGGTTGGACAGAGCTATGCTACAGCAACATCTCGATGGTTTGATGAATATCGAATATGATTCCGACTAGTGCTTGCCTACATGAGGGCAAAAGGAGCGTCTGAGGTTCCGTGACAATTGTAAGTGGTGTTTTCGACTCGCACGAATATAGTCGAGTCTGGTATCTATGAACCGCAAATGACGAGTTTAGTAAGTGTGCGCGGTTTCGCTGTACTAACTTAAACCGTTCGTTTGTTATGTGGGTTTTTCATCTGTACCCACAGGTTCCATCTTAGATACGGCATCCATTTTGTCTCTTGCCCTCAAGTAGCCAGCGAACGGACGCTGTCCGTTTCGTGACCCTGGGACTCCCAAGATATTTGCGGAAGGCACATGTCCTTTGTAAGTGTCTTTATGACGAGGGGGATGCTACTGTAAAGCAGATGGCGCCGCTCGAGGCTCATCTTGCCGCACGGACTTATTGTCTCGGCCGTGCATCTCATTAGGCACGTCCCTTTGATGCCTGTATCTCGTGTTTCCCGATACCTCCCCTTTTACACCCTTTCCGATCTCCTCACTGTCTCCGTCTTCCTCTACACCTGTCCTTGTTCCTATTTCGATCTGTTTTACTGCTGATTGGAATTTGCTAATGGTGGGAAGATGGGTTTTACAGTTGGGAACCGCCAAATGTTTCCGCACTTATGTTCCGGACCTCATGTGTTTCAAAGTGACCAAAGCGACCCCTCTGGGGGATGATGGTGGGAACTGGGTTGTAAACCTTTGTGTACCATGTTGTCTTATGGGTAAAAACTGTATAAAAGGAGCGATCCACAGAACCAATTTGAAGCAGTCTCCCCAAGTTGCACGTGGTGTACTTGTCGTGACTTCTGTGTTCCCTGCAGCAAATAAACCTTGAATCTTTGACGTCGAAGGAAGTGTCCCGTGTCTCTGTGATTCGTACGCCGGAGCAGGTTACCCACGAAGGTTTCAGGTGTTGTGCCCTGGCACCGCTGGGTCTTAAAGAACCCAGTCCTTCAGACTATTTGCCCCTAATATAAAAACTATAGATGCCATAGTGCATAATAAAATGTTTAATTCCGGTGATTCTCTAACCCCCCTAGAGAACGCTTCATGTATTACCCCAAAAGGGACAATGCAAAATATTGAACCCCTATGTCTTGACATAGATATGGATTTATGTAAAAGGTACATAGAGGAGGAAATTGATGTGTCATTAGACCCTAGAAAAACCCCGGTAATACCTGTTCTATCTGGGCTCCTATTATTTAGTAGTACTCCCTCCAATAATTCTCTCCTCTCCATGCCCCAATTAAATATTTTGTCTAGCCCACAACCTAATATAACTAATACTGATCCAATTGAATCTGTCGGGCATGTTAACCCAGTTTCAGAAACCTTGAGTTGCCGTGAACATTTGCTTTCTTCTATTTTGCCTCTGCTGGAAAGATTTGTTGGTGGGTCCGATTGTGTTTTGGAAACGGTGACCCAAATATTAAAGGTTCTATTAGACAGACAGGGGGGGGGAGATTGCTAGCCAATTTTCTGTAACTGTTCAACCAGCATCTGATATTCCAAAGGTTTTATCTGAAGACATAGTGACTAATACTTCTGTCCAAACCGACTTAATGGTGAATTCGTCATCTTTAGATGTAAAGAGGGTATTATCAGTTCAGAAGATTTCTCCAATGAATAAGGTGGAAGTTTTTGGGAATGGTTGTGTGGTGGAGGGTGTCTTGGAAATTGAATCTACTTGTAACTTGGGAAAAGGAATAAGTCAGGATTTATTTCCCATCTTTAATCCTCCGGTTAAAGCTGGAAAAGAGGAGTCTCTGGCACAACCTAATGAGGGAAAGACAACGCTTCTAACAAAGAATGATGGAAAAAGGAGGAAAAAGTTGTGTAGATTTGCTAAAAAGAGGCGGAGGCCAGTTAATTTTGATGTCCCCCTCAATAATACAATTATTAATCCACCAGAAGAAATTCAGGAGAATAAGCTGTTGCAAGAGATATCGAGTCTTTCTGTAACGGGGTCGCTCCCTCTCCCCCCCTAACCCCCCCACCCTCCCAAAATCCCTTGATCAATATTTCTATTCAGCCTATATCAGGCTTTTCCTGTCCGACTCCAGGGGGATCTGCCAATATAGTTCCTCCGGTGGAGTTGATCCAACCTGTCGATCAGGGGTCTTCTAGCCTTAACCCCCTAGCAAGACCATTCTCTGCTTTTTTAGGAGGGGAAATAGATGTAACAAGGTCAACCAAGATAATTGAGGAGAAAAATTTGGATACTCTATATGTAGATTTTTTTCCGCTATTTGATTCTGACTTTATCTTAAATAGATCTACACTCCTTCAGTGTCTCCGTGAGACGGATGGCTTGAAATTGCTACAGACAAACGATATAGACCTGGTAAAACTTTTGAAAATTGATGTTGGGACTCTAACCAGAGTAAGATTTTACTCTAAATTTGTCGTTAATCTTATTCTCCAGAAAAATTGAAAGTTTTCAGCGCAGAGGGATTGATGTTATGCCTTTTTTTGTAAAACCCCAATTTAATAGATTAATGGGCAAGCCTGCGTTTTCCCAGGCTATAGTTCGAAATGGGGTCTCTCCCACTGATTTTGAAGATTTAAAAATTAGTATTAAAAAAAATGGGCGGCATGTGGAGTATCCAAATCCCCCTCGCTCTCACTTTCAAGACGCTCACACGGAGGAGTGGCGTCAATGGAACTGGTTGCCTGGAATCCTAGCGAGTAAAACTGCCCCCAAATTCCAATCGCAACCGTATCTTTAACAATGATTTCAGGGTTTTATCCTGGAACGCTGCAGGAATACGAAATAGCCCTGAAAACTACTATTTTTACTTTCATTAGAGTTTAGCATTATATGCCTCCAAGAAACTTGGTGTATAGAGAATTTTCCTACAGGAAAGGACTATTTCGTTTTGGAGGGTAAGGCGGGCCCCTCAAGGAGAGGCCACGCTAAAGGGGGAATAGCATGCCTCTTGTCCACCAATATACAATGGAATTTTTCCCACTTTTTAGACCCTAGTAACCTGTTCCAAGTAGTTACGTTATTTAATTCTGCTATCTCTGAAAACAAACCCATTATTCTAATAAATGTATATATTCCTCCGGATGTCAGCCATAATGAAATTCTGTTTGGAGTTTTTTCTTATATCAAAACACTTTTTGTAAACGATGCCTCTCCCCATATAATTTTAGTAGGAGATCTTAATTATAAAGTCTCCAACTCTAGTTTGGAGATTTTTCGTAACAAATATAAAGAGGACTCCTTACAGATACCCCAAACCCTTTTTCCTGGGAAAATCAAAACAACAAAGAAAGGGAAAATATTGCTTGAAGAGCTTTACGAAATTGATGGAATTATAGTGAATGGTCGGCTCCCCTCTGATACTCCTGCTAATTTTACACATAAATCCAGCTCTGGTGAATCTATCTTAGATTATGTGGCGGTGGATATGCAAACTTTTCACCTCCTCAAGGACCTTACAGTTACTCACACCCCTTTGAGAGATCATAAAATAATAACCCTCTCATTAGATCTAGACCCTCCTCTTACTGACCACTGGTCTTTGGATGGTAATTTGGTTAATTTTGGAGTTCAAAGTGGAAGATGCTACTGGAACTTTAAAGCAATTAGGGGCATAGAGAGTGCTTTAGATATTGCAGTGATTGACTTGGTCAACTGGAAAGGTTCCGAATTAATTTGCTTCGCCAACTTCTTGAATAAGGTGCTTTTGGTCGCAAAAAAACTACCCAAGAAGGACCAAATTTAAAAACTTCCTACTTCTTTGAAGTTGCTTAACTCATAAATAAATAAATTTATAAGAGAACAATATTTGAGACACTGCCCATTAAGACATCATAGATTGGCGATATTAAAAAGAAGGAGGAAAAGGCTGAACATTAAGCTAAAAAGGGAAAGTGAGGATAAGGTATGGATTAAACTGCGGGAGGCTGTCTTCAACGGCCAACCTAGACTATTCTGGTCTCTGATTGGGGAAGGTTGTGGTCTTAGATCCAGATCCTTACCTGTCCCGATTGAAGAACAAAAATGTGTAGAATACATTTTGAATTTGTATGCCGGAAATGGAATGGAAGTTGCTCAGATTAGAAAAAAAGAGATCAACTCCAACATTGTTCCACCCAGTGAAAAAAGCATTGAATTAGCCATCAAGGGTATGCGTTCATCTGGAGCAATGGGTCCGGAAAAGCTCCCCATTTCTGTACTAAAACAGAATAGTGTTATCTGGAGTAAGATCCTCTTCCCAGTGTTTAAATTCTGTTTTTTGCATGCCGTAATTCCCCCTTCCTGGAAGGGCAGCATTCTGGTCCCCCTGTATATGAAGGGAGACAGAAATGTTCCCCAAAACTTTCGACAGATTGCCCTCCTCGACGCCATCGGAAACATTTTTGCTAGATGTCTTTTGCAATTAATCAATGATTGGGTCGCGGAGAACAATGTACTGCCGCTTGAGCAGACGGGGTTTCGGAAAAAACATGGCACCATGGACAATTTGACTGCCCTACAAGTGTTATCGGAGAAATACATCAAACTCCGGGGAGGGAGAATATATGCAGGATTCATAGATTTCTCCACAGCCTTTGACAAGGTGGATCGTCCTCTGCTGTGGAGAAAGTTATCAGATCTGGGCATGCCATCTGAACTCTTAGCCTTGGCCCGAGAGCTCCACTCTGACACATGGTGCAAAGTGCTTTTGGGAGGGGAAAGGGACCTCTCCCAAGCTATGCCGTCTGCCAATGGACTAAAGCAAGGTTGTCTGTTGGCACCACTATTGTTTTCCTTATACTTAGCTGATCTCCCACAAGCTTTATTGTCAAGTGTTGGTATTGCCCCGACCCTGGGGGACAAACCAATAGTATGTCTGTTATATGCAGACAACATACTAATTTTGGATTTGACCCCCACTGGCCTGAACAATCGGCTGCAAGCTCTTCATGGATTTGCAGAAACACATCATTTAAGGATAAATATATTCAAGAGTAAAGTTATGTGTTTAGTAGGAAGGAAAAAACTAAAATATGGGAGTTTTTTCTGGAATATAGGGGGCCTTGGATTGGAAGTTGTCGAATCCTATACTTTTTTGGGGAAAATAATTTCTAGCACACTGAGTGATAAGGCCCATATAGCCAACAATGTTCGGAAGGCAATGTCTCACGAGAGAGGATTAAATACCCTCTATAGATCTACTGGTCAGAGGCATTTTGCCTACCTATCGGAGGTTTTCAGAGCTAAAGTCCCATCCTCCTTACTATATGGCATAGAATTACTCGAAGTGGGGAAATGGGGTTTTCTGAACACCACAGAGGGGAAAATCCTACGGAAATTGTGTCTGGTTAATACTGCATGTAATATAGCGTCTTTTAGGTTGGAATTCGGTATACAAAGTGCTTGGGTCCAGGGCCTTGCTGGGGTAGTACGGTGGGTCTCCAGCTTGGTGAATAGTGAACCTGGCACTCTAAGATACCTGATTCAAAAAGAACTTCTCGGACCCTTACAAGAGTATACCACAATTGTAAAGAATTTTAGACTAGCAGTTAAACTATTGAAATTAGACGAATTGACACTCTTTTCGTTATCTGCTTACCAGTTAAAACTGACTCTAAAATTGGCCTCATGGAATTTAAGTTTTGATCTAGACAAAGAGGCCCTTACGGCAAAAAGGGGTCCGCTACCAGTCATTAATCATTATCAAATTAGAATGTCTCAAACTTATATTTCCTGGAATCTTCCCCATGGGGTACGCCGATTCTTGTTTCTCTTGAGGCAGGACCTACTCTCTTTAAATGTTCTACTGTCAAAATGGTATGGCTCATCAGTAATGTGTAATTTCTGCAACAAATTTAAACAGGACGTTAATCATGTGTTATTTGTTTGTCCGGTCCTAAAACAACACCGCCTCAAATGGTTGAGACCTACTTGTTTAAGGCTAAATATTGTTTCCGCTTCTGCTCTTTTGGATGCTATCTATAATCCGCCAAATGAGAGGTTTTGCTGTACAATTTTTAACTTTTTAACAAGTTTTATAGAAATATATTAGATTTGTTCCTTGTATATTGTAATACCATTGTTTGATGATTTTATGTGGACCTCTGTTATGAGTTCCAAAACATAAATAAAAATAAACTTGAACTTGAAACTATTTAGCAAGTCACAAAAAAATTGTGACCCGCTAAATAGGCTAACTACATGGCACAATGGGTTTTTTGAATGGGCAAACAGGTTCGCAAACCCGTTTGCGCATGCAAAAACGGGTCATACATCTGGCCCAAAGTTTCTGTCTGAAATGTTCAACCTCTGTACAATTTTTAATATCACAGCAACAGACGTTCAGTCAGTCTTTTTCATGTAGATCAATTCAGTATTAAAACAGGAATAAAATGATTATACATCCCTTCTTCATTAGCACCGGATTAACACAAATAATGTTTGGTCAAACTAGCCAACAGTCTTGGAAGTATTTCAAATGTTACCTGGGTCCGATGTGGAGGGCCAAGAGACTACTAGGACTACAAACGTACATGGTGATCTCTTCTTCCAACATGGCGCCATGGTAAATGCCAGAGCTCCTCTCAGCCTAGAGCGGATTGCATCAACCATGCAGCTAATGTACAAAAGCAATCTGCAGGCCAGGAGAACAATCTACTAATGGCCTCCAGATCACTTTGTACATTAGTTGCATATTTGCAACTCTATAAATGTCGTCCGCTGAGCATGTTTTGTTCAGAAAGCCCAAAAACACAACAATCCTAAAATATGAGCTGAGGAAAAAGAAAAAAAATAGTGCGCAGAAATGAACATAAATGGGCAGTCGGGAAATGCTATATGTAAAACAGCCAGGCTCCGTGGGAGGGAGCAACACACAAAAAGGAGGGACACAAATAACTGATTCACCAAAGAAAAGCAAGGATTTTCAAAGGCCACACGAAGGAATGAATAAAAAGTGAGGGCATGCTCTAAGCCTATGGAGTAGATACAGCATGTCTCGAAGTGGCAGCGCATGTGCTCCCTAGGCGAGACCTAAAAAACAGTGTGAAAGCCAGAGGTGATGAGAGTACATTGTAAAAAACTACCAATAAATCAATTGGCAAATTAAACTCTTAAGTTAAACTTGGTAATAAAGGCGCTCTCTGGGATCCCTGTATTCTACTCCAGAAAAAAAGAACAAGAGACGAGGGTCCCTACACCTGGTTTAAAATCCAACTAGATCTCAACAGCTAGATCTCTGCCAGCAGCCTGAGGGGGGGAAATGAGAAGCATAGAAAAGAGGGGCAATAACAATGATCAAAACAGGTTGGAGTAACTCACTATAAATGTCTTGAGATTCTGGATTTTATTTAAGTCCCCTTTATTTGTTGCTTATTGTTTCTGGCTACATTGACACTTCTAAATGATAGATCTATCCTCTGGTCTCTAGCTATTGGAGTTCTATTCCAGAGGAGCCTCTCCTTCCAGGATCACAGCTGAAAAGTTCAGTAAGGTTTCTTGACTGAAGGGGCTGGGTGAGAATTGCTCTCCATGCATGTGGAATTTTAAGTTTACGAACTGAACATCATCTGCGCCAGCTTATCACTCATGTATAACCTGCACGGCAGCCATTTTGGGTACCATGGTCTCCCTGTTCGCGATCGATCACCAGCGCGCTCCCTGACCCTGCGAGCGTCCTCCGCGCACCCTGGCTGCCCCCTCCCTCACATGCACAAGTCCGCATGACCCTGTCCTTGGGAGTCGAGCCCGCGCCTGACCAACACCTCCCCTCCTTTCATGAATACCCCTCTGTTGATAACCTCCCTCTCCTTTGATGACCCTTTCCTCTGAATCCGATCGGCCGCACGAGGTCCCAGGCCATCACCTAGCCGGAAGATGCAGTTTATTGCCCCCTATTGTATGGAGTCACTCCTCTTCAAAGGACCCTCTATTGATCATGGCCTCCCCACCCCCTGGGATACGATCAGGCGCACACATCCTAAGAATCGGCGGAACACTCAGCTGCGTGATAGCCCCCTCCTGTTATCAGCAGGGTGAGGACCTCTATTGTGGATGCATGTGGGGTGGGTCTGACACGAGGATTACGGGGATGTCTTTTTATAAGTTCAAAGAGTTTTTATGCAATAAAGAATGCTCACATGTCATAAACCAGAGTATAAAGGGCCAGGCTTCAGAGAAGCTGTTAGAGCACCTCGAAACGATACCTTGTTGTCTGATCTGATGTGTTCTGCTCCGTCGGAATAAAACTTCTGTTTCCTGCCTTCCAGTCTCCAGGGCCTGCCTCTTTGTTTGATAACGAGAATGGTATAGAGGCGGTTAGCGCCGGGCAACTTTGAAAAAGGCCATCAGCCCTACCCTTTTTCTACAATTGGCGTCCCAAAGCGTGAGGCCCATCAGCGACACGTGGATCCAGTGGGAGAGGTCCCGACGACAGAGTGAACGACTGCAACGATCGAGAGAGCTCCTGTCCGATAGACCCTCGTCTGACAGCCGATCATCCGAACTTCACTAGTTCTGAACAGACCTCTCTCGAGTGATCTACGGTCCTGACTGGGAACCATCAGGAGTGCCGCGAACATCACGAAGAATAGAGGACGATCGGGCGCTGGATTCGGAAGATAGGAAACTGTCCATGCGGTCCGGGTAAGGTCGTGTAAATGCGACAAAATTACGAAATTATTGTTTGATTTGGATAATACTAGTATTACTCTTTTGTTGATTCTTCTGGGGATTCACCGTCTGCAAACGGAGAAACAACAGGCTCTCTCTTTGCAAGCAGTGAAGGATAGGTAACGCAGACTTTTGTCCCCGTTGTAATCCGTCGTGCCTATCTTCCTCCCCCACTGTTTTCCCGAACTGTTGTTCGTGGATTGTTGTCTGGAGATTCTCTGTCCGCAAACAGGGAAGAACAAGGTCTCTCTTTGCAGGTAGAGAAAAAGTGGGTAACGCAGACTTTTAACCCGTCGTACCTACTTATTCTCCCCACTGATTGTTTGATTGACCGTACATTAAGTGTTCGGTACTGGTTCTTTTGAGGTATTCACCGCTGCAAACAACGGAAAATAGAAATATTCTGTCTAGTCTTTGCCCGCCGTGATAAGATAGGTAGTGCAGACCTTTGTCCCCGTTGTAACCCGTCATGCCTATCTTCTCCCCACTGATTGGTAGCCTGTTTAGCCCGGACCGCTTATTAGAGATGAACCATCCAGCTCCACTGGAGGGCACCCCTAATAAGGACATGTTCACTAAGCATGGACTAGTCGCTATAGCCTATACTAAGTTATGGCATAAATATACAAAGAAGGACCTCAAAAGTCAGTGGCCACTGATAGGTTCCTTTGATGATCATAAAATAAAAACATTAGAAATAGCGCTCCAGAAAAATAAGACTATGCCCACTATGATCGATAGTATCGGCATGTGGCGCAAAGAAACAGAACAACGAAGAAGAAGAGAAGAAGCAAAAATAGGGAAAGAATTACGAAAGGCAGCCCACCTAGCCGCTAATCAACTAGAAGAAGAAATAAAAGAAAGAAAGGAAGCTACACAAAAACAAGAATCAGGGTCGACAGGTCAATGTCCTGTTAGGACCCCTCTGCGCTCTACCCTGAATTGCCCTCCAAACAACGGGCAAACGATGAGTTACTGCTAGGTCCCCCAATCATCTACATGCCCCCTCCATATGCCCCCTGCCAACAACACCTGCAAGCCCTGAGTGCAAACGAGAGCGACCTTAGCGCTAGTGCACCAGCCCTCGCGGCCTCCGCACCAGGCACATTAGCAACAACACCAGGTGACCCCGAGGCTAGCGAGCCACCACCGGTCAGATCAAACAGACTGAGTAAAGATGAACGGGATGGGATTGATAAGGTAGTGAAGACACTAGTAGAACGAAAGGAGAATGAAGAATATACAATGAACATGTATAATTCGCATGCCGACAGCCACAGACGGTATTTCATTTTACGATTCAGCTATCACACCCTGAACGCATATGAGGATAGGTATCAGAGTAAGGGGCCCGCTAAACTGACGACGCTGTATAGAAAGATTGATGTTGGAGATGGGACTGAACGTGATGCGACGGACCTCTTCATGCAAATGCTTGAGGTCTTCTGCCACCTCACGGAACAGAAACCAGAAGTCAAGGTTACAGTCCCTGAAACGACCGAGTCCTCAGTAGAAGTAGCCAACACTATGATGCCCATCAGAGAGGCGGCCCCTTACTGGGTTCCGCCACGTGGTCAGGGAACAAACGACGATATTAACCACGCAGATGCAAAGGGGAGGGTTGTGTACAATTGGGTTTACCAACCATGGGACCGACAAGATATCTTAACTTTTAGACAAACTCTGCCCGATTTAAGAAAGAACCCGACAGCATTCTATACCGAATTAGGCACAGCCTTGGGTTCGACGATAATGACTTTAGCGGACATTGACTTGTTTTTCGGGTTATGCCTGCCAGCTGACGTGTGGAAGCAAATCCGGAAGGCTGACCACGCGGATCTGTTCGGACATACCTGGAAGCAACTCAGTGAGCTAGATAGACGGCGAGAGCCCGGAAGGAAACCAGTAAAGGACATATTAGAACTCCCAGACAAATTAGTTCAGAAGCTAAAGACACTGATCCCAGAGAAAAAGGTAGATTGGTCGGTAGTCACGGCCTGTCGTCAGAAACCCCAGGAAGATGTATTGGAATACTTCTCCCGATTCGAGACAGTGTTCTCCTACTACAGTGGCCAAGACATGACCACCGCAACCGGACAACACCTGTTTGTGCATAATTATGTAAAGGGTCTATCACAAGAGGTCTCCCAAAAGCTGCAGACGAGTGAGAGTAGTTGGGGGGCCTCCAAACCCGCAGCTATCCTTCAGATGGCTCAGTATTACGAGCACCAGAAGAATGAGAGTGATAGAGCATCCGAGAAAAAGAAGAAAGATTTGAAAGAAAGGGTGATGATAGCCCAGATACAAGGTATACCGGTCAGACGGGAACCCCACAGGGGGAACTACCAATCGACCACCCCTAGAAATCCACCTCCCAAAGACCGCACCCCAACACCCCACATTGGACGTAGAGACATTAGCGAGGACCAGTGTGCCTTCTGCAAAGGATTCGGCCATTGGAAATCCCAGTGTCCGGTTCTGTTAGAAATGAACAGAAATAGGGACCCCAAGGACGTAGCGGGTGGACCGAGAAATAGGGGACAAGGACGAGGGTACACAAATGACACCAACAGTGACAAACCAAGGAGATCGAACACGTTTGACCGTCCCCGACAGAACCAGTATCAACTATCCGACAGCGAGAATGCCCCCGACTTTGCATAGGACTGCCAGGGGCAAGGGAGGGATCCAGCCGAGGTCTGTGTTGACCAGCAAGGTCCTTACGTCACTGCTAAGGTCCTGGGTACAGAGTCTCCATTTTTGGTAGACACTGGGGCGGCACGTAGTGTGCTATCAAAACGACTGATTCCAAGGACACCCTTGTCTGGCTCACACATTACATCGATAGGTTTAGATGGGATGCCCTCCACTAACCCTCTGTCCGTACCTATCTCCTTTGACCTAGAAAACAACCTCACTGACACGACATTTTTGCTCTCCTCCAACTCCCCCGACGCCATTATGGGCATTGATTTACTAAAGCATTTTCGGGCTACCATTAGATGTTCCCCAGATGGAGTCCGAGTCATCCTGTACGACAACCCGAGCATGTCCAAACCCTGCCCAGCACGACACATGTACTCCATAACTGACGCTGACCTGTCCTTACTTGACACCCTGCCCCCGTACCTATGGGCCGAAAATGACTCTGATGTAGGACGAATGATGATTGACCCTATACACATAACGATAAGACAAGACGCAGTACTCCCGAAACTCCCACAGTATCGGATATCGCCCGAGGGCGAGAAGGCACTGGTAGCGATCATTCAGTCCCTGGTAGATGCGGGGGTGGTTAAAGAAGTAGTTAGCAATGTCTGCAACAGCCCAATCCTACCTATTGTTAAGAAGCAAGGCGAGGGAGATGAGAAAGCGTACCGCTTCATCATCGACCTGCGAGAGATTAACAAAGTGGTTGTACCCCAATACCCCGTAGTCTCAGATATCACCACCATTCTGACCCTCATCCCGTCCACTGCCACCACCTTCACTGTTATTGATCTCAAGAATGCGTTTTTCTCTATCCCCATCCATCCAGACAGCCGTTATCTCTTCGGCTTCACCCTAAAGTCCAGCTCGTATCGATTTTGTAGAGCTCCCCAGGGGTACACTGAAAGTCCCAGTATTTACAGCCAGGCCCTTAAAAGACAGCTGGACGCCGTCCAGCTACCAGATGGAGTGGTGTTGATCCAATATGTCGATGATATCCTTTTGGCGGCCGACACCACCCCACTCGCAATCACAGCCACTGTCCAACTCCTACACTTTCTCGCAGAAAATGGCCACAAAGTCTCCAAAAAGAAATTACAGTTCTGCCAGCCACAAGTGACATACCTAGGCCATCTCCTGTCCAAAGAAGGGAGGAAACTTACGCCCGATCGAATCCAAACCATCTTAGACACCCCCATCCCAAAAACACAAAAGCAAGTCCGCTCTTTGGTTGGCCTTACCTCTTTTTGCAGACAATGGTTACCAAATTTCAGCCTCATTATAAAACCCCTACTTGCCTTGTTGACCAAAGATGCCCCCTTCCCGCTCCCTTGGACCCCTGAGTGTCAAGCATCCTTTAAGGAGTTACGGGATGCCCTCTGTTCAGCACCCGTCCTGGGAACACGGGATTACTCCAAGTCCTTTTCCCTCTTCACCCACGAAAGGGAGGGGTGCGCATTGTCTGTCCAAACTCAGTCTATTGGTCCTAAGCAGCGCCCTTGTGCCTACTTCTCTGCCACTCTTGATCCTGTAGACAGAGCTTTGCCTGCCTGCCTTCGAGCAGTAGCTGCCGCTGCTGTCTCTATCCGTCAGAGCGAGGGAATTGTACTTTCAAACTCCCTCACCGTGTTAGTACCCCATGCAGTTGTAATGGCTGGATTTTCTGAGTAGGTGGGATCAGCCCCCAGGGGCCCCTCCAACCCAGCCAGAACGTAATCACCTTCCCTCCTCAGGACCACCTATCCAGGCACCTGGTACCTACCTGAGGATGGGGAACTCGCAATATACAAGCTCATATTATCAAAAACACCACTAAATCTATAGGGATACTAAGAATACTCACTGATTACTAGGGATATCCATACCCTACACCACACTTATTTACATCAGTTGGTCTCGCGGCCACTCAGACCCAGACCGGTCTACCCTAGGGCAGATATTGCGCACAATCCGGTGCGACTACACATGGGCCTGCAGAACCCAATGCTCCCGTTTCCAAACGCTCAACAATCCTGTCGAACTCCACGTCAGTATTCCCCCCTGACGCTCTCACTTATTCAAGCCACAATCCAGTGGGTATCGGCACTGGTAGTCCTCCCCAGTGTTCTCACTAACGCCGCATATCAACGACGACCACATTCCTATAAACACCTATACATATATATATATATATTGGGAAGTCTCTTCACTAAGGGTCTGCTACTACAATATTAGGAGTTAGCCAATTAATATCATGCGTCCCCTATTCTTGGCATCATAGGTCCACTCACTCCCTATTTATGTGATCACCACTTACCTGATTGGGATTACTCATCCATTCACGTGCCTAGCACTCACCTAGGAGCTACATTTACCTATATTGACCAAAAATATGAAGCGCATGGCAGTTCATTAATAAACTGGGGGTCTCTTTAATCACAATAATATAGATACATACACAGATCTGACAAAGACTATAGGTAAAACACACCACTTGAAAGAGAAGGATTAAACATAACAGGAACACTCCGCTGAAAGGGAAAAGATTAGCAATGCAAAAGCCCAGGGAATAAAGATAAGATTAAGATGCAAGTGTAAAGTAAATTAATATAACAGGAACGCCTTCACCTTATTAGTGTGTAGTCTTGTTCTAGCTGTCATCTGGGTTCCTCTCTCGTCTGTGCCTTGGCTCATCTCAGCCTCTCTCTCTCTCCTGCACTCTTGGGTACACCTCTGCGCTGATCACTCTGTCTCTGGACTCCTCTCCCCCACACGAACTGTCTCTCCACCTTCCGTCTTCAATCTTAATGGTTCCTGCCGCTCTGATCACCGTTCATTCCACTAGCTTATTCACTCTGTCTCTGCGCCAATGTCCAATTAACTCCATCTGCTCTCATAGGTTAGTCCACGAGCTCTCCTCTATCTCTTCTAAAAGGCATTACTTCAGACTCCAGCTATTCACACCTCCTCCTGATAAGCAACTGCTTCTGACTGCTTCCTTCAGTTCCAGCTCACTATTCAACTCAGCTCTTCTCCAGATGGAACCCTCTCTCTCTCTCTCTGCCAACTCCACTCCACTGCTCTCCACTCCTCCACCTTAACACGACTCTCTGGCTGACTGACTCTCTCCTCGACTCCCTCTGCTCGACTCTCTGCTGGACTCTCTCCTCGACTGGCTGACTCCGCCTCTGCACTTCACAAATATAGAATGCTGTTTCCTCATGGAAAGTTCCAGCCATCAGCTTCCTCCCACCAATCCCATGCACCAGGCTCCTTGCGCTAGACGCTCCCACAGTGACCAGTCTGCTTGTTTCGTCTAGAGACCTGAGCCCGGGAACAATTCCTGATTAGATTCAGCTCTGGCCGGTTCTCTCCGGTCCGCTTAGGGCGGACAACAGCCTTAACTATAAACATTGCCTTTGCCCTAAAAAGTCTCTCAGCTTCATCAAAATGGAGTCCCTTCAGCTCTAGGCCTGTAGGCCTGAAAGGGGTGAAATGCTCCTTAGCTCTGTCAGAATACCTACATAAACCATACCAATATGTCTAATATGTCAAAGCCAATAGGCAATAGACAGGTTAAAGTCAAGAATAAAGGCATATTAAGCAGCTATTCTCTTATAGGTCTGGAAAAAGGGCTTAAAAGGGCCAACACAGGCTAAGAATACCTATACTAGATGCGAGCAAGACTAATGATCTATATCACTTCTAAATAAAGCCAAAAACACTGCCATTACAGCAGTCGACACCCTTTTGAACCAAACCAAGACTCAACACCTGACTAGCGCACGACTGACAGGGTACGAATTGACGCTACTTGCACCCCACATCACACTAAAGAGATGCACGACTTTGAATCCTGCCACACTGTTGCCCCTGCCTGAAAATGACCCCGACGTGCCTCCCATACACGATTGTGTGACCCTCACGGACGAACAAACTAGGAGTAGAGTTGACCTCCGAGACACTGCCTTTACAGACCCCGATGGAGAGCTATGGGTAGACGGCTCATGCATCAAACTCCCAGATGGCACCACTTCAGCGGCCTATGCTGTAACGACAGCCCGAACAGTAGTTGAGACAGCCCGCATCACACAACGATCTGCACAGGCGGCAGAGCTGATAGCCCTCACACGAGCATGCATCGTAGCAACAGGAACCACCGCGAACATATACACAGACAGTCAGTATGCCTTCGGGGTGGTTCACCATTTTGGGCTCCTGTGGAGGGAAAGGGGATTCCTGACGTCCCACGGCACACCCATCCTTCACGGAGATCTGGTTTCTGCCCTGATTGAAGCAGTTCTCCTCCCCAAATGATTAGCAGTGATCAAATGCCAGGCACACAAGAAGGTGACAGACTTAGTCGGACAAGGGAACGCACTGGCCGACATCACTGCACGAACCACAGCTGAGAATAGGACGGTAACACGCATGTATGAGACCAGGTCACAAGCAGAGAAATGGACTGACGCAAGGGAAATGATTAGAGACATCCAGTCAGCCAGCACCCCTCACGAACTGACCGAGTGGGCGCGGGTGGGTTTGAAGGACGATGAGGGCTGCTGGCGGACAAAAGATGCAAACAAATGGTTGCTGCCTGACTCATACCTGATCCCCATACTGACTATGGCTCATTCCCCCGCACACATAGGATCTGCACCCATGATCGAACTCATTTCCAAAGTCTGGCACAACGACAAAATCCCCGACTCAGCCAAACGCCTAGTCCAGCAGTGCCTTATCTGTCTGCAACACAACCCCGGGAAAGGAACTGTGGTACCCCGGGGAGGGTTTGGGATCCCCGATCACCCCTTTGAGGTCCTCCAGATGGATTACATCCAGCTGGAGAGATGTCAAGGCTTGAAGTATGTACTAGTCATTGTATGTGCCTTCAGCAAATGGGTAGAGGCCTATCCAACCCGTGACAACACTGCCGTGACTACTGCCAAAGTACTACTGAAAGAGTTTTTCCCTCGCTATGGCCTTTGCCGAATTTTATGGAGCGACAATGGCCCCCACTTCATAGCTGAGGTTATCCAACTAATCTTAAAAGGGTTGGGGGTGAAGCAGAGGTTTCATGCGGTCTTCCACCCCCAATCCGCCGGTCTGGTGGAGCGACATAATGCCACATTGAAGTTGAAATTGTCAAAAATAGTGGCTACCACCAGACTTAAGTGGCCAGATGCCCTCCCACTGGCTTTGCTGTCGATGCGCTCCACTCCCACCAAACACCATTTGACCCCCTACGAGGTTGTATTCGGGCGACCGATGAACCTCTGGACTGCCCCCAAACCGACCTCCATTCATGACGTCCCGGACGTCCTGCTGTCTGATTATTTGTGCAAGTTAACTAAAACGTTGTCTGTAATTCATCAACAGGTGCAGCAGGCCATCCCCGATGCTTCCAGGGGCCCAGGCCACGACATCCAACCGGGGGACTATGTATTAGTCCGAAACTTTCAACGGGCCAAGAGTCTGGAACCCCGGTGGACGGGCCCCTGGCAAGTGCTGATCACCACCCGGACGGCGCTTCGAGTGGAGGGGAAGCGGCACTGGCTGCACGCACACCACTGCAGGAAGGTCTCCTCGACCCTGGCCATGACAGATAACATCGATACCCAAGAAGAGCTCCTGAACAAGGACCGGCCAGCACTGGACTGCTATCCCGATACTGAGGCACTTGAACTTGCAAAATTCTCTGATCCCACTGTGCCATCCAAAGAAGGGTATTTCCTGCGTCGAAAGGAGGGAGCTTCGGCTAAGTAGGCCACGGACTAAGTTAAATCTCGGAACGGTGACCTAAACACAACCAAGGGTTACCGGGAGAGAAGCTAAACAAAGTCTGTGGTTCTGCCCATTACCGAGCACCTTGAAGATGATGGAAGCGCCAGATAAGAAGATAATGGAAGCGCCAGATAAGAAGTTGATGGAAGCAACCGGAAATACCCACTACAGGAACCCAAAGACTGACAATCTGCACAAATCAAAGACAATCGCCTTCTTCATTGTCTTCCTCTTTTGCCTCCTCCTCATGACCTCCTTCTGGATCCTGGAGGAAAGCGCACCCGCTCGCCAGGTATTGCTGCCCACTGCTCAGCCAACCCCTACGAGAGAGCATCACTTGATCTCCCTGTCACCTCAGCTCCGAGAAAGGCGTAGGGAGTTCTGGAACAATTCCTTCGTGCAACTGTTGCACCAACACAACCTTGCTGCAAATGCCACAAACTGCTGGATCTGCGGGTTGCTCCCGCACGCCACTGGACACTCCATCCCCTTCATCCCTTCTCCTTTCTCAGTTCACGGCTCTTGCCTCGCCTGGTTGATCCTCATGCAAGAGAGCCACAAGGATAACGCCACTTCCAGCCAGACAGTGTCGCACTTCTACTCTGGGTTTTGGCTGAACAGAACCGGAAGGACCTCTGCTCCCCTGTGTCCTGTGCCCTCGGGTGCCACCTTCCTTAAGAACATCCCAGCCAAAGAACGTGTTGAAGTGCAAGTGCTCCACAATCCGGCTAGACCCACCTTCTCTCACCTGCGAAAACAAACTGCCACCACCCTGACTGTGGCTCTGTGTGTTATCAATGTCACAGGTCTTGTGTGCCTCAAAGGCCAGGGAACACGGCTGGTGGGTCACAGTTCCTGCCGCATTACCAGAAAATTGGACTCAGTTGATCCCCCTTCCTTTGTTGCTTCTCCAAATATGTACTTTGTTTGTGGCACCAAAGCTTACACCTGGCTCCCGAAAGGTTGGAAGGGCACTTGCTACATCGCCTTCGTTCTCCCTCCCACGTATGTAGCCCCTGCTAACCATCACCGGCAGAGGCGCGCAAATGACATTGGACAAGCCAACTCCACTGGAGCACAGTTCCTGGATTCAGCAAAGGGACTTGTTCCTCTGTGGGGCCCAATGGCAAACAGCCGCGCTATCCGACACCTGACCGAGGCAGTGGAAACAACGATCAACATCACGGCTGGTATCCTCGCTAACAACACGGCTGAGCTTCAGGCGGTCCGCCTTGTGGCCCTTCAAAACCGCCTCGTTGTAGATGTGGTTCTAGCCGATCGAGGAGGAGCATGCCGCATCATCGGATCTAGTTGTTGTACCTATGTGCCAGATAACTCGCCCTCAGTCTACAAAGCAATTGAACACCTCCACAGACTCTCCTCAGAGGTTCACCAAGAACAAGAAGGATGGTCCCTTGGGAGCTGGTTTTGGGACACTTTGAAGGGCTGGGGTTGGAGGTTGTTTTCCTTTGTATTGATACCCGTTGTGATACTATGTGGGTGTTGTTTAGGTATTCAATGTCTGCCATCCTTGTGCGCACTTGTTCCTAACTGTATGCGCCCAAAGACTTTGGACTTCAGAAACGAGCGCATGAGTCCCCTCTATGAAGTAGAAATACGTTGCCTTATGGGGATAAATCCGAACTGACAAGTTGGCGAGACATGTTAAAAGGGAGGACTGTGGAATTTTAAGTTTACGAACTGAACATCATCTGCGCCAGCTTGTCACTCATGTATAACCTGCACGGCAGCCATTTTGGGTACCATGGTCTCCCTGTTCGCAATCGATCACCAGCGCGCTCCCTGACCCTGCGAGCGTCCTCCGCGCACCCTGGCTGCCCCCTCCCTCACATGCACAAGTCCGCATGACCCTGTCCTTGGGAGTCGAGCCCGCGCCTGACCAACACCTCCCCTCCTTTCATGAATACCCCTCTGTTGATAACCTCCCTCTCCTTTGATGACCCTTTCCTCTGAATCCGATCGGCCGCACGAGGTCCCAGGCCATCACCTAGCCGGAAGATGCAGTTTATTGCCCCCTATTGTATGGAGTCACTCCTCTTCTAAGGACCCTCTATTGATCATGGCCTCCCCACCCCCTGGGATACGATCAGGCGCACACATCCTAAGAATCGGCGGAACACTCAGCTGCGTGATAGCCCCCTCCTGTTATCAGCAGGGTGAGGACCTCTATTGTGGATGCATGTGGGGTGGGTCTGACACGAGGATTACGGGGATGTCTTTTTATAAGTTCAAAGAGTTTTTATGCAATAAAGAATGCTCACATGTCATAAACCAGAGTATAAAGGGCCAGGCCTCAGAGAAGCTGTTAGAGCACCTCGAAACGATACCTTGTTGTCTGATCTGATGTGTTCTGCTCCGTCGGAATAAAACTTCTGTTTCCTGCCTTCCAGTCTCCAGCGCCTGCCTCTTTGTTTGATAACGAGAATGGTATAGAGGCGGTTAGCGCCGGGCAACTTTGAAAAAGGCCATCAGCCCTACCCTTTTTCTACATGCATGTGGCAAGCTTCCCAAATGCAATTTTGAGAACTAATTAGCCAGATTGGCAAGGATTCCATACCAATTCACTCGTTGAAGAAATAAGGACATTCCGTAGTAAGAACATTCCAATTACCTTGTGTGAAGCATGGTCAGAGACAGCAATGCTAACCCACTCATGATGAGCAGACGCCAACAAAGTCCACACTGAGCCTTTAATGAAGGTGAGATCCTCAAGATGGGGTAGAAAGTCAGAGTCGTCATACCCAAGGTGAGGGGACATACAGGACAGACACACATTCGAAAGAAGCAAGAGAAAAACATTATTTCCCTGGTAGTCATTGGCCTCCTGTGGATTTGGCAGTTTTTTTCTTCCTTTCGCAAGTTATCGAATTTCTCAAGAACACAATGCAATTTTCTCCCCACTAGTGATAGGGCATGGATTAGAGGATGGGGTGGATAGGGCTTTTCACAAAAAGGAAGAGACTAGGGTACGTTGGGACTGAAGTGTAAGCTAGAAGGTGGTCTAAACTAAGTGGTTCTTTACCTTTTTACTTGTGTGGACCCCCCAGTTAATCACCACTGGAAGCTGGGAACTCCAGCCTAAGCAATGTTTATTATTTGAACCTTCAAACCATACACATATATATAGAAAAAAGTGGTCATCAAACTATATAAAGGATGAATTATTTTATTTAGTTCACAAACATCAAAAATAATTTGTTTTTATTTTAATGGGAAAGTTGAAGTTTTTTAACATTTGATTTTATTTGTAAAAGGTTAAGCAAAGCACTAGTCTCTAGCATATCACTTTGTTTTATTTTCCTCTTAATGCATGCTTTCTTTTTGTCGTGCAAAACAGTGCTTCAACTGAGGCCACCAATCATCCATACTTAATTCTGTTTTCTATAACTGTGTGCTGCCCCCAGGAATCAAACTAAGGATACCAATTTCATATTTAACCCCCAGTTTCAAATTCAAATTTATAGAATGGTTCAAAATTGTCAAGTTTGACCCCCTCAATGAATGTCGCAGACCCCCAACTGCACAAGGATCACAGGTTACTAGTGCTGGTCTGGACTCATTACAGCCTAGCCAGTGGTCGAGAAGTGGTTGTTGCATCTCGGGAGAAGGGTGTTAGTGGAGCTCCTTTCTGTGGAAGAGGCTTTGTGAAGACTAATGGTCTTCTAGAATTGAATAAGTTCTATAAGGGGGAAGCATATTTACTTATGAAACAAAACCTATAGAGGGCAATGTTTTGAAATTTCACAGCTCTGTCCTGAATTGCAATGAGCTGCCTGCCATGTTTCTTTCATAGTCTTCTTCAAACCTTTCGTTCTGGGCTACAGTGAAGTGGTTCTTCCAGTCACCAGCAATACCTGCGCAAATGGAGAGAATATTTAGAATTACATATTGGAAGTTTCAAGAGGATAAGATGATGTTCATTTTTCCAAGATAAAGGAGGTGGCATGGTGACGTATATGTGGAGGTTGACTAAATATCCTCCTCTACAGCAGTCTGATGAGTGAAGCTATGGAGGGGGTATGTTTGTGGAGACCAAATACACATTTGATGAGTTCATTTTTCTGACTTTATTTCAAAAACATGCTGTTTGTTGGTTCATGCGCTACAAATAGCACTAACATACCACCTATGCCCTCATTACGAGTTCTCCGGATTTAGATCAGGGATACGGAGATGGTAGAACATATGCAGCCTTATTCATGAAGGGGCCGTTTTGCGAGCCCCTATTAGCGAATCATAGCGATTCGCTATTAAGGACTCGCAAAACGGTAATCATGTAGGAATCGCATAATAAAATGCGATTCCTACTGATTCCTTATTTGCGATTAGCAAATTGCTAATCGCAAATAAGGAATAACTCGCCATTCATTCCTATGGGCCAAAAGGCCCATAGGAATGAATGGGGAGTATTCCTTATTTGCGATTAGCAATTAGCTAATCGCAAATAAGATTGCGATTTGAAGGGTGCCAGGGGTGTCCACAGGACACCCTGTAGCACCCCTCAAATGACATTTCACACAGGTGTTGCACACACACATGTCCAAAGGACATGTGTGTGTGTAACATGCAACTCAGAAAAATGCATTTAAATGCATTTTTCTGAGTTTTCGCAATTTACCGCGAGGTCTGACCTCGCGGTAAATTGCGGCAAGAAATTGCGAATTCGCAAATTTAAATTGGATGTTGAATTGCATTTAAGGAATCTCTAATAGAGATTCCTTAAATGTAATTCCTCGCACATTTGCGACATCGCAATTAGCGATTTTTGCATTTGGGATGCTGAATCCCAAATGCAAAAATCGCACTCGCAAAGGGCCGGATTCTCAGAATCCGGCCCTTTGCGAGCCGATTTAGCCTTCATGAATAAGGCTGCAGATCACAGATGGCATAACCGCACCTAAATCCATGGACTACAAGTTATTTTCCCTGTAGTAGTGAACAGCATGCTGACATTGGAATGCCCATTCCAGTGGCAGATGTTTTCACCCCTTCTGAGTGAAATAACTCAATAATAATATTTTTGCATCTATTTACCACCAGGAGTGTGAAAAATGTGCATACTTTGCTTTCCCATAATTAAGCAATACTTAGGAAAATTAGATAACATTATATGTAATTACTATAATGCAAAGCCAATATTTGGTGCCATATTTTAGAGTACATTTATGGCATATTTTACAGTAAAATGTGACCGCTTGCCAATTTTTGACAGAATGAGCCCATTCACAATACAAAAATAGCATGAAAAACACAAGTGGCGTGAGCAAATCCACTTGTGTTGTGGTCATTCGCGTTATTACTGAACACTCACATTAAAATGTGAGTGTGAACAGGTTATAATTTTTGCAACGTGGCGTAATGGCATAATTTCGGGAATTTCGTGTGACAAGCGTAAAGCATAATTACAGGAATTACTCCAGCATACTTTACATTTTATCTTGGCCTATTTACCACCTTTATGGAGGAGGTGTAATGGTGGCTATATTTAGTATTTTAGTGTAGGGTAGGAGAGCAGACTCCCCCTGCAGTGCAGTAAATGGTCTGGAGGGAGCGGGGCACAACAGGCCCGGCAGCACCGGCAGCACTGCACAAGACTCTGTACAAGTGTCTCTCGAACCCTGCGATTACCGGGTCAGGTAGTTTGGGTGCAGTGAGCTCCCCGGGACATTGCCCCTGACCGGCTCATCAAGGGGGCATTAATAGCCATTAAAGAACACTGAGAGACAGTGTAGGCATTGAAAAATTCCAATGTTAAGGCCAGATGTGGGAAGTTTCAGTTAACAGAGTGAGTAGTGTACAACAAAAGGATATAGGTTTGGAGGTGATCTGAGATCATGTATCCTTAGATTTATCAAAGTTACCCCTGCCTCGCTGACACTCTCCTACATACAACCAACTTATTACATTTTGATGAAGCATGAACAGCTGCCAAGAGTGGGGGAATGAATTAATAAATGCAAAGTGAGGAACCAGGGAGGCCTGCTCTTTCTTTGTGAGGCCACCTTGACTCCAGGGACTCACCCTTCCTCATGAATGGGGACACCTTTTGGTCCATGATATTGGTTGGGATGGTGCTATAGTTGGCAGCAAAGTTCTGCTTCATCTCCTTGAATGAGGTGTGGTGGACAATTTTGTCTAAAACCTCATCTTCCAAGTTCTTCTCAAGGAATTGCAGGATCTTCTGCATTTCACGCTTTGGGTCCTGCAAAGAATTGTGGTAGATGGGAAAAGATGTCAGCTAGGTGAATACTGGGGTGGGAAGGGGAGGGGGTAGTACACTGTTAAACACAATGGTGCTGTTTTTCAAGGAGGATATTCTCATATGGTGGTGGGGGCTTATAGGCTCTCACCTCTTTTATATCTTCGAAGAACAGGTAAAGAATGTGTTTGTCTTTTCTCTTCTCCCACCAGCCCTTCACGTGGTCATACCAAGAGCCATAGCTGACTGAGACAAAAATAATCATGACACTACACACATAAATACAACATTGTCCATGCCCGCTAAACACACACTACCATTAACAACCATTACAATTTTAAGAAAGAAATTGTCGAGGGTCTGTGTCCCCAACCAACAATGATATTCTAAACCCAGAAAAATAGGCTGAACCTGTTTTCTTATCAGTTACAATATCCTGTTCTGAATGCGTGGAGGGCAGTGAGCTGAATAAGAAGCTAGCTGTTTTCCCTAGTGTGCTAGTTAATTCTCTTATAATGCAACAATCTTCCTTCCCCATGTTGGCCAGAGGAATATGGAGTAGGTTTCTGTAACATTTACATTTCACCAACAAAGTTTAGCCCAAGGTTAAAACTGTGGAGTGCAAAAGTTGAACATATTTGTAAAGTGTGTGAAACATAGCCTGCGTGAGAATATTTTCACAAATACTATTTTTTTGTGAAACAATTCTCACACTAAAAGCGATTATGCGTTGAAAAACCTACTCTTGCAGAATATTTTACATGTTGCAACCTTCGCTGAGAAGCTGTGAAGAAAAAATGCTAACGTTTGTAGAGGAAGAGATTTGCAATTTCACCCCCCAAAGCAGAGATGCTGCATTACATTCATTATTTGTTTTACTTTTAGAATTGTCTAGTCTGTAAGTAAACCTAGTTTTATAGATTCAAGGGTCAAAAAATAAGTTTATTTAGATAATTGTCCATAAAACATTCTAAAAGCACACTTAACAATTAAAACCTTTAAATGAACCCCCCTCCTCACTGCCCCACCCCATTACATTTCATTTTTAAAATTCTGTTTAACAGATTGTAAAACCCGAGCAATCCCAAAAGCCACATCTAAATATCGCATTTCGGACAATACCTCCACTGCTTTGTTCCTCTGAAGAGCGTCATATTTAAAAAACAAAGGTCTTAAAAACTTGATCCAATTTGCAAGATAAAAAACGCAATCCATAAGAGTATGCGTAAGAGTACGTTTAACTTTCAACGGAAAGGGACAAAGACCACTATTATTCTGCACCCCAGTCCTATATAGGTGGGATGAATAGATTGGATTACATCCCATCCGTGCCCCTAAAAATTATTTTCTCAAACCTGGATCTGGTAACCGTGACAACATAGCAGCAGATTCTCTCAGTACTCGTTTGCCTGGAAAAGCGAGCCAGGATGTGTTGGTACCACCTTTGCCCACATCATTTCACTACTTTGGATCTCTTCCCAACACAATTTGGAGACTTTAACCACCTCATCATCCTTCAACAGAGTGTTAAAGTATCTTAGAGCCCGAGTAGCGGCCGCCATGTTCCAAGAGACCAGACTGCACTCTCTCCTAATAGCCTGGACCATGGTACCTTGGGGGATTGATAGAAGTATTTTAAGCACTACCCGTTCCAGTCTGTCCCATTCATAGGTTGGATCAAGACGAAATACCTCTCCCCCATACAGGCCTAACAGTGGAATCTTCCCTTCATAGGCCTTTAGTAATGGGATATGGGATAGCCCCCCGAATCTACCATTAAATACTGATAGACAGCTTGCCTGCAATAGGGCTTTCTGTTTAATGGCATCCCAATGCGCGTCCCAATTCAGATTTCTCCTAAAATTTAAACCCAGGTATTTATATTGATCCACTTGTTCCACCACCTGTGAATCGAAATACCAGGAAAAACTCTGCACTATTTGCCCAAAAATCATAATTTTAGTCTTTTCCAGATTAATGCAGAGCTTGTTCTGCTTACTATAAGAGGCCAGTGCATTACGTTTCCTCTGCAGTCCAACAATACAAAATCATCTGCATAAAGCACACATGTGATATGCTGGTCCCCAATTTTAGGCAAGAAAGACTTTGATTGAGAAATAACCGTTGGGAGGTCAGCCAAAAATAGACTAAAGAGTAAGGGTGCTAAAACGCACCCCTGGAGCAGGCCGTTGTCGATAGAGATTCTTTGGGACAACCGTCCCGACTTGTCTGACTCCATCTGAGCCCAATTGCCGGAGTGCAAGGATTGAAGAGCTCCAAGAAGGTATGGTGGTAGGTTCCAAGCAGCAAGTTTTCCCCACACAATATCCCTGTCAACAGAATCGAAAGCTGTCCGGAAATCTACAAAAAACTGCACAATCTATGATTTTCCTCCAGAGCCTTTTGAGTAATAGCCTGCGGTGCAAAACAGTGGTCTATGGTGGAATGACCCTCCCGAAAGCCCCCTTGTTCTAGTGGGATTCTCTTATTTTCAGTGGCCCATTCGTCAAGTTTGGCTAGGATAATCTTGGAGAATAACTTTAATGAAATATCCAAGAGGCGTATAAGCCTATAATGCATTGGGTCTGTACCGCTCCCTTTTTTTCAAATCGGTTTCACTATGGACCCCTTCCAGGTAAAGGGGTAAAGGCCAGACCCTGCGACCCAGCTAAACAAGGTAGATTAAATTGTAGCCCATCAGACACTATTTGTTTTAATTATTACCGCTGGAACATTGTCAGGGCCGGTGGCATGAGAGAGTTTTATTCTCTCAATAACTCCGTTAACTTCCTTTACTGAAAACTAATTGGCTGGGAGAGTTTGCCCGTATATATGATGAGGGCCATCTGATCCTAAAGGTCCCTATATAACTCCGTCAGATAAGTAGCTCACTGGGCTTCCGGAATCATACAGGCCAGAGTACCCCTGCTTTGAGCATTAAACTCTTTGACCTTTGTCCAGAATTTTTGCTGATCATTTAATGATATAATCTCCTGCATCTCCTCCCACTTCCTATAATAAAAAGCTGCCTTTTTCATCTGCACAAGGGATTTTTATTGGCGTTTAAGTTTGACCAGCTCTTGGGTAGCTAAGGGAACGAAATGACGCCTAGCACTCCGTGCTTTCTGTCTCACCAGTCGTTTAAACTTTTGGCATTCCTGATCGAACCAGCCAGGGATGCTCTTCAGGCGGGATTTTGTCTGTCCACCCTTTTTCAGCTATTTTCACTAAAATGCAGCCCAAAACTCGTTGCACAATATTATTATACCACACAATTACATCATCAAAATAAATAGGATGGATAGGAATCATCTCCTCTAGCTGAAGGGATGCTAATTGTTGAAGATGCATAGTGCCTAAATGTGTTGTGAGCCTACACGGGTAGGACATCTCTAAATGCAAAACCCTTTCAGGGGATACTGGCTCAGACAAATCAAGAACTGCTGTCAGGGCCGGCTCTAGGCTCATGGTGGCCCTGTGCAGGGAGCGTAGGTGGGGGCCCCGGAAGAGGGGGTCCGGACGGGGTGGAGGCTGCACTTCCTGAATGTGAAGGGTAGAGTATCTGCACCTCTCAGCACTGCTGTAACATATTTAATGGGAGAGCACCGGCACTTCTCAGGAGCAAGCAGGTACTCTAATTAGTGAGTGCCTGCAATTCAATATTTCCATTTCACGCACTGAGGCCTGAACAAGGGGTATTTTGGTCGTCTGTCACCTTGCTCCTTTGTTTTCGACTCAGTACAGGGGTGGGCTCAGGACGCACAGGGATCCGTGTTTTTGAGATGGAGCCTGAGACCAGGGATGAGCCTTTTAAATAATACCTAATATAGAATTATGGGGTGCGTCACTGCCGGTGTTGGCACGATCAGGCAGCATTGCAGCAGGCTGTCATTGTAAGACTGTTCCCACTCGAGGCCTGCACATTGCACAACAGTGCCTGTCAAATAATATTCACAGATTGAATCTATCTTTGTTGTGTCTATTAACACACCTGCAAGTCCGCTGTCCGCTTCAATGAAGATAACAAAGAAAGGAAGCAACCTTTCCCGAGAGAGCTTAATAGGCACGCAACAGCAGTGCATTAAAAACCCATCCCTGCCTTTGAGGGGTTAGAAATCCTCGAAACCGGCTGCACGCTTTCTACTGGATTTATAATGCAATGTTTGGCAAATTTGGACTGTTTGGCAATAAAGCAAGGCACTGGAAGTTGGGGATGAGCTGGGCTGCCTCAAAAAGGGCATGTGTGGGGCATAGGATTTAGGAAGAATTAAGCCAGCTTGACTCGAGCCTGGCTGGTGGTGCACCCGCCCGAAGAGGGCCCTTCAGGGCTGTGTTTTCATTTGTGTGCCACTGCACTGCCAGTGCCACAATCACATTTTTAACTTAAACTTAGTCAGTATATTCATAAGGGAGTAAATATGCAACAGTTTTTAAACAATTGGGCCACAACCACATACACTTGCTCAAGATTCTTTCACGAAATGACAACCAACGAAAGGTTTCAAGAGCTGACAACATTGCCGTATTAAGGAAGGCTATGGGATAGGTGGGCCACCACAAGCATGAATAAAATGTAACCCAAGAGACTACTAGGGATTCTCCTGGTTTGGATTCTGACAGACACATGTAACTGATTGTTTTAATGTCTATCTTGGGACGTAGATCAGAGAAATGTAAATATGATCTACACTTGTGTGTCATCAGTAATCTCTGTAGAGGTCACATCCTTACCATATAGAGGAAGAACCGTCTGAGTGAAAGTACACAATCATATCATATCATCATATATACAGTATATATATTATAAATTAAAATTATACAGTTTAATTAATTCTCAGACTCTCTCTATAGCAGTCTCGTCTCAGAGTCAGACTCTCACCGTTCCAAATTGAAGGATCGGGCCCGGGGAACCTTTACCAAGTCACACAAACAGAACTGTCACACTTTGCCTTTTATATCCTTTGGCTACTTCTAATTTGAACATCTGTCTCAATAGGTTAAAGTTATTTCCACAGTCCAGGTGGTGTGTTTTCCACAGCCCAAGTATTGTGTTTTGCCTGGCCCCAACAGTGTCGCTTCCACACTTTCCACAGCCCTAAATGGTGTGCTTTCAACGGCCCAGGCGGCTTGCATTTCACAGCTCTAAAGAGTGATTCTACATACGAGCGTCCAGGGAGTATGCTTTCCACAGACCAGACAGTGTACTTTACACACCGATGTGATGTGATTTAAGCAACACCAGCAGCGTGCTTTCCACGGCCCAAGGAACGTGCTTTTCACAGTCCAGGCAGTGTGCTCCACAGCCCAGGAGTTTGCTTTCCCCAGGCATAAGCAGTGTGCTTTTCACAGACCAAGTAGTTGCAGCCCAGACGGGGTGTTTTCCTCGGCCCCGACAGTGTCCTTTCCACAGCCCTAAAGGAGCGCCCCTACAGCCCAGGCAGTGTGCTTTCCATAGGGCAAGTAGTGCGTTTTCCACAGACCAAGCAGTGTGCTTGCAACAGGCCAAGCATTGTGCTTTCCACAGCCCCAGCAGCAGCATTTTCACAGCCCAACGGGCTATTATGTACAGCCCAAACAGAAGGCTTTCCGTGCCCAGGCGGGTGCGCTCCACAGACCAAGCGCTGTGCTTTCCACTGCCCTAAAAGAGTGCCCTCTACAGCCCAGGCGGTGGGATTTCCATAGACCAGGCGATGTGCTTACCACAGCCCAGGCACTGTGTTTTCCACCGACCAGGCAGGGTGCTTTCCACAGCCCAGCAGCAGGATTTCCACAGCCCAACGGGGTATGTACAGCCCAGACAGAAGGTTTTCCGTGCCCAGACGGGTGCGCTCCACAGACCAAGCGCTGTGCTTTCCACAGCCCTAAAGGAGTCAAGCTGTGTGCTTTCTACATCGTAAGAAGCGTGTTAATTGCGACCCCAGCTGTATGCTTTCCATTTCCACCGACCTAGCACTGTGCTTTCCACATTCAGTGCACTGTGCTTTCCACAACCCCTTTAGTGTTCTTTCTACAGCCAACTCAGTGGCCTTCCACACCTTAGATGGGGCGATTTCTGAAGCGTTGTCCTCAGCCACGCCAGGGTGCTTTCTACAGCCCAGGAGTGGTGCATTCTACCGCCCAACAGTGCTTTCAGCATCATAGGCAGTGTGCTTTTCTCAGCTCAAGCACTGCCCTTTCCACAGCCGAGGCGGAGTGCTCTCCACAACCCCAAGGGAGTACTTTCAACAGCACTGCAAGAGTGAAATAATTAAAACAACAACGCTGCAGTGCCATTGCTTGGTGGTATAACTGGGTCGGGCCGCCGGCTTCGGGAATTCAACCTGGCTGATTTATTAGTGTGTGTGACGGTGCAGATTGCGGACCTGGGTCGGAGCCGGAGGCCTCCAAATCCTGCCAAGGGGCCGCCCGCCAGTGCCAGTGATCCTTCAGATCCGATCCTCGTCGTGGCGGCCCCTGGGATTTGGCGGCCCTGTGCAGGTGCACACTTTGCACATGCCTAGGGCCGGCCCTGCTGCTGTAGTTGCCCAGTGGTCACTGCCCTCATATTTTGCCACCTCAAAACTCTTAAAGAGGCCAAAATGCCAAAGGGATGTAAATATATAATCAATAGGGCCCAAAGAGTGGCCATGCCGGAATGTTGCTGTTGCTGGTGAATCCTTTTTAAAACGTCCATTTAAGTAAATCAGACCATGGCTTGCCAGCCTTTGACTCAACACTTTGGCCTCTTTTTTTATGGCACCTGCGGGAAACTGTGCTAAGGGAATGTTGTAGGAATCCAACACTTCCTCCAAGTGCTGGTCTAGCTGTGCAGGGAATAGACAAGCATTTACACCCCCGCCATTATTATCACTACTTCCGGGTATTTTGCCACAAAATGCTGGAACGGGGATTCAAATAATTTCAGACAACGATTCCTTTGCCGGTGGTCTTCTTTATGGATATAGGCATTTATAAGCAAAAAGTAACTAGGGACATTTTTACCCACAACCATTTCCACAACAGATAGCTGCAGATCACTTGAAACATTTATGACCTCTAATGGTGTCTTAATCACCTTAGTCGATATTAATGCTTTCTTCCAGTTCACCGCTGTTTCTCAAGCGTTCAAACCCATTGATATTTCAACTTAGGATTCTTTGATTTTGGGAGGACTCCTCGTTCTAGAGGTGGGCCTAATATTCCAGTCACCTTCCTCCGGCAGGTGCCGCACGGGAGAGAACCTATTACCTTGAGCCCATACTAATTGTCTGGACTGTGAGAATGGCCTATCATTTACTATAACCACTCTCAAATCGGTGGGTGGATGTCTACTTTGCTGTGTAGCTTCGAGCCATAGGGACGGGATATATGGTATGGATCATTCCCATTGAGTTACAGATAACTCGCTGTGCATATTTAAAATGGCGGGTGGAAATTAACCTGACTGAGATACTAATGATTGAGGGTAATTTTTTATGGGACACAGGGCCTGTAGACCTACCTTTGCTAGGTCTTCATCAGTACTAGGTCCGCAATACAAGGAGAGATGAAAGAAACTGTGGAAACTTCTCTACCTTGATTGCCCAATTGAAACCCCACAGACTCTAGGTCCAACTAGGTTATCCCTGAGAGGGAGAGAATTTGTTGGAATAGCTGAAGAATTTGGAGCGCTTCAAGGGTTGAAGTTTCTTTGCTTTTTTTTCTTGAGGAGTAATATCGAGCAAAAGTTCTGAGCTTCCTAATTGCGACCTAATAAAGGATTCATGAGCTGAGGGGTGTTCTAGGGGCAACTTATTCAAGGGCTGAGACTCAACCATCTTATTACGGGCTGCTATTTATTCCTTATTAGAGACAGTAGAGTGGACTACCGGGGAAATAGAAGAGAGAACCGTACTAGTTTTAGGGCGGGGTTTTACACTGTGTTTTCCGCTTATATGTATCTTTTTACATGGGAGCTCATTTGCAGTGCTACCACCTTGGGGTTTGGGATGTTGGGCTTGGGAACAGATACCACTACTATATTTCCCTTTCTTATGCATGCATTTCTTTTTGCACACACGTAGGGCAAAACAACCAAGCAATCCATTCCAGGGCCCAAACCCTATTGTACGGTACGACCTTACGGTAAATTTCGAGGGGATAAAACCTTGTTGCCTTTTCCTCAAAAGCATAGGATATTTAGAAATATAAACCCATCTCGCCATATTTAACTGGCATTCGCCTTTCCCTGAAATAACACTATGCAACCCCGATGGCTCTGTAGCCATTACTGCAGCAGGTAATTGGGTATTCATGGAGCCACCCACATTATCTTTAAATGATTTTAAGGGTTTCAATTCATGTTGAATATAATTCAAAGAGTTTAATTGGTCCACTTGGTTTGTCTTAATTGATACCAAAGTTTCTAAAATCTAATGCAAGGTGGTCTGCATAAGTAAAATTACATCCAACTGAGATGATGAGGAGGAGGGCTGGAGTGATATAGACCTCCCCTGCGATCCAAGCGTGGAATTTGGCTCCCCAACCATGGGACCATTATATAGTGACGTTAGGCTTCCTTGATCCTGTCGATCTTCTCGACAAGGCGACTGGGATGGACTGGAATCATCAGGACTAAATGATGATAAGGAAAAGTTCAAGGAAGGAGAAGGGGACAATCCTGGACCCCCTCTTGCGGTCGCAGTTCCATTCCTAGATGAATACACTGAAAGATTTGCTGGTTGCACTTCATCCAGAGCTAAGTGTGAAACATCTATTGCCGAGGCCGGTGCACAGAGGTGCCCTTGGAGGGTCTTTGCCCCCTCCTCTAAAGGCCGTCTGGCTCCATTAGGGTAAGGTTTGAAGACAAAGTTCCTTATTGATGTTACTAGGGGTGAGCGTGTGTCCTCACTTGACAACACTCTTTGAGCATGCTGAACAGACCCCTTCTTCCCTCAAATTTTCCCCTTTTTTAGTGCCTCTCCCCTGCGATTTACCTTTTGGAGCAGCAAGGAGATGTCTCTTACTGAGAAGCACAGGGGGAGATGGGCAAGAGGACATACTAATTTCCTTGAAGGGAAAATGACAGAAAGATAAAGAAATCAGACAAAAATCTGAAACTTACCTCCTTCTTGAATGAACCCCACTACCACTGCCACCTCCACCACTACTACCTCACAGCATAACCTAAGTTCGTTTTCAATCCATTAAGGGATATCATGGTGTCAGTGTCTCAGGGCCTCACATGTGTGGCTACAAAGACCACAAAGGCTGCTGGTCTCACCAATTCAGAAAGGCCACTACACCCACCAAACGTCCAGTGAAAATCCTGAAATCCTGAAAAACGGCTGTAAAATGCCTAGGCACAAAGGGGGGTGCCGAGAAGCTCCTTTCCGCCGGTCGTTGGAATCCTGACACCGAAAGTTGCACTGTCATTGAGCACCGGGAGGCCAAAGCAGAAAATCATGAGATGGCAGAGCAAAACATGGGACGCAAGAGTCAATTCGCTCCAGACGCAGAAGCCTGGCTGAACAGCTGAGCAATAAGCTGGTGGGCGGAGCAACGATGCGGCGATGCGGTGGCAACAGGCAAGAAGGAGAAAAATTCCTTTAATTTAGTTTTATAGATTGGTGTAGGTCTTTAGAAGCTGCTGTTGAGTCACACCCATGATCAGCAAAAAGGACTCAGGAGATTGTTGCAGACTGCAATGCATTGCAGGGTGAGTAATAATGTTCACAGTTCACCTAGAGGTCTTGTCCAGCTTCGCAGGTGCTTTGTAGTTGAATTCATGATTAGCATATCACATTGGTTGCTTATGTGGATAGTGGATGGAAGCAAAAAAAGAATTGTGTTCAACAAAGGCAGCACTAGGCCAAGATAAAAAATAAGCACTTTAAAAACCGGGAGCCAGATTTATGAGGGTCTTGCTTTGGCCTTGCGTCATGCAAAGCGATGCAAGTCCTTAAATTCGATGCATAATTAATGTGTCACTCTATGCCTGAAAGGGTTTTGTTTTGACTTTTTCTAGGCGCTCCCTTGTGTCTGGACAAAGCTATACCTCTCTGAAGAGCTCTAATTAGAGCGAATTACTGTGTCAGGGGTTGCTTTTATTCACTTGAGGTTGGCTTGGCTGGTATTTTACCAATTCAAAGCTGTCATATTGTGCCTGGAGTGATGAATGGCTTTTGTCATTTTACAGCTCGGCAAGGACAGCACTGTGCTAGTCCTTTGCTTAAAAACTTTGCTGTAGAAATGGCAAAAAACGTTGTCCATTTCTATCTCGGCGTGGAGAGCACTGTGCTAATCCTATGCTTAAAGATTTTGATAGAAAAGCAGACATTTGAGGTGAGCAGATCTAGAGTGTCGCTCGTGTTGAGAGTGCTCTAACAGGAGCTGCTTTCCACCTAAACTGAAGAACTACCCAGAGTTCTCTCCTTCTTTTTTGCATAATTTATGCGTCACTCTGTGCCTGAAAGGGTTTTGTTTTGACCTATACTGGGTGCTCCCTTGTGTCTGGACAAATCTATACCTCTCTGAAGAGCTCTAATTAGAGCGAAACACTGTGTCAGGGGTTGCTTTTATTCAGTTCAGGTTGGCTTGGTTAGTATTTTACCAATTCAAAGCAGTAATATTGTGCCTGGAGTGAAAAATGGCTTTTGTCATTTTACAGCTCGGCAAGGACAGCACTGTGCTAGTCCTATGCTTAAAAACTTTGCTGTAGAAATGGCAAAAAACATTGTCAATTTCTATCTCGGCGTGGATAGCACTGTGGTAATCCTATGCTTAAAGATTTTGATAGAAAAGCAGACATTTGAGGTGAGCAGATCTAGAGTGTCGCTGGAGTTGAGAGTGCTCTAAACGGAGCTGCTTTCCACCTAAACTGGAAAACTACCCAGAGTTCTCTCCTTCTTTTTTGCATAATTTATGCGTCACTCTATGCCTGAAAGGGTTTTATTTTGACTTATACTGGGTGCTCCCTTGTGTCTGGACAAAGCTATACCTCTCTGAAGAGCTCTAATTAGAGCGAAACACTGTGTCAGGGGTTGCTTTTATTCAGTTCAGGTTGGCTTGGTTGGTATTTTACCAATTTAAAGCTGTAATATTCTGCCTGGAGTGATAAATGGCTTTTGTCATTTTACAGCTCGGCAAGGACAGCACTGTGCTAGTCCTATGCTTAAAAACTTTGCTGTAGAAATGGCAAAAAACGTTGTCCATTTCTATCTCGGTGTGGATAGCACTGTGCTAATCCTATGCTTAAAGATTTTTATAGAAAAGAAGACATTTGAGGTGAGCAGATCTAGAGTGTCGCTGGTGTTGAGAGTGCTCTAACAGGAGCTGCTTTCCACCTAAACTAGAGATCTACCGGAGTTCTCTCCTTCTTTTTTGCATAATTTATGCGTCACTCTATGCCTGAAAGGGTTTTGTTTTGACTTATACTTGGTGCTCCCTTGTGTCTGGACAAAGCTATGCCTCTCTGAAGAGCTCTAATTAGAGCGAAACACAGTGTCATGGGTTGCTTTTAATTATTTCAGGTTGGCTTGGTTGGTTTTTTACCAATTCAAAGCTATAATATTGTGCCTGGCGTGATAAATGGCTTTTGTCATTTTACAGCCTGGCAAGGACAGCACTGTGCTAGTACTATGCTTAAAAACTTTGCTGTAGGAACGGCAAAAAACTTTGTCCATTTCTATCTCGGTGTGGATAGCACTGTGCTAATCCTATGCTTAAAGATTTTGATAGAAAAGCAAAGTTTTTGAGGTGAGCAGATCTAGAGTGTCGCTGGTTTTGAGAGTGCTCTAACAGACGCTGCGTTCCACCTAAACTGGAGAACTACCCAGAGTTCTCTCCTTCTTTTTTGCATAATTTATGTGTCACTCTATGCCTGGAAGGGTTTTGTTTTGAATTATACTGGGTGCTTCCTTGTGTATGGACAAAGACATACCTCTCTGAAGAGCTCTAATTAGAGCGAAACTCTGTGTCAGGGGTTGCTTTTATTCATTTCAGGTTGGCTTGGTTAGTATTTTACCAATTCAAAGCTGTAATATTGTGCCTGGAGTGATAAATGGCTTTTGTCATTTTACAGCTCGGCAAGGACAGCACTGTGCTAGTCCTATGCTTAAAAACTTTGCTGTAAAAATGGCAAAAAATGTTGTCCATTTCTATCTTGGCGTGGATAGCACTGTGCTAATCCTATGCTTAAAGATTTTGATAGAAAAGTAGACATTTGAGGTAAGCAGATCTAGAGCGTTGCTCGTGTTGAGAGTGCTCTAACAGGAGCTGCTTTCAACCTAAACTGGAGAACTACCCAGAGTTCTCTCCTTCTTCTTTACACACACACATATATATATTTTGAGAGAATTTAGGCCAATTGGCCTTTATGCACAACTTTATTTCATTTTCAGGTTGAACCTGAGACTTACATGGACTGTGCATGTATTAATGTGACAATTCGAACAATTGTATGAAATATGTCCGTGCATTTGCTTAAATTTAATTTGAAAGCATTGTTTTGTGTTTAAATTTTACACATCCGATCACAGTTATCTTATTTGTCTGAGACCGTTTTTTCACACAGTCTGTCTTTTACCTCATTTGTAGTTCACATGAAATGTAGTCTTGACTTAAAATGTAGTCCTACCTCAGTTTCCTTTACCACTTGGAGCACTGTTTTGTGTATAAAATGGTGATTGTGTTTATGTGTGGTTGGCTTTCGAAGAAGACCGTTTGGTCGAAACGCGTCGCCAATAAACGCAATTTTGAACACGGACCCTGGTGTGCGAGTCATTTGTGTGGTTCCTGGGAGGAAGAAACTCTGTTTGGGAGCCCTTTCAATCATATATATATATATATATATATATATATATATATATATATATATATATATATATATATATATACCGAATCTTGTCTCTGTTTCAGAAATGTATAGCAGTTCACTATTATCTACCACTAACTGAAAGGAGGTTGAACGCACAAACAAATATGAAAAATAGGCTATGTCCAGGTAAAATGACAAAACTGTGAAGAAAAAGGTAGGTTTTAAACAAAAGTCTGCCTGTTCCTGAAAGCTGGGAAGATGGTGATCTTAGCACTGCAAATCCTTTGTTGATGCTGTTTGCAGGGAAAAAACAGAAGCTTTCTTCGGCAACACTTTCTTCAGAACTTTGTAAAAAATCCCAAACTTTACTTGTAGTTCGGCTAATTTCACAGTTCCCTCGAGGGCAATCCACAAACCCTGTGTACCTTTAGAATCCTCATGAAGCATGTTTCGTGTGGATACCTTATAAGGAGAAAACGTTATGGGGGCCTAAGTGCAATCAACTCCAAAAAGCCAAAAAAAGGCTTAGCATGGGGGATGAGGGAGGCCTAGCAGTGAAGGGGTTAACCCATAAACTAATAAAAATCCAGTAATGAAAAAAAAAACAGTTTTATTTGTGATCGATAATTTGAATGTTTCAACAATACGTCTTGGACCCTTTGTTATATCTAAGTTTTCTACCTTACATCTTCCCTGTTTTTCTGCCTCTGCTGTTCAGCCAGTGTGAGTGGAATGTTAGTGTGAATGTGATGTCATTGGAATGTTTGGTATGCTGTGAGTGGACTGTCAGTTGGATCCTGGGCTGAGCAGCAGGAAGGATGCTCCTGGTGGGGCTTTGATTACATATATACTAGAAAACCTATCTAACCGTCTAAGAAGAATAAACTTATCATCTGTAATCTATCCAAGTCTTTTGGAAATCCTTACCAGGATGTAACATAAATTTGACGACGAGGTGGAATCAAAACTACGCGTGAGGACCTTCTTCAAGCTTCTTAAAGGTACTTTTATTCATGATTTTACTCAAAACGAATCTACTTAAGGATTTTACTCCCTCCCGGCCCACCAGTGTCCATATTTCACCGGACAGCCCATGGACAAGGCGTAGATTTCCTGTTACCTGCTTCTTCCTGCCTAAGTCCTACAGCCTACTTCAAACAGGACATATCCTTCCTGCTACCTGCTTCTGTTTACTACTTCCTACTAAAGTTGAACTGTATGCTACCTGCCTGTTGTGGAGACCCCTCCTGCTTCTTGGGACATCTGTCCCCAACCTGCTACTTACAACTTTACTGTTTCTGTGGCCAGGTGCGATGCCTTTCCACTACATGCCTGCCTGTGTTACCTGATGCCCACTGCAGCCTGCCTTTGTTGCCATCCTCCCTACTGTTAACTGTTGTGGACACTGCCGCATCTTTACTGTGGAGGAGCATTTCGTTTGCTGTTTGGCAGTGAACGGGTCTGGCATTGAATTCCGCAGTTTCACTCTGATGCTGCCCTGCCTGCTATATTTTTTTGTGATGGAGAGCGTTTCACTATGGTTCATGACTACAAACTGATGCGCTAAATTTGAGTGGGATTGTGGCAGTTTTAAGTCATTTCCTAATATGTTATGATTTGTTCTACTGCCATCGTTTTCCACACTTTATGCTCTTTGACTAACTTATGTGGTCCTACGTGGGAGTGTTTCATTTTTCAAAGTCTTTTTATTTTTTGGGTTTTTCGTTGCCTGAGAACTGCGCTTCACAGTGGCAGTTTAACAGTCATTACCTCCTCGTTAGTCTTCCTCGCCACATGACTAACATAGTGAGCTTCAGCTCCACACCAGAACCCTCCAAAGTAAAAAAGGCCTCCCATCCCCTCCCAATATGGCTGACCAGATCACCCCTGGCCTCTATAAGAGGCGGGCCGGCCCAACCAATAGCCTGTTTTTTTCGTTCTGCGCGATTCTCTCCAGAGGTGCTGTTCAGGTAAGATGGGCCTGCTCTAGCAGGTTCTTGGGTCTTTTTGGTTGGAGGTCCTGCTTTAGTGGACCCTGGGACCTGTACTTTGTATTACCCCCCCTCTTCCTTCCCCGGTCCTTAGGGCCGGTTAGGTTCCGCTTGAGCGTACCATGGGTCTACAGGGGGGGGGCAACCGGGGATATGGGGTGATGTTTTGCCTGTGCCTTATTCCCGGTCGTTTGTTATGGTCCACCCCCGGTTGCGGGCTCTGTTGGGGTGGCGCTTTCTTCTAGGCGCTATGTTTTAGCCATGGTGCGGTGCGGCCGCCGTTTTCCTTCTTGGTTCTAACGGTCGCCCGCTGGCCCTCCTTCAATTAATTGCGTGCTGTGGGCAGGTTCGCGGTAGTGCTAAGGGCCGCTGCGGTGAAATTTGGCCATTCTGCATTCAGCGATTTTCTCTCGAGGCATGCCTTACCTTCTGACTGTCCCGCTTTCGGTTTCCTGCTCGGTACGGGCTTTCCAAATAAACCTTCATGAATTCCCGTTTTTCATAACGTGGCGCAGGGCGGTTGCCGCTCTCCCCTTCAGCGGGGTTGCCAGTGCAGCTGCCCGTGGCTCTGTGCCGCACTGTGATTTGTCTGGGCTCGGCCTGCCCGTCGGGGCGGGGTTTGTTTGCTCCAGGTGCAGCTGATTATTTTCGCGTCTCTCAGCTGTTTTTGCCCTGTATAAATTTGGTGACGGTTCGGGGTGGTCCTCTGCGTTCCTCCACTTCCATTCTGTTTTTTGGTTTCGTCAGGGCACTTCTTGTGTGTTAGGAGCAGGGTACGGTCCCGGCTGGGGCGGTTGCTGACTCCCTGCCTGCTGCTGATCCTCTGTCTGCGCAGTCCATCCAGATGATGATTTAGTCTGCGGCGGCAGTGGCTTTTGCACAGCGTGATGAGGGCCAGGGCCCTTCCACTCCGAAGCGTCCACGTAGGGACCCCACTCCTGTCTCTGATGCTGAGGGGAAGGAGGAGGATCTTCATGGCCGCTACATCCAGGGTCAGGAACTTCGTGATGTTCTCTCACACATCAAGGGTAACTTGGCTTTCCCTCCTCCAGGGCGGAGAATCTCTTTGAGGATTTCTTCATCCAATATCAGCGTAAGGCTCTGGATTCCCTTCCTCTGCATTCCTCCATCAAGAAGCTTATCGAAGGGGAATGGTTGGATGCTGATAAGCAGTCTTTTCCCCGTTATCTGGCTAAGCGTTACGCTATTGAGGACTTCACTAAGGATTTCCCTCCGTCAGTGAAGGTGGACTCTTTGGTTGTGGGCCTGGCTTCTCATGGTTCTATCATCTCTGAGGACGCATCTCCTTCTGACCTCGTGGACAAGCGAGTAGAGGCAGCGGCTAAACGTTTTTATGCAGCTGCAAATTTCTCCATCAGGGCTTCTGCATATTTATTTTGCACGGTGCAATCCTTGTTGAAGGATTTCCAGTCCTTGGCTGAGCTCCTGGATCAGGGGGCTGATGTTGTTCCAACCCTGGCTTTGATGGAGCAACAGACGCGCCTTCTCTCGGACATCTCCTTTGACACCCTGGGTTCGGCTGCGCCATTGGAAGTCGGAGGCGGCCCAGAAGGTGTTACTGATGAAGATTCCTTTTTCTGAGGCAAAGTTGTTTGGGCCTCTGCTGGAGGAGATGATCAAGAAAACTGCAGAAGACCGCAAGCCGCTGGCTCCCATCAGGTCCTCTGGGGGCCGTTTTCCTGGTTTCCGGGTTTTCTCCACTTCATCCAGGGGTAAGGGCAGCACGCCCTTTTGAGAAAGGGTTCACGGCCGGGGCGCCCCGTTCTTCTCCAAATCCCGGCCTTAAGCTGCTGCTTCCCCTTTTACTTCCTCCCCAAAATCCTGACTGTCTGCCGGCGTCCCCCAGGGTGTTCCCTGTGGGGGGCCGTCTCCTCCATTTCATAACAGCCTGGGAGGAGTCTGTCTCAGATCTGTGGGCCCCTCGGATTGTGAGGCAGGGGTTTTCCATCACCTTCTCCTCCCCTCCTCCAGATTTGCCCTTGCCTTTCTCCATGGTCAAGAGACGAGCCTTGCTGGCCGGCATCCAGGACTTACTCTGCAAGAGGGCTATCCGGCCAGTCCTGCCTTCTCAAAGGGGTTCAAGCATTTATTCCATCCTGTTCCTGGTAAGGAAGGTTTCTGGGGATTTTCGGCCTGTGTTGGATTTAAAATGGTTGAATTCTTCCATTCCCCATACTAAATTCAAAATGATCTCTCTTCACGAAATATTCCTGCTTCTGGTCCAGGGAGAGGTGGTTGCATCTCTGGATCTCCTGGACGCCTACCTCCATGTGCCAGTCCATCCGGTTTCTCAGGCCTTCCTCCGGTTGTGCATTGGGGGCTCCCACTATCAGTTCCAGGTACTTCCTTTTGGCTTGTCACCTGCCCCAAGGGTGTTTACTAAGATCCTGGCTCCCCTGGTGGGTCTTCTTCACCGGGAGGGGATCAGGGTGTTTCCGTACCTGGACGATTGGCTAATTTCTGCCTCTTCTTTCTCCAAGGGGATGCTGCACGTCAGGAGGGTCTGCGAAGTTCTCTCTACCCACGGCTTCCTGATCAGCGAGCGGAAATCTCATCTGTCTCCCACTCAGGACTTGGTCTTCATTGGGGGTCGGTTGGACATGGTTCAGGGGAAGGTGTTCTTGCCTCTGGGTCACCGGGACACCTTGTGGCGGGATCTGGGGTCCCTTCTGGCTCGGGATTACGCTCCTGTCCGCCTTTGGTTGAGGGTTCAGGGTCTGATGTCAGCTACCATCAATGTTCTCCCTTGGGTTCGCCTCCACCTGTATCCCTTGGTCAATCATCTGCTCTCCCTCTGGGATCCCCGCTTGGAGGAATACGATTTCCTGGTCCTTGTCTCCCCTCTGATTCGTTCGGATCTGGGTTGGTGGTTGGTGGAGTCTCACCTCTCCGGGGGTGTTCCCTTTCTCATTTCCCCGTCCCGGATGGTCATGACCGATGCCTGTCTCCTTGGCTGGGGGGCGACCTTGGGCTCGGGGTCCGTTCAGGGTCATTGGGATCTCCTCCAGTCACGCTGCTCCTCCAACTTTCGGGAGTTGAAAGCGGTCCTCCTGGCTTGTCTGCACTTTGCTCCTCCTCTCCAGGGTCACCACATCTGCTGACTCGGGAACTGATGTCTTAGGCGGAATCGGCGGTCCTGTCTCTCCTGGCTGTCTATCTCCCAGGGCCCGACAATGTGGAGGCGGGTGGTTTGAGTCGAGTTTTTCCATCAATGTCCGTTCTCTCCCTCTCTCAAGATTCGCATGGACAAGGCCCTGGTGCTCCTGGTGGTTCCGGGCTGGGTTCGCCGCCCCTGCTTCCCTCTCGTGTGCGAGCTGGCGGTTCAGGCCTGCTGGTCGATGCCGGATCTTCCATTTCCGTTGCGGGGCCCTCCGCTCCCGGATTCGGTGTTGCGCCTGCTCCATCTTCAGGCCTGGCTCTTGAGTGGGTGACCTTGCTAGCTCGGGGATGTTCTTCGGGAGTGGTGGACTTACTACAAGGCTCTCGCCGGTCTTCCACTTTGTCATCTTATTCCCGTCACTGGTCTTCGTTCTCCCGTTGGTGCGGGCTCCAGGGTGCTGAGCCTTCCTCAGTGGATCCCTTGCAGGTATTGGACTTCCTCGCTGAGGGGTTTTCCTTGGGTTTGGCTCCCTCTACCCTGCGGGCCCAGTGGGCGGCCTTGCAGGCCTTCCACAGTCCGGACTTGGACGGGCTCGATTCCCTGGTGGCTCATTGCTCCGGAGTTGTTTTCTCCGTCGCCCTCTGGCGCTTTGCTTGTTTCCTCCTGGGATCTCCCCCTCGTGTTGCGGGCCATCCAGGGTCCCCCCTTTGAGCCCCTGGCCTCGGTTGCCCTGAGGTTTCTCACTTTTATAGTAATTTTCTTGGTGGCCATTGTGTCTGCCGGCCGGATGGGCGAGCTGAGGTTGTTCCTTCGCTCCCCCCCCCTCTTGCGGATTTTCCCTGATCGGCTGGTTTTCCGTCATGACCCTTGTTTCCTTCCCAAGGTTCCCTCTCTGGTGAACCGTTCTCGTAAGGTGTCCTTACCTTCTTTTCTTCCCGACACGACATTTTACCTGTCCTTGCTGGATGTCCGGCGTGCTGTTATGCTTTACCTTGAACGCACGTCTTCCCTTTCTCAGTGTGATAGTCTCTTCGTGACCTTTGGTCCCGTTCATTCTGGTCACAAGCCCTCGATTTCCACGTTGAGTCGTTGGCTTAAGCAGGATATCCTGCTTGCCTACGCTTCACTTAGGAGAAAGAAAGTACTTCCAAAAAGAGTTGATAAGGGACACTATAAAAAAGCCAGAAAACAAGCAGAGGAGTAAGGATAAGAAACGCGAGTTTAACAAGAAAGGTAGGATCGATCTTTAATATTGCAACCAATGATTGAAAGCGCATTGTTATAACCTTGCAATACATATGAATAAGGTAACTGATTGTGCTTCGTGGTATTTTTATTGTATTAGGTTGAGAAAAGATCAAGGTAACAAAATGTACCTTTTGAAGGAATGTTCACTATTCACAGTTGTGCACTGGGGAGAATAAATCTTAAGAACACAGTGATCTCAGTTGAAATTTGGTTAGACAACGCACTAGCACTTTAGGCACATAAGGATTGTGGGACTTTGTCCATGGAATAAATGAAAATGAAATATGACCTTAGAAAATGTAAATATATTATTGTTTTTAAAAGTAATATGAGAATGGATATGCTAAACAAAGGTCACAAATTACGATTACCATGCATTTACTTTAAGGTTGCACTGAGTATCGATGGGATCTGGTAGCACAGGGGTGTGGATCGCACAGGGGCTCTTTGTGTAATGACAAAATGACGTACTGTATGGGAGCATTCTTGTAAAAAACTGTTTTGTATCATTTTCCCAGCCCTGATGAAGCTGTTTGGTTTTTGTTAACCTCGGCGAAACTCGTTGGCTTGTGGGGATTGGAGTTGAAAAGAATAAAAGAGGACAAGAAATTCTTCAAGAGCCCTATTATTTGTTCTGTTGTTGCTATGATGTGAAGGACATTGTGAGATAAGAGGTGTGCTGTAATAATAGGCTAATACGCTTCACTGGGTGCGGATGTTCTGGTGGGGGTCCAGGGTCGTTCCACTAGGAGTGTGTCTGTATCCTGGGCCTCTTTCAAGGGTGGCTTCACTGAGGAGATTTGTAGGGCGGCGACTTGGTCGTCCCCACACATGTTCATGGAGCATTATCGGGTTGTTCTGGGTGGTTCTGATCCTGGGGGTTTTGCTGGGCCCATGTTGAGTGCTGGGGTGGACGCTCCTTGAATGGCCTTTTGTTTTTCTTTGATTCAGGTTTTTATCTTCCTGTTTCTTTGTTTTGTACTGAATAAACCTTTGTGATGGTTTTTCTATTTCACCGTGTGTTTTTTTTTTTCTTGTGGTCAATGAAGCCGTTTGGCTTGGGTATTTGATCACTATGTTAGTCATGTGGCGAGGAAGACTAACGAGGAGGTAATGCCCCGGTTACTTACCGGTAATCCTCATTACTCCGAGTATAGTCTTCCTCGCCACATGAGTTCCCTTCCTCCCTCCCTGTCTGGCTATTGGCTTCATTTGCTTGCTTGGTTGTTCAGGCTGTTGGTTGGGCCGGCCCGCCTCTTATAGAGGTCAGGGGTGATCTGGTCTGCCGTATTGGGAGGGGATGGGAGGCTTTTTTTACTTTGGAGGGTTCTGGTGTGGAGCTGAAGCTCACTATGTTAGTCATGTGGCGAGGAAGACTATACTCGTAGTAATGAGGAGAACCGGTAAGTAACCGGTGCATCTACAGCCTTTCAAAACTTCTCGAGCACATTTTGGGATTGTGAGCTCCTACTTTCATTATGCTGCTGCTGCTGCCTTTCATTCCTAGTGACGTCTGCAATCTTCGTGACGCTTCTAGCTCCCTCTGTCACGTCGCATCCTCCTGCAGCGTTAGAGGAGCCCTAACATGTTTTGAGCCGCCCGGTGCGCCGTCGCGCTGCGTGCCTTCATTTTCTCTGGCACCATCAGACCTTCTTAACCTTCAATTGTGCTGTCAACCACGTTTTCAAGATATTGGTAACCTCCTCACCTGTATGCCAAACACTAGCTGTTCTTGCTGCGTCCCAATATTGAAGTGTTTTCCAGCTTGTGATCGGCATTTCCTTGCCAGTTTGCTGCACCAGAATCTTCATTATCATCGCATCATAAGCATTTGGAATTTCATTAACCATGTAACACCACCATCTAGCGGGTATTTAACAGTACTGCACTTGTTCCAGGGAATTCTTCATACGGTAGTATTTGCCCCATCATGTCTTCGTGAGTCATCTGCCCACTAAATCCATGGCAAGGTACTGTTCAATTTTGTTTGAGCATCAGCTGCACACTATGACAACGGGGACTACTTTATTTGTTTTAATTCATTGTTTTGAAACTTTACTCCAACTTTAATATAAGGCTTATTCCAACTTTACAATTTTATTTCTGAAATTATACCCTACTACATTTTCTTTATGTACTGCCATATTGCCTATTCCATATTTATTTTATTTTGGCTCCCACTTTTACGGCGGCTTACAATTATGCATTTATGTTTCTGTATTATTAATGTATTTCTTGCTTGGCATGTAGGTTTTCATACGTTCTGCTGTCTGTACTTTGTTGTGGAACATTTTTCTTGTTCCTCAGATTCTTCATATGATGATACTTACTATGCATTTTTCATTTAGTGCGCAGGTTTTCATAAGTAGTCTAACTTGAGGCATGACTGAATTTCTTTGCAGTGTAGTTCAGTTTACCCAGATCGCATTTTCCTGAAGTTTCATACGTGGTCTAACTTGAGGCATGTCTGAACTTCTTTGCTGTGTAGTTCAGTTTACCCAGATCGCATTTTCCTGGAGCATTTTCTTTGTTCCTCTTATTCTTTACATGTGTACTTGATATTTACAGTTTAATTGTCAGATTGTACGCAGGTTTATTTATGTGGTCTAATTTGAGGTGTTACTGAATTTTCTTTGCTGTGTAGTTCAGTTTCCCAGATCGCACTTTCCCTGAATTTTTCACTTGTGGTCTAATTTTAGGTGTGACTGTACTCTTATCTTCGGTGTGGTACAGTTTACGCAGATCGAGACCTTTTCTACATGTCTTCCTTTTGGTTGATGTGTTAGGTGTACGCCACCTGTTTTCTTTCTTTACTTTCATTTCTTCCTTGTTTCCTTCTTTCTGTTGCTGTGTTCAGTGGTTCCATACTTCTAGCTAGCCTGGCCAGTTGGTGTAGTTGTGGTGGTCACACTCGTGCACTACTTCTTTGTTAGTCTTCGTGGGAATTTTACTTTTTGCTTATGTACATTTTCTTAGGTTGCTTTCAGTTCTTTTACTTTTTTCTTCCTTTTGAAACTTACTACTTCAATTTTTTCTCTGTTAAGGAAGGAGATGTGTGTCTTTTCTATTTTTGTATTCATTTAGTGCTGTAAAATTTGTCATACTGTTCTCACTTTGTACTTTATTACATTTTTTCTTTTCCTTTATTGCTTATGTTTACATCACATTTCACTTTGCTTATTTTTAGTATGTTTTTATACTTGTGTGCATTCACAAATTTCTACTGCAATTTCTTATTGATTATTCTGTGATGTCACTGTACCTTTGCTATTTACATTTGCTTTCTCTTTGTTCATTTTATAAAGAGGGAAGGTGTGTTATATCTAAGGTTTCTACCTTACATCTTCCCTGTTTCTCTGCCTCTGCTGTTCAGCCAGTGTGAGTGGAATGTTAGTGTGAATGTGATGTCATTGGAATGTTTGGTATGCTGTGAGTGGACTGTCAGTTGAATCCTGGGCTGAGCAGCAGAGAGGATGTTCCTGGTGGGGCTTTGATTACATATATACTGGAAAACCTATCTAACCATCTAAGAAGAATAAACGTATCATCTGTAACCTATTCAAGTCTTCTGGAATTCCTTACCAGGATGTAACACCCTTCCCTGTCACTGGCACTTTGCCCACTCACAGGGGCATATTTACAAGCTCCTATCATCACCACAACGTCACTTTTCAGGATGTTGAGGTGGCGATAGGGGCTTTCCCTTATTTACAAGGCAGAGTTCAGCCACTAAACATGGCTTAAAGCTGTCTTATAAATAAGGCACCCTTTAATGCTATACTTAGCGTGAAAGGGGAGGGCAATGGGTGTTGCTGTGGGCTTTCCACTGCAACACCCATTGATTTGTGACACAACCCCATATTTACAAGGATGGCATAAATTTGGGGCAGAGCGAAAATTAAGACAAGGGAAAACCTTGTCTTACCGTGGCAAATTTTTGCTGTTTCCATTTATGCTGTGCTGTGCAGCACACATGGAAACAGCAAAATGCCAATGATTGTTTATGTGCAGGAAGGCGTCCCTTCCTGCACACAAACAACCATTAAAAGAAATTATGTTTTGCAATTTCTATGTGTGCTGCATTGAGCTGAACACTTACAAAACACCATTTACAGATTGTTTATGAGCAGGAAGGGAGACCTACCTGCACATAAACAGTCTTCTCCTGCAACAGGACGCCCTTGCACAATCATGCAAGGGTGTCTGCATTGGCGCTAAGCAACTCATTTTTGCACCAGTGCAGTGGGAAATTGCTTGTAAATATGGTGCAGCCCTGTGTTTCTAAAGTGACAGAGCGTGTTTTAGCCTTCTTGGCTTAACAACACGCTTTGCCACTTTACCAATAAATATGCCCCACAGTTCTTTCAGTATTACCTAAAGAAGGGGAAAGCTGGTCACAGCAGTCACATGGAAGAATAAATACATTCTTGCAGAAATGTTTGGGATCATGGCTATTATAGGTCCCAGAGTTTTGAGATTTAGGAGCCACTTGAAGGCATTTTTGTCCTGATACACTGATCATGAGTTGCATAATATTATAGTCATGAGGTGGCACTTATGACTGGGGATGGGATGCACTGCCAGATAGCTCTAGAAGCTCCAGACTTACCTTCTCCAGCCATGTATTTCTCTAAGAAGTCGGCCCATGTGCCTGGGTCTGGATGCACCTTTGCCATCTGATAGAAGAAGTAATAGGAGACCGCCACGTCCTTGGCATTTCGGGCAACATAGATGATCTGGAAGAAGTGGAAACAAAATGTGTATCTGTGATAATTTATTAAATACCGGATTATGCTGTGTTTAATGCCCGTTATTTGGTAAATACTTCCTAGGGAAGGGTTGAACACTCACAAATCGTAACATTTAGACTTAATCTAGAAGATGCCAACACATGAGTGAAAGACTCAAAGTGAAATAGCCACATAGCAAAGAATTACCCTATGATTTCATGAGACACTGTAGTCCTAGAGATGATAGGCTTTTTTCCTCTGTGCTATCACTTAAGCCTATTCAGCCTTAGAATAAGAGGATCTATGCTACCGTTTGTCTAAATTCCTACAAGTAAATGGCTCAGTAAACCTATTCCAAAGCTAAGATCTGTACTTGTGTGCTAATCCTGAGCCTATCAAGTCATGGAGACAGCCAGGCTAGGACCAGTCACTTGACCCTATCCAGCCCAGTGAATACTTTGACCCATTGGTTGCAGGAGGTGCCCACCGGCACACATTTTTGGGACCGGCTCTTATATGTCTTCATCAAACTTTCACCAAGAGCAAGAGAAAGAAAAACACAAAAGGGAAAAAGAAGGAGGCAGGGAAAGTTGGAAAAACACAGACTAACTTGAAAGAGTGTGATAAAGGTTAATAAATAACTGGTGGTTGATGTAAGAGGCATGAAGTAGAATCAAGTCTACACAGCCTTGCTATTAGGCACAATATATGATAGCGCCGATCTTGGGCTACTGAGCCAAACTCTGGTCCCAGAACTTATTCCTTAATAAATTAAGCACTGATTAGTCCTACTGGTAACTGGCTCTGTATTCCTGGCCCACTCCCTTGACCCAAACTGAATTATTCTGTCCTGATTCCACCCAGTCTTAGAGGAGCAGGTGCCATATCCTCGTTTCAACTCCCACTTTTACCAGGCCCTAGAATCAGCTCAGCCCTGGAATTTACATCCTAACATTATCCTCTTCATCTTTCCTCTTTTTCACAATAAATCCAAGTACCTTGCAGTTGTTCTCCCAGAAAGTTGTGGGCAGCAGCTGGACAGGCAAATGGGTCTTCACAAACCTAGGGGATGGGGCTTTAGCCAAGAGCTCGGTTCCTGGAGAAAAAGAGATACAGTGTAAACTAGCAAAGTGTGTGATCGTAGTGTGGTTTCTGTTGAGTCTCTGTGCCCTGGATGTCCCACTTTGCAATCTCAGAAACAAGTTAGTGCATTTTTTTAGCATTCTATGCGTATGTCAAATGGATGCGGGGTGAAGGTAGTTTACCGTGAACTACAGTTTATCACAATTATGACAAGGGTATAATAATGATATTAATGGTATCCTACCTTCTGAAATCTATGTCCGCCCCATCTCTTACATCCAGCGTTTACCGACCTTTTTATCAGGAAAATGAGTCCTTTCTCTACCTAGCTATTCTTGTAGAGTATGTGTCTGTTTGTGTGTGCAAATATGCACGTGTTTTTGTGTGTATGTGTACAGCTGGCAATACTGGAATATTGTAAGTCTGGTTGACCTTGACAAACATCATTGAGAGAGGACCAAGTGCAGTGTATTTGCATGCAAGCTTGCTTGTATGTATGAGTGCAGATGTATGTATAGCCTAAATATTGTGTAATTTTTACAAATATGTGGTTACGTATAATAGTGGAAAGACTATGCTAATTAACCCTGGGCGGAGTTGGCGGAGTGGGGCTTTGCGGAGCTACGCGAAGTGGGCGAGAAACTACGCCCACCTCCGCACTCCGCGTAGCCCCACTCCTCAAACACCACTGGCCGCCAGCCCCGCCACCCGCCTCCCTCCCGCCCTCCCTAAATACTTTCAAATAAAGGAATCCAATAATTTAATAAGCATTTACCTTGTCCGCCGCTGCCCGCCGCGTCCCCGGGGCTCGTTATCTTCCGTCTTCCGTCTTCTTTAGTAATGCGCATGCGCGGTCGGCCGCGCATGCGCATTTTCTCTTGAAAATGCGCATGCGCGGCCTCTCGCGCATGCGCATTACTAAAGAAGACGGAAGACGGAAGATAACGAGCCCCGGGGACACGGCGGGCAGCGGCGGACAAGGTAAGTGCTTATTAAATTATTGGATTCCTTTATTTGAAAGTATTTAGGGAGGGCGGGAGGGAGGCGGGTGGCGGCCAGCTACGCTCCGTCTGCGGAGCGTGCGTAGTGCCGCCTGGCTACGCCAGCTCCGCAAAATGCGGAGTAGGCGGCACTACGCACACTCCGTGCACGGAGCGTAGCTGGCCGCCCACCCCTAATGCTAATACTTTCTAGTTACATGTTGCCATCCTTCCTTGTCACATTTTGGTTTGCGGTGAACTAGCTTCAATTTGACTCTCCACACCCCCTTATTCTATGTACAAAACACATAACTTTTATGTGTTTCTGATACTAATTGCTCTCCATACAGGATCAGCTTGTCTGAGCATGTCAGTAGAAGGCCGAGGTCAGTTGGCTGCAGGTTGAAGTTTCTGTAGATGTCTGCTATTTTGTTGTATAAGTGGTCCACTAGGGAGTCTCAAAGGGTTTGGGAGGCAGATAAACATGCTGCGGAGAAAAATGTAGCAGAAGTGCGAAGTCAGACCAATTGGTGATGCACCTTGGGTTGATCAGTGAGCAGGTAGGTCCCAGTCTCCTCTACCTTCTCAGAGTCCCAAGTTTAGGTCTTTGGCTAGTTGAGCAACTTTAGTACCTCTTACAAGTATTCAGGACTTGTGGACACCACTTTGCGGGTCTGGACTGGCTTAAGGCAGGATCAAAGTGCACTTTGAAGTTGTAGGAGCTTTTTGTGTCCCTATAGCTCTGTAACCCCCGTCAATCAATTCCGAACAGGACATCTTCCTCGGCGACCTCAACTTCCACCTTGACGACTAAATGACACCAACTCCGCTCACCTCCTTGAAAGCATGAGTAACATTGTACTGATGCAACTGGTAACTGGCCCCACACATTGTGTAGGACACACCTTCAGCCCAATCTTTACAGCAAGCGACAGAATCAAATTCAGCCACGCCACTGAACCCACCTGGACAGACCACAGCATCATCCAGTCTACCACCGTAGGCCTACCATGACCCACCAACTACTTACAGCCACAGATAGAACAAAATCATCAAGACCCAATGGACTACAGCCCTCAACACCACTAGACCATATGACACCAGCAACCTGGACCTAGCCATCCAAAACGTCTCCAAATTGATATCCAACTGTGCCGACAACATCTCCCACATGAGATTGGCCAGCAAAACCAGCAAAATACCAGCTGGTTCACCCCTGAATTTCTGACTTTCAAATGCGACTGGAGTAAAGTTGGTGCTCTAGTAGGAACTTCTCAGACATCACCATGTTCAAATCTTCCCTCAGAAAATACCAGCACCGCCTCAAAGAAGTCAAGGACGGCTTAACCATCTGCATCGAAGCAAACACCAATCACACAAGAGAACACTTCAGCATTGTTAGAGAAATCTCCTTCTCATCTGCCACTGAGACCACAATACGCCCTCCCAAGCCCTTTGAGACACCCTGGCGGACCACTTACACAACAAAATAGCAGACATCTACAGCAACTTCGACCTGCAGCCAACTGACCTCTGCCTTCTCCTGATATGCACAGACAACTTCCTCATCCACCTCTATGATTGGACGCCATTCACCACACCAATCACTGCAGCAATCACAACCTCCTTTCACTCTAAAACACCAACAAAGCCCTGGCCCCCCATGCATTCAATCCTGGACAGAAGGAAATAAACAGCACACTCACCAACAACCTCAACACATCCATCACCACTGCCACCTTCCTTGATGCCTGGAAACATGCAGAGGTTAAATCCCTCCTGAAGAAACCTTCTGCCAACACCAGCAACCTTAAGAATTACTGCCCTATCTTGCTGCTCTCCTTCCCAGCTGAGGTCCTGCAGAAAGCCATCAATTCCCAGCTCACAGATCACCTGGAAGGAAACAACCTTTTCAATGCCTCCCACAGCACCGAGACAGCCTTGATAGTTGCAACCGTTGACATCAAATCCATGTTCGATGGTGGCAAGACAGAAGTTCTGATCCTCCTTGACCTCTCAGTGGCCTTTGACACCATCTCCTAGCACACTCCCATTATCAGACTACATCACATCAACATCAAAGAAAACGCCCTCAAATGAATCACCTCTGTCCTCACAGGATGCAAAAAGAAAATCTGTCTACTGCCCTTCATTTCTGAACCCAAGAGAATTATCTGCGGTGTCCCCCAAAGATCCTCCCTCAGCCCCACCCTCTTAACTCCCTTTACCTCGATCCTCCCCAGAACCCTAAAATTCCTTTACCTGCTTTTACCTCTAATCACGCCTGAACCATAAAATCCCATTAGCACCCTTTACCTCTTTCCTCCTCTGAAGCCTCAAATCCCTATACCTTTTACCTTTTCCAGCCTCATACCTCCCTCATGCCTTTGACCTTTATCAGCCTCATAGCTCCTTTTACCTCTACTCACCTCTGGACCCTAACATCCTCTTACCTCCCTCTACTCCTAACTGTCCTTGAACCTTTTTTCTTTAGCCACCCACAAACAATAAAAAGCCCTCACTTTCCTTTACCTTTACCATCCTCTGGTCCCTAACAACCACTTACCTCTCTTTACCTCTACCTATCCCTAAATACTAAAGCCTCCTTAACTCCCTTTACCTCTACCTGTTCCAGAACCATATAAATTCCTTACCTACTTTTAACCCTACCCAACTCTGAACCCTAAAACCCCTTACCACCCTTTACCTCTTCTTTCCCATGCACCCTTTAACCCTCTTACCTTCTTTTAGCCATGCCCATCTTTCATCCCTGAAAAACACCTACTTTTACCTTTACCCGCCCGTAAACACCCTTTACCTCTACATTCCCAGAATCCTAAAAAAACCTTAAGCGGTACAAAAGGGGGTGGTGATGGACGGAGCATCTGAATCAATCAAACACTCACACCCAGTCAAAAGATCTGGGTTTAATCCATCCCCGTTCTTTAGCCCAGTCTGCCACCCCAGTTCAGACATGGCTATATGCAAATCAGTCTGACCCTGTGCCTCATGGGAACAGTCCAGCCCGAACTGCCAAGCCATGTCTTCCCTGGACCGGAAACAAGCTTCCGAGGACCGGTTTCTGGCATTCCAGCCATCTTCAGCCCGGCTTGCTTGAATCCAGTGGCAAAGTGAGCAAGGGACTCACGTCTGAGCAAACCCTGCCACACTTATGGCGGCCGAAAGCGGTACAAAAGGGGGTGGTGATGGACGGAGCATCTGAATCAATCAAACACTCACACCCAGTCAAAAGATCTGGGTTTAATCCATCACCGTTCTTTAGCCCACTCTGCCACCCCAGTTCAGACATGGCTATATGCAAATCAGTCTGACCCTGTGCCTCATGGGAACAGTCCAGCCTGAACTGCCAAGCCATGTCTTCCCTGAACCGGAAACAAGTTTCCGAGGACTGGTTTCTGGCATTCCAGCCGTCTTCAGCCCGGCTTGCTTGAATACAGTGGCAAAGTGAGCAAGGGACTCACGTCTGAGCATACCTTGCCACACTTATGGCGGCCAAAAGCGGTACAAAAGGGGGTGGTGATGGACGGAGCATCTGAATCAATCAAACACTCACACCCAGTCAAAAGATCTGGGTTTAATCCATCACCGTTTTTTAGCCCACTCTGCCACCCCAGTTCAGACATGGCTATATGCAAATCAGTCTGACCCTGTGCCTCATGGGAACAGTCCTCCCGAACTGCCAAGCCATGTCTTCCCTGGACCGGAAACAAGCTTCTGAAGACCGGTTTCTGGCATTCCAGCCGTCTTCAGCCCGGCTTGCTTGAATCCAGTGGCAAACCTTACCTCTACCCAAACCCGACCCCTAAAAACCCTTTAGCATACCTCTCCCTGCCCCAGGACCATTAGAAAATCCTTCCCCGACATAACCACCACCTGCCCCTGAACCCAAAGAGCTGCTCACCACCCCTTAACATCTGCCCACCCAATTCCGAAGCCTAAAAAACTCTTAAGTCCTTTGAAAACAACCAGACCCTAACCATTAGAAACCTTCAAAACCCCTTTATTACTACACATCCTGACCCTTACCTGTCTTTACCTCTATCCACCCTTGAAACCTAAAAAACTCTTACCTATCGTTACCTCTTCTTGTCCCTGAATCAAAAAAACCCTTACCTCCCTTTACCACTTCTCACCTCTAAACACTAAAACCTGCTGTAAGACACTGGGTTATTAGTTGAGGGGTATAAGCATCCACCTAAAGTAGTAATTACAATCCTTGCCAGGGTGAACTAGTAAAGTCAATAATTAAACTTGAGCTTAACCCCCTGGTGGCTAAGGTACAGAGATAATGGGCCTCACTTAGAGACACTGTTTTAAGTATTTATGCAGTACTAAAATGGTAATAAAGTTGAAATGTAAACCAATAAAATTCCCCAAATCAATTTGAAAAAATAGGGGAAAAGGTAATAAGCAAAGTGACACAACAATTATAAAAATTCAATAAAGGGAACCTGTGATATGAATTCATAACGTTTCAAATAGAAATAGCAACATGAAGCACAAAGTGTCAATGATAGTTGATGGTAGCGATAGCCTGGGACCTAGGTGCAATTTGGCACTGATTGTACAGGAGTACACTTCTAAAACCTCAGGGGAGGCACTTAGTGACTCATAGGGTGGCAGGCAGAACTCAGTCCAGGTCCAGTTGCCACTAATAAGCTGGTCAGCTTCTGGAAAGGCCTCTTGGAGCTTTTTCTTCAATGTGAATTGAACAGGAGGTCGACCTTATGGCCCTTTTAGTCAACTTTTTTGTCCTTGGTACAAAACGGAGAGCAGGTCCAAAGCTTTACAATTCCCCCCACCCCTCCCCCCCCCCGGGTCTGACAGCGGGTTCAGTCCATTTATTATCTTCCACAAGTCCAGAAGTGATATGAAATGGGTGCCTGGAGATGCCACATTTTTGCCTTGTACCAGTATTTGGGTAGGAATTACCCCATGGGATGCCCTAACCAATGGTGCATGGTTCCTGGGGGTAACCCTATCCACTTTGGACGTTTTTAAAATGTTCAAAGTCTTTGATCATACTAAACGTGGGTTCTGAGGGCTAGTGGTGTGCATGGAGATTAGAGTGTATTATGGTAATACCAGTGTCCTCCCACATCTAACAAGAAAATCTAGACAGAAGTCTGGTTAAATCAAAGATGAGTTTTCAGTAACCAGACAGTGGCTACACCCATAGTGGTTTGGCTTTCTGTGTCCCTCTTTTGATGTTCCCCCCAAATAATATATGTAAAACCTGCAAACCTGTCAAGCAGGATGTGATATTAGGCCCAATTTAAGGGAGGGCGATTCTTGTATGAGTAGGAACAGTCACATTTCACACATACATGTCAAGGAGAGATTTTTAACACTCTTCTGTCAGAATATAATCTTTTCAATTGCATGCCCAATCAACCATCACATTGCCCTGATATATAACCTACTTATAAGGACAGGGAATTAAGCTCTATCAAAAATCTTATATATGTTTTGGCATGTTTTCTGTCTTTCTTAAACAATTTTAAAATTATTTGAAATATTAGTAGTGACCATAATCCTTTTAATGCATAATTTAGGTTGTTTAATTTGGAGAAGGCTAGCCCAATAGTCTATAAGGACCCCTTAGTACTGAAGAAATAAAGCCAGGGTCTAACCTGAGGAAAGAATATTTCTGAGGATTTTCTGAGGAAATTGTTGCAGTCATGCTGCAGGGACGTTGAAGCTTGCCTTTGGTGGGACAGCACCGGTTACATTATTTTGGCAGCTTTTTTAACTACCTGTAAGGAAGTCAACTTAGCCCTTACAAAGAAAGGGAGAAGGGATGTGTGAGAACTGGGGTCACCAGTTCCCCGTGGGTAGCTTTGCGCGTGCAGGAAGGCACACGAAAGCTTAGGTGTAAAGTAACAGTGCAGCACACACACCCACTGAGACAGGAAATGCACACAATAACTGACACCACACCAGCTGGTCTGTTAAAATCAATACACTTTTATCTAGATCAAATTCAGGCTGGCAAATCATTCATGGCAAACAATTAAGCAATTCAGCATTAACTCAGTAGCGTATTTTATTGTAGTCAGATGTAAAACGGTTTCATGAGGACTCAGGCAACATTTTGTCATAAAAGCATGGGTAAATAATTAATTCAAGAATAACTCATTTAACATTTCATTAGGCAGTCTTCAGTAGTAACTTGGGACCTCAGTTGAATCAATAAAACAGGGTCTCATAAGCAATTGCCACAATAACCTCTGTGGCATCACCTCAGCATGGGCCTAAGCAAAGCCAATCAAACAGTATCTCATCAGCATTAACCATTCCCCTAGTCGGGGGTGAACTTAACTCACTAGCAGTCCCCAGTTGCCTAAGTAGTGTTCTGGCTCGGGTTAGGAGGGGCTCTCAGCCTCCTCCTAGCGGTCCTTCAGGCCCCCTTAATACAATGGGGCCAACAGGGCCCAATCACAGTTTTCAAAGGGGGGGGGCAGTCCCAGGCCCTCCATCTGCCCACCCGGGGTATTACCTCCTTCTTCAGCCCTCCCAGGGCCCTTGCGGCGGGGTACAGTCTGATGCAGGGGCAGGCGGGGGGCCCGCGCTCTCTTCAGAGCCCCTGCACCAGTATGGCAGACCTCCATGACGTCTCCCGCCCCAGGCAGCCCCTTGTGCCTCTCTCCAGTTGCGGTCCTGGCCTCCTTCGGCCTCTGGGGCCCAGGACCAATCCGGTGAGGCTGGTTACAGGGCGCACCTGTGGCCACCAATGGCAGCGCAGCCTGTGAGGGCGCGGTTGCAGGGCCCAATAGGAGCGCGGCGCTGGCAGAGTCTGTGACGACGCCCCCGTCACGTGATGCAGGTGGCAGCTTCAGGGCCTAGCCCGGCCTTCCCTGTACTATGGCGGCCCACTCTTGGCTCTGGGGGCCGCCGCAACGATGACAAGAGCAGCGGGGTCCTCTACAAGCAGGCGACAGTCCGTGGCGGTGTCGGCGGGGGCACAGAAGGCTTTCAGTGGCCCGAGGCAGCGCCAGCAATCCCCGGGCCGCCGCGGTGATGTTGGCAGCACCCAAATGAGACCCGGGCTGCAGAGGTGAGACAGGGAGAATAGCGCTTCAAAGGGGCCACAGCAGGGGTTCTGGCACAAGCGCTTTCAGGTACAGAGGGCCGCCGGGCCAATAGAGCGCTCAGGGTTGCACAGCGCTATGAGCACCACAGATTCTAGCGCCCCAGCAGTTCTTAGCGTCACAGCGCTTCCCAGGGCACAGCAGGGGGTCACTTGAAAAGCAGCCTCTGGCAGGACAGGCCACACAACGGTGTCAGGACAACACAAGGGGCACAGGTTGGACAGAGGAGCGCGTGGATGATACAGCGCTAGTACCTGGTTGATCCCCAGTAGTCCTTCTTGTCAATTGATTTTCTTCTTGGCTTTCGATGGTTTCTGCGCCCTTCTCAGGTGGTTCCTTCGGGGGAATAGGTGATAAGGGGGGGTTGAGTTGGGGGCTTAAGGTCAGGCTGGTTCCTGTAGATCACTGCAGCTGGGTCACTGGGTTCCCCCCATGCTGGGCCAGATCAGTGGGTTTGGTAGAGTCCCTTTCTCAACTTAGAAGGCAGTGCCTAGGCCCAGTCACTCCCACTGGTATAGGTTACTCCCCTAGGCTCTACCGCCTAAGACTCCAGTGTAGGTTCCCCCAGGTCCAGTGATGCCCCAACTGACAAAAAGGTTTCCCTCATTTTCTTAAATAATCCCAGATAAGGTGACCACTCTCTAAGGTGGCAAAGCAAGACCCCTCCCCTATTGCAGAAGGTTCCAGGAGCTTCCACAGTCTAAGCTATGGGCAGAAAAGGCAGGCTGGTGGTGCAACAGTATCGTAAGGTCCCAGCCAGCTCCTGGCTACTAGGGTGTTACTAAAAAGACCACTCCACAGTAGCAGGGGCCTGTGGCAGCCACTTTGGTAGGAGAGAGCACCTACACCTTAGCACTGATTAGCAATGGTAAGGCGCCAGAGACCTAGGTCCAACAAAAAAGGTGGTGGAAAAAACAAGGCAAGGGCGAAAAAACTGGGGTAAGACCACCCTAGGGCTGACAGGTCTAACAGGATGCTGAAGAGGGGTAAAAATTGTTTGATAGGAAATGCTCTAAGGCTCATACTACTCTGATGTTAGTTCTGCTCCAACTGGTGAGATACCAAGAGGCTGTTAGATTGGCCAGAGCCCACTTTACATTGGCAAGTAGGGTGCAGAAAAAGGAGCTTATAGAGGAAGCCTCGGATCAGTCCCTGTCTGCTTGTCACTCGGGAAATAGCACTGCTTTTTGGAAAGTGTTAAATCGGCCAATACTCACTGAGTTAGGAGTCCCTGATATGGTACAGTCCATTTCAGCACATGCATGGTTAAATCATTTTGAAGCCATTTATGCAGCTAATGAGGAGTGACCACCAGATGATCATAAGGAACCTACAAGAGGGTATGATCTTAATTTTGAGATCCAGGACGTCACAGAGGCTATTAAGGCATTTTGCTTCTGGCAAAGCACCTGCCCAGATGGGGCCCCTGGGGAAGTTTTTAACAGCTGGATTGAGCTAGGGCCTCCTGTTATAGCTCAGCACTGCAATGCGGCCTTAAGAGGGGTTTTACCCTGTCCTGGCAAAAGTCAGTTATAGTGCCGATTTTCAGGAAGGGTAATCGGTCAGATCCAGTCTGCTATTGGGCTATTTCTTTATTGGATGCCGAGGTAAAGATCATTGGATGGACAGTACTGAAGCGACTTACTGTTTGGGTGGAGAGAGGAAAGATTTTATCAGACATTCAATATGGTTTGGGCCAGGGCAGAGGACGATAAAGCAAAATCTGAATCTCCATCTGTTGATCTCTAAATTTACAGTGGCCAAGGGAGAATCAGTTCATTTGGCTTTGATAGACCTCAGAGCAGCCTTTGATACAGTGGATAGATCAAAACTTTGGCCTGTCCCGGGGGAATCGGGTTTGGAGACTTCTCTTGTGTCATTTTTGAAACATTTACATGCTAGCATGAAGGCCTCAGTTGGATATGGTCCATCGGGGGAAATCTTACCCAATGGTGATAGGTCCTAAAAGTGGAAAAATAAAGTCCTTTATGATTGATGGCCCTCTTATTGAAAACACAAAGGAATTCTGTTATCTTAGCATTTGGCTGGACAGTAAAATTAGTTGGGACTCTTTTTTTTAATTAAATAAATCTTTTTATTGAATTGTGATGCAACTTATATCCACTGCCAGCACAGGCAGTTTAATAAAGACGAGCAAAAAGATACAACAATACAGTATCAAATACATTCTTAGCGATCAGCGTGTACAGTACAAAGATTACATGAACGATATAGACATAGCACCATGATTACAATCACACACCATTGATACTAGTAACAGGGTCAATTGTGCACGTTAAACATCATCATCTGATAGCTGAATGGCAAGAAATTGTTTAAGCGGCCCCCAAATATCATTCGGTCTGGAGGTTACAGGCAGTTCTTCAGCATAAAGGTCTAAATTTTCTTTGCAATATACCATGTCGTTTATCCATCCCTCCAGTTTTGGCACCAATGCACTGTCCCACGTAAACAGAGTGAAGCGTTTTGCAAGCAATAGGTCAACTCTTACAAACCTGCCTGTAGTGCCCTTCAATTGGGGGAGGTAGTTTAACAGATAAACCAGGGGTGTACAGGGGAGTGTGATGCCAGTCATGGTTTAGATACGATAGAGCACCCCTTCCCAATTTTGGAACACCGGGTCACAGCACCAGTCAAGGTTTAAGAAATCAGCATGCAACTGCCTGCAGCACTTGCATTGATCCGAGTCTCTCAAAGGAAATTTTAAATGAATAATATGCAAATTCCCATATGGTGTGAGACGTCCTGTCAGCTGACACACACGCTCCCATTCCTCTACCATAATCTGATGGTCTAATATGTCATTCCACCTTGCAAGACTTTTATCTGGTTCTCTGACCGTTTCCTCCTGCACCGCCCTGTATAATTTATTTATCAGTTTTTTCCTAGTTGGTGTTACCAGCAGCAGTTGTAGGGACAGTAGTGTCGGCGGTTCATGTGGAAAATCAGGGTAATGGTCTTGCATAGCACGTTTAAGGTGATAACAAGTGTATTGAAATAAGGACGTGGGGTTCTGTATGTAGTCCAGATCACTCTGTGTAAGATAGCGCCCCTCCGGGTACCGGTCATGCATATGGGTAATGCCAGCTTGTTTTAACAATTTTAGAGGTCCCACCTCTTGGGTGACTGATAAAGTGGCATGATGGTCTAATGGCAGTGCAGGTGCATATAATGGTAATTTTTGTGCCCTATCGCCTATCCCCTGCCATGCGCCAATAGTCATATCAAGTGTGTTGATTTCCATTTTTGGTGTTTGCCTGTTAGAAACGGGTAGCGTGGTGCAGAGGAGGCGGGCCAAACTCCGGAGGAAATGCGAAAAGTATCCGCGCAGCAAACACAGGTGACACACAAGGCACACTACAAAAAGAGACTCCACACCAGGTTTGGTGAAAAACAGTATGGTATTGTACAATAAACACATCAAATTGGAATCACAGGTGCAGAAAAACTGTGCCAGCCAGCACTAGGTAATAATTCACATGGGACTATTTACAAGGCAGGGACAGTATGTGTATTGTAAAATAAACACATCAGAAGGGAATCACAGGTGCAGAAAACCTGTGCCAGACAGCACTAGGTAATAGTTCATATGGGACAATTTACAAGGCAGGGACTATTCACACCGGGCCGCTGCCAGCATCGTCACAAGGTACAAAGATTAATGTAAAACCGACAGGATTAAATGTGCCCCAGCCAGTACTTACTAGTAATATAATGAGGTTAGCAACACTGCTGTAACATCAGCCACATTAGCTCAGGCAGGAACATATGAGCATAATTTCACATCAGTATAAAACTTAGCAACCATGCCCTACGGATAAAAGCATTAGCACTAAATCAGTAAGCATAAACCAAGTGGTCCTACACAGGAAGCTTTGGGCATAAACACATTAGGTCAGGTGTCAATGCATTTTAGTCTGCATTATTCATTATCAGGAACATGAAGCCTCATAACGTGGCATGAAAGCATTAAACATGCACAGTGGCATCATCATATGCACTAGACGTCCTTGTGGGAATAAAAATGAAGCCTAAAATGAACACATCCAGTCAGACATAGGACATGTTATGCAATACGTCAGCATGGGTCAATGAAGCCTAAGATCAGCACGGCAGCACTAAGGAGAAAAGCCTTAGGCATGAATACACATCATCATGGCATCACAATAGTATGAGGCATAAACCTAACTCAGCCATGTAGGCCTTAGGGGGGGGAGCATTAGGCCTGAACCCTGAGCAACACATTTGTGTAAATAAATGCACTCCCCAACACGTTAGCAGTAGGCATGGGAGGAAGCCATTATTGCATAATCTCAACATCGCAGTGCACATGTGGTAACACCGTCAGCCCTTGCCTCATACGCTGCAAATGGGATTCTGGTTCCACTGCACAGTCACCAAAGTGCCTCTATATTCACGAATGCCCCAACATGGTGCAGCTGCCCACTGCAGGCGAGGCCAGCTGTGTAATCAGCACCGTGGGCGGGCACTGACAGTGTGCCCGACGCACCCCCAACCACCATGCCACTTCTAGGGGCATCGCTCTGGGTCTCTCTTTACTCAAGATGTGCCCCCACTACTAGAGCGGCCCATCTTCCCTCCTGCAGGACTGCTCGGGCGAATTTGTCACTGGCTGGAGCCCCCCTTCTCGGGGACTCAAAGGAGATATAGTGGGCCCCTTGTTGCCGCTGCCGCTTCGGAAGTGCAGCAGTGTTGCCCAGATCAGTGCGAGAGCTGGGGTCCCTTCTGTGTTACCAACAGAGGAGGCGGGCACTGGCAATGTACCCGATGCCCCGTCCACTAAGCATGGGCGAATTTTGCGAATCTGGCGTTTGCGAATTTTGCGAATTTGCGAACTCGCAATCCGCAAAATCCGCGAATTCTCGCGAATTTGCGGATTTTTTTTTGTGTTCGCAAGGGTTTCTGCCAGTTCGCGAGGGTTTGGTACCAGTTCGCAATTGCGAACTTACTTGTCGGCTCGCAACGGTCGCGACTATGTTGTTTCTACGTCTGGTTCATCATCACAGGTTCCCAGCACCCTTTGTTTCACCACTGCCACCCTCTGTTTCACCCATGCCACCCTCTGGTACATCAATGCCACCCTCTGGTTCATCATCACTGTAGATTATGGGGGGGAAAAGCAAGCACACCTGCCCGGCTTCAACTGACATGAATTAATTTGGGGTTGGTTTATAAATGTGTCACTGTTTTAAAATTCCAGGTCTGGCACCTGCTTCCTTATCAGAAATTTGCTTTCTGTTGCAGTGCATTTTTTTTTCCAGGTCCTTTGTGGCCTACTTGTAGCTATTCTATGAGCCTACTGTGAGGGTCAGAGCAGGGTCATACAATTGTTGCAACTAGCAACGGAACTCTGGAGGGGCCCCAGTCAGGAAGCACTACAGGGAATGGTTACTAATGATGAGTTTGAACTCTTGCACCTGCTGAGTGCTTTCAGTTTTGCAAAACTCGTTTTTCTGCAATTTTGCGGAATTCGCGGGGCGCGAACTTGCGCGAGATCGGATTCGGAAGCCGCAAATTCGTGCGAATATGCGATTTGTTTTTTTGCGGCATGTTAGTTCGCAATGTTTTGTGCGTTTTAGCGAGCCGCTTGTAGCGCAAGGCGCGAAGTTACCCTTGCGGTCGTTCAAGGGCGCGGCCATCTTGTTTGCATGACGTATTTCCATTTCCGGGCGCGAAGTGTAATCTCGCAAAGTGTGCGGCTCGCTAGTACAATTTCGCGGGTGTTCGTGAGGAAAATCTCGCGCGAACTTACCCGCGCGGTCGTGAACGGGCGCGGCCATCTTGCTTCTCATTCATTGCTATGGTTCTGGACATGCTTTTGGTATCCTCTCTGTATCTCTGCCATCCTTTGCTTGGTTGAAGTTTTTTTTTATCTATTTTACTTATTATCTATCTCTCTATTTTTCTAGCTCTATATTTTTATGTTTTCTGCTACTTTTGGTTAATTTTAAACTACTTTTTTCAACTCTTTACTTTTCTTCTCTTCCCTATTCTATTTTCTTTATTATTTAGCTTCCTTTCTGCCCAGACCATGGTGAAGGGAGCCGGGAAGCAGCCCGAGAAGGGGAAGGGTCCGGCACCCCGTGCCCGGCTCCCGTGAGGGCGTTTGAGGGGGGAGACAGTCGCACCCCGGGAGATCTTCAGCCCGGAGGAGGTGGCCACACTCATTTTTTATGTTCAGCGCCGCCTCCCCAGGACCATCATGGCAGGCGGCAAGATCGGTAGCAGGTACGGGATCCGGGAGCGCCGGAAGCAGTGGGAGAAGGTGTGCCGGGCCATGTACCACCACTCTCGGGTCCGGCGCACCTACAACCAGGCCACCCACCGCTGGACGGATGTCCTGGACCGTGAACGCGATCTGCTCGACCTGCTTGGCCTTGATGAGTAGTAGTAGCTATTTCTTTACTACTCTGTTTTCTCCTGCTCTGTGTGTTATTATATTGCAAATTTTTGTTTTTTACCAAGAGCAATAATGCTGCTGATTACATTGTAGGTAAATTATATTTCAAAATCTTCTGTGCATTTCAGGTGCACTGCTCTCCTTCTCAGTAGTGTTGCTACTATGCTTATTTGTTTTCGATTTTGTGTTCATTTCATTGGCCTGTGAAATTATGTATGAGTGTAGTTTAAAGAACTGCGTAATGCTAGATACTAAGGTTCAGATTTTTAATTACCGGCGCTTCCCTGCAAAGTAGCAGGGATGCGCCAGTAATTGTGCGCCACGCCACCACCACCCATGGTGCGCCGTACTTACAATGCGGCGCACCATGGGCCCAAAACGTCACCAAAGCATTACGCATCTGTGCCGTAAAGGCGGCGCATTGCTGGAGTTGCGTCGCAACGATGGCGCAGCTCCATCAATGCTCTGGGGTGCCCTATCCCTTCAATGCTGCGTCAAGCCGTACGTCTGCTTCAAGCAGGCGCAGGGTTTGAGTCACGCATCATTGTCGTTAAAGTGAGTGATTGAAATCTTGTAGATTTCCCTCAGCCACTTTTAGGATGCATTCCTGCGCAGGAACGCCCTCCCTTGCGCCGGAACGCCCCCTGATGGCACAGGGCTTTACAACATGATGCATCTCCCATATGCGTCACGTTGTTAATATATTGTTAATATACGCCGCACCATTGCGCCTCTTTTGTTCTGCCGCTGCGTCACAAAAGTCACGCAACAATGGAGCAAAAGAGCCGCAAGGGGCTTCTAAATCAGCCCCTACAGACTCAAGTCCAGTCCTTCCTTTGTACACATGGCGATAAGAAGAAATAGTGGTGGTGGATTGATAGTTTGAGTATTTTAATGACTGGTTAATGTAGCAGGAAACTTTAGTGTTGTCGCTGATCTGCAATCACGATGGACTTTGTCTGTCACTTCGTGTGCTGCGGACTGCTGCCTGCCAATCCTAGGCAAACCTTTTTAGTACTTTGTTTAGTGAGTTACATAAGAAGTTTCCAATTCGACGGTCCGCAAATCAAGCAATACTAATAACGTAGTAGACCACATGAGATCGGTCAATAATATATCCCGTGGAATAGTTGTCTATTTGCTATTTCGCCAAAATATTTTGTTATTGTTCTTTTGAAATGTTTGATTTGGTTGACAAATATCATCCATGTTTTCTGGTCTTTCTTTCTTTCATGTTGTACATCAGCTCCCCCCAGGGGCAAGAGGACACAGGAGGAGGAGGAGGGTGCTGTTCAGGATGCAGGCCAGGATCGGGCAGGCGAGGGCTCCTTTGCTGGCCCCAGTAAGTTTTAATTTTAATATAGAGTACTTATTTTTTCCTAGCGTTCCTCATTCGATTTTTTCTAAATCGTCTTTGATCTTCTTGTAGACTGGATCTAAATTCTTATCCTGCCTCGACTATGACTCCCTGTGGTATTACTAGATTATTCTTATTAGTCTGTCTGTGTAGCTAACTAAGATTGCACATTTGGCAATTCCATTGGACTCCCATTCTAGTCAGCAATAGCTCTATGCACTGAGTGCAGTCCTCTGGGATTGTCCATAATCTCTTTTTAAGTCTTCTAAATGTTTATGCTTTGACAATTGCCAACAATAAAATGGTGAATGACCACCAAGAAAGAATACGATACTACTTTACTTTTGGTTTGGATAGTAGGACAATCCATTCTACTACTGTTGCAGGGACAAATCTGCACAAACAGAACTATGGACACTAAATAATGCATTGCTTAGCTTATCAATTATAATAGGTGCTGTTAGACTTTCCACATACCTCAGTGATAACAGACTTTGTAGTTGAACCCCCAATATCCTTACTGACTAGATAGTGTGGCAGAGTCATTTAGCTTCCAAAGTCACCGATGATTGATCCCCAATGATGTCAGAGGCACGGACTCATGCTTGCAAAAATTCCAAAACCTTTAGCTCATCCACTCTAGTCTGGAGGACCAAAAACCACAGAGTCTATTTAAGTTTAAAAGCTTTATTAAAAGTAAACACATTTATTAAAATCAAGTTTGTCATAAAAGTAAACGTTTAACTGAAAATGGAAAAGTGCTTAGTGCTGACGATTAATTGGACACATTTCTTGTGGTCGAGCCGAGCTCTCACCTGGTTTGAACTTGATCCTGCTCGTGTTCTTAGAAGTCAAGCTTCTGTCTGTTAGGAGAAAAAGTGGTGCGTGTTAAAAATAAAAAGCAAGCATTCATCAGTTGTGCCAAAAAGGTGCAGCAAGACAACAGCCTTCCCTGGAAAAAGGGACATTTTTACTTTAGAGTAGACAGTTACAAATTATTACATTGTATTCTGTTTTTTTCACATTTCTTTCTTCCTCCTAGACCAAATATTATATAGTAGTGAGTGGTGTATTCTAACATTCTTAAATGTACTTTGTAGGTGGAACATCTGGAGGCGGGGCCAGCGCGGAGGTGCTGGTATTGGACGAGGGGAACAACTCTGGGGAGGAGGCGGTGTAAGTGCCGGACAATCCTGTGAGGGATAACACGGTGGTGGCGGGCAGAGGTAAGCTATATATTCCTTACTTATTGAGATTGAAGACTACAGAGTGTGCTTTCTGCACAGGTGTATTATAAATCAACCAGGTAGTAGCCTCCTCTAAATGTACTTCGACTTAGCTGTGAAGTTTTTGGCGAGAAGAATCCCAATCAGATCTGAGATGAACTTGATGGATGGGATGAACGAAAAGCGAAAGAAGGGTGTAAGTAAGTGTGGAAGGACGAGAAATGCAATGATGACTGGCAAAGAAGAATGATATGTGTTTGCTTGGTCCCCGAGGTGGCTGGGAAGGAAAGAATATGGTATGGTGCATGGCTGGGTGAATGATGAAGCAAGGATGGCTGGAAGGAGAACAGCCTGGGTGGGTGAAACAGAAACTGTATGTGTGCATATACTTTGAATGGATGGATGCCTGGATCATGGTACTCTTAGATAGCATATGTGTATCTAGAGAGAGTAGACGGTCACTGGATGAACTAAGTGTTACTTTGAAGAGCATGTAACACCGCACCCGCACGTCCGTTCCAGTGTAGGAAAGGCAAGGAAAAGAAGTTGTAATTTTGTCCAAATACTACCATGAATAGTAGCAGTAGTTTGTATTGCAACTGCAAGCACAGCATATATCCGTTTATTACGGTGGGCACTCCCTACCTGTCTTAATAACTTTAGTTTAGTAGTAGTACGTCATTCATGTGTGGGTGTATCACTGTTCACTCAATAATAAGCAAAGCACCTAAAGTCATCCCATATGTCATCAAATACATCCCATGTGAAGTGATAGATAATCAGATTATTTAGCTTCTTCATTTTCCTTTTCTAGTACTCATTTGCACTGTAGGGTGAAAGCTAAATTAATTAAGCAGTAGCCCTTTTAACAGAGTATTCTCAGTGCCACCCGTAATAGAAAAGTAAGAGCTTCACCACCTGCATGTACTGGACCGGTACAGTAACGCAAGTCTGTCTCACTCATCATGGTGTGCGTCTGTTTTTCTCGGGTGCAAGTTCACTGCGCTGGCATTATGCCGGCTTGCATAAGATAACGTACCAATTTTCCTAAACAAGAGAGAAGAAGAAGAATAAGACTGGTGTACTGTCATAGCCGACTGTAATGGAAGTCCATAGTGCTCGTAGAATTTGTTCCTTAAACTCCCACTAATGTTAGAGAAAGGATGAAGAAGTCGGAGGTTACATAGATACTGTCCTAAATAGTTATGTACTGTGCTTTCAATTTGATACTTGTACTGTGACACAACTTTCTGCTCAATCATTTTGTGTTAATCTTAAGGAGCATTGGTTACAGACTATGTCTTTCTTTCTTCATGTAGTTGCTCCTTCCAAATCCAACAGACCATCAAGGAGGAGGGAGCTGGCTCGAATGGCCCGGCAACGGAGGCTGGATGCCACTATCGCCGAATATCGGCGGCTGGTGGCCCTGGAGGAGGAGGAGACGCAGTCTACCGGTACAACAACAACATCCACTGGGACAGCTGCATCCTCCTCCGTGCCCCCACAGGCTGCCAGCCAGCGCAGTGCTCCAGCGGTACGGAGCCGGGCTACCAAAGCCAACCGCCACCGCCGAGCAGCAAAGACAGCAGCTGCCCCCCACAGGATTTGCAAGGCACGCCAGCGCCGCTTATGCCTCAGAGTGTCCTACCTGGAGCAGGAGGTCCTAAGCTATAAGAACTTGGTGGAGGGCCTCCGCTTCGACCATGCCACCCTCCGCAAGGAGCATGATGCCCTGCCCGCTAAAGTCAACAGCACCCTGCCGTAGTGTCCCTTGCCCCTTTTTTAGAGACTTTTGGGGGGTGGGAATTGGGAGTTGGGTTTTTGGGACTTTTGAAGGACAATCGTTGGGGTTAGGGTGGGTCTTGCTGGAGATTATTTTTTTAGGGCTACAAAAATATACTTTTTTAAACTTTATCTGACCATACCTGTTTTTTACTGCTTTTGAGTCTGGTGGGTGGGGGTTTAACAGTAAGTTTGTTGTCCTGAATAGTCCTAGGACTTTAGTAGTACTACCGTCAATCTCTCGTCTCTCCTAACACTCCATTATACTACCTCCAACCAAACGCTTATCTTACCTGTAATTTGTGTTTGAAAGTAGGGCTAGGCCCAGGGCTGGCTCCATGGGAAATGGCGATTAAGGTTGGCAATCCAGGGCAGATGAAATTTCCTCCTCATTGCGGTGGTACTAGTGGTGTGACACAAAGGCAGTTGCATGCCTATGGGAAAAAAGAAAAGGAAACCTGGTTTGTCCTTACTGTAGCATTACAACGGTACGATAGAGAATATATCAGGTGACAGTACACTAGAACAGTGCCACAATGTAGCCTAACAAATGGTAAAGTATTGATAGTATAACTTGTACTTGTGTTGGATTTCTTTGACATTGGCTACTACTACAAGAAATAGTACTGAAGCTGAGTAAGTCTAGAATATATCCTCGGATTCCTTCACCAGCCTGTTGCTATGACCTTATCCTCCCCAGCAAGTGTGTGGAATTATTGATGTCATTTAGTCACACATCAAGCAAAACCACACAGCCCGGGGGAAGAGGGTTAGGGTTTGTAAAATGGATGGGAATGGGGTTTTTTTTTTGGGTAGGCTTTGTTGAGAGAAAAAAAAAAGCACAGCATGGACAAACAATAATTGAACATAAAGACATTTTTGGGTACAAAGCTAACCATAAATCTTTTACGTGACATAAAGGAAGTGCATGCACTACTGAATGCATTGTTACTGAAAAGTAAGTAGTACTTTCTACAACCGTGAATGACAGAATGCGACAGTACAGGGCTACATTAAATTAGGTTTAAAAAATAGCCGAAGTAAAACCTATAGAATGGCTGTAGGGATCAATTTAGAAGCAGAGAGTGATCCAAGAAATGCAGTCACACTCATAGAAGAAAACAAAGGATACTGTATCTGTATGTTGTTGTAGTTGTCCTGTTGAATTTGGTAAGTAAGTTGCATGCAGCAAACAATTCCTCTTATTAGCGGCACTCCTCCATTCCAGCTGACGCTTCGTCCATCAAAGTTGGTGACCAGAAGACACCCTGTCCACTGCCTGCCTGGCGGATGCTGAATTGCGGCTCGCTAATGTGAAGCCTGACTCCATCCTTTTTTTCCCCATTGCACAGACTGAAACCCGGCCTGTAATTATTGAACGAAAAACAGGAAGTGATATAATATTACAACACCACTGATAAATAAATATAAGGTATGTACGCTGTGTAGTGCAAAAAGTCACACTTTGATTTTCCTAATAGATAGTACAATATTTTTGAAAGTGCGTACTCTGTCTGAGTCACCTTTTGAAGGATAAATAAGTATGGGCAAATTAATTTAGCGGATCTTTCCCCTCAAGCTAGGTGTACTGTAAACTGTGTTTTAGAACAAAATTAGACCTACCCAGCAGTGCTCCCACCCAGACCCTTACTAAAGCCAGTCACAAAAATGTAGAAGACCCCCAATCAGATCTCAAAAAACGAGGCCTAGCAGAAAACTGGTGACAAAACGTACTTTGAAAGTAAAAGTACGCCTAAATACCCCCTTACCCACCGTGGATTGAATTCAAACCACTTGCAAGCAAGCAAAAGTATCCATAGCCAGCATCGCTCCAAGACTCGAAAACCCCCCCACCCAAACACATGCAATAGAAATACTGCTAACCCTAACGAGCCCTAAGTTAAGAATAGTGGCAAAGGCTTTCTTTAACTATGCCAAATCCCCCCTTTCCCATCATGGATTTTCTTCAAATGACTTGCAACCAAAATTACACATTCTCACGAGTGCTCTAAGACCCCAGAACTCAGTTGCAAAAATCTAGAACACCCCGAAACACATGCAATCCTGCTGCTAGGGCTAACCCTAACGAACCCTAAGTTACAAAAAGTGCCAAAAGGCTTTTCCTTATGGATTTTGTCCCAACCACTTCTATCCAGTATTAGACCTTCCCAGGAATGCCCCAAGACCCGCCAACCCACCCGCAAAAAAGCACAACACCCCCAAACAGCCTAAAAGGAAAATCTTATACTTACAATATTTCTCGGCCTTCGGTCCAAACGCGCTGTGCAGCTAGGTCATAACTCCCGTTTTCCACCACAGATTTCCTGAAAAGCAAATGCAATCAAGATTAGACTGTCCCAGCAGTGCTCCCAGACCCCAAAACTCACCCACAAACACCCGGAACCCCTCCAAAGAGCACCTCAAAGGCAAGCAAGTCAGCAAAAACACAAAATAAATTCCGCCTCCGATTTGGTCCAAACCACTTTTATCCGGTATTAGAGCTTCCCAGCAATAGTCCCAGAGCCGTCAACCCAGGAGAAAACTAGTAGAAGACCCCCAAACAGCCAAAAAGCAAAAGTACAAAAATGGGGACTTAGTCATTTTCTTGCCAATTTCCCAAATCACTCCGCGCGCGCTCTGCAGCTAGGCCCTAACTCCCCTCTGCCACCATGGATTTGCTTCAAACCTCTTGCAAACTAAAGTATCCATAGCCAGCAGTGCTCCCAGACCCCGAAACCCACCCACAAACACCAGGAAGCCCCCCAAACAGGCCCCCAAAAACGCTACATTGAGCAAAATGTCAGAAATAGCAAAAAAAAAAATCTGCATGGATTTTGTCCCAACCACTTCTATCCGGTATTAGACCTTCCCAGGAATGCCCCAAGACCCGCCAACCCACCCGCCAAAAAGCACAACACCCCCAAACCGCCTAAAAGGAAAATCTCATACTTACAATATTTCTCGGCCTTCGGTCCAAACGCGCTGTGCAGCTAGGTCATAACTCCTGTTTTCCACCACGGATTTCCTGAAAAGCAAATGCAATCAAGATTAGACTGTCCCAGCAGTGCTCCCAGACCCCAAAACTCACCCACAAACACCCGGAACCCCCCAAAGAGCACCTCAAAGGCAAGCAAGTCAGCAAAAACACAAAAAAATTTCCGCCTCCGATTTGGTCCAAACCACTTTTATCCGGTATTAGAGCTTCCCAGCAATGGCCCCAGAGCCGTCAACTCACCCGCAAAGAAGTAGAACACCCCCACAAGTGCTGAGTCTTTCTTCATTGGGCGTAATCCAGCCCTCTGCTTTGAGGGAAATAGGAGTCTGGAGGAGGAGGATAAAAGAGCATGTTCTTCTGAACTTGTGAACCTGAGGAATGCAGACGGCGGCACCTTCAAATCAATAAGCAAACAAGTGAAGACAGTTCTGCTGATGGGCTTGTTTTTGTGATTAGGTGATTAAAGTTTGAATTATATTAACTGTGCACAACAAAGAAAGACAGACACACAGGAATAAAAGTGAATAAGGATGAAAAAGAAAGTTATTGATTCATTGTCTCATTTTCAGGGCTCGGTGTCAGGGTCCCGGAATAAGAATAAGGCTTAGTCATCATACTCTGCGAATTCAGGCAGGGTGAGCTCAGTGTCACCTAACAGAGAAGAAATTCCCTCATCTACGTTGCTGTCCACCTCGTCTTCATCCGGCGTGCTTTCTCGTACTTTGTAATCTGGTAGTATGAGGTGCTGATTCATCTTGATCATTGTTAACCTCTCCACATTTTTGGGCTAGAGGCGGCTCCGTTTGGGAGTTACAATGCCACCAGCAGCACTGAAAACACGTTCAGAAGACACGCTTGCGAGTGGGCAAGACAAGTAGTTTAAAGCCAGGTTGGAGAGCTGTGGCCACAATTCTTTTTTCCCATGCCAATACGCCAATGGGTCAGCATTAACATAGACCTCTGTTGAGTCATTCAGATAGTCCTGCACCATCGGCTCAAGGTCCTCCGAGGTTCCTCCACTTTGCTTAGCTGTTGCTGTGACCTTTTGAGAACCAAACCCAAGCAGAGTTAGCCAATCCTCTTCAGCATCCAATGTTACTGTTGTGTCTGGTGCAGATGATCCGGTTGCCGGTGTCTTTAACGGCTGAGAGGTCACTTGTGCCACAGCCAGAGGTGCAGAAGTGGATTGTTTTGACTGGGGATGGCCTGCTGATGCTGATGCTGATGCTGATGTACTGCCTTTTCCTTCAATGAGCTGCCGTTCTCTTTCAAACCTCTTGGCTGACAAGGCTAGCCAACGTTTGTACTTTGTAACATCTTCATCAGCAAAAGGAAAGAATGCTCGGCCTGCCAGCGCCTTTTTGTAGCGTGGATCCAGAATAGTAGCACAAATGTAATGCTGTTCTGAGTGGATTATTTTAAGACGTTCATCACCTTGTAGGCGCTCTAATAATTTCTCAGCCAAAACAAAAGGGTCTTGGTTTTTTTCATCTTTTTGAAACACAGAAGACACCGCCTTCAGTTGGTGCTCCAGCATGTACAACAATGGGATAGCTTTTCCCAAATTACAGTCCTCCTTGCTGACTGCACACGTGAAGACCTCAAATGGACGAAGCATGTCTGTCAGGCTTTTAACTATTTCCCATTGCGCCGCATCCATCCTCAGGTCCTTCTGAGCTGTACCCTGTTTTAAGAAATAGTGATCGAGTACCGTATACTGCTCAAGCATGTAGAAGGTTGAGTTCAACGTGTTGCCACCTCCTGGATGAGTGCTTTCACTGGCATTCGACGTTCATGTAGTAGGCTCCTCAGATGCTTCCGGGCCTTAAAAGAATGGCTGAAATGGTTGCACATTTTTCGGCAGGTGTCCACTACCTCGCACGCTGGACTGTCTTTATCACTCAAGAATTTTTTAACAACCAGGTTTATACAGTGCGCCAAACACGGCACTCTGAAATAGTGACCCAGCTCCATGGCCTTAACTACATTGGCGCCATTATCCGTGGAAACATAACCAATCTGGCGTTTTTTTGGGGACAGCCAGTGAAGGACTTTTGTGTTAAACTCATCCACAATGTTTTGTGCTGTGTGACGTTTCTCCAAGCCAAACATGGCTAGTGTTGCATGTTTCCGAGCAGCTTTAAAAACTTGGTCCGGGTCAACACCTGCGTTTAGCTTTGCTTTAACCTCTGAAAAAGAGACCCAGTGTGCAGTGATGCACATGTAATCAGCGCCTGCGCCACTGGTCCACATGTTTGTTGTCAGATGTATAGTGTGAACAGCACTCTTCTGCAAAGCTGCCCCAATCACCTCCAGCACATCTTCATGTAGTGCTGGAACCGCAACTCTGGCAAAATAGAACCGGCTAGGAACCTTCCATTTAGGGCAGAGCGCTGCCACTAATTCTAGAAAACCAACCCCTTCTACAAAAGAAAAAGGGAGAAGGTCCAGAGCTAGCATTTTAGCCAGCTTAGTGTTATACAGACGTATCAGTGGGTGGTTGCGTTCATATGGCGCTTCTGTAAACAACATCTTTTTAATGTTGCCCTGGACCAAGCATTTACAGGATGATGATGATTTCTTCGACCCAGTTACGCTCGCTGATGAACTTTTTCGCATTGGTGTCTCACTGTCTCCCACACTCTTAGTGTGGCTCACATGGGGTGTGCTGCTGACAGGGGTACTGGGTGTAAGTGAAGTGTTTGACACGTCTTCTTCCTCCTCGTCATCATCAGATGAAACATCAACGTTTTCATTAATTGCAATCCGGGCTTCCTTGATCGCCTGTAGGTGCGCAAACCATTTGACAGCGTGCTTTCTTTCAAGATGACCTCTCTGGCCTCCGGTACCATAGTTGGAACCAAACTTACCACGACTAACTGCAAACTTACAAATGCTACAAATGGCGAGGTTTTCCTTTTTTGGGAAAACACTAAAGAAGTCCCAAACTGCGGACTTGAAATGTCTTTGGGGGCCGGAGGAGACGGCGATACTGGTGGTGGTGGTCCTGCTGCTAACCCAGATGAAGTGGAGGATGTGGATTGCCGAACTTCAGTACGTTTTGCACTTCCACCACCACTAATTGAGGTCGAGGTGGATGGAGGTCCCTTCTGGCGAGTAAGAAATATGGAAGCGGTAGGTGTTGGTGTACTAGTTAACTCCAATGATTGTGGTGTTTCCTCCATTGCCTCCTTGTCGACAACATCATCACGCTCAGCAGCTTCTCGGTCTAGGGTCAAAATGTCTGTTTGCTGCATGCCCGCTGGGGCTGCAGTGACCTTTATGATGACTGGGTCGTCATCCTGAGAGCCTTCATCAGCAGCAGTATTCGCCACTTCTTGTTGAGCCTCATCACACTCCATAACTATGAGTTTTTCGACGATCTTCCTTTTACGCTTAACTACCTTTGTCAGATCATGGTGTGCCTCACTCTCAGACGGCCGTGGTGGTTCCCAATTTTCATCCATATCATCAGAAGGAGGTGGGCTTGAAGAAGATGTAGACACCACCCTTGATCTTTTCCTTGCTAGGGATGTGGAAGACAATGAATGATCATCAGGAGGAGTGGCTTCCTCAAATGATACCTCGGCTTGATTGTCGATTTCCTGATGTGCCCCTACTTCGGGAGGAACAACTATTGTGGGCACTTGTGACCCTCCATGCACCTCTGCTTGCGCATCTCCTTGCGCTGCCTCTCCTTCCACATGTACTTGGGCTTGTACTTGCACATGTGGTTGTTGTTGCGGCTGTGGTTGTTCAACACTCGTCAGATGAGTTACAACAACCTGTGTTGATTGAGGGACATTGCTGCTACTTTCTTGCGATGAGCCAACATCACTGGTCGATGGTGATTGAAGAAGTACACTGACTGCCTCTGCAGCACTCAAGGGCTTGGACTTAAGTTGGCGTGGTGGTGGTGGTGGCACTGAGCCCAATGGAGCGGAGGTGCTGCTCCCAGCTTGGTCCCCAGCAGATCCCGCTGCTGCTGCAGGTGTACTTTTTTTTTACTCCCAAAAAATGTGGCGAGCGGCACACCAGCCTCCTTGGTAACTTGCTTCTTCTGCTCCTTACTGGCAACTTTCTTGCTAGAGGAGCTACGGGGAACTTTTTTTGGGGCCATCTTCTTCAGAGCAGGTCAGAACAGCAGGCCGCAGTTGCACGAGTTGCAGAGTTGTCTGTGGCCAGACGTGACGTCGCGTGCGTGTGACGTTATGCTGCACACACACACCGCTGCAGGACTTCTTCCTGGCACTGGTGGTTCTTTTGAGTCTTGTGCACCTAAAAGCAATGGAAGACAGAGGAACATAATTTCAGTTATACACCCCAAAAAAATCGAAAAACACAGAAAAATCAGCACAATCCCATGCCCTCCATGATGTTTAAATTCAAGACACCCCACAGAAAGACTAGGCACATGCACCACTCACTACCCCTGGTGAAAAGGCCACAACAACAGCCTAAAAAAACGAAAATCACAGAAAAATCAGCACAATCCCAAGCCCTCCATGATGTTTAAATTCAAGACACCCCACAGAAAGACTAGGCCTATGCACCACTCACTACCCCTGGGCATAAAGGTTGAAAGCTAGGCAAAATGGTTGCAGACCTAAGAACACTGCCTGCATTCAAAATGGCCCCCTCCCTCCCAGCACATGGCCGGGGCCTGTAGCAGCACTCAAAAAGGCCCCCACCCACATGGCCTGTCCCCATGAACACCCCAAAAAATCGAAAAACACAGAAAAATCAGCACAATCCCATGCCATCCAGGCCCTCCATGATGTTTACATTCAAGACACCCCACAGAAAGACTAGGCCTATGCACCACTCAGTACCCCTGGGCATAAAGGTTGAAAGCTAGGCAAAATGGTTGCAGACCTAAGAACACTGCCTGCATTCAAAATGGCCCCCTCCCTCCCAGCACATGGCCAGGGTAGTAGCAGCACTCAAAATGGCCCCCACCCACATGGCCTGTCCCGACTCCCCATGAACACCCCAAAAAAATCGAAAAACACAGAAAAATCAGCACAATCCCATGCCATCCAGGCCCTCCATGATGTTTAAATTCAAGACACCCCACAGAAAGACTAGGCACATGCACCACTCACTACCCCTGGTGAAAGGGCCACAACAACAACCCAAAAAAAATGAAAATCACAGAAAAATCAGCACAATCCCAAGCCCTCCATGATGTTTAAATTCAAGACACCCCACAGAAAGACTAGACCTTTGCACCACTCAGTACCCCTGGGCATAAAGGTTGAAAGCTAGGCAAAATGGTTGCAGACCTAAGAACACTGCCTGCATTCAAAATGGCCCCCTCCCTCCCAGCACATGGCCAGGGCATGTAGCAGCACTCAAAATGGCCCCCACCCACATGGCCTGTCCCCATAAACACCCCAAAAAATCAAAAAACAGAGAAAAATCAGCACAATCCCATGCCATCCAGGCCCTCCATGATGTATAAATTCAAGACACCCCACAGAAAGACTAGGCTCATGCACCACTCACTACCCCTGGTGAAAAGACCACAATAACAGCCCAAAAAAACGATATGTCACAAAAAAATCAGCACACTCCCAAGCCATCCAGGCCCTCCATGATGTTTAAATTCAAGACACCCCACAGAAAGACTCAGTCTACCCACCACTGAGTACCTCTGGGCAAAAGGCCCCAAAACAGCCCAAAAATCGAAAATTCCAAAATTGTAGTTGCAGCAACTGTAATGCCCCAAACAAACTTACTTGTGAAATTTCTAATCCAAAAGTGATCCAAAGAAAGTCAAAAAGGCCTCAAATCAAAATATCCAGCAGCATCCACAAAAAGTAATCCTTCCAGGTGAAGAATCCGAATGAAAGTGACCAGCACATGAAGAAAGCACTGGGAGGAGCCTGCTGGACAGGAACAGGAAGTTGGAGACTGTGGGGCACTTCCTTCCTCCCCCCCCCCCCCCAAAAATGGACTCCTTGCAAAAAAAAGTGCAGGCAAATGTCAACCTGAGAAGTTATTCTGATAAAAATCATCATTTCCAGAAGGTTTATGCTGCTTGCTGGTGGATTTCTTGTGCAGAATTGCAAATTTTGTATTTTCGCGAGTGCAAGATTGTTGCTGTCCGCCGCATCTACAAGTTCGCAATTGAGAACTCCCGCGATACGTGATCACGGCGTACTCGCGTTGACAAACTCTTGCAGTGCAAGGTGGCAAGCCGCGATGACGTAATCGCGCTCGCCAAACTCCAGCGAGATCTCGCAGCAAGATCCAAAATGGCGCAGCACTCGCAAAATATCGAGAAAAACAACTCGGCAAACACTGAATGATGGTAAGTGAACGCTGCGTGCAGCAAAATTGTATCACCAAGAAAAAAAAATCCGCTGCGTGCGAATTTGCGGATTTTCGGTAAATTCGGATGCGTTCGCGGATTGCGAATTTACCGAAAATCCGCAAAATCCGCGAGCGGAGCGGATTTTTCGCCCATGCTTACCCTCCACACTCTCTCTTCAATGTCAGAGCAGCCCGCAGTCCTGCGGGGCCGCTCAGTCATACAGGCACTGGCAGGGTGTCTCCCACTCGCTTCCCCGGCCAGCACCCACTCACTGGGACTCCTCTTGTGGAATCGGATCCTCTAGCATCCTCCACGCCGGTACATGCAGGTGGCCCCTGCTCCCAGTCGGCCTTCGCTTCCTCTCTCTGGGCCTGGCTGGGGGTGGTTCACTTCTCCCATGGGTAGGGGGAAGCCCGGGGGTCTCTCAGGCCTTCCTCACTCCTCGGACCACCACTGCGGGACTCGGTTGCGGGCTCCGAGCTCCTGGCTCGTCTCGTGGCCCGTGGACCAATCACAGTGCGGCTTCCAGGGGGGCACAGCCTTTGACGCGGTCAGCGAGCTGGTTGCCCAGCAATGCTCCCACGCGCGTTCCAGGCCTAGCACGGCCTTCACTGATGCTGTGGCAGCCCTCCCTGGGCCTCGGGGACCACAGCGGTGCACAGGGACCCTGCGCTCCTTCTTTCCTCTGCGCCATGGCTGCGGGGATGATCTCGGCAAACAGCACTTCTACAGGCCAGAGTGCCCGCCCTCAGGTACCCGGGCTGCGGCGGTGATTCTTTTCTCGGCGGCCATATGCCGGGTGCGCTCCCACTGGGTTAAATCAGCGCACTAACACGGGGTAGGCTCCTGCCGTTTTTGAAGGCAACAAAAGGGCGGCAATATGCGGAGTGGGCACCCGCTTTCCATTGCAAAGCGTGGCCCTCCCTGCTACACGTGGGCCCCACTGGGATTATGGATCCTTCATTTGGGGGTATAAGCGCGGGGTAGGCTCCCACCAATTTCAGGCGTGCAGGGAACAGGTACTACTCACCTCCTGGCCATGTAGGGAATGGTGCCCACGCTCCTCTCCTCCTGGGCAATCAGTATAGTGCGCCACCCTCACCAAGCGCTAGATAGCAGACAGGGAAGCACAGTCCAGTTTAGCACTCCCCAAGGCGCTAAGTCCCACCAGGAGCTTCAGGGACACAAGACAGCTCTCCTCTTCTCTTTGGAAAGGCCCATATAGCGCTTTTCCTCTGGTAATCGGGCAAATAGTGCCACTAGGTGCTAGGGTGCAGGCAGGGCACAAATTGGGAACTGCATACGAAGACAATTAGGCATGGGAGGGAAATAACAGGACATAACAGGGGGGAATGAGCACAGCCAGTGCAGGGGGATAAGATGTGCAGTCTGTTTAAAGGGGAACTAACTATTCACAATGACCCAAACGGTACAGTGCATATTGTAAAATCATTCCGATTCCAATGCGATTGAAAATGGCTCGCCGTCCTGGCCTGGCAGCTTCAAAACGTTGATGTGCAGACAAAACATCATTGTCCCTGATTTCTGGCGTACCACGAAGCCGGGCTGAAAAAGCAAATGTGAAATCTCCATTTTTCCGCAGAGAGCAGGTGGGTGGACACTCCTCTCCTGCATCAAGCCAGTCACGGTCAGCCCCTAGAACACTCACCCACTGCCAGAAATGGGCTTGACACCCCCTGCCATGACACCATGCTTGACACCCCCTGCCATGACACCAAACTTGAAAACAAGCCCCCAATCGTGCTCACCCCTACCCACTCCCAGTGGCGAAGAGGCATAGTGGATGTAATGGACCTTCAACATGAGCCTCGACTGCAGATCCAGCACCTCGCCTTCTTGAGGGACAGCAAATCTCCCACAGTGACTGCTGGCCAACAACTCAAAGATATACTACAGAATATGATGGGAAACAAATCCAGTGCGATGCATAAAATTGGAGACACAACCACTGAAATTCTCCAACCAACTATGCCAGCGCCAACAGCTCCACAACCCAAGATTTCACACACAACTACGGGATACCACACGAGACAACCGCTGTCTGACGAGTTGGCTCCACGTGTCTCTGCCGTTGCCCAAAGGCCCGCTGAGAGCGAGGATGATGCAATCCCTCCTCTAACCCCTAAGATGCTCATGAGGAGCTCAGCTCGTCACGAGGCACGGTGCTCGTGTGCTCATGACGAGCTGAGCTCGTCATGACCACACCCAGTTCTATTATGGCCCAGCACAGGAGAAGAATATCTCAAGCATCGATGAGGTTAACAAACTGCTCAGCCACATTCGTGTTTCCCCCAATCTCACCGCATGTCTCAGACCGCTGGTAACGCCGGTCGGGTCCTGTGGGAAAACAGCGGACACTGTATACACCCGGCTGCTCTGGACGCCAAAACTCTGCTCCCGCCAATACAAACAGCTGACTCCGAGACTGCAGCCGTTTATCTGCAGCACTCCCTCCTTGCACACCGCCGCTGATCTCGCTCCGGTCCTGCCAATTCAGCCGCCGCCTGTCCTCCTATTCCATGCCGCCAAAGGCCTGCAGGGAAACAAAAGGAAATTAATTACGGGCCGCTGGTGGCTCGGGTGCTGTGCCTGTGGGGAGCAAAGGAACAAGAGACTGTTCCGCTCCCCACACCCCTTTTTAAAGGGGGGCATGGGCCTGCCGGTCTAAACTGGTCAGACCCCAACCCTGGACACCCGTGTGAACCTGAAGCACTAAAGTGCTTCCGGTTCATGACCTGCCGAACGCCGCCTATTGGACACCCAGGGGAGGTGGGAGTGCTCCCACCTCCTCCTTGCCCCCGGGGACTGGTCCGACCTCCATAATGGCAGCGCGCGCTACTTAGCGTCGGCCTTGCCCAGCAGGTTTTGTTGCTGGACTGTGCTGCAGGCAATGTTGCTGCGCTGCCCTGCGAGAAAACTACAGGAAAGGACTGCGCACCATCAATAAGATAGTGCGCATTCCTGGGCCTCACTCATGAAAAGTGTTGCAGCGCTGCAACAAGACAGCGTGGCAACACCTTTCACTACCCCCTTCTTGCGACACCACCGATGCGCTATATTTAGTGGACCGCGCTCCATAACCCAATTAATGCCATCATGCAGGCGTAAGGTACTGATGCAGCACCGTTATGGAGGGGTGCCCGGGTGTTGGAGCAGTTGGCGATCCATCGCTGGTGGTTGCGCGCTACGGTGTCATTGTCAGTAAGCGTTGGCAGAGTTGTGGTGCTGAGGGAGTTGACAAGGCGTACTTCGGTGGCCATGATCCAGCTGCGACGAGGGTGATGATGGCAGTTGTGTGCGGCGGGCATTGTGAAGCAGTGATGTATACAATGAGGTCGGTCCAGGAGAGTCTGGTGGTGTGGCTGTAATTGAAGGTCCTGATGGTGGAGGAGACGTGCTTGACCGTGTGTCCTGCTATGTGGCTTGCTGCAGTGACTAGCTGCTTGAGTCTGATGTTGGGGAGAAACCCCAGGAGGGGGTAGTGTTCTGGTCACTGGGGTTGTCCAGGTGGAACTTGAGTTTGCCGAGTAGGATGTTGTCAGTGGATGGGAGAGCCTGGTGTGCAATGAGGTCTACAATGGTATCGGAAAATGGATGTCCATGGGCCGGGGGGCCTGCAGATACGGGTGGGGTTGGGTTGTTCCGGATCTGGAAGTTGAGATGTTCCATGGCCACTGTTGGGTCATTAGAGTGCGTGGTCAGACGGAGTGGGCTTCTGTAGGTGAGGGCAATGCCTCCTCCTGGACGGTCAGGGTGGTCCTTGCAGGTGATTTAGTAGCAGTCAGTGATGGCGATGTTCGGTCTGGAGCACATGTTGGTCCTGACAGGCGATGTGGCATCCAGGGTTGATGGCGAGGTGGGTGCTGGCGCCGTAGGGGTGGAGTGTCCGAGAGGAAGGGTCCTTGGTGCTGAGCATAGTCCAGGGGCAGACGGATGCAGACCGGCTTGCATATGACTTGTCTTTGGCATGGGAGACGTCCATTACAACAGAGGCATTACATCATACTGCCTTTAGAATGCAAATCCAACAATGCAGGTTACTTTACATCGCAATCCATCACAACGCATTTTAAGGTCAGTAATGGGGTATTTTTAATTTTAAGGATTGGTATGGGTTTTGGCTGTCGGAGATGAAATGTGGGGTGTATTATGATGTAAACTTTGAATATTGGGGTATACATTTGGGTCAAATATTAAATGTGGGGGGGTGCATTTGGGTCAAATATGAAATTTGGGGTGTTTTTTAGGGGGCTCAAAGATACATTTTAGGGTTCAGAGTTTGCCTTGGGGTGCAAGGGTCAGTGTTTGTGTTGCACCCACTGAAGTGGGAATACATCTCCGCAATCCAACACCTTTCCTACTGTTGCAATATGCCTAGTATTAGTAAGCATTGTAATGGAATGCGATATAATCGTATGCGTCGTAACTATATATATGCCTTTGGCACACCAGTGGTACGCATGCTGCGCATGGCTGCACAGCACCCGCCAATGAGAAGGGCTGCGGGGGGGGGGCTTGACAGCTGAGAGGTGGGAAATGCCGGAAAGAACACTGGATGGGGCGTGGACCGTGGTGTGTGTGTGAGCGCATGTTGTAAATATTTAAATGAGAGAAATTTTACAATGAGGCTGGGTCTTGTGTCTTCGTTGTTCCTGCTCCCCTGAGTCTGCTACAAGGGACAGGAAGTAGGCAGCCAGGCTTCCTCCTCACAGTCAATCACAAAGCTGCAAAGCAGCGTTCGGATTGGTCATTGGTGCCAGGGCGAGGCATTCAGCCAGAGGCTGGAGGTGTGGGCATGTTCTCCATGCAGGCTGTAATGCAGCCTTCAGTGCGACCGGGACAGTGCGCATGACAACTTTGTGCGGCCTGAGAAGGCCGATTAAACAGTCACTGTGCACTTGAGTGGGCATGCCACTCCGCCTCTGCCCTGTTCCATGAGTGGAGCAGCCCTACCCATCCTCCCTCCCGGAAAGGAAGAATGGAACGATAACATGAGGAAGTTATCATCATGTGATGATTGTTCCTCTTCTTGCACTGCTCGGAAGCATTGGGGCGGCGCTCTTCTGCCATAGCCGGCATGGGGGTGTGTTATCTACTGGTGCTAGGCCTGGGGGACTCGACCCCCGTGCCTCCTCCGCTACATGTCTCACCTTCTCCTTGTCTGGACGTTAACAACGAGGTGCAAACCGTTCAACTCCCTCCAAATCTGTGACTCACCCAGCAGGAGCCTCAGCCAGGTGGGATTTCACAAGCGTAGGTACAGCAGTCGCCGCCAAGTCCGCTGGTGAACCTACAGATGCAGTTGATGCAGCAGGGCCCCCTTAGGCGTGAAGTTGGAGCGCTCCTACCACACAGGTTCAGCGCAGTTCAAGGAGCCACATACCTCCACAGCGTCTGGCCAGCCCAACAATATCCGACCTGTAAAGTAGAGAGGCGGCATCCACCATTGGTAATCTCCTCCTTGCACCTCGGTGTAGTGGTGGATCGTAGTATGCGATGCAGACCTCCTACGTTGGGGCGCAGGATCGCCTCTACTATTAACAGCTCCAAGGTGCACAAGGCGGTCTTCTCACACAGGTCAGCAACGTTTCTCCATACAACCTGCCAGACTTCACTACCAGGTACGGGCTATCGTCGCACCTCAATGTCTACCGCCATGGCTCATCAACTCCCCAGCTCCTCCGCAACCCACTCCAGGCTCCAGGTGCAGGTCCAGCGAGGCATCCAGGCTCCAGACGCAGGTCTAGCGAGGCATGCAGGTTCCAGACCCAGCTCCAGCGAGGCATCCTGGCTCTCATCCTGGTCATCCTGGATGTTGGGTGGCTTGCAGGAGTTGTTGATGTGTGCTGCATTTGGCCCTGGTTGCTCCATTCTGCATTTTATTGGTTTTATGCCTATTTTCTGCTGAATGTTGACTGATGGGCTATTTTTTGTATTAGATGCACAAGAAAACTCACGTTGGGCTGACTATCCTGAGTTTTTTTGCCGCTAATGGGCCTATCTGTAGTTTTCGCCCACTAACGCCGGAATTCCTCTCACCATTGTGCTAATGTTAGCAGCAGTTTTCACCGCGATCCCTGATACTATCACCATGTAGCGATGGCTTGTTAATTCACCGCTAACATGGTGATAGTTTTCAGCCATAAAAATACTGCCGCTAACTGGTGTTAGCAATAGTTATCGCCAGTGCTTGTACTTATGCCACACTGTTTTTTTGATTTCCGGTCGCTGTAAAGTGGGTGTCTCCAGCACTGCAAATATATTATTATTAAGTATGATCCTTCACAGCTTCCTAAGCACATACGTTTTTATTTATTCACAGTGCTGAACACAGTCTTTGTCGTTTTCAGATATCTTTCTGATATATGAACATTGGGGAGTAAAGTTAATATCACAATACAATGATGCAAGACGATCAAAGTAGGGAAACTGTGAGTATTTCACATATGAATCAAAAAAGAAATGCTATCTATGTAATTAACAAATATACGTAACAAGGAGTACTCGGAAAGTCCAAAAATAATTTGATCTACATTTTAATAATGTCAGTCCAAATTATTATTCTAACCATGCAACTTCTTCTTTCAGGTCCAGTCAATGCATAAAAATTGTGTGGGAAGCCAAGCAAGTAATGATGCAAATTTGGCTTGATGAAGTGATCATTCAAACACTGAGATTCTTCTCATGGATTTCAAAATAATGCAGAAGCCAAGGCATGATATTTCAAAACAAACGTATTCCTTCCAAAATCGAATAGCAGCCCATCCAACGCATTTCGTCCCTAACAGGGACTTCATCGGGGATTAGAAATATTATTTTTATTCTCTTTTTAGTGACTTTTTTTAATAGAGATATCCTATAAAAATGCAGGCATAAAGTGAATGTATACCCAGAAGGACCTGCAACATTAAGCAGAATGGCGCCAAATCCTATCTACACGAATCCTTATCATCAACTTCCTAAGCACATACGTTTTTATTTATTCACAGTGCTGAATACAGTCTTTGTGGTTTTCATATATCTTTCTGATATATGAACATTGGGGAGTAAAGTTAATATCGCAATACAATGATGCAAGATGATCGAAGTAGGGCAACTGTGAGAATATCACATATGAATAAAAAAAGAAATGCTATTTATTTATTTATTTTTATTTTTAGAGTTTTCTATAGCGCGAACTTGAACCGATAAGGTTATCAGAGCGCTTTACATAGCACCAGTTCCGTTACATGTTGTCATAGCAGTTTACATAGAATCAGTTACGTTGCACATTTCAGGATCTTGAACCGTTTAGGTTATCAGAGCGCTTCACATAAGACAGCATTCGATGTCCAGTGCCCTCCTCCACCGTGTAGCGGGGGACCTCATCCAGCCCTCCGAAAGTCGTCGAGCTGTCGGGACTAGGCTCCTGGAATTTCAGCTGACCTAGGATCACACGCGTTACAAAAGGTGCAAATAGAAAAGAAAAAAATTGCAAATGTACAAGAGATAGAATCACAAGAGGAGGAGATACAAATGGATATACTCTAGGCCTATACTGGTCAGAGGCAATAAGAGAGACAGTAGGAAAGTCAAAAGGACAGTGAGAGGTCACTAGAATGGTGGAAGAAAAACGTTAGTAGAAGAGGCACGTCATATAGAGATAATGGCGGGGAGCGCGAAGGTCCGAGTCCGAAGGTTCAGAAAGAGGGCTGGCATAGCCAGCAGGTCCAGGGGGGACAGGCAGTCCGCAGCAAAGTCGCAGCCACATAGATCAAGAGGAGCTGGGCAGGGGAGTTCAATCCGGAGACCAGAGGAGGGTCAGGGGAGAAAGACCCCCGGCGCCCAGGCAGAGATGGAAGGCAACAAAGTTAGAAGCAAAGGTTCCCCTGGCATGCGTTCGTGTCCCTGGAGCCTGTGTCCGCCGGTCATCGGAAGAGTGTCCCCCAGGGCGCCATCTTGGAGTCAGGCACCGTTTGCGCGAAGCAGCGTGGTCAGTGAGGGGGGGTTGGGAGGGGCACATTTCTGCCCTCGGGCCCAGGCCCGTCTGTTGCGGGCGGAAACAGCGAACAGCCAGCGATCCTACCTCCCGGGATGTTGTCGTCGGGTGGCAGATCGCAGAGGCAGATGCAGGCGAGGGTCACCGCCAAGGGATCCATGAAGAGGGCTCACCCCCGCAGGCAAGAGCCACAGAGAGAGCCTGCGGAGTCGCCTCAGGGAGAGGCAGCAAGCGCTGGGGCCAGATAGTCCAGCAAGCAAGCAAAGGCGCCGATCGTTAGCTGGGAGTCACATCAGGCCACCATTTTAGGGTCAGGCAGGCGGGGGAAGGCAGATTCTAGCCGTGGCCACCCCCGGTGTTTTGCCGCTACAGAGGCCCCCGGAGACTATCTTGAGATAGAGGCAGCCCCTGCGATCCTCAGATTTCGCCCGTCAGCCCGTCAGCGTACCTCTCATAGATAGTTGAGGTCCTCGGCGCTCCGGCCGCCATTTTGCCCGCGGCCGTCCTCCACTCGCGTCTCCTCCAGATCTAGCTACCGCGGCGCCAGGGGCGAACGGAGCAGCCCCGCAGGTGTCCTGCACCTTCCGATTCCTGTGGGTGCCGAAAACAGCCCCCGGGCCACTGGGGAACCGCCAATCCAGGCTCCCGAGCAGCGCCGGAGCCGGGAGCCGAGATGGAACACGACCGCCCGCTATCTATGTAATTAACAAGTATATGTAACAAGGAGTACTCGGAAAGTCCAAAAATAATTTCATCTACATTTTAATCAACTCAATACAATGTCAGTCCAAATTATTATTCTAACCATGTAACTTCTTCTTTCTGGTCCAGTCAATGCATAAAAATTGTGTGGGAAGCCAAGCAAGTAATTATGTAAATTTGGCTTAATGAAGTGATCATTCAAACACTGAGATTCTTCTCATGGATTTCAAAATAATGCAGGAGCCAAGGCATGATATTTCAAAACAAACTTATTCCTTTCAAAATCGAATAGCAGCCCAGCCAACGCATTTCGTCCCTAACAGGGACTTCATCGGGGATTAGAAATATTATTTTTATTCTCTTTTTAGTGACGCTTTTTTTGATAGAGATATCCTATAAAAATGCAGGCATAAAGTGAATGTATCCCCAGAAGGACCTGCAACATTAAGCAGAATGGCGCCAAATCCTATCTGCATAAATCCTTACCATCAACTTCCTGAGCACATTCATTTTTATTTATTAACAGTGCTGAATACAGACTTTGAGGTTTTCATAAATCTTTCTGATATATGTACAACATTGGGGAGTAAAGTTAATATTGCAATACAATGATGCAAGACAATCAAAGTAGGGCAACTGTGAGCATATCACATATGAATCGAGAAAGGATTGCTATCTATGTAATGAACTAAGATTCTGTTTCTCCTCATCAAGCCAGCTTATGATGAGAAGGCACGGTGGACTGTAGGTATGGTTTTCCAATATGCCATCTTTGGCAAGTCTGCTGTCAACTAGTCCGCCAGGCAAAAACCTCTACTGATTGGTCTTTTTTCCTGACTTTGTGAAATACTTGTGGCCAAGAAGGAATCTTCACCTGGGCTAGACAAGGGTGATTCCGTGACAAGCAGGGTGTGGAGATGACAAAGGGTACATGGGCTCAATTATTTGCATAAAATAAATAGCACCAGGGTTCAAGAAAAAGGGCATACAGTTACCCAGTGGAGGCATGGGCCCGATTGGCGATAGGCCATGAATAACACTATGGCTCAATTAGAAGACATGCATCTTCGAGTGAGGATATGGACTCAATAGATGGGATGTGGGCAGACCACAAGCTCAGTAGGAATGCTTTGACTTCCCAAGGAGGAATGGACTCAATATATAGCTGGGAATGAACTACAGACAGACTAAAGAAATTGTCATGTGACTGCCATGTCATTTCCAACAGGAACATGGGCTCAATGAGTTATAGGATTAAAATAAGATTGGAGTGGATGCAACATAGGCATGTGCTTGGAATTCATAGTAAGGTGATAGATTATAATTGAGGGGGGTCAAGGCTCGCAGTCATCTGAAACTGATCATGCAGCTGAAGTGGAAGTCATGGAAGATTTGCCCTGAGGGGCAGGCATCCAATGCATATTTGTTGACTATTCCAACTTTTAGACTGGTGTCTAAGGAAGGAAAATCACTGGCAGTTTTGGGCTCAAAGGCATGGAATCAATTGCTACCTCAGCTCTGCCAGATTGCTTCTGAGTCGGTACTCAGGATGGCCCTTAAAACCTGTATTTACACTGCTCCAGATATACTGTGCAAAACACTGATCTGAAATCCTCAGTCCTACTTGCTATGAGCAGCATACCGTTTTTTCCTTCTCTTCCGGTTTCCATATCAGTGCCAAGATACTCGCTGGAGTGATAGTTGTACTATACAAGTTTGCTCTTACATTACATTACATGTCAGTAATGCATGCAGAGATAGAAGAGTCCACAAAAAATTCGGCACAAGTCAGAGTCCAGGGTGGCATCCTAACGATGGACTCAACATATTGACAAGTGGGCCTTAAACACTTTTTACCATTAGAGAATGTTTCTTCCATATCTTTAAAAAAAAACTGAAACATTCTTTTTCTCTAAAGTTATATTTTCAAAGCTCTGATAAAGTGCTGATGACGATATAGGAGGGTCTGTGGGGTCTACTTTTTCTGTCTTCTTTTTTCCATGTATTATCCTGGTCACTTTTGGATGACCATATGAGGAGTCCTGCCATCGGTGAGGAATATGCTGTCTTGTCCAGCATCCATCACCTTGGAAGTTGATTTTATGTGGCGCTTTAAGGCAAGACCTTGGTGTGGAGTAAATGCAGCCAAGTAGACCTAGTGAGCCCACATGGTCCAGGATTTGAAGGACTAAATGGGAAAGCCTGTGCTAACCCTACCAAATTGGAGTACTGTTACTTTAGAGCCCAACAGAGCCAAACTTCCTCACTCCTTTTTCCACTTGTCTTTCTGAGCACATGTCCCTACCCCCTCCTTGCACCTTTGGGGGTCCACAAAGTAACCCTATAGCATTATACTCCAAGGTTGAAATACATTTTTGCTCATGATAACTACTATTTAGATGGACATCTGAAGTTAAGGAGAGTAGTGTGGTAAAACATGACTATCAGGAGGACAGTCATGGTTAACAGTATAATCATTGTGTCGACTGGTCAGCAAGAGTAATGGGGAAGGTAGACAAAGTTAATGTCAAAGAAAACTTGCAGGGCTGTGTTTCATCTGAGGCTGTACATCATGGTGGTGCAGTGGGAAGAATGTCTTTGTATATATTGTGAAGCCTGCTTGAGGGCACCTTTGCTGCCACATTTGTTTGTTCCTTTCCATCCAGTGAACAGCTCTTCTTTTTTAGGTCTCGGTTAGGCAGTGCATGCGCTGTCTCGTAGAGAGATGGAGTACACAGTATAGTGGGGGAAGCTCCACCCACTTTCCAGCCTGATTTTTGATTGGCTGCATCATATTTTCTGCATTCTGATTGGTGGTTGGCTTGCTAATCCCGCCTCATGAAGGGGCATGTCTTAATTTTTACCCTTCCGAGGCTATTGGCCCCTTTACTTCATAAGCAGTTTTGCTCCCCTGCCTCTTTTTCCACGTTCCCTCCCATACTCCGTGATTTCTTCGACCACCAACACCTTCCTACCCCCTCCTGTTAATGCTTTCTTTTACGTCTCCACTTACGTTAAAAATGCAATAGGACTTGCGTAAATACGTATGCTATTGCATTTTCAGTACTTGTTTGTTACTTGATTCGTGGGAGCAGTCGCACTATTTGTCTTGCATGAGCGCGATGCTTTCCATTGTACGCATGCGCTACAAAACACCACACGCATGTCCGGCTTGGTGTCAGAATCAGGCTTTGCTGTGTCTGCCTTGGCAAGCGCAGATTACTGAAAGGCTCACCTGGAAGGAGAGAGTTACAATCTGTTGGGAGTGGAGCTAGGACTGCAGGGCCGAACAAACGCCCCATTCTTAGGGCTGTTTCAGTTTGATTTTGTAGCCAATATGTTTCAAACTTAGCAATTGAGTTCCAGAGAATGTACTGCGAGTTGCAGCCCCGATACAAAATAATCACTGGTTGCTGTGGGATAGTTAAAGCCCGTGGTAGGAAAGCGAGATGCGCCGCATGCCTGGCATGGGACTGTCAAAAATCGTCGCCACAGTTCGAAACCCATGACTGTCACGTCTTACAGACATTCATTGTTTAAAAGGATCCCTTGAGCTGTTACCTAACGGAACTACTCCCTGTTTAGAGGTGGGCGGACATCTCCATTCCACCCACGGAATGTGTGGAGATTTGCCCCTTCCGCCTTTCGCAATGAAGGCAGAGAAATGGGGCAAATCTCTGCACACTCGGGGGCATAACAGAAGTGGCCGCCCGCCCACTGACCCGCCTTCTGCCCGCCTCCCGGCCGCAATATTAAATGTGAATAATAAGCCTTAAGATAAGATTTAAAATAAAACCTACCTTATCGCTGGGTCATCCTGGGCCATCTAGCCTTCTTCTTGGAACTGCGCATGCGCAGGAGCCTGCGCATGCACCATCCTGGTGAGGAATGCGCATGCGCAGGCTCCTACACATGCGCAGTTCCAAGAAGAAGGCTAGAGGGCCCAGGATGACCCCGCTATAAAGTACGTTTTATTTTAAATCTTATCTTAAGTATTTTTAATGACATTTAATATTGCGGGCAGGAGGCGGGCGGCGGGCAGGGTCACGTAACGGAAATATGCGAAGAGGCACGGAGTTTGGTTCAATCTCCGTGTCTCTACGCGTCAGTCTCTTACACGCCTTCCGCCCAACCCTATCCCCGTTATGCCCTCCCTTCCCGTGCCCCATTCCTGCTCCATGTTACTTTCATCCCAGTGTGCCCGTCTGTACGCACACCTTACATCCAGCTCTCTGTCTCTGCTTGTTATTTAGGTCTCGCCTATGCAGCACGCATGCCCTGCAAAGGCGAAAAGACCTTTTGCGATCGCTTTGGCTTTTCAGCCAAGCGCGTGCACACGCATGCCGTCAATGGCAATGCGTGCACGTCTTGAGATTCACTTGCGGGAGCACGCGCCACCATATGGCAACAATTTTCGCTCCAACAAGTGAATCCCGCAGGCCACACCTCCCCCTCCCCCGGCTGCCACGTGAGCGCTTGTTCTAAGCTGGGCACCGCTGCAGACCCCCCAGGCAGAAGACATCAGCCCCGACCCCCATCAGCTGCGGTCTTCCTGTCCGTGCGCCGCACCTCCCATAGAGAAGCTGGGAGCACCAGACAGCACCGTTACCGGCACTCTCCAGCTCTCCCAAACGCAGGAACTGGAAGCAGTGCCTTGGAGGAAGGCTGCCTGCACCTGTAGCCCACCTGCTCCAAGGACGCCCTCCTTCCTGCAGGATAGCAGCGCCTTTGCCCCTCGTGGCCGGGAGGCCTGTCCGTGACAAAGCCGAAGCCGAGCGGAGCATATCGAGGGAGGCAGACCAGAGCGTAGTGACAGCCCAGTGCCCCATAGCCAGTCAGCATGGCAGTAAGCAAGCCACAAGTTAAATGTGAAATAAAAACGAGAACTAAATTGCTGACTTGGATTACTTTAATGCGTGTTACACTAAATGTTCAGAAAGTGACCAGTGACTTTTCAAAGGACATGATTAGAGTCCGATAAGGACCTGTTTCATTGTTAAGTTAATTTACAACCGGGTCTGAAACCTGAAGGGACCAGTCCCACTTAAAGCCCCGGACACAGGCTCTGACTGCATAGCAAGGTTTTATTTTGCCTGTGAGTAACTAGCACAGTCTGGTTTCATGCTATGATATGTCTCCTAAGTAGGTGTGTTCACTCCTTTTCAGTTGCATGGTCACGCTCCAGGGATGTAGTGGCCACACCAACACTGTAAGGAGTTCCTGTGGTGCAAAAAAAGCTGGACCCATTCCAGCAGCCGTGGCTGTGCTGTGTTGGAATGGAATGACCACTCTGGCACTCCTGTACACACAGCAGTGGAAAGTGTACTGGGAAACTTCTTGTGGTCCTTGGTGCACTTATACCATGCCCACGTAGCACAGTCCATAGGATACCTGAAGGGAGGGTGGTGTCAACACTCCTGTGGCATGAGCACATTTCCTGTCACTGGGGCTTGTAGTGGATTAGGTCTAGCCCCTCAACTTTTCATGACAAATGTTATCTCGCTGTCTCCTAATTTCATGGTAGCCCTTCTCCGCTTCGCTCCCTTGTCCAAGCTCTCTACTTTCATGAAATGCATCCTACACGTAGACTCTATGTTTCTGAATGAGGTGCAATCTATGCAAAGGCCGTAGGATGCACTCATAGTTCGGCCAATTTCTTGAACCTCATCAATGTTGAGCATGTCTTGATGTGTTCTCTGTCTGGTAAACACTGCTATGGCCATTGAATCTGCTGATAGCAGAGATCTGACAAGCAGTCCAAAGACTGCGTTTATTTATTGTTATATACATTGCTTCTTACGATTTCGCATTTCCCTTATGTAGGGTCTCCATGTCCCCAAATGCACCCAGAATTACCACGCTTGGAGGATTTACATGTGTGAGTATCAGTGTTCTCTGAATGTGGCGCAGCCATGAATGAGGGGCTCTTGCTGAATGAGGCAGTCACCGGATTCTGATGTCTGGTCTAATTCCACAGTTTACTTTGTTTTTAATTTTGCCTCGTTTACTTCTCTCTACAATTACTAGTGAAGTTCGTCGCTTGACATGGTTGGTTGTAACATTTTAAGGAGGGAATGGTGTGGCTTGGCATTATTGCACTGTTATTGCACTGTTATCCTTCCCCCTTGTGCCCCCATTTTGCCCAGGGTCCCCTTTTGCATTCTGTGACCCCCACCCGCTCCCCCCTCTGTATCTCCCACTGTTGCGTCCCCTTCAGCCCCACCCCCTGCTTCCAATTCACCGCCCCCCTTCCAGCTGCTCCTCCCTCCCTCAGCCCCACATATGGAGGCTCGCCGCGAGCAGCGGCCGCGCCGCTGGCGTGCCAAGGGCACGCCTAAGGCAAGCCCATCTGCGCCTCGACCACGCCCAGTGGCAGGACCCCTGGACCCCGCGAACACCACGATGCCCACCTCCGCTACAACTCCAACACCCTCCACGCACTCAACGCCGAACAATCACGCACCTGCTGCCTGGCCACCTCGAAGCGCACCCAAGGACCCTTCTCCTGCCGCAACTGCAGCCTCACCAGCATCCGGCCCTCCAACCTGCCCACTGAAGAACCCAACTTCCTCAGATGCATCCTGCTCAACACCCGCTCCGCCCGCAAACACGCCATCAATCTCTGGGACCTACTCGACACCAACGCCCCAGACGTTGCCTTCCTAACGGAGACCTGGCTGCACCCCTCCTCGGCACCCAACATCGCCATAGCCATCACGGAAGGCTATAAGATCACCGGCAAGGACCGCACCAATGGAGTAGGAGTAGGAATCACCATCGTCCACAAGAACACCCTCAAAGTCTCAACCAACACCGATGACACCCTCAGCACCGTCGAACACCTGCACTTCCAGATCCACACCGACCCCTACACCACCCTCAGAGGCACCCTCGTCTACAAACCCCCGGACCCCGACCGCAGTTCAGCGACTCCATCGCCGACTTCATCAGCACACACGCCCTCGCCTCCACGGACTACATCCTCCTCGGGGACCTGAGCTTCCAACTCGAGAGCAACAATGACTCCAACTCTTCCACCCTGATCGACAACCTCGCCAACCTTGGACTCAGACAACTTGTCACAACACCCACCCACTCCGCCGGCCACATGCTTGACCCCATCTTCTCAGAAAGCACCCACTTCTCCTTCAACCACACCACCGAACTCCGCTGGACCGACCACTGCTGCATCCGTTTCACCTTCCGGAAACCCACCACACACCACCACACCCAACAGATGCATTGCCACAACTGGAGCAAGGTCACAGAGGACCAGCTTACCACCACCCTCGCCCAGAGCCCACCCGCAGACCCAACCGACCCCGACGCGGCAGCCCGCAGCCACAGACAGTGGATCGACGACTGTACCAACACCTTCGCCCCGTCCAAGAAACCCCCTAACACCCACACCAGCAAGAGAGCCAGCTGGTTCACCGAAGACCTCCAGGCCTCCAAGCAAACCTGCCAAAAACTCAAAAAGAACTGGACCCATGAACAAACACCGGAAAGCTACACAGCTCACAAGAACGCCGCCCGCAGACACCACCACCTAATCAGATCCGCCAAAAGGCCCTCCTTCAAAGACTGCATAGATAACAACGCACACAACAGCAAAGAGCTCTTCAGCATCATGAAGGAACTCTCCAACCCCAGCTCCAACACCAACAACATCCCACCGTCTCAAGACCTCTGCGACTCGACGGCCACTTCTTCCATCGCAAGATCGCAGACATCCACGACAGCTTCAACGCCATCACCACCCCAGCAACCGCTGACACCCCGGCTCACACGACGATCACCACCCGCACCAACCGCCTGCTGGCCTGGACCAACATCAACGACGACGACACCATCAAGTTCATGAACACCGTCCACTCCGGGTCCCTGGAAGACCCCTGCCCACACCACATCTTCAACAAAGCCAGCAGCACCATACACCACACCTTCGGAAAACCATCAACATCTCTTTCGGGACAGCGACTTTCCCAGAGAGCAGGAAGCATGCAGAGATCAACGCCTTACTCAAGAAACCCAAGGCAGACCCCAAGGACCTCAAGAACTTCCGACCCATTTCCCTGCTCCCATATCTGGTGAAGGTAATCGAAAAGGCTGTCAACACACAACTGACCAGCTTCCTCGAAGAAAACAACATCCTGGACCCGTCCCAGTTTGGGTTCCGCAGCAACCACAGCACTGAAACTGCCCTTGTCGCCGCCACTGACGACATCAGGACCCTGCTTGACAACGGAGAAACCGCAGCCCTCATCCTCCTGGACATGTCTGCCGCCTTCGACACAGTCTGCCACTGCACACTAACAACACGCCTCCACGATGCCGGAATCCAAGAGAAGGCCTTGGACTGGACCACCTCCTTCCTCTCCGGCAGAACTCAGAGCATCTGCCTCCCCCCCATTCCGCTCCAAAGCCACTGAGATCATCTGCGGCGTCCCCCAAGGCTCATCCCTCAGCCCAACGCTGTTCAATGTCTACATAGCACCGCTCGCCCACGTAGCACAACGACACAACCTCAACATCATCTCCTACGCCAACGCCACCCAGCTGATCCTCTCCCTCACCAAAGATCCCCACACTGCCAAAACCAACCTCCACGACGGAATGAAAGCCATCGCCGACTGGATGAGAAACAGCCAACTGAAGCTGAACTCAGACAAGACCGAAGTCCTCATCCTCGGAACCACCCCCTCGGTCTGGGACGACTCCTGGTGGCCAACTGCACTAGGCGCACCCCCTACACCCACCGACCACGCACCCAACCTAGGGGTCATCCTCGACTCCACCCTCTCCATGACAAAGCGCGTCAACGCCGTCTCCTCCTGCTTCAACAACCTCCGCATGCTTCGCAGGATCTTCAAGTGGATCTCCACCGAAACAAGAAGGACAGTCACCCAGGTCCTCGACAGCAGTAGGCTGGACTACGGCAACGCACTATACACAGGAGCCCTGGCCAAACTCCTGAAACGGCTCCAACGCATCCAGAACGCCTCTGCCCGCTTGATCCTAGACATCCCTCGCCACAGCCACATCACACCCCACCTGAGAGACCTGCACTGGCTCCCCATCAACAAGAGGATAACCTTCAAGCTCCTCACCCATGCACATAAGGCACTCCACAACACCGGACTAGCGTACCTCAACAGCTGAATCAGCCTCTACACCCCCACCCGCCAGCTCCAGTCTGCGGACCACGCCCTCGCCACCGTCCCCCGCATCCGAAGAGTGACCGCCGGCGGCAGATCATTCTCCCACCTCACCACAAAGACATGGAACACCCTCCCCATCCACCTGCGGCAGACTGAAGACCTCCTAACCTTCAGGAGACTTCTCATTACCTGGCTCTTCGAACAGTAGCAGCGCCTCCCCCCCCCTCCAGCGCCTTGAGACCCTCATGGGTATGTAGTGTGCTTTATAAATACTATGATTGATTGATTGATTGATATTTTTGGGAAATGGGTGGTTGCCGGCAGAAAAAAATAAATACAGTGTTTTTAGCCCTAAGTATCTTCGACCGTTTCGTGGTAAACCTCACCTAAGTGTTTGAATTTACTACTGCGCTGCGCCCAGCCATCAAGATTCATATAAAACAGTGTGCTCGCGCATCTGGTCCTCTTCTGCAACTCTATCTGACTGTACAGTAAAATAGCAAAAACAATAGGAATCCAATGTACTGGATTCAGAGACCTAGTTTGTATGATGGTCACTGCTCAAATTTTGTCAGTACAGACCAAAAAGAAAGAAACATTTCTTTCAGGAGTCCCCTCACTCACCGGAGTTTCCCCACAGTGACATGCTTCATCATTGGGGCCATCCCATTTCTCTATGAAAAGGGGCGTGCTGCGACTCGCGAACTACGCAGGAGCACTTTTGTTGTGAAAGACTATGTGTGGTGTAAGGTGAGATAGTGGTGGAGTGGGTGTGAGTGAACTTAAAAATACCGTGCTAGTGGGCCTCAACAAATTTTATTTAGCTCCTAGATTGGTATATTAAAATGGGGGTGACACTGCTATTTAACCTTTATTCAGGGCTAAATCAGTGTGTGGTCAACATGTTTCAAGCTCCCCAGGCTTTTCGTCAGGACCATACAGGGACCAGCCCTGTATTTTCCACTCCTATGAGTTCCTTATTAGGGTGTATAAAGTTATCAAAATACATTCAACGCTGTTATCTTTAAAACATGCGTTTTATACATACGATTGTACTGTTTCGTTGTTTCTGAAAAAAGAATGACACATGATTGGTGGCAAGGGACCCCTCCTTAGAAGGAAGGGGATCACACATGTAATTCACGCCTCACTGATTTAGCCCTGCCTAAAGGTTAAATAGCAGTGTTAGCGACTGTTTCCAGTCGCTAACATCTTGGCACGCCCACTTTACATGTCATTAGTGATAAATATCACTGACATGCAAAGTTGGGCCCAAGATGGCCGCTGTCTCCTACTAGTTGTCGCTAACTGGTATTAGCGACAGCTAGGTAATAGGGAGATAATTTTATCTCCGCTTTCTTGGCTTTTAAAGCCAAAAAAGCGGAGATAAACCCCCTTGATAATATGCCCCATGGTCTCTGAATCCAGTACATTGGATTCCTATTGTTTTTGCTAAGTTGACTTGGAGGCTGACCTAGTCTTGTTTATCCTCCTTCTCCCTTTTACTTTTGTACAGTAAAATAGTAATCACAGGCTTAAAAATGCTAGTGTGGATGTTTTTTTGTTCTTGTTTGTTTTACAACTGCAATTTGAGAAAAGGCAAAGGCTGTGTGTTTGTTCATATCCTAAATGTGAGCTACAGTGGTGTTATTTTTGGTAGCCTCAGGGTTTACTCTTGTTTCCTCGTGGAAAATACGTCTTTTTGATGTTGCATTAAATGTAAAAATGAAAAATGTGAATTTACTTTACTGCCTGATATGCATTTTTTGGGAGAAATTCCTTCTATATATAATTAAAATTTAGAAAAATATTTCGCTGTTTACAATACCATTTGCTGAAAACCATTCCCATGTAGGTTCAAGCAGGAGCCCGGAATATGACTTTAAGTAATGCATAGATATTTCTTAAATGTAATTCGTTAAGGGGCTCGAGGTTAACTCAATTCATAATGCTCGTGAGTTATGCATTTTTCCGAGAATTTGCAGCAGTGGGGCGTGACTGAAGATGAACAAAGATGCTGTGAAGCGGACGTTTCTGGGCCTCCCAGGCAGTCACATGTTTTCTTGCTGAAGAGGCCGCAAGGAACTCTACATTTGTTTAGTGAGTGAATATTATTTGTAGTGCTCTCTGCCTGTGAATGCAATTGGATTTGTGCTTGCCACGGCACAGCGAGGAGCCCTTTCCTCAATGGCAGCTAAAATCATCTGTAACCGGACTATTTAAATTTTTTTTTTTAATCTGCAGCAGAGTGGTGAATCAAAAATTTGCTAGCATTCGCGACAAGAATTTTCAATTCTATTAAGGACACGGAGGCGAGGATTATGCTTCTCAAACTTTACTGCATCAACACAGCAGCCAATGAAAATATATTATTTTCTCAAATAAACAATAAATTACTACATTTCCCATGAACACCATGGTTATAGGCACGCCCCCACAGTCCATAAGAACCCCTTGCGTGCACATCACTTCCTCTTTCTTTGAGGCGATAAGTCCATAACGTGAACTAAACAAATCCTCCAACGTGGAAGAAGAACTTCAGATAATCATCCTGACGTCCGTAGTCTTTCAGTCTGACTTTTTCTCAGCTCCTGAAATAAAGGAAATAACACCACCGTAACCACAGTCAAATGGGTGGGCAAGCGTATGATAAACAATACATTAAGCCGGGTGGGATAATCCTCGCCTCCGTGTCCTTAATAGAATTGAAAATTCTTGTCGCGAATGCTAGCAAATTTTTGATTCTATTACAGGACCGGAGGCTTCAGATTATGCTTGGTTTAACGCTGATTAAATACAACAGACGTAATGTCACCCACTGGCTTATAATAAAAGGTTTTAAATGTCGATTCAGACGACCAATCAGCACAACGCATGATATCTTGAATACTGGAGCCCAAACCATATGATTTGGACGCCATAGCTCCTCTCACAGAATGAGCACCAAATATCTGTGTATCTACACCAGCTTCTTTCATCACATCACGAAGCCATCTCGCTATCGTGGCTGCTACCACAGGCTTAAAGGGTTTTTGAATAGCAATTAACAATTGATTACAACCCTGCGGCCGTAAGGCCTTAGTACATTCCTCGTAACATTTTAAACATTGAACCACACATAATTTTTCATTTGCAGGAAAAGCATTGTATGAAATCTCTCTAGATAAAGTTTTTGTGCGACCTGTAATATGAAAAGAAACCCCTTCCGGGGAAAACACTCTACCTGTTACGTCGAGTGCTCTCACATCAGAAGACCGTCTGCAAGAAGATAAACACAGTAGCATAGCCAATTTCGCCGACAATTGCTTCCTAGAAAGAAGAGCATTGACTGGCCACTTGTTGAACAAATCCAGGACCAAAGACACATCCCATAACCCTGTATATTTGGGTTTGGGTGGGTTGGCAACCCTGATGCCCTTCAACAGCTTGCATACCATCGGATGCATACCTACCGGTTTCCCGTCAATCTGCCTATGTCCTGCTGAGATTGCCGAGCGGAAATTATTCACTGACCTGTAGGCTAGACCGCCGTCCGCCTTATCTGTTAAAAAGTTCAAAATGTGGGACAACTCTGTCCCCACGGGATCCAGATGTCGTCCCATGCACCAATCCACCCAGCTCTTCCAGGCCGAGGAATAACGTTTCCTGGTGGAAGGCGCCCATGCCTGTCTGATGAACTCGGCAGTCTTTCCCGAAATTCCTGGCAACTGCCACTGTTCCCTGAAAGCCTCCATGCCATCAGCGACAGCCTGCCCTCTACTAGTAACGGGTGTTGCTCCTGTTGAGGGCCCTGCAATAACCAACTCGAGTCCGGAAGCATTCTCGGACTGTCGCAGCTCCACTGAAGGAGCTTGGGAAACCACGCTTGTGACGTCCACCACGGCGTCACCATGACAACTTCCACTCTTTGCCTGATCACTTGCGTCATCACCCTGGGAATCAATAAGAATGGGGGAAAGGCATATTGGGTCCCCCGAGACCAGTCCTGAAGAAAGGCATCCGTCGCCGCTGCCAATGGGTCCGGTCTCCAGCTGAAGAACCAGGGAATCTGAAAAGTCAGCCAGGAGGCAAACAGGTCCGTCTGAAACGCCCCCCACGTCTCCTGCAGCCATTGGAAGACAGGAGGGAACAGCTTCCAATCGCTGTAATCCCTCAAGTGTCTGGAATTCCAGTCCGCTACCTGATTGGCCTGGCCCGGAATATATTCCGCTATCACCGAAATCTGATTCTGTAGACAGTAGTGCCAAAAATCCTTGGCTATCTGAACAAGCATGGATGACCTCGTGCCGCCCAACTTGTTGATATACCTCACCGCTGACACATTGTCCAAGCGGAGGAGGATGCAACATGATGTCTGCTTCGGGGATAACGTGCGAATCGCAAACGACCCCGCTAGCAGTTCCAAACAGTTTATGTGCATCTCGAGCTCTTGAGCCGACCATCTGCCGCCTGTAGAAACCTCTCCACAGCGCACGCCCCAGCCCCACCGGCTGGCGTCGGACTCGATTACTACCTCTGGCTGGGATCCGAAGATCGCCCTGCCGTTCCAGGCGTCTACGTGACTGAGCCACCACTGTAGTTCTGTTCGCACTTCTTCCGACAGAGGAACCGAATCGGTATAGGAAAGGCCTCTTTGTAGGTGTCGGATCTTGAGTCGTTGGAGTGCCCTGTAGTGCAACGGCCCCGGAAATATGGCCTGAATGGACGATGCCAGTATACCCACAACTCTGGCCAGCGTCCTGAGAGTCACCACTTGTCTGTCTAGCAACTTCCTTATTTCCTGTTTCAAGTCCCGCAACTTGGCCTGAGGCAGACGTAGTTGCGAGGTCTGGGAATCGATCATGAATCCCAAGAAGTCTATAGCTTGCGTCGGGGACATCACTGATTTCTTCAGATTGATCATAAACCCTAAACTTTGGAGCAAGGCTGTAGTCATGGTCAGATGCCGTAGAAGAATGACCTGGTCTTGCGCCATGATCAAGATGTCGTAGGGAAAAATGGAGAGGTGGAGGGGGAAGCGCCTGCGCTGGGCGGGAGTAGAACGCTAGGTGAAATCCCTGAACTGTCTGTAGCACCCACGCATCCTGCGTCAAAGCTCGCCACTGCGCCATGCAATGCTGAGTGCGCCCCCCAATGGAAGAAGGGAAACATTTGTGACACTCACCGGTATTCTGGTGTGATTTGAAGTTGGCTCTATTGTTTCCCGACTGGAAACGTCCCCGGTTGAATCTCCTCTTGGAAGGGTAGAAAGTGCCACCACGGGTGGAGTCCCACTCCCCACGGCCGCGGCCAAAATCTCCACGTTGGGAGCCTTGCTGGTATCCTCGGCCTGACGAGCGGCCCCGCCTCGTCCGGCCCTGTTGAAAACCCCCTGTGTAAGGGCTCGTTTTATTCCACTTTGGGCTTTGTCTAGGGGAGTAAAAGTACCGACGTACTTTGTGACGTCCTTAACAAACCTATCACCAAATAGGAAACCTCCGGCGAGACGTCCCGGTTCCGCCTCCGCCAGTTCCGTCAGATTGCTGTCCATCCGTAGTAGTAGGGATTTGCGCCTCTCCGATGAGATCGCGCAGTTGGCGTTGCCCACCAGGCAAATGGCGCGCTGAGCCCAGCCTGCCAAGATATCCGGATCCACTGTTCCTTGACCCTCCTTGGCCTTCAGGGCCATTTCCAAAATTTTTGCCAAGGGCCCCACGACATCTAACATCTTGTCCTGGCAGCCTCGCCAAGCCCTGTCCAACCCCCTTTTGGGGTCCTTAGAGAACTTCCTCAAGAAGGTAAGCATACTCGCGTCAATCTCGGGAGTGTCCGCAACTCCGTCCGGGATCTCAGGGCGTGGACATTCTGACCGCAAGCGGTTTCTAACTTCTCTACCAAAACCCTTCCGGAGGTTCTCGTGTAAATACTCAGAGACCGCCGGAGGCGGGATCCAATCCGAAGACCTGGGGTGGACTATCTCCGTAGGGTCAAAGTTGAATGTCTTAATCCTACCCTCTGCCGGCTTAGGATCTACTCTGGCTTTCTTAGGGGGAGGAGGTAATTCCTCTGAGGTATCAGTATCGGTCCCTGTATCAGTATTAGTAGTGGCAGTGTCAGTGTCCACAGGGATAGGGCGTTTAGCCTTGGCCTTGCCACCCACATACTGGGAATCATATGACTCTTTCGGCGGCAGAGAGGCCAATGATTGAGCGTGCGGCCATTGGATGGTGTCTGCTGAGCCTGCCGCGGAAGAAGTGGCTGCCTGCTTCTGCTTCTTCTTTCCCCCATAGCCGTGACGTTTAGCAAAACCTTCTAATTGTATGCGAATGGGTCGTAGTGCCACCGCAAGTGCCTGCTGCACCGTCTGAGGGACTTTCGTCTCCATAGCTTTATTTACTGAAGCTTGGACCGAGGCATCCAACGCCTCGACAATATTGTCTTCAAGGACAGCCTCCTGCTGTCCATCCATAATTTCCTCCCCATCATTGTACTCCTCATCAGGATATCTCACCAAACCTTCCATTGTGAAGGCACACACACTGCAGAGCAGTCAGAATATAGCACAGTCAGAATATAGCACTGGGTGTAATGGGGGTAATGGGGGGGTCAGCCCAAGCACACAGACAAATCAATTGGCAACGTTTCCCAAACCCCCTCAGCAAAGCTGTAATCAGAAGGATCAAAGATCCTGGCCCTGAAATACCTGGAGCGTGTGCGCACTCTGGGCCAATTATTTATACAACCAGCCGGTCTATTAGGCTGGCGCTCACACAGGGGGACCCGCCGGAATGCTGAACGCGCGAAAAATGCGTTCTTAGGAAGCCGAGGAGTCGGAGCGAGGCGCGCCGCCCAAACGCTACCAAAATCCTACTAAAATATAGCCCAAATTGGCAGCGTTTGAGGCGCGCGCGTCGACCGAGAGCCACCCGGCCTGAGCATCAGGGCTGACAAGGGAAGCCTCTGCGCGCCTCTAGGCTGCCGGTACAGGGCTCCGTGACCAGCGCGGCGGCCCCCCTGCCGGCCAAGGACCGTGACAGGCAGCGCTCCTGAAGCGCGGGATCAAGCGGGCAGAGCCCGATCGGTGGCGGAAAAAGGTGGTTCACCAACAAACAAAGAGCTAAGTGCTGCAGCGCTCGCTAGAGTAAACACATGAGCATCGAAGTAAATGCAATAAACACAATATAAACACAGTAAACGGAGCGGCTCGCCCCCAAGTAATCAATGCGCCCTTAAAACGGGACAATAAGCAATATTAACCCCATAGGGAAGAACCCAAACACATTTAGCAGAGTGAGGGGACCCAAGGGGAGGTGCACTTAACTCTGGCTTGAGCAGCAAAGAAAGAGGAAGTGATGTGCACGCAAGGGGTTCTTATGGACTGTGGGGGCGTGCCTATAACCATGGTGTTCATGGGAAATGTAGTAATTTATTGTTTATTTGAGAAAATAATATATTTTCATTGGCTGCTGTGTTGATGTAGTAAAGTTTGAGAAGCATAATCTGAAGCCTCCGGTCCTGTAATAGAATTTCTCTTGGCAGCTGAGTGCGTCCGGCGCCGTTTTAAATATATTGGGTTTCGGTGAACTTGGCACAGTCTGTGAGTGAGGAATCAGACACTTTGTGGGAGTGAAGAGGGGTCTGTGAGATCACGGTGGGCCCCCTGCAGCGAACATAGTGATTCCAACAATGACCTGTTATATACACAGAAGACTCGATTCCAGCTCGCAGACAGGGCTTCTGCGTTCCATGGAAGTATCCCCGCCTTCAGGGTGTCACGGAGGTCAAGTGACGCCAAATATTTGCTGTGATCGCTGGGGTGGTAGTTGACCTCTTGGGTGACGGAGTTGGTTCAAGACGACCTGGTGTGGGCGGTTAGGCAGTTCACATGGGGGACAAATGCTTTTAAACATTTTTGTTTATTTTTTATTTAGTGCATTTTTATAAAGCATGGACATTACCCGAAGGTGTCAGAGCGCTGTACAAAAGAGCCAGTTACGTTACAAGAGAACAGTGGAACACATTAAAACATTACAGAGAAAAACAGGAGACTAAAAATGAAGCATAGACAAAAAATCCAACAAAGCACGCAGGAGTGAGGAATGTACAGGAAAAAAATTACAAATTTACAAACAGGAGTGAGCTTCCAAGAGGGGCCTGAGAATTAAAGTATTAGTTCTGAAAGTGTTTTTGAAAGAGGAGAGATTTGAGATCAGCTTTGAAAAATGGTCAGGTGGTGGTGCAAGCAGGGTGGGAAATGGAACGGGCCAGTCGCGGGCAGTTAATGCTGTGCGATGAACTGCAGCCGCGCAGTGACGTAATGTAACTTCAGCCCCCCTCCCCCCGAACAGTTCATGGAGGAGCCCCCTCTCCCGTAAAGTCATGAGCTCACAGGCCTGGGTAACAGTGGCGTAACAAAACTTGAGGCCCCCCCCCTGCAAATTACATGAAGGGGGGCCCCCCTACCATTCTCCGTGCCAGTCTAGAGCTCTCAGGTCAGCGACCAGCCACACTGCATGGGATGTGGGGCGATTGTTACGCCACTGTCTCCAATTCAGCCGTTATAAGTAACACTGGATGGTGGAGGTTGGGCTTAGTCTGCCAGCAGGCTATCAAAGGTGGTGGTCCATTCATTACAGGGTACCTGCCATCAGTACGCCAGGGAAGTTTGCCCAATTTTAGGTGGGTTTCCTGATGCAGACTCCTGTCATGATATACAACATAGGGCCCAGTCATCGTTCAGTTCTGACAAAAGTGTATCCACTGCTCCTTCTCGTTTCCGTTTTAAAACATTAGACAAAGCGACAATACAGTATTTGAAAAACAGATGTAACTACAAAGAGCACATTTTGATAATACATTTTTATTAGTAGACAATAGCAATCTTAAGAGGCATTGCATGGCTTCATACACACTGTGACCCCAATTCCATCACAGTCTCTCTCTCTCTCTCTCTCTCTCTCTCTCTCTCTCTCTCTCTCTCTCTCTCTCTCTCTCTCTCCCAATGAGTCAGTCTATTTCTCTCTGTCATTCAGTCTCTCTCAGTCAGTCAGTCTGTCAGTCAGTCAGTCTGCCAGTCTCTCTCTCTCTCTCTATGTCAGTCTGTCTGTCATTCGGTCTCTCTCTCTCTCTGTCAATTTCTCAGCCGGTCAGTCTCTCCGTCAGTCAGTATTCAGACTCTGAGTCAGTCAGTCTCTACTCTCTTTCCACTCTTTATCTCTCTCTCTCTCTCAACTCTGTCCACTCTATCTCCACTGTATCTCTCTCCACTGTCTCTCCCTCCACTGCCTCTCTTTCTACTCTCTCACTCTCTACTCTCTCTCCAGTCTCTCTCCAGGCTCTCTCCACTCTCTCTCTCCACTCTCTTTCTCCACTCTCTCTCCATTGTCTCTCTCTCCACTCTCTCTCTCTCTCTCCACCCTCTCCACTATCTCTCTCCACTCTCTCTCTCCACTCTTTCCTCTCTCTCCACTCTTTCTCTCTCCACTCTCTCTCTCTCTCCACTCTCTCTCTCCCTCCACTTTCTCCCTCTCTCTCCACTCTCTCTCTCTCCACTCTCTCTCTCTCTCCACTCTCTCTGTCTGTCTCTCCACTTTCTCCCCACTCTCTCTCTCTCTTCGCTGCATCTCTCTACTCTCTCTTCTCTCTCTCTCCACTCTCTCTACTCTCTCTCCACTCTCTCTCCACTCTCTGTCTCCACTCTCTCCACTCTCTCTCCACTTTCTTTCTCTACTCTCTCTACTCTCTCTCCACCCCCTCTCTCCAATCTCTCTCTCCACTTTCTCTCTTCACTCTATCTCTCTATTTCCATTCTCTCTCTCAACTCTGTCCACTCTATCTCCACTGTCTCTCTCTCTCCACTATCTCTCCCTCCACTGTCTCTCTCTCCACTCTCTCACTCTCTCGCTCTCTCCACTCTCTCTACTCTCTCTCAACTCTCTCTCTCCACTCTCTCTCCACTCTCTCTCTATCCACTCTCTCTCTCCACTGGCTCTCTCTCCACTGTCTCTCTCTCCACTGTCTCTCACTCTCTCTACTCACTCTCCACTCTCTCTACTCTCTCTCTCTCTCCACTCTGTCCTCTCTCCACTCACTCTCTCTCTCTACTCTCTCTCCACTCTCTCTCTCCACTCTCTCTCTCCATTCTCTCTCTCGCCACTCTCTCTCTCTCTCCGCTCTCTCTCTCCACTCTCTCTCCACTCTCGCTCTCCACTCTCTCCACTGTCTCTCTCTCTCCACTCTCTCTCTCCACCCTCTCTCTCTACTCTCGCTCTCTACTCTCTCTCTCTCTTTCTCTCTCTCTCTCTCCACTGTCTGTCTCCACTCTCTTTCCACTCTCTCTCTCTCCACTCTCTCTCTTGCTCCACTCTCTCTCTTGCTCCACTCTCTCTCTTGCTCTGCTCTCTCTCTTGCTCCGTACTCTCTCTTGCTCCACTCGCTCTTCACTCACGCTCTTGCTCCACTCTCTCTCACTCCACTCTCTCTCTCTCTCACTCCACTCTCTCTTTCACTCCACTCTATCTCTCTCACTCCACTCTCTGTCTCACTCCACTCTCTCTCTCACTCCATCTTACTTCATAACCATCCCCCTTGCACTCTTCTACCCTCTGCCTTGCACCCTTCTGTCCCCCTCCCTTGCACCCTTCTCCCCCTCCCCCTTGCACCCTTCTCCCCCTCCGCCTTGCACCCTTTTCTACCTTGCACCATTCTCCCCTCTGCCTTGTACCATTCTCCCCTCTGCCTTGCACCCTTCTCTCCTCTGCCTTGCACCCTTCTCCCCTCACTTGCACCCTTCTCCCCCTCCCCCTTGCACCCTTTGCTCCCTTGTACCATTCTCCCCTCTGCCTTGCACCATTCTCCCCTCTGCCTTGCACCCTTCTCTCCTCTGCCTTGCACCCTTCTCCCATCTGCCTTGCACCACTCTCCCCTCTGCCTTGCACCCTTCTCCCCTCTGCCTTGCACCCTTCTCCCCTCTGCCTTGCACCCTTCTCCCCCTCCGCCTTGCACCCTTCTTCCCCTCTGACTTGCACCCTTCTCCCCCTCCGCCTTGCACCCTTCTCCCCTCTACCTTGCACCCTTCTCCCCTCTGCCTTGCACCCTTCTCCTCTCTGCCTTGCACCCTTCTCCCCTCTGCCTTGCACCCTTCTCCTCTCTGCCTTGCACCCTTCTCCCTCTGCCTTGCACCCTTCTCCCCTCTGCCTTGCACCTTTCTCCCCTCTGCCTTGCACCCTTCTCCTCTCTACCTTGCACCATTCTCCCCTATGCCTTTCACCCTTCTCAGCCTCCCTTTGCCCCCTGCGGATGCCCACATGGTGCTTCTAACAAGAGTGCTTACCTGAGTGCACCATTTTGCTTCCTCATTCCTTCTCATATGAGCTTTGCCCTGGAGAATGCTCTCTCTGGGGGCCCCCACTCCCACCCTTGTCAGGGTCCCGAGCAGTGCTCTGTGCTGCCTCCTGCTCTCTCTCTGGGGCCCCCACCCCTGTCCTTGTCAGGGTCCCGAGCAGTGCTCTGTGCTGCCTCCTCTCTCTCTGGAGGCCCCCACTCCCACCCTTGTCAGGGTCCTGAGCAGTGCTCTGTGCTCCGTCCTGCTCTCTCTCTGGGGCCCCCACCCCCGTCCTTGTCAGGGTCCCGAACAGTGCTCTGTGCTGCCTCCCCTCTCTCTGGGTCCCCCAGCCCCACCCCCGTCCTTGTCAGGGTCTTGAGCAGTGCTCTGTGCTGCCTCCTCTCTCTCTGGGGGCCTCAGCCCCCATCCTTGTCAAGGTCCTTAGCAGTGCTCTGTGTTGCCTCCTCTCTCTCTGGGCCCCCCAGCCCCCGTCCTTGTCAGGGTCCCGAGCAGTGCTCTGTGCTGCCTCCCCTCTCTCTGGGGCCCCCAGCCCCCGTCCTTGTCAGGGTCCCGAGCAGTGCTCTGTGCTGCCTCCTCTCTCTCTGGGGCCCCCAGCCCCCGTCCTTGTCAGGGTTCCGAGCAGTGCTCTGTGCTGCCTCCTCTCTCTCTGGGGGCCCCCGTCCTTGTCAGGGTTCCGAGCAGTGCTCTGTGCTGCCTCCTCTCTCTCTGGGGGCCCCCGTCCTTGTCAGGGTTCCGAGCAGTGCTCAGTGCTGCCTCCTGCTCTATCTCTGGGGCCCCCAGCCCCCGTCCTTGTCAGGGTCCTGAGCAGTGCTCTGTGCTGCCTCCTCTCTCTTTGGGGCCCCCAGACCCTGTCCTTGTCAGGGTCCCGAGGAGTGCTCTGTGCTGCCTCCTCTCTCTCTGGGGCCCCCAAGCCCCCATCCTGTCAGGGTCCTGAGCAGTGCTCTGTGTTGCCTCCTGCTCTATCTCTGGGGCCCCCAGCCCCCGTCCTTGTCAGGGTCCTGAGCAGTGCTCTGTGCTGCCTCCTCTCTCTTTGGGGCCCCCAGACCCTGTCCTTGTCAGGGTCCCGAGGAGTGCTCTGTGCTGCCTCCTCTCTCTCTGGGGCCCCCAAGCCCCCATCCTGTCAGGGTCCTGAGCAGTGCTCTGTGCTGCCTCCTGCTCTCTGGGGCCCTCACCCCATCCTCTTTCCAGGCCTGGCATCTCTGACTGAAGAGAAACAATGTATGTTGATACTTTGCTTCTCTTCAGTCAGAGGGAGGGGCGAGGGGCTCAGAGCAGGCTGCAGACAGCCTGGGCTCTGCTTAAGCACAAGCCTCTCTCACAGCTCTCATTGAAGAGCTGAGGGGGGGCCGTGGACCCCTTCATTTAATGAAGAGAGTGGGGCCCCCCCACACCGCGGGGCCTGTGAGGCGTTTGTTACGCCCCTGCTGGGTACTGTACTGAGGGTGCCCCCTGGAGGTGGCTCCCACCCTCCAAATCGCGGGGCCTATGTTAGGCCACTAGAGCCATGGGCCTATCAGAGGACGGGAGAAAGGAAGCGAGGCTGTTGGGCTGCCAGCTGTGGCACATCAGCTAGCAGTCTCGGCCTCTTGCCTCTTGGAGCTTCTGGTGTTCACTGCCTACATTCTGTGTTGCCTTCCCATGGCTGACACCCAAGACAACGGTGTGAATTTTCTCAGTTCATGAGCATTGGAATGAGGAATGCCCTTGGACATCCTTCATGCTTTTTAGGTTGATGCCTTGTTCTGTTACAACTTGTCTCTACTACTTTTATTGGCTGTAAATAATTGTGATTATTGAAGGACAATGAGCTGAATACACAGCTGTATTTTCACTTCACCGCTAGTCCCAGCTCAGACACTGGACGCATAACATAACGTGGATAAGGGAAGTTTGGACTTTATGACTGTTTTTTAACTATAAAGCGTGGCCCTTCGTGATAATGACTCGAGAATGAGTCTTCATACAATATAAATACAGCATCACCACACTACACCCAAGTAAGTTATGGAAGAAAGTAGCTCATTGATTTGTTGCATAGTTTGAGGTATCCATCGTGATTGTGCCAGCTGAATTGAATTAATTTCCTATTGGGTAATTACTTGCGGAACCAAGTTCTTCAGGGACAAGGTCCTCCATTCGGCAGGGTTTTACTTCTGGCGCTGCCTTCCCTCTACCTAACACATACATAGATTGCACTTGATGCCTTTTGTGACAGATGAAAACGTGCTTTTCAATAGCCATGCTGTGCCTGTTCTGCGAGGAAGGAAAGCTTGCTCTGCTGCAGCCTGATATATGTGTCCTGGGATTCTGCCCTACCTGTAACTGCCCTCTAAAGCAGGGAAGCTTGCATGGTTTCCACTTAAGGTGCACTTGTTCTACGATAAAGGTTATTTCACTACTATTGCTTCATCTTATAAAACAAGATTTGACAAAGACAATAGGTATTGTCTTTTGGGCCTATTGGCTTTGTTGTTACTGTGCAGCATTGGCAGAAAAGAAATGCTATGATATGCCCACTCTTGCCAGTCATGTCATTCTGTGGGCATGTATCATATGCCTGCATGCCTATAGAATGATATGCACCATTTCCCCTTTTTCCTATTTATAAATCAAAGATGGCAGACACCACTTGAATCAGTAAATAAAACAAAAGTTTTTTGCGTGCAAGTACAAAATATAACTAAAATAGGGACTGATGGGTTTGAGGGACAGCATAGGAGCTAGAGGGAAGAGCAAGAGGGAGAAGGAGTAAAAAAAAGCATCACATGAGGTAGAGAGCAACATGGGTGCAGAGGAGAAGCACAAAATATGAATAACATGCATCGGGTGAGGGGGGTAGGGGAAGCACATGAGAGAGCATAAGCAGCAACCAGCATGAGGAAGAGCAACACAGGTGGGGAGAAACGCACAAAGGAAAGAGCAACACAGAGCCCTGTGTGGGTGTGTTTGAGGCAAAGCACATGAAAGAGTGTAGCACATGAGGAAGAAAGCAACATGGAGCCTGGGGAGAGGGTAGTTGACAGAGGCCAATTAGATGAGGGTTAAAGCTTAAAAACACATGCACTCTCATGGTGTGCTTAGTAAAAAAAAGTACTTCCCTAAAAGTGAGAAGCGGAGGTATGCAAGTTAACCAATCAAACGAAAAAACAAGCATTGGCATAACCAATAGTTCTCGCCTTTGGGACCTTGTAAGTAAAAAAAAACAGAAGTGTAAGACTGCACTTTTACATTTACTGCATCCTAAGTACGAAGTAAATGTAAAAGTAAAGTCTTATACTTCAGTTTTATTTTGTACTTACAAGGTCCCAAGGGCGAGACCTATTGGCTATGCCAATGCTTGTCTTCTACATGTCGCTCCTCTCTTCCCTGCAGCTGCACCCCACGCCCCTACCATTGTGCCTTGGCCCTTTCCCATTCATCTGACACCCAATGACTCGCCCCTTTCTAGCATGAAACATAGTAGTCACAGTCGGCGAAAAAAGAACCCCCGGCAGCTCCGTTGCAACATGTTTTGGCCCCGAATCGTCACTGCCCTTTATCCCAACATGTGGCAGCATTGCCATAACAATCCTTGGTCTCACAGACATCCATCCCGTTTCACCTCGAGTCTGACTTCCATCATTCCTCACTGTAGGAGAGTAGGGTCTGCTATCCTATGGTCACCCCAATTTTTGCTTTTTGCTTCACTGGTTTTCGACTTAATGTGGCTGTGGGCCTGCTAATCAGACCCACAGCCTGCTGTTCTCTCTCTAAATTCACAGACATGTACTATAGGTACATAACCAAATTGGCACTGGACACCTTGTCAGCCCCAATACAGTGCACCATAGGTGCCAAGGGCATAGGTGCATCCAAGGCCTACCAGGGGCTGCATCATAGCTTTTGCCACCCCTGGCTGGTTCTTAAATTGACACAACTGGCTGATCACTCAGCTGGGGCAAGTTGGTGTAATCACCTCTTGCTTAGATATAGTATACCTATATCTAAACCTATATCTGGACACCTATAAACCTATTAGTCACTCCTATTGCAGGCCTTATCAATCCTGGAGGCAGAGTGCTTGGTATAACGTGAGATGGTGCTCGAGCATGAGCTGAGCCTGTCTGAAGCTGTCGGGAACAACTCCCTTAGCTGTTCCGGGATAATGCAATACCATATACTCTTAAGTGCATTATAATCCATCACGGTTATGTGCTAACTTTGGTTTGGCTTTATCAAAACATGTCATGTAAGGTGTCATACGATTTGGAATACTATCCCCTCGACAGTCCCGTTGACGGGGATAGCATCCCTCCCTTCTAGAGGGAGAAGACATGTTACTTTACTAAAACGCGGTTAATCCTAACCAGAGCCTCAGCATCACAAAATGGATGCTGCTGCCACCGACACAAGTCTGACCTCCTGCTGCTGACTGAAACTTGGCAGAGGAGGCCTGGACAAAGGGTTTCCTGTCGCAGGGAGGTGCTACACCACCCCTGACAGGAGATAGTGCATTGGGGCGGGGAGGGCTGAAAGAAACTAGACAGTGCCTGGGGCGCACAAGGCATTCCCTTGCATAATCCGGTCAAACCGTTTCTGGGGCACACCAGCCCCAGTCCCAGCACAACTGTGGACAAAGGGAAAGGGGTGTAACGACCCCCTTCCTGGGTCCCACCCATAGGAGGGACCTAGCAGGTAATCCAGCCCCCTAGATTGGTATAAGAATGGGAGCAGTGCCAACGCACTCAGATTATCCTGACTGAAACTTATGAAACAAAACTCTGGACCCTTCGACATCCTACTCGACGTAGAAGACTGAAGAATCTCCCTTGTGGTCAAGGAGTGACCACCCTCTGCAAACAGGCACCATCCAGCACCTCGGAGTTTGCTTTGTTGCAGTTCCGGCCGGAACTCGAGCAACAGAGTTCGACAAGACCCAGTGTGCCTGCCTTCTAACAGCCCGATCCACAGTCCCTGCAGAGCTGAGACCCGTGGAGGCGACCTGAAGCGTGGGGCCCGCCAACTTGGAAAGACCACCAGGCGCTGACTGTGCAGCATCCGAGGCCCCCTCGAAGCTGTGCATTGGGGTTTGAGAAGCCCTAGCCCTGAGCCTTTCTTGCATCGAAGCTCACCCCTCTACACTCACCGAGTGCTGCGTGGGGCCCTTCTGCATCTTTCGGCTCAATGCGTTGGTCCGGTCACTTGCCCGTTGGCTTGTGGCCCCTGTACTGACGAACTTTGAAATCGGACTTGTGAGTCTGGTTGCTCCAGACTTGCCCTCGCTCCCCTGAAAAGGAGCACCCACTCTGACCCTCCTGGTGTTAAGCGATCTTCGAATCCTGTTTGGGTTGCGCTTGCCAAGAGTTGTTTGCTCCAAACCGGAAGCCGACACCGTCAACAGCGAGAGCCTTTGTGGGACAGCTCGTGATCCACTCCTGGATGCCCTCGGTGCCCCAGAGTCCACGTGGCAGCGGAGACAAGCTTCCTGTCATCGACCTGAAAGCGCCCGACATTGCCTGGTTCCTTCCTGGTTCCACCCTGGTCACTGCTGAGTGACCCAGACTCTGTCCCCTCTGCTTTCAGATCATCTTTATCTTCGATCCACCCTTGGATCACACCGGACACTTCTCTTCACGACGCCTGCAGCATCTTCATCCTCAGGCACCATTAACCTGCGTGACGAAACCCGACACTACTTCGCACCTGTGCACCCGCTTTCTGTGGGTGAGGTAACTCAGCAACGCCGGTGCTCCTGTACTGGTACACACCTCTAGTATATGTGTCTAAAGTTTCATCCTTTTAGGTTAAGCGGAAGTCTCCTTTAACAGTAACTTTATAACTTTTACGCACCATTGACATTGCATTGGTGCATGTGTGTGCTTTAAGCGCTGCACCCGAATCCCGCGGGCTTTTCCCGACTTCAGCATTGCTAGTCCCGCCTGCTCCCAGCGATTCCCTAGGCCATAGGCCTAACCACTGTTCGATTGGTATCTCTTATAACCCTTTTTTGATATATGGTTTGCGTGGCCCTTGGGCCTCATCCATAATTGTGCAACTTCTATATGTTTAACTGTGCTTTTGTTTAAACGCTTGTGCTTCTAGACTCATAAAGAGTATAGAGGATTATTCTAGTAATAAATACATATATGTTTATAATATATAACTTGTGTGGTGTCCTTTCATTTGATATTACAGGATTGTGATTGGTAAAACAGCTTGCTTAACACGACCTCTTGAGTTAAGCCTTTAAGACTGCTTAGTCCATGCTACTCTTAGGATAGCTTGTCTATAAGGTTGACTTACAACCATCACCATAAGGGATTGTTTGGACTGATACAAGGTGCCCCCAGAATTGGAGACATCATATATCAGGCCAACTTCTCACACTCACCACTATATTTCTGTCCTCTGACCAGGGCATGCAGAAGACGCAGACTTGCACAGTTCAGCACATATAGTTCTTGGACCGACACACTCTCCGTACACCCCATTCCTGACTTTAAGCATCATTTGCTAATCCATTCCTAAAACCTTCCCATAGGTCTGCCAATGCACCTTAACTCTGACATGATGTACGTAATGATACTCTATCAGGGTCGGATTGGTAACGTGGGCACTCGGGCAATGCCCGAGCGGCCAGTGTCCAGTTCCAGCTGTGGGCTGCTTTTTTTAGCAGTCTGGGGGCCAATTTGGGTGGTTTCTGCATTATTCGGCAGATGGGCATCCATGACCTCCCTTTTATCAACGGGCAGAGGTGTCACTCCCTTTCTCTCGCTGGGCCGGCCCATTAATATACGCATAGTGGCCGGGGCAGGGCGCCTGAGCAGAAGTAGCCTCACTTGTTTTCAGGTGTGTTTTTTTTTATTTTCCACTCCCGGGCTTGTTTCCCTTTGGGTGAGGGCCTAAAGGAGGCACAGCTCCTCTTTGGCAGACGTATTGTTAATATTATACTTTAAAGCTAGACCTCGCGTTTACATTTTAACGAGGCATTGCTTTCCTGTCTGGGTGCTGCTTTTGCATTTTAGACCGAGGACTGCTTAATTATGGTAACTTCACCCAAGCCCACCTCAAAGGTTAAATGTATTTATTTTCTGGGACAGAGAATGAGTTTACATTGCAACTAGGCATTGCTTTCCTGTTCCGGACAGTGGCTGGATGCCGTTCTGTTCCTTCGTTGTTGCCTCTCAGGCTCTGCAGCCCAGCCATGGAAGGAGGGGGCAGGGTGGGCGGGTATGAGCCGGCCTGCATCTCCTTTGCTCTCTGAAATCTTGTTGGGGGTAAAAGCAGCTTGTTTTGCTAAGCCTTCCCTAACTTTCCAGAAGTGTCAAAGGCAGACAGGCTCGCTGAGTCATTCATGGTTACTTAGTGAGTCTGATACATTATTGTAACATTTCTTCTGTGAGCCTGTTTATTCTTAAATGTATTGTGACAAGAGGCTCAGATAAGATTCTTTCTGTATCTTTTGCTAAGCCAAAGCACGGCCATTGGGGGAGGGGGAGGCCTAGAGCTGGAGCTGCACTTCAAGATGCTCACACCCTGCACAGCTCAAGAAGCGCGCAAAATACTGCCATGGCACAGAGAGGGATATTGCAAGTCTATTATGCCTCTCTTTAATGGCAATGAATCGTGATTCACCTAATATAAGCAGCACATGAGCAATGTATGCCCTCGTGTACATAAATAAGGAAGGCTTAAATGTATTTTGGTACAACAATGTGGGAGAGATTTAATGAAACATAGGGGAATATGTACACATTAACATTTTTTGTGCAGCGCATGATATAGAATCATGATCATGATATAGAATTAATATAGTCCTCTGAATCTGAATTACATATCTATGTACTTTTTTGACTGCATTGCACAGATATTTTACGCAGTAGTCTATTATTATTGAGCATTTTTATTTTGGTGCCTGTGTATATTCTCTATCTCAGTACGACCCCTATAGTTGGCAGCCCACTAGAGATTCCTTTGATATTTACTAAATACCACGCAGTTGGGGTACACCTGCTACATGCTACCAAATGTGTGTGTGGACATATGACCAAATAGAACAAGCATTGGCATAGCCAATAGGTCTCACATTTGGGACCTCATAAATGTTTAGTTATCCAGGACAATATCCTTGTTAATCTTTTGTTTTACACACAGCAGTGCACTGATGGCGTCCCTGCTGGTTTCCTTCAAATCTGCACTAAGGCAAACAAGGGGCCCTCCACTACATGACAGAGTAGGAGCTCCGATTACAGACGCCATGCCTTGCGCTGCCACTGACCCCACGTGTGTCTCGGTAGTGTAGTCCAATTTGCAGTCTCCGGAGCCTGTGGTGACCCATCAGATAGGTCAGCCAGTTCTGCCACTGTTCCACATTTCTACACTTTAACAGATTTCATGCACACATTCTTACCGGCAGTTGCCGCCGCTTCCCAGCTGCCTTGATCCAGCAGAGAGTGAAGGCACAGGTCAGAAACAGCATTCAGTCATCATCGTTGTCTAAATTTTTTTATGTCATGACTCATTCCCCTATCAGGAGAACAAATGTAGCAAATGCCACCTAATAAAATTGTTTGTGTATCCAAGGCCTGTAAACTTCAGGGGACCTTTAGTGGAGGAAACTGCCTTCTTCTACAGCAAAATGGCGGCCATTGAGCCCTAATGGAGCTGAAAAAAGCAGGTCAGACAGCAACAGCAGTTGTAAGTGTGAGAAAGGCTTATGGAGGGGCAACGTTGATGGCCTCCCTAAAACCATCATTGGATCATAGCCCAAGACGCACGTTATTGTTTTTGGGGAAAGGTTGCGATCTCAGGCCGGATTTACAAAATACACACAATTTGATATGCATATTTATTTGCATAATTATTACAACATTCCTTTCCCCAAAATACACAGTAGACAAGTCACCAAGTTGTCTACAACCCAGTCCCCCCCTGTGTATCCAAACATTGTTTGTGAATTCACGGATTGCCTTTCCACCCAGTCCCCCAAGCAAAGAAAAGTGTCTCTTATGCAACCCCCAGGCCCAATTCTCTTAAGCTAGAGGCCTATCCACCATTATCCTCAAGCCTCCCAGCTGAGGTATGCATTGTATAAAAATGTGTTCTCAGATTCTTATGAAGATTCTTTCCTGTCGCTGTCCTCTTCACTAACAACTGGTAGCTTTTTCAACCATGTCTTGTTGTTTTGGTGTTTGAATGCTTCTATAAAATTTCTGCTTCCTTAATAAACATGCTGAGATTCTCACGTCTTCTCACACGGACTGTCACACACCACCAGCCGTCAGTGCATGCTTCCACCAGGCACACACACCACCAGACGACAGTGCACACTTCTACCAGGCACACACATCACCAGCCATCAGTGCACAATTTCTACAGGCACACACAACACCTGTCATCATTGTACACATCAATTGTTAACGCATCCACAATGAACTATTATAGCAATCGCTGTATGGTGCACTATACATTTAAACATATTAATCTAAAGCGCAGCATGCCACCATTGCTACAAATGAAAATTTCTCTTTATGTAGCCATTAAAAACCTGTCTACATCTGCTGATATGTTTCTGCAAAGGGGACACTGGATTTTGTTTCTGTTCTGCAATTAGCCCCTGTTTTCTAGCAAGTGCCACACATGACCTTGCAGCAGGCGCATCTATTATCGAGATGGTAATCTGGGAGCCAGCATGGCTTTGCTTTGTCCATGAAGGCAGAAGCGAACCATTTCCACAGCACTCGACAGCTCTCATTGGTATTAAACTAAGAAAACAATTAAGCAATGCCTAAGTGAAAGTAGCTCTTTTATACAGCACTTAACACTGGGAGCAATCGTGTCACCTCGCAATGTTGATCTCATGAGATAATGGGAGAAGACACAAACACTCTAGTCTAAAGAGACTTGTGCAGGAGCACGCAGTTTTACAAGTGGGAAAGTCAGCGTTAAATATTCGTGCTTCCAGTGTCACAGTCAGGAGCAGAGTTAGCCTCTCTGCTGTTTCTGCTTTTCTGTTGCAGAGAAGTGGCTTCTTGACTACGGCTGCCACATGACTGTGTGTCAGTGGAAAACAAGCATTGAAAATGCAATAGGTCTCGCCTTTGATTAAGTTAAAGCCATTTGCTTTGCTAACGGTATTGTATAGCAAAGCAAATGGCTTAAACTTAATGAAAGGAGAGACCCATTGCATTTTTAATGCTTGTTTAAATCACACTGTATTAGCCTGATGGTAATGATGTCTGATGCTGCTGATCCCACCGAGCACAGAAGAGCCACCGGGTCCAAGGGACCTAGCTATTACTAGCAACTTGTGCATGAGGCCAAGCCTACCATGTCCACCGGCCAAGCGGAGACATAGCAGGACATCTAGATTGCAAAAGGAGCAAGGTGACAAAGTTGCTGGCATCACGTTTCTTCAGTGGATGTCAGAAGCCGAAAGTCTGACATGGATGGGCCTAGCTCAAGTCAGCACCATTACCATGGCTAATTCTATAAGTAGTAGTGAAAGCACTTTATAAGTAGTACGAAATTTAAATTGCTGAAGAACTTGTTCATAATATTTTTTTTAAGTGCGAACTGCTGAGTGAAAAATTCTTCACAAAATATGTGACGCTTTCTATAGAAATAGTGTGAAGAACACTAAATAAATGCTTTCTTTAAGGAACATGGTGTAAAATCCCATTACAACACATTTGCAATAGAAGCATGTGAAAAACTCTGTAAAAATGTGTGTAAAATTATTCCGAAAATTTGTGGACGCTTAGCAATTCCCTCAGAAGCACATAAAGAGGACTGAGACTATGTTCAGAAACATTTCCAAAGATCAACAGGCAAGACCGGGAACTTTCAGGTAGTTATGGAAAGGGGTTCTTGGAAATACCTGTAGGAAGTCCTGGGGCTGCAAACTCCAGAAATGGCACCCGCATATAGATGGGTTCTCGTTTGGTTTTCTCTATGTCCCCTTCTTTAAGAATTAAATCCACTATTTCACTGACCCAGGTGGTTCCTGCAAAGAAACCAAGAAACAAAAAAATGGAAAGACGGACCAAAATTTACTACACAAGAAATATCAACAAGCATTTGCAATGCAATAGGTCTCACATTTACTAGAGTTTGAGGAATTGGCATTGTAAATGACAATGCCTTTTATTTACTTGAAGCAAATCCATTTTTGTGGGAAATGAAGCAAATGGGAAAAGAGGAGAGGATGTGAGGTGTAAAACTCAGCCCTGGTACAGGGGAGGAGATGCTAGAGAGGGGGGTTGGATTTGGAAGTGCAGGATGAAGGGCGAGGAGGGATAGTGGGGAGGAAGCAAACAAGGGTGAGCACATCACAGAGGGAAGTGGGGAGGAAGCACACAGGGTGAGCACATGACGGAGGGAAGTTGGGAGGAAGTACACATGGGTGAGCACATGACAGAGGAAAGTGGGAGGAAGCACACAGGGTGAGCACATCACGGAGGGAAGTGGGTAGGAAGAACACAAGGGTGAGCACATCAGGGAGGGAAGTGGGGAGAAAGCACACTTGGGTGAGCACATCACGGAGGGAAGTGGGGAGGAAGCACACAAGGGTGAGCACTTTACAAAGTGAAGTGGGTAGGATGTACACATGGGTGAGCACATCATGGAGGGAAGTGGGAAGGAAGCACACATGGGCGAGGACATCACTGAGGGAAGTGGGAGGAGTACACATGGGTGAGCATATCACGGAGGGAAGTGGGGAGGAAGCACACAAGGGTGAGCACTGTACGGAGTGAAGTGGGGAGAATGCACACATGGGTGAGCACATCACAGAGGGAAGTGGGGAGGAAGCACACATGGGTGAGCACATCACGGAGGGAAGTGGGGAGGAAGCAAACAAGGGTGAGCACATCACAGAGGGAAATAGGGAGGAAGCAAACAAGGGTGAGCACATCACGGAGGGAAGTGGTGAGGAAGCAAACAAGGGAAGGCACATCACAGAGGGAAGTGGGGAGGAAGCAAACAAGGGAAGGCACATCACGGAGGGAAGTGGGGAGGAAGCAAACAAGGTTGAGCCCATCATGGAGGTAAGTGGGGAGGAAGCATACAAGGGCGAGCACATCTTAATCTCCTTCTCCCGTGCCAACCAAAAATGAACGTGCCTAATGTAACTGGTACTCATGCAAAGCACCCCAATACTTTTGTTGACTTCAATATTTAACCAGCGCACCTCCAAGCTGACATTTTGACAGCAGGGAAGCAAACTCTGCGTCTCAACAGGTCACATGCACAGGGATTGGCTGCGTCCTACGTAAGTGGAGGGTGAGCTGGTTTCCTCTATATGTGGGGGAGGAGGGCTATGTCATGGAGGAAAGTAGGAAGAAGCACACAGGGTGAGCACATGACGGGGGGAAGTGGGGAGGAAGCACACAAGGGAGAGCACATCTTAATCTCCTTCTCCCGTGCTTACCAAAAACGAGCAACGTAGCAAGCAGCTGCCTTGAGTATTTTACGTTTGGCATTACCCGTGGTACCAGGCGGATACGGCTGCTTGTGGTCCGTCAAGTAACGCAGGATAGTGAGGTAGCTACCTTCGCTGGACATTGCTCGTAATTTATTACGATTTAAGGCAAGGGCTGAGCAGCTAGAGGAATGTTATACTTTTTTCAGGCTAGAGGCAGGATATGTACACGAGGGTCCATGTAGTTAAGCGGGAGAGAATATGGCCATACTCCAGAAGACATGACGTCAACCCAGGCTTCGACAATCTGATGTACAGCTGGTTCCGTGTCTGAGATCGCAGGTTTATTCTCGCTGTATCGTACTAATTAAGGCTGTTGAATCAATGGTGACATAAATGAGCAAACCTTATAGTTTATTTAGTAGCTGAAGATTGATACATATATTTGTGTTACTGTTGTGTTACTGTTCTGAATCTGTGGGTTTTGGCGATGAGAGGGCTTTCTGATAAATGTATAATACTTCATCAAGATCAGTGTCATGTCTGCTTTAAAGATTCCACTTCCACTGTGATCAACATAATAGCATAACAGGAGCTCTGCCACACACACAAACAAATACAATAAAAAATAATTTAAAAAATACAATGGAGAACGCATACAAGGAAAATGCAATTGCTTAAAGCCACGGAATATGAATTATACGTTAGACTAAATTCGGCAGTACCTAAATGCTTGCACTCACAGCATTTCTGTTGAAGGGCAGAAGCAGCGACGGTCATGACCTCTCTTTAAAGAAAAAGCTGCTTTTGTGTTGCAGGGTGGTGGGAAGACAGTTTTGTGGATTTTCAGAAATGTTGGGTAGTGTCGCAAGACTGTGATGGTGTCCAGCACCCGCTTGTCCTGTACTGACACCCACACACTGCCTTGTCATAGCACCGCATCCCTGATCAGCAGTGGCCTCTGCTACCGCGGTAGTGGGCCCTGCATAAAGCTCTTCTAATGCCCCTCAATGTTCCCTGTGGCAGTGGATGCTGTCCCAGTACCGGCACTCACATGCAGCTCCCCCGCTGCGCCTACTGTGCTGGCCAGCACAGGACTCAATCCTGTACTGTGTGAGCCCGGGGCTCTGACACACTAGAATCCGGGCCCTGAACTCCCTGATGTATCAGTACTGGGGCTCACATACAGCTCTGCCAGTGCACCTCAGTCCTGACATATGGCCCCCTGGATTGTCAAAGGGGTAGGACCCGCACGCTGCTGTTCTTTGTGCCTCTTTCTGCCTGCACCACCCATTGCTATTGAGGAAATGTTGGCCAAACTGCTTTGTTAGTGCATCTCAGTTCAGCCCAAGCGCCGCTGCTGCTCCTGTACTGGGACCCACACACAGCTCTGCTGAGGCACCCAATCCTGCCCTGCAATGCCTTTGCTATTTCAGTACTCAGATCCACACATTGCTTTGCCAATGCTCCTTAATTAATCATGACCTGTAGCAGCCCTTCTTTAAGTGACAAGATCTGAAAACAGCTCTGTTAATGCACCCTACTCTAATCTGCACCGCTCTGAATTACTTAAGTGATCGGACCCACACAGCTAAGCCCCATCAGTTGTGCGTGTAATGTTTCATATTATCGAGGAGCTAGGACCCAAGCACAACTGTCAAGGCACCTCAGTCACACCGCCCTGTGTAAATGGTATTATTGGTGCATTTGATACAGGCACAGGCTCACTCTTGCCTACGAGCAAATGGTGGGAAGGGGCAGCCTTCGGTACGCTGTATAATATCACTCCCACCTCAGAACTGCAGATTTAGCTGCTTGCCACTCACTTATAAAAATAAGTCTTGTAATGCCATTACGTCGCCATTGTTACATGAAAAAAAATATTATGATCTCCATATGTATGGGCTCATCCTCTCTTTGGTAGTTGGTATTCCTTTAGTACCAGGCCTAGATTTTAATGTTGCACAACTTAAAAGATATTGGCTGGTGAGAAATGATTTTCAACATCTGTTTAAATAACACAGATATCTTCTCATGGTGCATCTCTGTTTGTGCCCTCGTTCAGCCGTTGTATTGCCAATTTTGCATATGCCACATACTTTCAAGCACATTCCATAGTGACTTGTGCCTCGTCATTTTGTAATGTCCTGATTAGTATCAGCTGGTATGATAAATTGCTCCAGACTGAGCAACGATTCTGGCAACTTTGTTCCATCAATTGCCACATAAGTTATGCCAAACTGCTTTTTAAGAACAGGTGCTTCTTTTGCCCCCACGTATTCAATTAACTAACACTGTACAACAACGTACAACCAAGTGAGATTTCTTCATAGAAGAAGAATGGCATGTCAGCGTCCCTGTGTCACCAGCTCCTGAGGGTTACTTCATGAGTGAAGACATCGTTGCTGCCATCGGTGAAGGGCTTAGAGATGGATGACTTAATGCTTAACCCGAAGTTGGGAGGATACGGAGACGAGCAAGTGGTGATGACCGAATGTCGTTGCTTTTTAGGGCAAGTGCCTCTTGTTGTTTTTTCTAAACTGCGTAGCATATATCATTGTGTGCTGCACTGAAGAGTTTTGCTCAAGCATTCTCTCGAGGCGGACACTGTTGTGTTGCACTGCTCGTGAGGTGAAAGGGTGTAAGGCAGCAGGCTTGAAAACGATTGCGATGCTTTATCGGCACCAGCTGGGCAGCACAGTCAGTGAGCGAGGCAGCGCAGATTACCTGAGTCTGATGCGCAGTGCCGGGGTCATCTTAAGAGCCCCTTTCCCGCAGTTTCCCCATGCAGCATCAGGGTGTGTCTAATTACGAGCCTCCATATTCCATTAGTCAACACTGAAGAAGGGCTCTTCAATAATAACAAGGACAAATGCGTCTCACTCTCGGCCGGTGGGGGGAGTGCGGCCGAGAACAGGGACACGCAACGATTCACTTGCGGGAGCGTGCACCATCATAATTGTTAACAGATGGCGTCACATGCTCCTGCAAGGGAATAGCCAAACGTGCACGCTTTGCAATTGAAAGCAATGCAAAGCGTGCACGTTTTTTGGCCAAAAAGCAGATCGTTTACAAGAGGTTCCCATCCTATGCAGTTCATGCACGCTGCGTAGGCGAGACTTAAAAAGGAACACACTGTGATAAGTAAACATGTCAAATTACTCGAAGAAACTAGAAATCCCTACGATGAAAACATCCCGGCAGACATGGTGCTGTCACTATAGTGTGGAAATAAAGACAGCTGCAACTAAAATAATTTAGCGGTTTAACAGTAGGTAAAATTGGGCATGCAAAATGCTCGATTAGTATCAATAAACTCCAAGTGAATAAGAATTTCACGTAAGAGGAATCCCTGAAGTATTACCTGTTGATTGCGACACCTCTCAAATTACGTAGCTGCTTCAATACTAAATAGAGTACCCCCTGGAGACGGGAAATCACATTCAGTCATATATAATGTCATATCTAATGCTAATTGGCAAAATTAAGTGAATAGGCCCTGATTTCAAGTTAGAATTAAATACGTGCAGAGATCCGGGTGGTCGGAATTACTATTTCTGACTGGTATCATCGTCACACATGTTCAAGACGGTATGCAGACAAAATATTGATATTTAAATATCGATATACAATAATATCGAAGTTTAAATACCGAAGGGACATAATATAGAAGGTAAGTAATATCGAGAGATTTTAATATCGATATTAGTAATATCAATGTTTTAAATATCGATGTTAGTAATATCGATGTTAATAATTTCGATGTTACTAATATCGATTTTTAAATTTATTTTATGTATATTATTATGTATTCCTTATGTTTTTAATTTATTTTTATGTAATTTAATTACATTTTGTATTTTAGTACTTTAGCAGGTTGTGGGTTTACAGGGGAATAGGGTGGGAAGTAATTTAATTATACTAAATTAATTATTCATTATTAGGAATTATAAATTAATTTTAATTAATTGGTTAATAATTGGTAATTCATTTTTTTAAATTTATTAATTGATAATCATGTTCTGTAGCGGGTTGTGGGTTTATGGGGGAATAGGGTGGGAAGTAATTTAATTATACTAAATTAATTATTAATTAGTAGGAATTATAAATTAATTTTAATTAATTGGTAATTAATTTTAATTAATTGGTAATTCATTTTTATTAATTGACTAATTGATAATTATGTTCTGTAGCGGGTTGTGGGTTTATAGGGGAATAGGGTGGGAAGTAATTTAAATTTAATTAAGTAATAATGTTTTTTAATTAATTGTTTGGTAATTATATAATTGTTAATTAATTATTGATTGGTAATTAAATATTATTAAATGGTATTTTTTATTAATTTTTTAGTTAATTATTTATTGCTAATCATGTTTTTAATAATTATGTATTGGTATTTGTAAATGGTTTATATTTATTTAATAGTTAAGTTTACCCCTACACTATCCAACACTTTCCCTACTGTTGCACTCTCTGGAGTTGGAATAGTAATTTTTACCCCCACGCTATCCAACATTTTCCCTACTGTTGCACTCTCTGGAGTTGGAATAGTAATTGTTACCCCTACGCTATCCAACATTTTCCCTATTGTTGCACTCTCTGGAGTTGGAATAGTAATTTTTACCCCTACGCTATCCAACACTTTCTCTACTGTTGCACTCTCTGGAGTTGGAATAGTAATTTTTACCCCTACGCTATCCAACACTTTCCCTACTGTTGCACTCTCTGGAGTTGGAATAGTAATTGTTACCCCTACGCTATCCAACACTTTCCCTACTGTTGCACTCTCTGGAGTGGGAATAGTAATTTTTACATCTACGCTATCCAACACTTTCCCTACTGTTGCACTCTCTGGAGTGGGAATAGTAATTGTTACCCCTACGCTATCCAACACTTTCCCTACTGTTGCACTCTCGGAGTTGGAATAGTAATTTTTACACCTACGCTATCCAACACTTTCCCTACTGTTGCACTCTCTGGAGTGGGAATAGTAATTTTTTCCTTACACTATCCAACATTTGTTTTACATTTGTATTAATTGTTATTTATAATATTATTTTATGTATATAAATGTATTTGTAATTTATTATATTTTCATTTATTTATAAGTTATTAATATAATTTGTTAGAGTTAATAATAATGAAGTATATATTATTATTATTTGTTTTTATTACATTATTTATTAGTTTTAAATATTATAATATATTTTAACTGTGTTTATTACATTTATAAGTATTAGTTTGTTAATATTATTTTTTTTATTTAAAAAAACGATATTAAAAAAAACAATATTTTTGACATCTATATATTTTTTTCGATATTTTTGTACTTATCTTGTTACAGATAGGATGTCGATATTATTGTAATCGATAGTTCTGTTGCAATATTTTTGTAGGTAGATATTTTTGTATTCGATATTTTGTCATAGATTCGTTTGAGACTATTATGAGCTAGACACACAGGGGGAGATTTACAAAAAAGTCACGCAACGCAGCCCCCGAGAGACTGCACTGCATTGCGAGACAAGGAGAGAGAAGGTGAGAGCCATATCTTCAGAGATATGACTCTATCCTCCCCTTTGCTTGCACCAGTGCTCATTTCAGCTGCCATTTGCCATGCACACACCTTAGCTCCATAGAGATAGGGTGTGTGCATAAGTCTAGCCTAGGTTTTCTACAGGAAAGGTACCCTTCTTGTACAAAATTCTATGGCTAGATGGAAAGCTTTTCCCACTTTGTATGCGTGCTGCAAGTCGAAAAAGCATGGAGAAATGAAAGCATTTCTCCTCTTAGCGCCTCCTTTGAAGGGACGTTAACTTTTGGCACAAAACCATGCCTACAAATGTTTGAAAATATGGTTTTGCGTCAAAGGGCATGTGTGGTTGCATGGGGACGCCAATGCCCACTCATGGTTAACGCCCCCTGGGCTCTAAGTAATAAAAAGCAGTGCTTTGAGCTGCTTTTTATTACTTTGAGGATGCTCTCCAGTGCAAAACAAGTTTTGTACTAAAAAGTAAAAAGCAAAAAAAAACATTTTGCTCTGGTTAGCGTCACGTTTGTGGTGCTAACCCACTGCAACATGTTTGTAAATCTGCCCAGCAGAATGTTTAATAGCTGTGCAGGCCTACGTTTGCCAGGCACAAAACTTCAGGGAATTCCAATGGTGTGGGGTTTAACAATCCTATTTAAGGGGAGTGGGGCCTACTGCGTGTGGTGGGGGAGAGGAAAGAAGGCTTGGTAAAGCAGTGGAGGTGAGGTGGTGGGGGTAAAGATTAGTACCGACAGAGAGGAACATTCATGGGGAGATTCACTGAGATATTGCGCTCTGTTTGCGTCACAAAAGTCAAGCAAATTGGCGCAAAATCTCTTTTTTTCCAATTTACTTTCCAGTGCTAAAAGCACAAGGTGCTGCTTTAAATGACCTAGTGCCATGGGGGGTACCAAGGGTGGAGCATGGGCATTCCCATGCAACCATCCATAGTTTCTCGTGCTAAACCCAATTTACTAAATAAAGTAGATTGGGCTTAGCATGAGAAAACTGTGCCTTTTTAAAGTTGGCGCAAGGAAGGAGAAATGCTTTAATTTCTCCTTCCTTTTCTGACTTTGCATGCCTGCTGCTCTGTGCAGCACACATACAAAGTGGGGAAAGCTTTCCATCTTGTCTAGGCATGGTATTTTGTACAGGAAGGGTACCCTTCCGTACAAAACCTACACTAGACTCACGGAGACACCTTTGCTCCCATGGCTCAAAGGTGTTTCAGTAGCACACAGCAAAAGATTTCAGCGCCGGCGGTAGTGAGTGGGGAGGAGAGAGCCTCATTTTAATAAACAGGGCGCTCTCCTCCTGTCTTCTTTTCACGTAGCGCAGCGTAGCATTTGCGGCTCCTCCAGTGCACCACGTGAGAAAATGAGCGGAGCCACCCCAGCCTAGAGGCGTGGCGCCCTTAGTGGCATCCGGGGGCAGAGCCAGCAGGGATGTTTTCAAAGCGGTAACCAATCAGGGCAGGGAAGAGCTAGCACACGTCGTCAGGGAGGCAGGGCTGACCGTCCCTCCCCCGAGGGTACAAAGCCCCGGGGGAAGCTGAACTAACCCTCTTTGTCCTCTTCCACCAGCTCCGGCGTCAGCAGACCAGCAAAAGAATTACCCACCCACCCATCCCTGCAACAAGGAAGAGAACGGCGGGGTCCCAGGCAAGAAAAGGGTGTGGACTTGCCCTTTTGGTATGGACTGGCTGCCCATGGAAAAGGGCAAGCAGTCGTTGTGGGACTCTGGGCTGGCGGGAGAGGTGGGACTGACCTGCTGGTGGTCCTGACCACTCCTGCCCTACCCGTATGACGGGGTGTCGGTTTATAAACATTGGAGGGGGTATACCCCGGTATGTTGGTCACAAGTAGTGGCAGATTATTTACCTGCGGCTCTGTTGACCGGAGGGCGGTCAACTTAAGGAGAGCAGGCTATCTTGGTTGTGGCCTGCTGGCACAGCCCGAAGGACAATCAAAAAGGCCCCTTGGAGAGCGGGGTCTAAATATAATGACAATCTATAACTTTGAGATTATCTAATAATGTGTGTTGATAAGCAAGTAATTTTAAAGATTTACCTTAAACCTTAATCAAGATGAATAAAAGATTAATGACACTGCTTGAAGTTTAATAAATAAAAGACTACGCGGTGAATGACAACAACCTGTTTCATGTCTTTTATGGGAAGGGGGCGACTTGCACCCGGTAGGCACACTATAGTAAATCTGTCCCTCAATGTTCCTCTCTTGCTGTCGATACAGTGAGGGTCGAAGCTTAGCTGTTGTTGCACTCAAAGTATCCTTTAATATTATCGTACGGAATAAGGGCTGGTAAAATTGTGTCTAGTGAAAACCCGGTTTTGGGAACACTAGGCCAGTCGTGATGAGGCCGATAAAGTTGTATAAGATACTTGGGGCTTAACCACTTTGCTCCTGGAGCAGCAATCGCCATGTATTTACAAGCGGTACAAACATAAACATTTATTTCAGCCACGTATATTTTGAGTTACGAAAGTGTATACCTAGAGCTATACATTCATTTGCTTTTTTTTTAATAGGCTATGACTAACAAACCATGACAAGTATTCTCGGATGCACGACCTGAGTTTGTAACATTTGAAGGAAGCATTAAGCCTTATATTAAGGACTTACTTGCACAATGGAACTGGTGCAGACAATTACATAGATGTGCAATATATGATCCTTGTGTGTGTGTGTGTAAATATATATACATTAAGGTATACAATACATGAAGGTAGTCAACAATATTGATTAATTATAAGAAAGATATTACAACATCGCTAAAAACAGCAAAACATACACATTTGAGATACCAGAAAAGTGAGGGAATGGTAAATGTCCTTTCTGCTCAAAAGAAGAGGAAACAGACACTTGGAGCCCAAAATTCACATGCACCTAAAAATAGTTAAGTATTTGTAATTAATTAATTGGCTACCAACACCAAAACCTTACAAAATGTGTTTGTTAACTGTAAGTCTTCTACCCCACCAAAACAACACAATCATTTGTTTGCAAGTTCAAGTTTTTTACCTAGCCAAAATTTCCTAACTTGAGTCAAGTTTCAATACTTTATTCGACAGCATTGTTATAAAAGCATTTTCCCCTATCCTAAACAAATATAAATACTATGCTAAATTTAAGATCGACCTAAAATACACATTAAATACAATCAGATGCGAGAAATGCTGGCAAATACTTACAGTTTTAAAAAATACATACATTTAAAAAGAAAAATCAGAGTCACAATACCTAGTTCATAAGAAATGGGGCTGATCCTAGAGTGAGTATTATTCGTCGTAATTAGTCAATTGCAGTTAAAGTGTGCCTTCGAATTATCCAGGCCCATCCCAAGTATTTGGCCAAAGCGATTGCAAGATTGGGAGCACAATTTGATCTTAATATTCTCAGTGCTTCTAGGTACTTTCTTACACTCAGGTTCCTGCAAACCGGTTTTAGCCATCTACTTCTTGGGGCAGCATATAGTGGGCAAACGAACAGAAAATGTGGGATATCTTCAACATGTTCCTGGCAGTAACAACATGTATTTACATTGCCTGGTGACCATTTAAAAGTAAAAGCATTTAAAGGCAGGGAACCAACTCTAAACTGGAAATACAGCTTTCTGTCCATGGGTTTTGTGATCAAATCCCAGTACTGTTCATATTTTGGGGTTATTTTGGTCTCCAGGTACTGGGATACCATCATAGATGGATGATTGGAAATAAGAACAGAATGACATACCTTGTCCCAATACATTTTTTTCAGCATCGCCTTAGGTGGAAATGCATTTGGGTCAGTGGCAGTCCATAAGTGGTCTAGATGCAGCTTTTGAAGCAAGTTCCTGATTTCATTGAGAAAACCTATTTTATGGAACCGGTCAGAATTAATAACGTCCATAAGCGCTGTTGCATAGTGACTCAGTTCTGGCGTGGTCTTTATGCGCCTCCAGTATAGAAGTGGGCGCAATCGAGCCATATCCTTGATCTTTTTCCTCCCGAGATTGTAAAGGAGCGGAATCGATGGAGTACTCTGTGGGACACCAACCAACCGGCGAAGAAATTTGTTCTCTGCTATAGTCAAAGCGCTCAGATTGGTGAAGCCCCATAGTTCTGATCCATAAAGACAGGCGCCCAGCACTTTCATACTATAAATCTCCATTATAGGCTGAATGGGTTTTGTTAATGAGGATTTATATTTCTGTGCAATGGCCCCAGCCAGCTGGTGGAACTTTAAGACCACAAGATCCATGTGAGATTTCCAATTCATGTTACCCTGCAGAGAAATGCCAAGGTAGGTAAAAGCGTTCACTTCTTCCAAAGAACACCCATTAAAATATATTTTTCCCTTGAATTCCTTGGCGGGATTCAAATTCATAAACTTGGTCTTTGTAGTATTTAGCTCCAAACCCCGAGTCCGACAGAATTCTCCAAATGCATCAATTGTCTTTTGTAAGCCACTAGGGGTTCGTGAGACCAGCAAAGTGTCATCAGCAAACATTAATACTGGAACCCGCTCCCCATCTAGCAATGGAGCATCTGTTGGAGATTTCTTTAAAAAGTCTACTACGCCATTAATGTAGAGAGAGAATAGGGCGGGGGCCAGGACACATCCCTGCCTTACCCCACGCTCCACGGGGAAGGAATCTGTGACGTCTCCCTGTGCTCCCCACCTAATTCTTGCGTAGTTATTTTCGTGCATGCGCACGAGCAGGGTCAATAGCTCGGGGCTGATGCCAAGATCACTCAAAACAATCCATAGTTTTTGTCTGGGTACTAAATCAAATGCTGCCTTCAGGTCTACGAAGACAGCATATAATGGGCCATTTGACAAGGACACGTTTTTCCAGTAAAGAGTTAAGAAATGGAATACCTGGTCAACGGAGCTGGTTAAGGGTCGGAAGCCAGCTTGGTACGGGGAAACTATCCAGGCTTGTATTTTGCTCTGTATCTTTCTACCCATCAGTTTTTGCGCAGAATCGATAAGGCTGATGGGCCTATAATTACTTGGTAAAGCCTTATCCCCTTTTTTGTAAACAGGAATAATCTCCGCACCCTTCCATGAAGATGGTATCATGGCTCCTTGTGCGATAGAATTCGCGAGCCATACGAAGTATTGGCACCAGTTTGCCCGGTCAGATAAAAATACATCTGCCGGTATTCCATCAATACCTGGAGCCCTGCCTCTGGTCACCCCGTCCAATGCTACATCTACATCTTTCAAAGAGAATATTTCATGGCTATAAAAGACCATTTTGGGAAACGGAAGGGGTATCGAGGTCAAATTATCAGCATATTGTGGTTTAAAAAAATCCACCCATGCTTCCTTTGCAACGTGATTTTTCGGACCCTCTGCCATTCCCCCCCTACCCCATTTTAAAATGGCCCAAAACTCTTTCTGTTGTTTAGCTGCACAGGCTTTTTTAAGATCTAACCATTAATTCTCATCCCACAACCTTTTTGCCCTAGCTTGAGCTTTCCTATAATCATCCCTGGCCTTCAGCACACCTTCTTTGGTCCTCAGCGCTAGGCTAAGGTTCTGCCATGCCTTTCTACAAGAAAGGTCATACCATCCTCGATGTCTCTGGGGGCCAGCACCTTTCCCCTTATGTGCCTTTTTTAGGAAATACCCCTGTAACTTAACAAAAAACTTAGGATGTGACTCTTCAATTAATTTGTTAAAATTTAGTTCATTACAGTGAACCTGCAGTCTGCTGACCTCTTTTCCGACAGTCTCCAGTAAATCCTGCATATCCCCCGGCTTATCCATCAGTGTTGCCCATTTAATATGTCAGAGGTTGTTGGTTGGGATAACATCTAGCGGCATGACACCCCCTTCCTGGTTAGGTGAGCTTTTACTTTGGTCCAGTTTAAGGAGCAAGCACAATGGGTTGTGGTCGCTCTCCAATCTAGACGTCACTTTCATGTCTATTATCTTGTTCCAAACTCTGACATCTACAAGGATGTAGTCTATCCGACTACTTGACCTTGTATTGTCAAAGGTGTGCATACCCTGTAGATCTGAGGGGGTGCGGCCGTTTACTGCCCTCAGCCCCCTAGCCAAGCACATGCTCTTGACTTGTATAGCCACCTCAGTCCATTTCTTTATCACAGGTAAATCCAATTGAGGGACTCCCCATTTAATATCTTCCTGTAGGGACATTTCATTATTCTCATTGCCTAGTGGTTCAAATGAAGTATTCATATCTCCCCCCACCAGAATGGTGATATGCGGTGGGAGATTATCTAGGTCGTTATCTAATACTACTACCACCTCGGCAGCTTTACCCCCTTGAGTTCCCCTGGCATAGATGTTATAGAGGGCCATGTCTTGACCATCGGCCCATGATATCACGATTGGGAGTAGATCATAGTTATTAACTGGCCTCACTTTAATGGAACATTGTAATGATTGGCGTACCCATATAATTAAACCCCCTGAGGGCCGCCCTTTTGGGTTCTTTTTTGCAGGGACAAAAAAATTTAAAAAGCCCTGCCGATAGACGGGGGTCACTGCCCAAGTCTCCTGGAACATGATTACATCATGGCTATCTATGAATTCACACCATTCAGGGGACTCTAGTTTATGATGAATTCCCGCCAGATTCCATGAAAGAAATTTAAGACCTGTCTTTATCTGCCTATCCCTCCCATGTAGTGGTATTGCATGCGGGGTATTAATCAAATTGGATGGGGGGCTAGTTTCCCCTCTGCATTCAATGCTGCGGTGAATCGATATCAGGTGCCCCACAGTGCTAGAATGATCCCCACTAAAGCTAAATGTCCCCTCGTTGCTAGATTTTGTTATAATAGACTTCATAGCAACACCTATTCCCCTTTCTTGGGTCCCTGCAGTATGATCCTTAACTATACTCATCCGTCCTTTCAGTCAATCGCACTCATTGAGACCAGAAAGGGCAGAGAATCTGTTCTCTGTCGGTGCACCCCAGTTATTTCTTATAACGAGCGGTTTACCTTTTTTTGCTACAGGGTTCCATTTTGTTTTAAGCACTGTGGGGTATAATAGGTTCCCTTTTTTTGCATAAAAGAAGTCTAATGTTAATGGAACTATTTCTGTGGATCTACGCTGAGGGGGATATATATTTGCAAGAATGTTTGGGAGCACTTCTGGTTCAGAAAGGTGTAGCACCACGCAGTCCCCTTTGAATTTTTTAATGCCACCCCGATCCATTCTACTCTTCTAGCTTTTACTACTTCTTGTGCCAGCTGGTCCATACCTCCCGGGGTGAAGGCCATATTCCTTGATAACCAGTGGAGTGATTTATTTATCAGGGAAGGAGTGTTCTCTACTTGCCCAGGTTCTAAGAGGGGAACATTTGCCAGGACGAGTATCAGGGGAGATGCTTCCACAATTAGTTCTACATGCCCCTTCTCTACATTTAAGTCTGCCTGTTTATCCCTTTGACCTGGTCCTTCAAGAACACCGATGTTAATGTCTGAGCCCCTAGCAACCCCCCCTCCTGTATCAATAGTCAACATAGGGATGAGGGGAGTATTTTCCAACAATTCTATCCTTGGAGCTGTCTGTGTGATTTAAGATTCAACTCTAAGTGTTTTCTGCTTGGCTATATTTGCAGTTTCTTCGAGAGATTTTTGCAGAAGACCCTCCAGTCTATTCACCTCTTCCGTGAGATGGTCTATTTTACTTAGGAGAGGTTTAGTGATAGTTTTAATTTTACTATCTAGGGCGTTTAACAATTTCTTGAATTGGTCTTCGTCCATTAGTAGCTTCCCTCCAGGGATTCCCCTTGTTTCTTCTCCAATGTTTTCTAATGGGGATGCATCGGGGCGTTTTTTACTTGAGCGAAGCCCGCCCCGTTTTGAAAGACTCTTTCCCCCCTCCTTGACAGCTCTAGGAGCTGGTACCGGGGCTGGGGGCTCCTCGTCTAGCAGTATTATTTCTTCCTCAGGTATACTCTCGGAAGCTGAGTCTACAATGGCTACCAATAGCTGGGTTAAGGGATTAGTTTCAGGTGTCTGGAATACCTCGTTACTGATATCGAAAGCAGGAGTAGGTAGAGGCGTGTCATCAAATGGCAGTTCAGGAGAAAGACTCAACCCCAATGAGGATCTCCTGTCACTATTTATCTTGGCAACCTTCTGGACCATGTAGTTAGAAATAGTATTGACTGCGGGGATCGATTTTGCCTTTGACATGATGATGGGCAACGTGGAGGATAGGTCCAGGATAATACTATGGTGCCAGAGCTCGAGAGGCTTTACAGCAAATGCAGATACGATGTAGGTAAAAATGACTTACAGGAATTGTTTTGAGCAGGGGTCAGGGCCCTGTCCCTGTCTCTTCCTGCCGATGAGGGCCGTAGAGGGCCCGCCCTTTGCCCGGGCTTAGCCCCGGGCACTCCCGCGCGCTCCCGCGACGCGGGGGTGACGCTGGTCTTATGCGCCGCCTGGCGCGATGTGCTGGGCGTCTCCCGCCGCACAGCCTGGCGGGAGATGTAGTTCTGAGCCCCCCTCCGCTCGGTGGCCGCTACTCGATCTTAATTGCGGCGGCGGGAGGGGGACGCGAACAGGCAGGCACCAGGATTCACGGCGGTTTGCAGGGGGCGAGGTAGGCTTGCTCGCGGGTCTCTCGCAGGTTGGAGGGTCCTTGGGTCAGTTTCCTCGGCATCCTAACTTATTTTTCCTTACAACTGGAAAGGCAAGTACAATATTTTTGGGCTAGAGGTTAATTTATACAGCCACAAACCATGGGGGTAGTGCTGCCCATTAATTACCATGTCCCAAGACTTCATGTCTGACAAGGTGATCTGAAGAAATTAAATCTTGGAAAGTTTCTTTTATATTTTGTTAATCACGGGTGAGTATAAATAATTTGGTTTGGAAATATCGTGATGCAGAAATATCGACAGCAAGAATATCTTGGTCAAGAATATCGACTTGGAGGTAAGAAATATTGCTTTTTGAACATATTAAAGTCAATAATATCGTTTGCAAAAATATAGCTCTTTAAAATATCAATGTTATAATTAGTGTTATGTATTTTAGTATGTATTTTAAGAGCATGTGTATTTTTTTATAAGGATTGCTTTAGCTTTTTAATATATGTGTTACATTTTTAGTGGTTATTAATTTTATTTTAATTAACTTTTGCATTTTTTGGTTCTGTAGCAGATTGTGGGTTTATAGGGGAATAGGGTGGGAAGAAATTTAATTATATTAAATGTATTATTATTTTGTATTTTTAATATTTATGTAATTTACATTTTAGTATTATTTGAGGGAATAAAATATTAATTAATTAATTATTAATTGGTTATTAATTAATAATAATTAATTATTTGGTAATTGTGTTAATTGTGTCATTTATTTAGGAAAGGGTTGTGGGTTTATAGGGGAATAGAATGGGAAGTAACTTAATTATAATAAATGTATTAATATTTTGTATTTCTTAATATTTATTTAATTTACATTTTATAGTGTTAATTGTGGCAATTAATTTATTAATAATTATTTATAAATTGTTTGTTAATTATTATTAAATAATTAATTGGTAATTTTGTTAAATGTGTTATTTATTTAGGAGCGGATTGTCGGTTTATAGAGGAATAGAGTGGGAATTAATTTAATTATAATAAATGTATTCATATTTTTTATTTATTAACATTTATTTAATTTATATTTTATAGTGTTAATTGTGGGAATTATTTAATTATTAATTATTTATTATTTGCTTGTTAATGATTAATAATGAATAAATTGTTAATTATTATAGTAATTGTGTTATTTTTTTTGGAGCCGGTGGTAGTGTTTATAGGGGAATAGGGTGGGAAGTAATTTATTTATAATTATTTAATATTCATTTGTTAATGAAAACTAATTAACTCATAACTGAAATGGCAAATGTGTAATTAGTTTATGATGTGAGTTGTGGGGTTTATTGCTGTAAAGGGTGGTACGTAAATTCTTTTTAATTAATTAATAAGTTGTTTTCAATTGATATTAACTTATTAATGTGATATTTGTTATAGAACTTGTGTAATGATTTTTAGGTGTGGGTTGTGGTGTTTATTGGGGTAGAGGGAGGAAAGTTATTTATGTTTAATTCATTCATAATTAGTTACTCATTAATATTAATTCATCAATTCATAAATATTTATGATATTTGTTTATTCGTATTTTCTGTGTGGGTCTTAGTTCTATAGGGGTATCATTAGGGGAGTAAAACATTTTTTATCTGTTTTAATTAGTTTTTTAATTAATATTTTTTCTTTAATTGACAATAGATTATGTTAATTATGGAGGTACTTGTTTTGTAGTTTAGATGTGTGTAGTGAATTGTGTTGTGTTATAGGGTAGGAAATTAAAAAAATTACATTCATGTAATAATTAATGTTTTTGATTATAAGTAATGTCTATAAAAATAGTTGTTTGTAAATTATTTAAAAAAAAGGTTTTAAATCTTTCTAGGTGTTTGTTAGATCTTTTTAACAATATAATATGTTTATATCGCTTATAGATTTTTTATATTTTCATATTTTTTTTGTTTAATCTTTTGTGTTGTAATTAATATTTTGTTTGTTTTTAAATTTTTAACTGACTCCAATGGGAATTTTTTGCCACTCTGCTATCCAACACTTTACCTACTGTTGTACTCACTAGAGTGGGAATAGTAATTTGGACTTTTCGGCTATCCAACACTTTCCCTATTGATGCACTCACTGGAGTGGGAATAGTCATTTTTACTCCTCCGCTATCCAAGTCTTTCTCTAATGTTGAAATCACTGGAGTGGGAATAGTAAGTTTTACCTCTCTGACTTCCAACATGTTCCCTACGGTTGCACTCACTGGAGTGGGAATATTAATTTTTACTCCTCTGCTATCCAACATTTTCCCTACTGTTTCACTTACTGGATTGGGAATATTACGTTTTACCCCTCCGCTATCCAACACTTTCCCTACTGTTGCACTCACTGGAATGGGAATAGCTATTTTTATCTCTCCTCTATCAAACATTTTTCCTACTGTCGCACTCACTTGAGGGGGAATAGTATTTTTTACCTATCCACTATCCATCACTTTCCCTACTGATGCACTCGCTCGAGTGGGAATAGTAATTTTTAGCCCTCCGCAATCCAACATTTTCCCTACTGTTGCACTCACTGGAGTAGGAATATTAAGTTTACCCCTCTGCTATCCAACACTTTCCCTAATGTTGCACTCACTGGAGTGGGAATAGTATTTTTACCCCTTCGCTATCCAATACTTTCCCTACTGTGGCTCTCACTAGAGTGGGTATAGTCAATTTTACCCCTCCGCTATCCAACATTTTCTCTACTGTTGCACTCACTGGAGTGGGAATATTAAGTTTTATCCTTCCACTATCCAACACTTTCCCTACTGCTGCACTCACTGGAGTGGGAGTGGTTATTTTTACCTTGTTGCTATCTAACATTTTCCCTACTGTTGCACTCACTGGAGTGGGAATAGTTATTTTTACCCTGCCACTATCCAATACTTTCTCTACTGTTGCACTCACTGGAACAGTATTTTTTACCCCTCTGCTATCCCCTCCATAGATGCATGCGGCACCAAGAAAGACTGATGAGGTGGCGGCTGACCACCCTTGACAAAAGTGTTACCACAGGGTGTCACCCTCTACTCTTGTGCCTATTCTAGCACTCATCATAATAAACTCAATGTCATTTGATGAGTAAGTGTACTGGACTGCTACAGACTTACAGGTGGAGTAATACCTAGTACAGTGTATATACTGAGAGGATTTATAACAACTGTGAAAGTAGCATAGGGATCCCGTTTGTCCTGATGAATACCGGTAGAGAGACGGAATCCGGCAGAAACATGTTGACCTCTATGCAGAATGGAGAGGTGGAGAGTGCATAACTCACTCATGCCACCACCATCCGATGGTATCCTCATATCCTTTTTTCACTCCTGACAAGGGAATCATGGAATAAAATTGTTATGACGATATCTCTTTGTCAGTTTTTAACACTATTTGTCTGCATCTGTTTAGGATCCTTTTCTTTTCCTGTTTATAATTGTTTGTATTGTCTACCCCTCCCTATTGCTCCACCTCTAGCGTTGGCCTGTGTAGAGGATTTCAGTAGCAGCCCTATGATGAAGCATGCCGCAACTTGTTGTGCGTGAGGGCAGTTTTTACAAAGTAATTGTGCTCCATACATAAATTCATATATTCTTAAAACCTGCGATTTGTACTCACCTCACTTCCTTTTTTGTGTGTATGGTGTTTCCAATAACAACTCACCTCATCCCTGGTCTTTAAATTGAGCACTCGGGGCCAGTGCAACAGTTTTATTTATTTTCGCACACCCACACTGAAATTGCCTCCAGCAATCCGAGAACCTCTGCTTGGGGTGGCATTTATTTTCCAGTGCTGTTATGCGAGGCGAAGCACTGACATATGTTAGGCTGAGCTGACCTGCGATGCATGGCACTTAGCAGCTCTGATAGAGAACAGCTGAAAGGTATTTAACTTGAGTTGGAGCAAATAACAGTTCATCATATAGTTCAAACTTGACCCTCGATCTGGAGAGAGCTGTCAAAGTTCATCCTCGAGGTAGGTATGCCATCTAGAATTCTTGCGCTAATAACGTGTCCCACGGTACACTGCACTTTGTTGCATTGTGCTTGCTTGCTGCATCATGACTGTGTGATATCTCCTCGAGATATAATGTCCCTTGTTTACCTAGAGCACTTCAATCGGCTGTGCTCTAGAAGGGTGTGTTAATATGACTCTTTGTACAAACATATCAAGCCATAAAGAAAGATTCACAATCCAAAGGTTATCCTCTGAAGGTGTGGATAGTGAACAAATGTCCATGCAAATGTCTGGATAGGTTGAAAAAAGTAAATTCACGTTTTGTGTGTATTTTTGGTCTTTTTCAGATATCTCTCTCCAGCCGGTTATGGTGAAAAGAAAAAACAAGCTGCCTGACCCTCGACTGCAGGGAAAACTGCGAGCAAGGCTCCGGCTTTTGGAAAATGGCATCAAAGAAGTGAAGGCTGTCTTTGGTGTAAGTCAAAGGTGATGCTTTTCAGTATACTTCACTTGCACTGTAGCAATCAAAGGTTGCTTTATTAGATAAGGTGAGCATAATCCAGGGCCAGCATTATCTACTTGGCACACTGCCCCTGTGTGCACATTGCACAGACCAATATAACTTGCGTGAAAAAAATGCTATGTCCAGGTTCCGTGCGAACTTCCTTTGCGAACTTTCAGGAGTGCAGCTGATTTGTACGTTGTGTCTATGGGCGAGGAACTGACCAAAGTAATCAAGAGCATACATTGTTTTTCAGCCTTGAACACGCTGTGCAGACGAGGAGCACAGTGTTTAGCTAAATGTGTGAAAGGCAGACAGTTCTCATGCAAAAATGCACCAGCAGTCAATCTAGGTGAAGTAGTGTGGCTCACTGGTTAGAGGCGGAAGACCCGAGAGCAGAGGACGGCCCGGGACCAGGGTTCGATTCCCAGCGCGGCAGGTTTCTGGACCAGGGTCAGCGGACTCGATAATTCTCTCGCCTCGGTGCCCACTCTGATCAGCGATCACACTCGGCAACTCTGGGCATTAGCTTGCCTCATCTTCACTAACGGCCCCGCTGGGGATGCCTGGTCTCACCCTGGAGATACCCATTAAGGGACCATCTCTCAGGGAAGCCAGGAAGAGTTTCGCAGCGGTTGAAGCGCCTTGGGACCCTACGGGTAAGTAGTGCGCTATATAAATGCCAATACATTTACATTTACATCTACAAGAATAAAGCCATATAGTAACACGGCCAAAAGCAGCAAAGTGGCTGCCAAGCATATACTAACTAATGCTAACTAAGCAATGTCTACAAGTAATCCCATGACAACACTACACTCTCCCCTGGTCAAGCCATCAGACAGAGGTTTATGGAGAACACAGAGTTCAAGAAGTCTGAGCAAGAAGATAGAGCATCGATCATTAAGGGCCATATGTATCAATGTTAGGTTTTGCGATTCTCAAAAAGCAAATTTTTGAGAATCGCAAAACGCTATGTATGTAGGATTTGCAATACATTTTGCGAATCCTACATATTCCTTAATTGCGAATCATAAATTGCGATTCGCAATTAAGGAATACCTCCCTATTCATTCCTATGGGCCTAGAGGCCCATAGGAATGAATGGGAAGACATTCTCAATTTACAATTCCCAATTAGAGAATCGCAAATGCAGAATGCAATTTCAAGTGTGTAGGGTGTCAAAAGGACACCCTGTTGCACCCCTGAAACGAGCATGGGTGCACATGTAGCGCACATACATGCTCTAGAGGGCATGTGTGTGCGCCACATGCCACTTTAAACAACCATTTACAATGCAACGGTTTCGCCTTTGCAAAAGTTAGAGCTATTGGCATTGTAAATGACAACATTTTTATTTATGTGTTGGTTTTGAAAACAGATAAATAAATGGCATTGGCATTTACAATGCCAATAGCTTAATCTCTCGCAAATGCCACACACACACACCCATAGAGAGTCCCCCCACACAGAGCCCCCCACACGCACACATAGCCCCCCCACACACACACCCACAAAGAGCCCCCCACACACACAACCACACAGAGCCCCCCCACACACCCACACAGAGCCCCCCACACACCCACACAGAGCCCCCCACACACCCACACAGAGCCCCCCACACACTGCGAGCCCCCCCTCACACTTCGAGCCACCCCCACACACACACAGAGCCCCCCACACACTGCGAGGAGATAATAGGTGCAGTAACAGCAATATGCACAGCATGATCACAAATGTGCTTCCCTCATGAGTTTGTAGGCATGGGCCCATGGAAATGAGAACCCTCGGGCACTGGACCCGTGCCATATTAATTCCGTGGGTACAGTAGCAAAAACAAATGTCAGGCGGTGCAATGATTGTGAGCCAAAGAGAGCTGGCCAGTGCACTCCCGAGGGCTTGGAAGGATGCAAGGAGTTCCCAAGGACCCTCAGTCGTGTGCACGCACTGACTCACTGACAATACCTGCTTGCCGTGGGAATCACTGCCCCCTCTTTCAAACTCAGGATGGCAGTGAAAGGCTGACCAGAGCCACCAAGGGGCTCGTACCCCAGTCACTAATACGCTGGTCAGTCGTGCAGGAAGAGAGGGAGGGGTAAGGATGTGCCTGGACTATAGAAGGGAGTACTGTCCCAGTGGCACCTAGCACACCCAGTTCAGGGAGACTGCAGTGTGGGACAGGGCATCTAATGTATTATACAGGCGCAAGTATGTAACACGAGAGCAGCGGTGTTGAATCCGCTTTCCACTGTAAACATGGAAAGTAGCATAATATGTATAGTAAAATGTCGCACATTTATATGCATAATTAATCTTATGCTTGTATAGCCTTGTAATATGCTTAATGTCATTACCCAACTCAATGCTCTAAGAAATGAACTTTGATTTACCCTTGCAAGGATTTAAACTTTAGTTAAAAGTTAACAGGCAGCTAATTGGAGATAATAAGCATGCTCTGTCTTCACATCCATTTTAAGCAGCTCGTGAAAACACCAACAATTATTAATGAATGACTATCCAAGCCGAGTCACCCACAGGGTAAAAAGAAGAATGAGCACTTCCTTCTTGACTTTGATGTGTAGAATATTTCAACTATGTTCACAACAACGTTGCGACTAATGCTCCATTCGGAAAGGACATAAACAGTAATCACCACTCTGGCAGGAAGAGATGGCCAGGCGACGAGCAAGCATGTTCCATGACGGCAACGCACTGAGAAAAAACACCCACGCAGTCTGGTCGAACACTCGAACTAAATGTATTAGAGCTGACTCGGGGGCCGTGTGGGTTTCTTAGAGAGCACGAGAAAAGGACGAGATGCGCAGCAGATACTGGAAAGGGGCGCAGATTGTGAAACTCAGCTAAGAGTATCAAACAAGCATTTACAATGCCGGAGACACGGACAGCGGGAGGGGGGGACGGGCACATGGGGGTACACTAGTGCTGCTAGGTTGTGGGACCAGGGGGAGGAGATATGTTGGAGAGAAGGGAGGGCGGCGATGAGGGGGTTGAGCTAGAGCTGTTGGATGCTGTGGTGGGGGGGTCACTAATGTTGGTAGGGTGTGTGGCCGGGGGGATGTGCATTTGAGATAGGGGAGGGGGGAGATAAGGTTATGGTGAGGGGGTAGAGTCTGATTCTGTGTTAGAGATATAGGTGTATTGGGGGAGGGGTGGGCAGTCCAGGGTGAGGGGTCCCGGAATTATATACTTCAGCGTGCGTGGGCGGAGTGTAGTTCGTAGTGGGTGTTGTGCGTTTCGAGAGAGGGTGGGTGGACGTTCAGGGGGAGAGGTCCTGCAGATGTGGAGAGGCCTACGGCAGCGAGGAAGGCTAGGGGTAGGTGAGGTGGGGAATTGGGTGGTGGGACGTGCATTACATGTGACTATGGGTTGAGGGCTCTGGGCTAGTGGGAGGGGGGATGATATGTGTGTGATAGAAGTAGGTGCAGAGGGTTTGGAGATGTCTAGGAAGGTTTGGGGATCTCGGTTTGTAGATTAGGTGGGGATTTGGGTGGAGGGACGCGCAGTTATGGTGACTAGGGGTTGTGGGCTCTGGGCTAGTGGGAGGGGGTTTGTTAAGTGGGAGACAGACGTAGATGAGGGAGGAGGATTGGGGGCAGGTTTGGATAGAAGGTCTATCAGGGAGCAGGTGTAGAAGTGGTGCTCGGCTGCTTGGATGAGATGTTGCCGGTTTTGTAAATAGAGATGTCAATTTCTCCAAAAGCAGGGGAAGGGGAGGTAGAAAGTTTTAAACTGTATGGGATATTGCCGGATTTAGAAATGGTGAGATATCTCCATTTGTAGGGGCGTTTGGAGTAGAAAATAGGGTTGGTTATTGTAGGTGAGGTATGGCTTAGATAGGAGTCAACTATAAGTGTTTTGGGGTGTTGAGTCAGTAGTTTATGCTTAAAGTTTTTCTTGGCATGTTTAGACAGATAGGATGGGTTTAGGGTGTTCCAGGAATTGGGACCATGTCTTGAGAGTGCGGGGTTAGGGGGAGTGGGTTTAGGGGATGGGGTTGTTTAATGGACCATCAGAGGGGCATGGGGAGGAAAGAGGGGGAGGGGGTGTGACAAGAGGTGAGAGGTAGGAGGTGTTTGCGAGAGTAGTCAGGGGGTGATGATGGGCCGTTGGGGGAGAAACACCAGAGGTGGGAAGTAGTAGGCGTTTGAGAGAGGGGGTCTGGAGGGGATGATGGGCCGTCGGGGGAATTTGGAGGGAGTGGAAGGAAGTCAGAGATAAGAGATGAGGTATGAGTGGGGGGTGAGGGGATTGAGGAGGGGCGAGAGGGGAGGAAGGAAGTCAAAGATAGGAGACAAGGTAGTAGAGGGGTGAGGCAGTTTAGGAGTGAGTAGGAGGCCAGCAGATTGAAAGTAGTGGGGAGAGTAGAGTAGTAGAGATAATAAACTTAGAGAGGGAGTAGGAGAGAATAAAAGTGGGGGGGGAGAGCATAAGGTAGGGGGAGTACAGCCAAGGAGCACCCAAGTACATTAAGGGGGAGCTGAAGCAAAGCTACACAACTGGGGTGTCACCAGAATTAGAGAGATTAGAACACAGCCGGGTCAAGCTAGGATAGTGTAACGATGCTAATGATAATGGAGCATCAAATTCTAGTGAAATTGAAAGTAAAATTAAACTGGGGAGCAATACTTATAAAGATAACATAATTAGGGTGGTAGCACGCCAGATTTGTCACAGTAACAACATAACAGACATGATGGCGAGACATCAGCTCTCAGTTAAACAGGGGGGCAATAGTTATAGAGATAACAAAATTGTAGAGGTAAAAGATACTAATTATATAAATAATAGGGGTGTATGTCAGCAGAGCAAAAACTCTGCGCAAAAGTCACAGTCCAGGTAGAGAGTTTCTTTGAGAGTGAGGCTTGGGCGGACACGAGGATAGGTAATCATTCCCCGTGTTCTCATGAGGGGGTCAACACGTAGGCCATCTTGGGAGCAAGAAATGAGGGAAAGTTGCCATCTGGTTTTAGGGGTTTTGAGACCAATTGTAATTGGTCTCCTACAATTTGCTGAAACTGCAGGAGAATGAAATTGGAAAGGGGAGGGGGGTCTTCTTCTGTTTGTCCAGTCCGCAAGAGTATGAGAATGAAGGTGGGGGGTAGGGGAGGACCGACTTGTCACGGTCGGAGGCTCATTCCGGTAGTTGGGCGACATTAAAACATGGCTCAAAGAGGCAGACAAGGGTGTTTATGGGGGGTGGTTAGAGCATGAACCAGGACCCGTGGCCTGGTTTGAAGTCAGGGCCCTGTGGTGGAGGTCAGAGCCGTTAGGAGAAACGTAGACTGCCCCGGGGCTTATGGGGGGGTCAAGAGACAGCCGTTTCCAAATTGCGGCTGGCGCTCTGATCTCGGTTCCGGCATCTAGGACTTACTACTTACTGTCTGTGTCACTGGGCCCATTGCCAGTAGGGGGCGACTGTGCAGGCAGGGCGGCGGAAAGCGGCACTTCGGGTCAAGGGCCTTAGTATCAACGATCTTGATGTGGGGGTAGCGCTGTATGGCGATCCGCACCAGTGGGGGCAGGGCTGGCAGGGTGCAGGAAGAAGCGTAAATGGCACACACAGGGCAACGGAGGTCTGGCTGCTTTGGAGGGCACCCTCGAGTAGGGATGGAGATCGGCAAAACAACAGCTTCAGCCAGTCAGAAGTAAGAGCTTATCAGGCCGAGCGTAGTGAAAGCTGGGGCCTCAGCCAGTGATAATGGGAGACCACCGTTGGGAACAGGCACACATGGACAGCGGGAGGGGGGCGGTAACGGGCACACGGACAGCGGGAGGGGAGGGGGCGGGGGAAGACAAGACAGCAAGCACTCACCAAGGACGACTTCTTCCGGCGGCGGTAGGCGGAATGACCAAAAAAAACCTCCCCAAAAAAAAAAAAACACGCCCACAGCCGCATGACGTAGGCAAAAGGGAAAAATTATACGGAATGCCCACTAATTGCCTCGGTGAATGACGAGCAAATCTCTCTTCCAATGGCTAGCCTCCATATATGGAGGTAGCCAATGGAAAGAGAGGGCGGAACAAAGCCACACAGTGTAAGTCATTAGATTTCACCTGCGCGAAAGGCTGCTTGAGCAGCTTTCGACAGGCGAAACCTAAAATTGCTAAAATTAGAATTTTTGAAAGAAATCGCAAATTACCACCAACCTGTAGTTGGTGGTAATTTGTGATTCCTTATGCCAAATTCGCACAACTTGGGTGCTTCATACATTCCATTTAAGGAATTGCAATTCCTTAAATGCATTTGCAAAATAAGGAATCGGAAATGTTGCGATTCCTTAATTTGCGAGACAGTTGTGGTTTCATACATAGCACTAGGCCAAATTGAGATCGCAAACGCTGAAATTCTGTGAATTTCAGCGTTTGCTATCGCAATTTGCCTTGATACATATGACTCTAAGTGATTTGAGATTCCGGCAGAGAAAATTTATTTGAAATTCAGCATATTTGGGAAGGAAAAAAAATCTTTTGTCTTTCAACAAGGTTGACATATACAAAATATCGACAAAAGAGGAAAGAGAGAAAAGAAACAAAAAAAAAATCCTGCATTTGATTGGTGCCAGCCAGGTTCATCCATTAAATTGTATGTACAGTAAGTTTCAACCATCTCCAAGAGGAGGTCATTTTTAGCTTCAGAAAAAAGAGACACAATCCACTCAAGCAAACTGAAAGAACAAGCATGTTCCTCAAAAAGTGGTGCCTCTAGCACCATCAGAGGATAACTTGCGTGCTACTCGATGTAACTTCGTTTTAGGAAATCCTGTGCCACTGCACAGATATCCCACTGTGAAAAAACTCCAATCACAGCTGCACAGGCCATAAATCCCAACACCGGAACACTCTTGCTCATGGGACACTATAGGACTCATCAGCAGATCAGAATCAGTTGCAGGAGACACCGTATTGGAGAAGCAAAGGTCCAATGCCCATTCAAATGAACATTCCAAGCAGGTAAAGACAGGTTGCATGCAAGTGTAATATGCAAAACGAAAGGACAATCCGTAAGCCACGCTGAGTGTGGCAAGGGGCAGAGTACCATAACATTCAAGCATACGGCTATGAAGCATCTGCAGCCGGTCTTGGCTGTGTAGGGCCACAGGAAAAGCAGCCATTTAGCAGCAGGCAAATTAACAGCAGTACTCCAGCAGCTAAGGCAAGTAATAGTGGCAACCCACCGAAGATGCTGGAAAAAAGAGAATGAATAAATGCTGGTATAACACTAAATATAGTTTGGAAAGAAGTCATAAGGCCAGAGCCCAGAACTTTAAAAAAAATGGGCCACGCTGGTAGTATGAGAGGCATTGGAAATGGTATGAATCAAAGTACTGAAATGCAGTGGGAGGTCAGTATTAAGAACGGTTTGCACCACTGATCAGGTATTGGTCACATGAAGGACAAAGGACTCACGTGCAGATGTGAGAGAAACTTATTTTTGGGATAACAATGCTCTAATTCTGCTCAACATATTGAAGTCTGCCTTCAAGGTCAATCAATCAATCAATCAATCAGTGACACTTATAGAGCGCGCTACATACCCGTAGGGTCTCAAGGCGCTGGGGGGGGGGGGGGGGTGCCGCTACTGCTCTAACAGCCAGGTCTTCAGCTTCTTCCTGAAGGAGAGGTGGTCTTGGGTCAGGCGCAGGTCGGTCGGGAGGGAGTTCCAGGTCTTGGCGGCCAGGTAGGAGAAGGACCTTCCTCCTGTAGTCGCTCTTCGGATGCGGGGGACGGCGGCGAGGGCGTGGTTGGCTGATCGGAGGTGGCGTTTGGGAGCGTAGAAGTTGATCCGGCTGTTGAGGTAGCTCGGGCCTTGGTCGTGTAGGGCTTTGTGTGCGTGGGTGAGGAGGCGGAAGGTGATTCTTTTGTTGACGGGGAGCCAGTGAAGGTCTCTCAGATGTCCGGTGATGTGGCTGGTTCGTGGGATGTCGAGGATGAGTCTGGCTGAGGCGTTCTGGATCCGCTGGAGTCTCTTCTGGAGCTTGGCGGTGGTACCGGCGTAGAGGGCGTTGCTGTAGTCCAGTCGGCTGGTGACGAGGGCCTGGGTGACGGTCTTCCTGGTCTCGGTGGGGATCCACCGGAAGATCTTCCGTAGCATGCGTAGGATGTTGAAGGTCGGAATGAAAGGCCAGACCGAGCTATCGAGTCTCCCGTGTGGGGGCGGAAACAGTACATTTTTACAGCAAACCACACGTTGTGAGACTGTCACAATGTAAGGCATGCCAGCAAGCATACCGCAGCATTCCTCAGTATTCCAAAGTAGATAACTACCGTTTGCAAGCAGAGTGAAAGTAGGTGTAATAACTGGAACTGGAATATCTTTCAGAATGCATGCGAGATTCGGGGCCATAAGGTTAAAGGCTCCCTGCAACTGTATATTTTTGCAACCCAGAGAATGACCTATGGTTGAGTTGCATGATTCCCCAGTTAGGGAAACTTCTTCGTCATCTCGCAAGCATCTGTAAGCTAATAGTAATGACCACACCTCATGAAGGAAATCACTGCCTAAGGGTTCATAGCGGCCTAGGGGTTAATGCTTCATGCGTGAGCTAAATATAAATAAAGGAAATGGTAAGGTTATTACCCCATGGATGAGCCAGACAGCAGCTTCAGTTTCGGCCACAGAAAAAGGCAAAGGTTCTAATTTTTCAATGTGAAAAAGCGTGTATGTAGCATCTTTCATGGACATAAATAGCTGTTTGTCTGTTAAGTTAAAAGGCAAATACAAAGATGACACGTTTAAATAATCCCAAAGAACTTTCCCCATTTTAAGAGTTTGGAATGTCCATGAAAACTGCATTACTGAACGTAATTGATTCTGACCATGATACAAAACAGACACATCATCTTGTACAATATCAACAACAGATGAAACAATACTGTCCAAAGTGTAAATGCGAGAAGAAAGTGTGTTAATACTATTATCAACAAGAGCAAGGACTTTTTTTAAATTAGCCTGGCCTATCGACCTTAAACGGGAAGCAGCCTCAATTTGAGACAGCTTGCATATTTCATTATAGGTTGCATAAATGAATCGTTTCGATCTAGCACCAGCAGGCCCCTTGATAAAATCCGTCAAATAAATGTCACTTGATGATAACTACAAATTTTGTTTTACTGACAACAGTGATGAGTGTTTTAGCCAGTTGGCAAGCATCTGAGCTGGTCTGCCAAACCAACCAACCTAGGGGGTCTAATGCAGAAATATGAAAAGTAGCATTTTGGAGCAAGGATTGCAAGTCGCCAATGGAAGAATCAGTTTGATTGGTCCAGTTCAGATATCTAGCCAAACCAGGAAGAGCAGGGGTATTCATTTGCTTTGAAGTAGCCAATCCAAAACACAATCCAAAACACGTAGTTTGATAGACCGAATCATTCAAAAATACAATTTGAGTAGGGTTGAGGCACGCGTGATCTAAAGCTTCAGTGCCTCGCACCTGCCAGGATCTGGAACCCAACACAGATTTAAGATCTACTGTTTCCTTCCACAGATCATAGTCACCCACTGACAAATCATCAATAAAGGATTGGAATACACTAATTTGGTGTGGGCGAGCATCACTTTAGGATTGGATGAAACATTTAATTTAAAATATAATGATTCTGGTTTTGATTTATCAAAATCTGGAAAATATGTACATTAAAAAAAAATTACTTTTTTGAGCTACCTTCCAATGGAGCCGGGCAATGTTCCCACTGTGTGTAATTAAAAACATTTCAAAATGTATTAGCTTTATGCAGGTAATGATGGCCATAATGCTGGTAGCAAAACAAAACTGCATAATTTGCCGTTTTCAAATACAAATCTTCAGCATCAAATGCAGCATAATACTTCAAATCTGAAAACAAAGATTGTATGGCATGTACTTCCCAATCATCAGACTGTATATTGCGTTTCACTACATCACCCATGGAAACACAAAGTACATTTGGTACGTTAATTATCTCTGTAGGGCCATGAATTTCGAACTCCACTGCATACCAAACTATGCCATCCGAAACTGGCCAGGCAGAGATGTTGACAAAAGTCAGGTCCCTTTTCATGATGTGAGAAGACGAATGCAGGGCCAAAGTTCCATCAACTAGTTTCACAGCAGAGCGTTCAGGTATGTAATGACCATTTATGAGAAGAAAAAAGAATGTCACAAATCCAGTTCATATAAATAGAAAAATGGCAAAGAGGACCATCCAGATGTATGTCCCAGGCGGAACCAAATAAGTCTTTTTAAACCAGGCAACAAAAATAGAAAATTTGGTAGGGGTCTATGATAATGTAGAGTTCGAGTCAAAAGAGAAACATAACTGGTCAAGGGTATCCGGTTGCAAACCAGGTAATGACTCGGTAGGGAATACGTTTCTTCAGTGAGACTGGAAGTAGGGAGGTTTAGAAAAGGGTGAATGACAGAGTCCATCTCTATGGCACAGTCAGGCTGCGTGGCATCAGAAGCGCCCAACACCGGATTCCAGGAAATCGCTAGGCAAGAAGACGCTGGTGTTATACTATTCAGGATCGGCCAGATGTTATAACTTGACATTGTCCACGGAGATGTTTCTGTTGTATTTTCGACCAGGAAGTGGCGGTAAAATGACTGTATGATTTCCCTTCACGCCAAGCACTGGGACAGCTTCACGATAAGAGAGGCCAAACTCTTTTTTGTCCTCCACCTTCTCTCGACCAGGTCTACGGCTTTGGGTAGCCAGCCGACTACCGGAATCTGCAGTGCTGCTTCAGTGGCTGAGGGTAAGTGTTCATTTGCAAGAATGTCTCTGGTCTCTTGTAGCTTCTGTAATATATCTGAATGATTATTGACATAAAAGGATGTGGCAACCACCGCCATGTCTAGATTATCATGGTGTGGTACAAACATTTTAATTCCAAAGAGCATTTTGTACGGGATCCGCCCACCCAGAGATCTTCTAGGGAGAATATTTAGTGCATGTTGTACGCTATACAAATGGGCGAACCAGTTCCTGTCAGTACCTAAGACCCTAGCTGTCAAGGATTGCTTTAAATCCCGGATCATTCACTCTACAACTGAATTACCCTCAGGCCTGTGTAGAGATGAAAATTTGACCTGCACTCCCAAAGCCCTCATGGCGTCCGTGTACGCTTTAGAGGCGAACGCTGGACCCTGGTCTGAATGGAAAGTGCCACATGCAAATATTCTCACAAAGACAGGCAAATCCATGATGAACGTTTGAGCGTCAGCACTGCGTTGTGGCTAAACCCAAAGAAAACGTGTGCATGAATCAACTGCAACTAAGATTAATTTATAGGTACTATCTGAAGAAAATGGGCCGCAGTGATCCAAATAAACATATCCAAAAGGTCTTTTAGATATACACAGCGGTGTTTGCGGTGGACATGTTACCGTACATGGCTTCATCTGTTGGCTAATGTCACATGAAAGCACATCATTATGGGTTTGTTTATATAAACCACGCCACCAGTAAAGCTGCTGTAATATAGAAACAGTCACAGACACTCCAACATGGACTGAAGCCAAGCCTTTGTGCATTGCTGTTATCAGTGAAAATCTGCGGTCCGCGTTGGGAATCAACCTGTCACCAACATCGTTAATCCTTACATAAGGAACTTTATCGGGACTTAAGTAATAGGAGTATCTCGAAGGGAAAGCCTACAGGTAACTGCCACCCTTCTCTGTAGCAGCAATTGCTGCCAAGATGTTTTATCAATCTTATTCATGGATCTTGTAACCGCTGTAACTGAAAACGTGGCTACTGCCGATTTAGCTGCTTTATCAGCTAAACTATTGCCAACCGCGTGTACTCCTACGTGCAGGTGGCCAAGAGAATGTATTACATGTGTGAGAGGCAGACTTTCTTTAGGATCTGCAACTCAAACCAAAAGCATCTTATGCTTAATTGCGCTGCCTTTAGAATTACTGCAGCCATTTGGAGATCAAAAGAGTAAGTTGTCTTTGAAAGATTGAACACAGTAGTAAGAATTATTTAGAGTAGTCACATTCGGATATGCAAACTCAAGTGCGAGCACCAGGGCGCACAGCTCAGCTAATTGGGCGGTACAGTCTCCCAGTGCCTGAGTGTGTACAAGACTTGACATGAACTCTCTGTTCACTATGGCACCTGTCACAATTGAGCATGCTGCTGAATACGAATGCTTTGACCCTGTCGCCGGTTGCGTTGAACAGTCAGTGTAAATGATACAATGGTACTCCTCCAACGGACGCATAGACAGAGAAGCAGGCTGAACAAATTCATATTGTAAAAACTCCTGTGTTTGCAGGAAGGAGTCAAAGATGAAGGTGACATCCAAAGATGTCAATGAAGTAGCCCATTGTATCCAACGTGGATGCAATCAATCAATCAATCAACAGCATTTGTATAGAGCGCTACTCACCCGTTAGGGTCTCAAGGCGCTGAGGGGAGAGGGGGGGGGCGCTACTGCTTGTACATCCAGGTCTTGAGTAGTTTCCTGAAGGAGAGATGGTCCAGGGTCAGCCGTAGGTGAGTGGGGAGGGAGTTCCATGTCTTGGCTGCCAGGTAGGAGAAGAATCTTCCTCCGACGGTGGATTTGTGGATCCGTGGAACGGAGGCGAGGGCGAGGCTGGCGGATCAGAGATGGCGGGTGGGTGTGTAGAATGTGAGGCGGTTGTTGAGGTACTTCGGGCCTGCGTTGTGGAGAGCCTTGTGTGCGTGGGTGAGGAGTCTGAACATGATCCTCTTGTTGATGGGGAGCCAGTGCAGGTATTTCAGGTGGGCAGAGATGTGGCTGTGACGTGGGATGTCCTGGATGAGTCGTACTGAGGCGTTCTGAATGCGCTGGAGTCTTTTCTGGAGTTTGGCTGTGATTACGGCGTAGAGGCTTTTGAGTTTGGTACACTTGCCTTTGTCACTGCTTCTACAGCAGGATATGGTGTAACAACCAAAATGCGCTTTCCCTGTGCCAGTGCGCGTTCCTTCTGAATCGCCATCTGGACAGCTGTCAAGATATTCTCAACAGTGGTAAACCTCAGTTCAGCTGAAGTGTACAAATGTGACTTGTAAGCAATAGGCTTTGTGTCTCCTTCATTAAACGTCAAGTATGTGAAACCCACCACGCCTGGCACAATACGTATCACCAGGTTAGTGTGGTTATCACGTGTCAACAAGTATTTAGATTCAAGAAGATCAGACTGCAAAGACTGCAGGATAGCTGAATGTTCCGGGAGACAGCAGGCTTTTAGAAAATGTAGGTTGTATCAAAGCAAACAATGGTTTGATATGCTGGGCATACTCGGAAATATAGGTTCGACCGAAGTTTAAAAATCCCAGCAAAGACTAGTTTTTTCAGGGATGTAGGAGGTCGCAAAAGTGTGCATTTCACCAAGAAGTGAGACACCAAGCCTCTACCTTCATTATTGAGCTCGTAGCCCAAGAACAACACTGTGTACTCTGCAATGTGTGATTTCGCAAAATTTAACTTATAGCCGTAGTCGCAAACAAAACTATGATGTGGTCCACTCAACAATAATGCGGCCATAATTCGTCATCCATGAGATAAATATCATCAACGTACGAGTATGCATTAGGGTCTATGCCATCTAGCAAATAGACAACACGGGCGGCGAATACACCTAGGCTATTCTTATAGCCCATGGTCAAATGCCAAAATTGTTCCTGTTTTACGCCGGCGGTAAAAGCGGTCTATTGACTGCTTTCAGGTGACAGGTTGTGACTGAAAAAGCCGTTGGAAATATCAAGGGTAGTGTTATATTTTTTACGAACAATACTGTCCACTAGAGCAGAACTATGGGTATTCTGAACCGCACAGGTGCGACAATGAGAATTCAAATGTCGGTAATCCAAAACTAAGCGATACGGCCCATTGGGTTTGGTTACGGTAAACTGAGGGTTATTCATCAGTGACACACAAGTCTCAATAACTCCTTGATACTCTAATTGATCTAGAATCTCAGAAACTGGAGCTTTTGCCTCCCACCGGATGGGATACTGGGATTGTGGCTGTGCCATAGACCATAATGGTATCTCATCCGGGGAGAATCTTTATCCCAGCCCACCTGAGTATGGTACAGTGCTGGTGCAAGCACCAAAGCCCACTCTTCTGCAAAATCCTTTGCATGCTCCTTGGAGACTTTATGTGAAAATCTCTGGAGTATTATTACCTTCCCCCTCGGAGCGGCAAGAACAAAAGACGGGGGCAATCTGCCTCTGCCAACAAAATATCATAAGAAGAAGTCAGATTTTCTCAAAACATCCCTTTAATTACACGCTGTATGTCAACTTCAATCATAATGACTATTTCATATATTCTGTCAGGGGGGGCCACTCGGGTGTCAGCCGTTTCAACTGTGATGAACGTTTCAGTTGCTGTCGCCTCCAGAAATTGACGTAGTGCTTGCCTCACTATGGTACCCTCCGCTGCGCTGTCTAGCAGTGTTACTGCCCATGTTAGGTTCCGGAGCAGTGTCCTCACCATCTGTGGCATATCTCGCTGTTAAAGCAGCAACTTTCTTTTTCTGAAATTGTGGCAACTGACAAGGAAAATCGTCCTGTTTCCCTTTTCCGTCAGTCTGACGAGGTTGCTCACGTCCTTGCGGGCACCTCATCCTTTTTCGCACTCCTGGCGTTCTCTACCACCAACCTGTGAGCATGATGTGTCCTATAAAGAATGAGGAGAACGCTGATCAGGAACCTGAAATCTGTCAGGAGACCTAATTCTTGTGTGGGCGCACAAATCATAACTGCCCTCAGAAGACTCGGGTACCGGTGATGCTGCATGCGACCCTTGTTTCCGTTGTTGCTTCCCCTGCTTTTTATTTTTCCAATTTTTCTTAGGAAATGTTGGACGGTCGTCTTTTGCAGACTGCACCATCTGTGTTTGCTGTTGTGCTGGTATTCTAGCAAAATGTTTAACACCCGAACTATTGCGGTCAATTGTCTTACAGGCATCTGCAATGATTTTTGGTAATTCACAAGGTTTCTCTTCTTCCGGGACAAGGCGCAAGGCATTCGACATTTGAAAGTTAACTGCATCTCCCTTGACATTAGCAAGGATCAGATCAGCAACTGCTTCGAACACTCCAACCAACCTCATCCCCAACTCCACAGCCGCCTCCAGTCCATGCTCATCTTGAACACTCTTAATCACGGAGGGGAGCACTGTCATAAAAGTTGTGCCAAAACATTTCGCGTACACTGCCGCAAACACTTTACCCCAATTTTCACAATCAGTTACTTTGGGTATTAACCCCTTCCCTGCTCATGACGAGTCATGAGGCACAGTGGAGCTGTGCTTATGACGAGCTGAGCTCGTCATGAACAATGATAAATCCCACCTTGCAGCACAGGAGGGAAAACCTCTAGCAGCCAAGGTGTTAAGAAGCAACAACAATGTAAAATCCAAGGTATAGGGCAATGGTGACTGCACTTATCTATCGTATGGTTTTATGTACTCTTAAAGTCTGGGTGCCAAGGACCTGAAGCTCAATACCCCTAAGCATCTAAGGGAATATACCCACAATTTACAATGAAGCACAATGATATTGCACTCCCCACAAAAGGTAAATAGCAAACAAATATGACAGAATGTGAGATCCGTTCAGCAGGACTTTAAAAGTCCTTTATTCTTTATTTTTCAAACAAATCAAAGTCAACTCGTTTCGTCCAAGAGGACTTCTTCAGGGCAACAAAGTGGTGTTTCTGAGTATACTTAATCATTTCTCCCAATAATAAAGTATTCACTGGGGGCAGCACCTTATAGTTTTTCATGTAGTGTTACCTTCCTATATTGATTAACAAGTCCGTATTTGATGATTTTTTGTTGTTCCTAAGATGTGTAATCTAATCTTCCAGTTAGCGCAAGGGGATAGCCACCTCACTATATGTTAGTGACTCTTCTCCATATATTTTCAATAAATTCAGGTTTTGATATATACTTTGCGTCCAACTTCTGTGGCATTGGAAATCCCCCTTAATTAAAGAGAAGCGCCCGCATCTGGCACCGCGTAGTCCTCCTCGATACCGTTGGTGCCCAGAACCCCAATCAGACTAGCTATAGTGTCTCATTCATTCTCCGTACTACAGCAAAGCTACCAATGATTAGACATCCTAGAACATGCCACTCCGTCCCTCTCAGGATTCACGTGAAGACAAACACTCTTTCGTTCAAACACTCACGCTTGTCCACAACGTGAGTAAACAGAGACACTGTATAGTTTAAAATGTTTACTTTAATTAAAATGCTCTATAATGCAGTACACGAGCCAATACTATCCGCAAAATGCATAAGAACAATATAATCCGCATGGATACAATTCCATAAAGCAAAAAAGAGGAAACCATATTAAAATGACAGTGGAAACAGGGCTACAGCACCGTACAACCCTCCCCGTGCTCTATGCTAGTTTACTATAATTATAGAAGACCTCTTGGCTTTCTTATGGGGATCCCATACCTCCAAGTCTAGATGCAAGGAATCACATCTCAGGACAAGCACAGCTGTTCTTCGTAGGAATGAATCTCTCCGAGTGCCTTTTCATGCATGCAATGCCATATTAAAAGCACCCGACTTTCAGGAGTGCAGCTGCGTTCTATGTTGTGTCTATAGGGGCTGGACTGACTAAAGTGAATCAACAGCATACATTGTTTTTCGGCCTTGAAAATGTTGTGCAGGCGAGGAGCACAGTATACAGCTAAATGTGTGAAAGGCAGACATTTCTGATGCGAAAATCCATATAATGACGCGTCCAAAAGCGGCAAAATGGCTGCCCAGCATATACTAACTAATGCTAATTTAGCAATGTCTGCAGTTAATCCCATGACCTCACTAGAGTTTGCGCTTATTTCCATGTGGCAATTTTCACATACAAATGAAGAAATGCCCCTCTAAGATCAAGCAGGGGCAAAATGTTACTCCTTACAGAAGGAGCCAAACAAGCATTTATGGTCCTTCTATAGTACGGACATGTCTCAGGACTGCAGAAGCCTGTTGTATTCCCAGGCCACTTCCATAATATGGACAAGTAGTCAAAAAAACAGGTTTGTCGTTGGAAGACTGGTCAGCAAAATGAAATATGTTTTCATTACTCAATGGCTAGCAAAGGAAAGGTGCTTCCATTAAGGATATTGATGTTACATCATTAAGAGTATTCAAAGTTCATGGGACAGTTACAGGGGAGTAAATACAGGTCTTTCACAAAGGAGGCTGAAAAGTCATTATGCACAATGTCACACACCTGCTGCACCTGTAAATAGATTTTAAAAACACGCCTGCACTGTTTTTATTAGGTCGAGCCTAAGCGCTTGCGCTGTCAGGCGATCTGTTGCTGTATTTTTTGGGGTCAGACTCCTCCCATGCGTTGGATTGGCTTTTACATTTGTTATTTAAAAATCATAACCTGCAAATGGCTACTAGTGGGTGCATGTCCCACTTTTTCTTGCAGGTGCACTTCCATTGAGTATTGCTGTGGGCGCGAGCAGGGACGCACAGCTCCTTCAGTTTGTGTTTGTCAGCAGGATCCTCCTAGCCATCCCGCTCCTGGGCATGCACTAAACATTTTGCATTACCAACAACATGGGGGCAATGCTCAATATTTTAGCGGGCGCCTGCTTGATGACTTTGCCAATGCTTTTTTGTCGTTTTGCCCGCTCCGGAGGAAGCAAACAAGACCTAGTGCCCCAGCGGCACAAGCAGGGGCTCACTTGAGTGCTTTCAGGTGGCTACGCCCCTTCCGTTCATTTTGTTTATAAGCATGTCAGCTTGCTCCTTATTGCCATCCTTCCTCTGGTGTGTGGTAAACTTTCAGCTTTAACAACAACACAGTCACCATGCTTAATATTTGAGGGGTTCTCAGGAAATCTAGGTAAAGCACAAGTAAACAGGACCCCCACATTGCGTTAAATAAGCTTGTAACGTGCTACTCAAAAGAAAGTCCCGGCACAAGCCCAAAAGAGGAAAAAGAAGAGGAGAAAGGAACCACAAGAGAGGAGAAAACACTAATAGAAGAGAAAAGTTGTAAGTCTCTTTTAAAAAATGTTGGGGTCCTGAAGGCTGCGTAAGTCAAACAGAAGTGTGTTTCAAGCCGCTGCTGCCATGTAGGCCAGACAGCTGCCACCTCTTCTTTTAAGGCGGAATCTGGGAGTGCATGCCCTCAGCGCAGTTGCCTGGTGGGGGCATACAACTGAAAGCACTTTCTAAGGTACACTAGACCAAGCCCATAGAGAGCAGTTTGTGCCATTACCATGGACTTGAATCTAACCCGTGCTTTCAAAGGTAGCCAGTGTAGCTTAGGAAGGTGCCGCCTAATGCTGATTCGCTTGGGGAGGTTGAGGAGAATTCTAGCCGCGGTGTTTTGGACAACCTCCAATTTATCTAGTAGGTTGCCTGGTGGGAGCATAGAACTGAAAGCGCTTACTAAGGTACACCGGACCAAGCCCATAGAGAGCAGCATGTGCCATTACCAGGGACTTGAATTTAACCACTGCTTTCACAGGTACCCAGTGTAGGTTACAAAGGTGCTGCCTAATGCTGATTTATTGGGAAGGTTGAGGAGAATTCTAGCCGCTGCATTTTGGACGTCCTGCAATTTATCTAATAGGTAGCTGGGCAAACCGGCAAACAACGCATTTGCATAATCAATACGAGAGGTGATGAGAGCTTTAGTGACTGTTTCTTTTGCCGATAAGGGGAGTAGAGGCACAATTTTTTTGTGTGATTTCAGTATACCAAAGCACATTCCTGTTAGTTTATTAATCTGAGTACTGAAACGTAACTTTTCATCGAACCAAATCCCTAGGTTCTTGACCAGATTACCCTGTGGTGACGGGCTGACGGCTTGAAAACATGCCAGTACTGAGGGGGAAAATTACCAAAGAATAAAATCTCGGTGTTATCCTCATTGCATTTAAGCTGGGCAGCGGTGAGCCAATCAAACACCGCTGTAAGACAAGTTTTAACATAGGAATGGGACGACTGATGTTTTTCCAGGTGAAAAGAAACTGAGTGTCATCAGCATACGCGATGACTTTAGCACCCAAGTCTTCTGCCCTCCAGATGAGGGGTAAAATGTAGACACTGAACAACAGGGGGCTCAGGACTGACCCCTGGGGAACCCCGGTTAGTAGCTTCTGGGTATTTGATGCAAAGGGAGGGAATCCAGACTTGCTGAGTTCTACCCTACTGGAAGGAATTCAGCTACTTCCTAGCAGAGCTCCTGAAGGTGAGCCTGGAGCGCGGGGTGAGGCACAGTGCCAAAAGCGGCCGACAAGTCCAAAAGCACCAGAACCGCCCTGCCCCCAGCATCTAACGTTTCACGTTTTGCCTTCAAGCTTTCCACCAGTGCCGATTGGCTGTAGGAGATTCTGAAACCAGATTGGACTGGGTGAAGAAGGCCATGCTGTTCCATAAAAACGGTCAGGGCAGATGTTAGCTAAACCAGGCCAAGGAGCACATATATTGTGTATCACAACACAAACATTATTTAAATGACAGCCCTTTGCAACCCAATACCCTACTTTAAATAACTGCAAAGTGAGCCGAGCATGAAGTCGGCATCCATTATCCTAATTATTTCCACTCTGCTTCCTTCTCTTTACACTTTCTGGGAAGCCCCCAAACATAATGTACAAGGAGCGCACTCTCAGATAAGGCATTCCCAGAAAATCAGATGGGTATTTATTGCACACACTTCTTCAGGCGACTATTCCTTGTCAGCCTCTGTCCACATTAGAGCTGTGCTTCTCCCACTTCTGTGTTCAATGGTCGTGTCTCTCTACTCATGTGGTACCTGTTAACTATGTTTCTATTCACTGTAAGGATGCACTTTCTCATCTGTGCCAGCTGGCTGGTGGCCTTATTTCTGCGCTGAACCACCAGTTTCCAACCTGGAAAACGCCGCTTCATATTGACTGATGAAATTATTCTCCCTCCGCTTGTAACACACGAAGGTGTTGTGCAGTAGATGAGGCACAGGTGTGCACCCTGACGCTGTGGGCACTTTTTTCAGGCATAGAGTAAAACCGCCCTGTTATGTTATGTTATGTTATTTATACACTTCTATAGCGCACGGCCACTCCACTGGAGTATCCCGGCGCTTTGACGAAGACTCCCAACCGAAGATGGGGAGAAAAACATAACACCAAAAGAGCATACAGACATAAAAAACAGCCTCAAAGATTACGGGAAGAGCCAAGTCTTAAGGGCCTTACGGAAAGACAGAAGACTGGAAGTCTGTCTTAAAGAGATTGGAAGATCATTACATGCATGAGGGGCTAAGTGCCGAAAAGACCGTCCTCCTACTCTTGCCCGTTTGATGGTGGGAACACTCATTTTTGATAAGGACGAGGATCTGAGAGATCTGAGAGGTGTATACCAAGACAGTCGTTTGGAGATATATTTGGGGCCTATGCCATGCAAGGCCTTGAAAGTCGTGGTCAGTGTTTTAAATAAAATCCTTTTTGCAACTGGAAGCCAATGCAATGTGGCGAGAAGATCCGTGGCTCTGACTTTCCTTGGAAGGCCAAAAATGGCACGGGCTGCAGAATTCTGGGTGATTTGCAAACGCCTGACCAGATATTTGGGAAGTCCCAAAAACAGAATGTTTGCATAATCCGGCCTGGAGCAGATCAGTGCCTGGACAATAATTTTTCTGTGCTGAATAGAGACTAGGGGGAGAAATTTGCGAAGCATCCGCAGGATGCCGAAACATTTCCCAGTGAGAGATGAAATATGTGGTCCGAAAGATAGCTTGTTGTCAATCACCACTCCCAGATTTTTGGCTTTCGCAGACGAGCTAGTGGGAGGAGACATATCTTTCGGCCACCAGGTTTTCCAATCGGGTTCAGAGGAACAGCCAAAGAAGAGCAGCTCCGACTTGTCGGCGTTGCACTTCAGCCCATGGCATCCAAACCACTCCCGTTGTAAGGGTAGTTGGCATTGGGGGTAATGAGGGGTGTGGGGTGGGGAAAAAAGCACAAAAGGTGATTTAGTGCTGGCTCCTGACCTTTCCCACTGGCATAGTAAACAAGCATTTCCTGCAGCAGAGGATTGTGGGACAGACCACTCAGGACAGGGAAACTCTATTGAACTGTATTTCAATCACATCAGTTTGTTCTACCACGTCTCGCTCATGATGGGCCACGTCATTAAGCACTGCCCTTTTTAGAACAACACAGAACCATCCTGTAGAGCAGTGCCTCAGCCTGGCTCTACATCTACTGCTGACACTAGAGAGCCCTTGGAAGATATCCCTTCCCCTTCTTCAATCTCTGCATGCACTTTCCTGCAGGCCACATTGCTTCAGTCGAGCTCTACCTTTACTGCACAAAGCTGCCACTTACACACCACTGGCCCCAACAGGGCTTTATCTAGCCCTATAGAGAACGTTCTTGCATGACAGTGCTTCGGCCTGGCTCTACCACCACCCCACAACACCTCTATTGACCCTTCAGCCCTTTTTGTCAGATAGTATATCCCCTTCTAGCTCTGCATGCACCTCCTTGCAGTTCACAGTGCTTCGGCCAAGTTCTTCCCTTAATGCACAGGGCTGTTGCCTACACTGCATGGGTGCTGGCTGACAGACACTGTTGCTTGTAGCCCAGCAGAGAACCCCTCTGCATACCAGTGCTCCCGCCCAGCTTTATCTCCTCTGCACAGGGAGGTAATACAGCTCCTGCAGTCAAAGGTCCCCCTAGCCTTTTAGGGGCCCCATATATCTTAATTCCAATTATTATCTGGATATATAAGAGGCTAGAAGTACTCATTGCATTTTGACAGGAGGGGCCATCGTTTTGTGTTACTCCACTGCCTCTGCACAGGGCTGCTGCTTACACAGTCTGGGTCCTGGCAGCCAGGCCTGCTCCCCCTTCCAGCTCTGCATATCATTGTGCTTCAGCCGAGTTTTTCCCTTACTGCACAGGCTGTTGCTTACACTGTTTGGACAGACAGCACGCTTGCTTCTAGCCCTGCAAGAACCTCCCTGTATGCCAGTGCTCTGGTCCGGCTTAATCTCTGCACTGGGCTGCCGCTCACATTTCCGGGTCCCAGGAGTCAGGCCTGCTCCTTCCAGCTCTGCCAAGAACTCTCCTTCGGGCACATTGCTTCAGTCAGGCACTGTCTCCACTGCACACAGGTGATGCCTGCTCACTTTACAGGGACCATCAGCACTTCCATGCTTCCCACGCACAGGGGTTCTGAAAGATGCCGGATTAGTCATACTGTGCATCTGTCTGACATGGACTCCATTCTTGTTCAAACAGGCTGTTCCTACAAGTGATAGGTTAGGAATGTGAGCTGTGTTTTATTCATTTTTAGGGCTAGGGCCTCGCCCACCACGGAGTGGGGGCGGAGCTTGCAAGCTCTTTTGTATTTAGAAAAAAAAATTCAGAAAGGGGTCTGGCTGGCACCTTCTTTAGTGCGCGCCGGCGTTTTTTATGGCATCTGCCTAGTGATTCGTCTTCGCTGTGCTGTTTATGTAGTAGCCTTGACGTGATAGGCTATATTTACTTTTCGTCCGTCATTGATGTTAGTTGCATGGCATATTCTGTGCGCGAACGAGCACGGAGAGTGATTAATCTTAATTAGGAGTTGTCAGAGTGCCCGTGTAATGCAATCCAGATGGCGCAGTCAGGGAGTGTCCTACACTCTGTACTGCCCTCCAGTGCACCAGGGCAGTACTGCTTCGGTGCCGGGCACTTCGGCTCACCATATAGCGGAGGGACTGTGCATAATGACAGCATAGTCGATGCGTTGTTCCCATCACCAGTCCCCACCAACCCCAATCCTCCACGGACTGCATGGTCTGTGCACAGGGACAGCACGGCCAGTACATACGACCGGCGCAGGACAAACCCTTCGTGAGTAGCCTTGTGTGTGACTTTTGAACCTTTTCTAAGATCGTCTGTCACCTTCTAGCAAAGTTTCCGGCAGAAGCCGCAGTAGTTGCTGGAGGCAGGTGAATGGAGGAGGGAGCATCGCCATCGAGTAAGGAGGGGGAGGGGGCGCCGCCGGGGGAGCTTATCAGGCAAAACCACTTAAAGAGTAACCAGGGTTATCAGCAAAGCCGTTCCTTCAAGGACAAGCAACAGCCAGAGGAGGATGAAGAGGGCGTGCAGTGCTGAAAGGCGGAGAGTAGGAGAGGCGCTACAAGGGGGCACAACAGAGGTGGGCATAGTCATGTGGCCGATCCCGAGACAGAGGGGCACCTCGGAACTCTACCGACCCCCGCAGAGACAGACTACCGGGGTCACAAGATCTTACACACACAGAGCTCCTTAAAGATGGGAAGGAACGAATACTCGCGGGGAACTCGCCGACCCTGGGGCAAAGCAGAATGGGCGCAGTAAAAAACAAAACAAAAAAAACACCAGAACACAAGCAATTCGCCGACTCCAGAATCGATTGACACACAAACGACAGAGAAACCTCTCCTGCCGATCACTTGAGACGGGCGCACTAGAGCATGGATGGGGGGCGGTGAATGGGAGATTTTTTTTTTTTTTAAAGCACCAACCCCCGTGCATTGCTTTCAGATCGGGTGTTCAGCGCACGCCCATCGCGCACAAAACAAGCCAAGCAAATTCCTCTGCTCACCTAACACCCGGAAACTAGCCGCCTGGCACCAGCGCCCCAATGACATCACTGCGTGGATTCGGTTTCTTCTAGCGCTTTGTGCGTTTGTTTTCGCTGCATTGTGAATTCAGATTGAGCGCGGATGAAAGGCACATGATTGACAGGCACGGAAACTGAAGCCTTCGCGTTTATCCGAAGAACAGGTGCAGCACAGACTGTAGCAGGGGAGAGTCTGCCATCTCACACACCTCACCATGCGCACACCAACCACCGCGGAGCACACCACAGGAGCCGTGCTGGGTTACCTGTGCGGGGCAGGTGCGGCGTAAGCCTACTTTTGCCCAAGACGCACAACAAGGGTATGCTCTGTAAGCTTGCTTGTGCAAAAGTACCAAGGTGCAGCACAAGCGTACTTGTGCAAAACAGGTGCAGCGCAAGCTACAGGTGCAGCGTAAGCTTGCTTGTGCAAAACAGCTGCAGCGTACTCTGTCGCGCGCACAACCGGTGCAATGTGTGTGTGTGTGTGGGGGGGGGTAGTTGCAGTGTAAACATACTTGTAAAACACAAGAGGTACAGCAAAGGCAGGTGCAGCGTAAGGTTCATTACTCGTGCACAGCAACTGCAACACGGACAGTGTAACCTCACCTGCACTCAAGTGCACAACTAGGCGAGAGTGTAAACCGCCTTTCATCTAACAGGAGAGGCAAAGGTCCAGACGGCGTAAATTTACGTACACTCAACATTCAAATTAGGAGTAATGTACACTTGGAATTATACGATTCTGAGGAGGTCGCTTTTTTGCATAGTTATGGATTTGCCACACAATCCATCCTCTGCTGCAGAATCTTCAGATTTTAACACAAACTTGCGTTTAGCTGAAACGGATCAACAGTTACTAAAAACATGACGTGTGATTGCCCAGTAAAAAGGTTAAATTGGTCCTTTTTCAGTTGTTTTGTTTCTGTATTTGGCTATTCAACTAGTACTAATTCGGTGAAATCTTTTGCCAGACAGCATTACTATGTGTTAAATCGATAACCAAACGAAGTAATACTATTTAAAAAAGTGCTGCATTGGGCTGCACAATTTGCCTTTTCTTGCCACATAACTCATTCGACCCAGCCGCATAATATGATGCTCCTCTGCCACATAATTCCAGTGGCTCTGGTAATGTAAATTCTATAGCACACCGGATACCCGAAGCAGGAGCCAAATCAATGTTCCGAAAAAGGCAGCGGTCTGGAGAGCAAACAGGCCGTTTCTGGAAGCTGCCCTGGGGCCACTCGCAGGTCAAGGGGCGAACTTTCAGCACCTCCACCACGCATGTGCCTAGCCTTCCTGCATCCCTGCCAGGACCCATGGAGGGGGCGTGCCACAGGACAATGAAAACACCAAGGTCCGAGCCCTTACACACCGAATTACGACACACAAAGGGCGAAAGAGGGTGGGAAGGGCAGTCTAAAGTTCTCCAATTTTTGTCATGAGGGCTTAAAGCATTGGCAAGAAGCCAGGACTCCAATCCTGCCGTGAATAATGGCGCGCTCGGTCACTGCTGAGGAGGGGTGAGCCGCTAATTACCACCGAAAGCTTACACCACGGAATGCGTCATTTCTAAAAGCAACACACAATGGAGAGATTGTTGACGGTCTATTCAGCTTGACAACATGCAGATGTGCAAGAACGCACTGCCAGCACGGCAGCTGTCCCACTGCATTATGGGGTACATGCAGCACATCTTATTTCTGTAAGTTACTCACGAATACAAAAGAGTTTGCCAGCACTCAGGAAGGTACAGTCCGTGATTACAAGTACACTCCTATCTGCGCTGGGGGCAAACGTCCTCCAAGTTGCGATTCAAAAGCATTGAGAACTGCATCTACCAGAATGCAATGGGCGAACTGAATCCGACTTCCTGGCAGTCTACCCGCCCCTTGGATCTTATCCATCCATTTACGCAGTTTTTATAGTGTAAACTTCGGCAATGGGAATGTAAACTTTGTACATTAGAATAAGATTAAGAGGCAACACTTGAAAAATACAGGTAGACACATTCACATTGACAGTGCAAGCACAATGGGTAGAGTAGTGAGTGCAGATTAGTGAGTAGTGAGTGCAGAGTAGTGAGTAGAGAAGTGAGTAGTGAGTAGAGTAGTGAGTAGTGAGTAGAGTAGTGAGTAGAAAGTAGTGAGTAGAGTAGTGAGTAGTGAGTAGAGTGGAGAGTAGTGAGTAGTGAGTGTAGAGTAGTGAGTAGAGTAGTGAGTAGAGTAGTGAGTAGTGAGTAGAGTAGTGAGTAGAGTAGTGAGTAGAGTAGTGAGCAGAGTAGTGAGTAGTGAGTGCAGAGTAGTGAGTAGAGTAGTGAATAGTGAGTAGAGTAGTGAGTGCAGAGTAGTGAGTAGAGTAGTGAGTAGTGAGTAGAGTGGTGAGTAGAGTAGTGAGTAGAGTAGTGAGTAGAGTAGTGAGTGCAGAGTAGAGAGTGCAGAGTAGTGAGTGCAGAGTAGTGAGTAGAGTAGTGAGTGCAGAGTAGTGAGTAGAGTAGTGAGTAGTGAGTGCAGAGTAGTGAGTAGAGCGTGCAGAGTAGTGAGTAGAGAAGTGAGTAGTGAGTAGAGTAGTGAGTAGAAAGTAGTGAGTAGAGTAGTGAGTAGTGAGTAGAGTGGAGAGTAGTGAGTAGTGAGCAGAGTAGTGAGTAGTAGCAGAGTAGTGAGTGCAGAGTAGTGAGTGCAGAGTAGTGAGCAGAGTAGTGAGTAGAGTAGTGAGTAGAGTAGTGAGTAGTGAGCAGAGTAGTGAGTAGTGGGTGCAGAGTAGTGAGTAGAGTAGTGAGTAGAGTAGTGAGTAGTGAGTGCAGACTAGTGAGTAGTGAGTAGAGTAGTGAGTAGAGTAGTGAGTGCAGAGTAGTGAGTAGTGAGTGCAGAGTAGTGAGTAGAGTAGTGAGTAGTGAGTAGAGTAGTGAGTAGAGTAGTGAGTAGTGAGTGCAGAGTAGTGAGTAGAGTAGTGAGTAGTGAGTGCAGAGTAGTGAGTAGAGTAGTGAGTAGAGTAGTGAGTAGGACATCACAGGCAGCAGCTGTGCAAGCTTCTTACACTCACAAGGAGACCACAGGCAGCTGAGGTGCAATCTTCTCCCACTCACAAGGAGACCACAGGCAGCAGAGGTGCAAGCTTCTCACACTGACAAGAAGGACATCACAGGCAGTAACGGTGCAATATTCTCACACTCACAAGGAGATCACTGGCAGTACACACCACATGAACACACTCCATAACACATAGCAACAATACATTTATTTACAATGCCATTAGCTCAAACTCAAATAAATCCGAGCCCGATTGCATTTCTAATGCTTGTTATATTTAGTTTTACTGATATGTCATTATTTATCTTCTATACTACTATTATAAAGAGAGAACTTGCACCTTTGGGCAAGGCAATCTCGGGAACTACAGCGCCAATCTACACACCCAAGACATTTTAGAAAACCTCAGGGCAAGCAGAAGGACATAGGCTACATAAAAATAAAAATAAAACGTTTTTTAAAATATTAATAAATTTAAAAAAGTAGTCCCTTGCAACTAGCGCCGGCCGCGACGTCTGCGTGAGGGGAGGAGCGGCGTTCACCAGAACCAGGAAGAGCAGACGACATGAGCGACGTCTGCGTGAGGGGAGGAGCGGCAGAACCAGGAAGAGCGGAGGACAACAGCGCCGGTAGGAGCTGCGAGAACCGGAGGAGCAGTGGCAGTGAGAGGTACGTTGCTGGTTGCTGGGGCGGGGGGCGGGAGGCAGGAGGCGGGAGGGAGTCGGCGGGTGCACCGCGCGGGCTGCTACCTAACTTAAAACTGATGCTGATGGAGTCCGGGCGGGAGGTGGGAGGCGGGCGGGCGGGGCTGCTACTTAACGAGCAGTGGCAGTGAGAGGTACGTTGCTGTTTGCTGGGGCGGGAGGCGGGTGGCGGGAGGGAGTCGGCGGGCTGCTACCTACCTTAAAACTGATGCTGATGGAGTCCAGGCGGGGGGGTGGCTGCTACTTAACTTCCTAAGGATGTTGCGGGAGGCGGGGCGGGGCGGGCCGGGCCGGGGGGGGCGGGAGGGAGTCGGCGGGTGCAACCCTCGAGAACATGCTGCCCCAGCCACCTTCTGCCCCGGGGTAAAAATGCAGCCCCCAGCCCCCTTCTGCCCCAGGCAACGCTGGGGCGGGCTGCTAGTTATACAATAAAATGTGAGCTTCAATTGCACTGTAGCTTTTGTACGTTTTTCTGCTTGCGAAGCTTTTCTGCACCTGAGGCTGCAACCGGCACCGACTTGCTTCTGAGACTGGCCCACGCCATAGACCAGGGCTGTGATACTCCTGAGGCTGGCAATTGATGCTGCCCTACATCTGGTTCTTGTTTTATTTCAAGTGAAACACTCTCTTAGAGAGCATTTATTTTACAGTAGTCTCCCTCGGATGCTTTTCACCCTGCGCTTGTGTTGCTGATAAGCACTGTGTTCTTCTGTGCACCCATGAAAACCGCGTTACTGTTTTGTACGTGTGCTTTTGTCCTCACACCGCTCCTCCTATTGCTTTCTTTTGGCCATTTGCCTCACTGCCCCCATCCCCTCCATATTCCTTCATGTGTGCAGGACGGTATTTCTGCATGCACAAAAACAATTCTCTTTGCAACACAGGCACCCTTGCACAATTGTGCAAGGGTGCCTGTATTGGCACTAGGCTGCCTGAAGTGCCCCAGCGCAAGGAGAGAGAAGAAATGCTCCATATCTTTGTAAATATGGAGCTCTGCCTTTCCCTTTCACACAACGCAGTGCAGCAACGTTGCTTGCTACTCTGCGTTGTGTGAAAGTTTAGTAAATATGCCCCTAATTCTTTTTGCACATTTTGTGGCAGCCTCCGTATTATGGGTGGAGCCCATCATACTTTGTGTAATAATATTTTAAAATTGCAGTAACCTATCTTATACTGTGTGTAATACATGTTTTACACTAATTACTTACATAAACATAGGACTTTCTGTCACAGGCTGAGACCTCATAGCACTATAAATGCATGTGTCGCTATTGCTCAATGCACCAATCAGGATTGAAATCAGTGACCACTGAGATACACACACAGCGATCTAAAGAGATTGCATTAACTACGTTTTCCTACTAGTACAAAGCATTTTCCACAGATTAGTTTAACTTGTTTTCATTTTCATTTAAGGTGTGGACATTATGTTTTACAGTTACCTGCAAGTGAATGACCGACAAAACAGTTACAGCAGGCCCAGAATGTGACGGCCTGCTGAACCCAGTTTATAGGTGCTTGTCACTGCCAAACCAAGGGAAGAGGTGCCTAGTCCCCTAGCCTTCATTAGGGGGAGAGAAGTTGGCCTAATGGCTAAGGCGGTCGACCTCAAATCTGGGGAACTTGGTTCAAGTCTCGGCAATGACGCTGAACATCCTGTGATTCTGGGCAAATCACTTAATCTCCCTTGCCTGACAAAAATGAATGTGTCCTCATGTAACACAACTGGTGCTATGTAAAGCGCTCTGATACCTGATTCGGGTCCAGTTCACGCTATATAAAACTCTGTAAAATAAAAATTAGAGCCAATGATGCCTTTGCCACACCATTTGACTGAGGTGTATATTAGAATACTGTTACTGTTGTTTTTTTTTAATATATTCCAACTTTCTCTAATTCTTTGCAACGCGAGGGGATTCAGCGCTCTTCCACCCAATCTGGCAAGCACGATCGGCGACAGCTTCTCTTCCCCTTCTCGCTCCTGCCCTGAACTCTCCTTCCCAAGGCAGAAGAAAAGACTTTGATCATGGCTGTTTAAATAAATTACATAAACGCATTGAGAACCATTGTCACTGGAAAAACAAGCACCGGCAAAACCAACAGGTCAGCCATTGGCTGCACGAAGTTTAGCTTTGCCAATATTTCTTTTGTTTGGGCATGTTTTTTGTAAAGCTTTATTGCTGGGAGATCTGAGGGTTCTCCGCCAACATTAGAAAAAAACAGCGGCTAAGAGCAAAAATATTTTTTGTCTCATAGTAGAAACTAATTTGCGTGCAGATGTGCTCCCAGTGGTTGTCACTCACTGTGAAAAGAGTCAGGGGTTGATGTGGGTTGACCCACTGATCCATTATGTTTTCTGTGATGGGCAGAAAAATATGTGCAGACACAACAACAGACCAATGGATGAAGAGGGCTTCCAAAAATCTCCACCATGTAAGCATGTTATGCATGCAATTTTAATTAAGTCACATCTTAGCTAACAGCAGACACAATGTTTTTTCTTTACTGACTGAAAACAAGGCGCACAAAGTTCACAAATGACACTTATTCTGTAAGGTTAACATGCATTCCAAACACAACAATAGCTTGTACTGCAAGAATGTAGATTTAACGTATCAGCCCCTCCTTGGGAAGAGCACTCTTAAATTGTAGTGTGACATGGAATTTGCGGCCAGACACTTATCCATTCTTAATTGGAGACACGAAGTACCAGGGCTGGATTTATAGGTTGTGATGCCCTGTGCGACAATCTTTGTTGGCGCCCCTGCAACCAAGCATTTTTTGTGTTCAGTTGTATGGTTTCTCAACCACATATTAAATATAATGGATACATTTTAGAGTATATAAAATGTATTCTCAAACATCATGTGAATGAAATAAGGACTAGATGGGGAACAGATATTACGACACCATCAGTCAAATATAACTTTTATTCTATAGACTAAAAGAATATACATATCTTGTTATGAAGTTATTAACATTTTCTAACTTCGCGATTCACTTGTAAATATGCCCCTTAGTTTGGTTTGTGTGCAAATCCTGCATTACCAATCCCTGGTGAGTTTCACTACTCCTGCTGAAGCAAAGCCAATAAAGGTACCAATGGGTGAGGCAGACAGGCCTCAAGGGTCCCGTGACCTCAGTGACAGAGTCACTTATGCTCTAGGACAGAGGTCTTCAAACTTTTTGCTGCTGAGGCCCCCTTGTCAAACCTTTTTAGGTGTAAGGACCCCCTTCTGACAAAATGTTCTAGAAACTGATACACCTCATCATCAACACCTATCGACAACCACAAATGCCTCTGTTAGACCTGCCATCTTTTGGCATGTTTCCCCTGTTTTTTTCCTTTCTGACCTCCTAGTTTTGACTCTATTTTTCGCGTTTAATGTTTCTGCTCGCTTTCTCACTGCTGTTCAGTGTTAAGTGCAAGTGCTCCTATTTTTAATTGTATTAATGGATTGGTGTTTCAATGATTGGCATGTTTGACTTACTAGTAAGTCCCTAGTATGGTACAATGAGAGTGCCTGGGCTGGTAAATCAAGTGAAGCTGGTGGGCCTGCAGTAACGATTGTGCCACTCACCCAAGCAGCCTTGTAAAGGGTTATAAGACCTGCCACTGCAGTGTCTCTGTGAAGTTTGTAACTGCCATGTCAACCTGGCAAGTGCACCCACTTGCCAGGCCCTATTCTTCACTATTCTTACATGTAAGTCACCCCTGAGGTAAGCCCATGGTACCCCTGTGGGCAGGGTGCTGTGTATATTAAAAGTAGGACATGTACTGGTGTGTGTGACATGTCCTGTCAGTGAATTACAGTGTGTTTAATTTTTCACTATGGAAAGGCTATCTGTCCCATAGGATAGAATGGGAGGTTACTTATAAAATATTATAAGCATATCTTCCCATTGGGATAAGATAGAGAAACGGGGGTTAGTATGCCTGAACTCAAAATATAAAAATGAATCTTTTAGAAAAGATGATATTTTATGTTCTGTGTTTGAAAATATCACTTTTAGAAAGTAGGTATTTTCTTGCTTAGCCTTCCTGAGTGCCTCTGCTGGGTTTGTGGATTGACTGTCTGGCTTTGGAGTGACAGGGGCTGGCTGGGGATGTGCATTCTCATCAGACAGCCACGGGGGGGGTCAAAGTGTGTCCTGCCTTTCCTGGATGAGTCAGGGCTGGGCTGAATAGACCTGGGCTGTATTTATATTAGTGGGAGGAAATTTCCTTGCACCCGAATGGGCCTGGTCTGCCTCAGACAATGCTGTCACCACCTCCTGCCAGGAAGCTGGGCTAGAGAGGATGGAACTGGTTTGGGCTGGGCACAAGCACTCTCTGCCCAATAGCACTAAGAGATACTAAGTATAAATATTGGGGCCCAGGCCCCAGAACTTTGGAACTCGCTGGAATCAAGGAACCTGCCAAGAAGAAGAGGTGGAAGAACTGCCAAGAGGAGTACTGCCCCTTTGCTGTGCTGTTGCTTAGCTGGGTTGGACTGCAGTTGCTGCTTCTGCCGTGGCCAGTGAATGGACTGGACTGAACTTTCTTTATTTGTGCTGAGTATCTCCAAGTACAATGAACATTTTTAAAGTTGTGCTAGCAAATGTTATGAATTACTGGTGGTTCGGTGTGATTAAATAACACTGTGCATCAAAAATATTACGGTTCTTTCATTTTTTGCCTAACTGTACAAAATACAGTTTTTTATGTATAATAATCCGTTTACTGGGACCACTGTTTCAATGTACTGTTCTATACCCAGGTCCCAGTGATGCTATTTGGGTTTACCCTTCTAGGTAACCACAATTATCTCCAAGGGCTTGAAGTAGAGCTTGCCCCCTGTACTGACGTCTCAGGGACTGCAAAGAAATTGACTAACCTCTGGGTACCGCCTCTGGAACTGTGGTTTCAGTTGCCACAGAGGGGGGGAAGCAACCCACTCCGTCACCGACTCTTTCGCTGGCTCCATGCCCTGAAGGCACCGCAGAGGACACCGCTGCATCTCCCACCACAACCGTGGTCCCATTGATGACGACCGTCACGGCTGAGCTGCTGTTTGCAACATTACCTCTGGGCATCACACTCCACACCACCATGCTTCACTTCGCCACCCTGGTCTCACCGACGCCACCGCTGACTCTGACAACCGTGACTCCCCCGTGGCTTGGGGGCACTGCTCACAAGTTTTGCGACACACTGCCACATCCCACACTGCAGTCCTGACCGACCAAGGCCAGCTTCCCACAACCGGCAGTGTCACCTGCATCATGATCTGTCAGCACTACAATGAGCACCACCTTTATTCCGCACTGCAGACCTGGTCTCACTGATGCCAATGGATGACTGTCACAGGGCACCGCACGCCACACCGCTCCTCTTCACAACACAACCGCGATGGTGGCTACAACTGGCCCGCATCAACGTCATCGGCCGCAACAATAAGGTACTGTTTACAATTCTGCGGAGACCACAACCAATGCGGTCAGATGGAACTGTTGGATTCTGTTGTTCTCAATATCACTGCAGCACCGGACAGAGCTACCAACTTCAAGGAACTGCATTTTTAAGGTTATTCTTGCAAAGTGCATATTTATAAGTACTTTATGTTGGATTTGTATTGTTTTGGTATTGTTTTGAATATATAAAATATTGGATATTTTTCTAAACTGATGTGGTGTCCTTTTGTAGTGTTTCACTGTATTACTGTTGGTCATGTGCAATTCCTTTATACACTGCCTCTAAAATAGGCCTGACTGCTTGTGCCAAGCTACCAAGGGGGTGAGCAGGGATAATTTCAGCTATATATCCCTCTTACCCTGACTAGGAGGGAGGGTCCATACTTGGACAAAGGTGCAAACCATTGCCAACTAGAGTCCCCCATTTCTAACAGCCCCCAATTACCACAGCAAATATTTTTTATGGTGGGTTAATTATATTAAACAGTGTTTAGCAAACCAAAGGTCATTGAGCGTAGGGGTGTAGCCAAAGGTGTACTAAAAACAAAGGGCCGCATTTATTAGGAATTGGCATAGTGCAGCAGCGCAAGTCTTCTTGCGGCGCTACCCAATGCCAATGTGAAAGGGCAGGAATGCACCGTATTTATGAAATACAGTGCATTCCATTCCTTTTCCTTTGCGTTGGCGCACTGATTGCTGCCTAGCACCAACATAGGCAGGATTGTTTTTGTAGGGAAAGGGGCACCTTCCTTCACCAAAACAATCCAGAGGGGTGTTTTCCTATTTCTATGTGAGCTGCAAAATGCAACACACAGTGAAACAGGAAAAAACGAGGAGAAATGAAAACATTTTCCTCATTACGCCTCCACTGGGGAGGCGTCCGTTTTTAAGGCTGCCCCAGGTTTTTGTGATTTTGTAAATATGGGGCAGCATCAAAATCCATGGGCCCATGGAACACCTCCTTGACGCAGAGTAAGGTAACGCAGTGACTTATGCTGGTATGTCTTACGCCATTTCTATGAGACCAAGCAAAGTCATGCAGGGTGACGTTGCACTGCCTCATAGGTATGGTTGAGACACTTGCACCACCGAAGTATAAAAAAAAGTGATGCTCTGGTGATGCAAGCCTCTCATAAATAAGTCTAAAATATTCTGTAAGTTTTTACCATCAGGTATCTACTTATAAAATAATGGGCAGCGTAAATAAAAAATAAATTTAAAAAGTTATTTATCAGTGGGAAATGCCCTATAGTACATTATAAAACCTCTATTAGTTTATGCACTGCAGAGGATTGTGTGTAACCAGAGAGCCACAGATTCAAATCTTGACTGGTGCAGTGGAGAATAGTGATGTGTATTTTAGTGCTACGAAGTCATAGCCTGTGACAGAAAGCACTGCAAATATGTAAGTCAATTTTATTATACGTGCATTACACACAGGGTAAGATAGAATGCTGCAAAACGTGCGAATAGATTTACGATAAAATGGTGCTTTCAAAATGTAGATTTTAATAATACCTGAGTGTACGTAATGCAATTTTTTTTACATAGCTGGCCCTTCATCCCCTTTTTAGGGGCACTAAGGGCTGTGTAAATGCAGTTAAAATTAATAGCAGGAACTTTCCAGCCCAGTTGTGAACTCTTTGCACTACCACTCAAAAAAACTGATCTTTGTCATCACAAAGAGCCAGAACTGCTCAAAGCATCCTTTACACTTGCAGATTAACTGATAAGGCACATTTGCCTTTCATTCAGGCAACCAAAGCAGCTGATAACTATCTAAATTAGTCGTCCCAGGACGGCTATCTTTTTGCGGGGACAAGTGAAGCTGGAGAATCTGCTACCCCTTCCCAGGACTCCACGACCCCCCTTGGGGGCGCGCCCCACACATTGAAGACCTCTGCTCTAGGGTTTGCTGCTTTGTAGGCCTGCCTGCAAGACTGGAGGTGAACTTCAGTATGTATTGTGGCAGACAGGCCTTCAAGGTGCTAAGACACCAGAGCTTCTAAGATCTTGCAGGGCCTTCTAAGGTCTAACATGGGAATGTGCTCCCTCAGGAGAGGGGTCTGGTGGACTGTCCATGAAGGCTCAACCTAGTCCCCCAATTCCAAATTTGGCAGCTCTGGCCATAATACCACATCCTGCCCCCCACTCATCACCATACTGTCCCACTGAGAGTAACTCACACTGCCTTCAGCTACAACCCAATTGTGCTCCACTCTAAACACCTAAATGCGACTTATTTCAAATTATGCACAAGAGAAGAGTAATATGCTACATAAAATAAATGGGGGAGGGGTGGAATCCTAGAAAAAAACAAACCCTTAAAGGGAATGCAAGATTAAATAAAGCAAGTTAAACATGAGCAGAACAACATGGTTACCTTAAAACGTTTACACTCATTATTCAGAAACCAATGAGTGTTTTACCTGAAAAGTTAAGAACATGACTGCAGGCCCCGGAACAGACCCGTTTCAAAGTTCATTACATATATCCTTACAAAACGTGAGCAGTATAGTTTAAAAAGACCACATTGCTGAAAACAGAGCCACAGTACACATTTCACAAACTAAAATAGGGAAAACAGCTGATAAGGATCACATTAAGGGGCAGATTTATGTTAACTGGCGCATCCCCAGGGATGTGCCAGTTAACATGCGCCACAGTGCGCCACAGCTCCGCCAGCCATGGTGCGCCGCATTTATAATGCGGCGCACCATGGTGCAAAAACGGCACAGATGCGTGACGCATCTGTGCCGGAAATGTGGCGCATTGCTGGAGCTGCGTCGCAAGCACGACGCAGCTCCAGCAAGGCTCGGGGGTGCCCCATCTACACAATGTTGCATCAAGACCTACGCCTGCTTCAAGCAGGCGCAGGCTTTTGACGCAGCACTGGCTTAAAAGTGACTGAGTGAAATCTCATAGATTTCACTCAGCCACTTTTGCGAGGCGCACCTGCCCCGGAACGCCCACCCTGCGCCGGAACGCCCACAAGCGGCGCAGGGCTTTACAACGTGACGCATCTGCCTAGATGCGTCACGTTGTAAATCGTTCGTAGGGATGCGCCATGTTTACGCCGCCTTGCGTGACGCAACAGCGGCGTAAACGTGGCGCAAGGGCCTCATAAATCTGCCCCTAAATGTTTACCACTCCAGTCATCAAGCAGGAATGGTGCACTTCCCCACCCAGGGAAAACAATGTTGCAGATCATAGGCACATTCTGATTGCCACAACGGTTTCCTGAATAGGTACGTCTTGGATTGCATGATCGTTACTCCTAGGTATCCAGAGATAGCACAAAACATCTTGAGGCATTCATCTTCTTCCGTTTTCCAACAATCTGGTATGAAACCGTTACCGTTGGGCTTCTTTTATAAACCTTCTCATAACACTATAAATAGTGATTAATTTCTAACCCTTGGTGTGGGAGAATTTGCCTTGGGTGGGTTGCAGGCAATCTCTAATCCCTATGCCTCTTTGGCGCACCTTAATGATTTAGATTGACTGTCAGAGAATGTCATTAGATGATAGGCCCCCCCTCTAGACCCTCCCTCACTGGAAGTGGCATATATTGAGGCTTTGCCCCATGCAAATGCAGAACAATATTTCAGTAGGTTATCCATTAATGCGGCCACAGACCAGCTTGCAGGTCCAACAATCCCTTACTTAAGCCATAGTCAGGGCACTGGAAAAATGTAAGCTCAGTTTCTCGGAATGTGGCTGGCCTAGTGGCAAAATTGGCAGACAATAGGTGGATTTCGTTCTTCAGATCTTTAAACAATATTTGCCTTTAGGAAACATGGGAAGTTGAGAATATTTTTTTAATCATTTTATCAAGGGTTATAAGACCTTTTCCTCCTGGCAGTGGGCTCCAGAGCAGGCAGAGGGAGCGGAAGCCTAATAATTTTTGTAGCTCTTGAACATTGCGGGCTGTAAAACCATTGAAGTTCGACTCTAAAGTACTCCAGGGCCTCAAAGTAGTAGTAGGAAGTTCGCTACGATTGAAACTAATTCATTTTTATTATGCAAAAAGAAGGAAACAAGGGTCCTCAAGCCTATCAGCTCTAAGCGGTGCCCTTGATTCATTACGGGGAGAAGGTCACTCCTAGAAGAATCTTTTTGTGACAGGAAATTTTAACTGTCACCTATGTTAAGATTCATTATAACACTCACATAGTCTACAAACATGCACGATTGCAGAGGGATTGCATATGGAGCACCCCCCAAAAGGTCTTGAATTGAACGGTCTTTTACACATTTATGCTTTAATATTTCCCTTAGATAAGATGTCTTATTTTTCTAAATCTCATATTCCCCCAACTTATAAAGGCAGGGGATGCACAACGAATATTGACTAAATTTTTGTCTTGGCTTCCTTGGGTTGGTCCCCATTTTCTTTTAACATTTTACATAGCCCATCTAGTGACCACAACCCCTTGACCCTAGTGCTTGAAGGGGAGGTTTCCAGACGGTGTACCCTAGTACAACTGCGGGCACACTATCTTTAATTGACCAGCGGAGGTGCCTATGCTGATCGCAGCTAGATACTAAGGCTTTTAACCACTCTCTTTAAAATATGACAAAAAGAGATTTTAACTTGCTTAGATCCCTTAGCCTTTGGTGAAGAGACTGTATGTTCATTTAAATCCATCAAACAGTCAATTGATAGCATGTTATGAGTTCCGGTCGTTGACCCTCTTTCAGAACATCCAAAATGGTTCAACGTCGAGTGATCTCGGCCCTCTGTTTGTTGAAGGAGGCCCTTGTACCGATCCCCAGAGATAACATTTGGGTTTCAAAATACTGCAGTAATTATAAGGGGGCCCTTAAGGAACAGAGGCATTTGCTACAAAGACAAGCATGGGACAAGTTAACCCAAGCAGTGAGCAGCAGGACTGTACTCTCTTTTGGCAAGTCACAAATAGACCCTGTTTTTCAGAGTCATTAAGACCTGCATTATATCATCACATTACGGCGGAACAATAAATTGCCTACTATGTAGTAGTTTATACCTTCGGACAAAGTAAGGAATCCATTAATGAGATAGAACTCTGCCCGATTGATACTACTATTACCTTTTTTTTGGATGAAGTAAGACTGGGCATTGAGGGATTGTCCCAGAACAACGCTCCAGGTTCCGATGGGATTCCTTCGGACTTTCTTCGGGACAACATAGATGGATGGGCTCTGGTCTTGACTAGGGTGTTAAATGCTGCAGTAAGGAATGGGATGCTGCCTTCATGGTCTATCGCAATTATCATCCTGATTTTCAAGAAGGGGGACAGGGATAATCCCTACTGTCCTTGCCCTATATCCCTCATCGATTCTACAGTCAAGGTCTTGGGTTGGGTTTTATTAAATAGGCTCTCTGCTCGTACTGACACACATCAACTTATCTCATAGGTGCAATACGGTTTCCGCTCAGAAAAACCAACTATAGAACAGTGCCTAAACCTTTATCTTTTAATTTCCAAATATACGGTCTCCTGAACTGGAGTCTTTTTTGGCAATTATGGACCTCACGTCAGCATTTGACCGGGTCAATGGTAAGAAATTGTGGACCTTACTTGGCTCCCTGGGGTTTTGGCTGTCTATTGTAAATGTATTAATGACCCTCCATGTCCATATCACAGATGCAGTCAGATACTCTCATGGAGTGAGTCTAATGGATCATTTTAATTGTACTAGGGGAGTTCGCCAAGGGTGTATTTTCGCTTTTTTTTGTATTTATGGTATATATCAATGGCCTAAAATCTGCCCCAATACCACTACAGACTGGCAGCCCTAGAGTGGCAAGGAAATCAGTACCATCTGTATTATATGCAGATGACACAGTACTAAAGCAAGCACACCGATGGGCCTACAGGCCTTGATTGATGGATTTGTTTCCTTTATGAATGAGGTGGACCTTTCGGCCAACTTCAGAAAATTGTATTTTATGGAAGTTGGCACTCCAACGACCTGATCTATGACTTTTAAGGCAGGAGGTCACATTTTAGTTAAGATCCTTGACTTATCTTATTTGGGAATTACATTTGATGCTAAATTAAATTGGAAACATCTGTTGGAGTGGATGTTAGGAGACATGTAAAAATCAATTGGAGTTATTGCTAACTATGTTGATAGATTAGGCACCTGGTCTCTGAGGGTGATTTTAAAGCTTGACCAGTCCGTCTGTATTTCCAAAGTCTTGTACAGATGCGAGGTCTGGGAGTACACAGCGGCTAACAAACTACAGACAGCACAAAACAAGTATCTGAGATGAATCCTGAAAGTCCCCCAGGGTGCCCCTTCCTTTTCAGTACATGAAGAATTAGGAGTTAAGTATATTACTGAACTGGTGGCAGTAAATCCTTTGTTGTGTTGGGTGAATATTTGGTTGAGTGAAGAGGAAGAATTTAATTGTTTGGTCATCTTGGATTATCACTTGACCATGCATTCAAAGTCCCCTGGTTACGGTACGTTAAACAGTCCTTTACGGTCCTAGGAAGAGTAGATATGTTTCTTAAATATGACACAGTGAAGTACCGGGATCTGATAATAGTAAAATAATGATTTTTAAATATGCCACAGCACTCGGCGAAGATAAAGAATTCAGTAAACCAGAGATGAGAGGGCATGCTCTTTTAAAATCAGTACCGGGTATTTAGAAATATCTCTCTATTTTAATAAGTGTCTCTGACAGATATTTAATAACTCGATTTAGATGTGATCAGCTTCATCACCTTTTGGCATCTCCGGCTGGCTTTGTCTAACATGCAAATGAGAGAGGTCGTCGTGGCTATGGATAACCTACATTTTGTCCTTTTATGCAAATATTTTACTCGCCTAAGGAGATTGTTTCTTAAGCCCCTTTTAAAATATATGGTATTTAGACAATCCCCTGTTGCTCTAATGTATTTTCAGCTTCTGCCTAATGACTACACACTTTTTGTAATAATCAATTTCGTGAGAGCAGAACTCAGATCCAGAAATTACAGATGCGACTGAGGGCTGCTAGGCTTTTGCAATTTGGATTTTGCAATTTTGCACAAATTGTAAATGAACTTTAATTGTAATGTAGCTGTGTTTTATACTTTGTTTTTATCTTTTATCGTTGTGATCACCGCCAAATAAAGATTATTATGATGATGATGTTTCTTTTTTCCTTCTGTCTTTTTTCTTTTTACCCTTCTTTCTTTTCATTTCTATCTTTCTTTCTCTCTTCTTCTTTCTTTCTTTCCATCTTTCTTGCTTTCTTACCTTCCTCCTTCCCCTACTTCCTTGCTTGTTTTCCCACTGTCTCGTTTTTTCCTTATTTCCTTATCTTTTGTTTTCTTTCCTTCTATCTCTTGCCTCCATTCCTTTCTTTTCTTTTATCCTTCTTTCCCAAAATTCTTCTTTCTTTTGTTCTTTTTTCCTTCCTTTCTTCTTTCTTAGCTTTCTTTACTCCTTTCTTTTCTTTTTTTTCCCTTCAGTTCTTACCTTTTTTCGTCCTCCTAATTTCCTTCCTTCTTGCTCTCTCTCTCTCGTTCCTTTCCTAATTTCCTTCTTGCTTTCTCTCTTTTCCTTCCTTCTTTCGTTCTTTCACTTTTGCTTTCTTTACTTTTGCTTTCTCTCTTACTTTTCTTTTCTTTCCTTTTCCTTTCTTTCTTACTTATTCGTGTCTTCTTTCTTCTTCTTCTTTCTTTCTTTCTTTCCTTCCTTCTTTCTATATTTCTTCCATTCCTATTGTTCTTAACTTTCCTTCCTTTTTTCCTTATTGCCTTCTTTTTTCTTTTCTTTTTTCCTTCCTTTACTTTCTTTCTAACCTTTTTTCTTTCTTTTTTCCTTCTTTGCTTGTTAGTTAGTTTCATTTCTTCTTTCTTACTTTCTTTCCTTTCTATTTGCTTCCTCTTTTACTTTGACTTTTTCTTTCTTTCTTTCTTTCTTTCTTTCTTTCTTTCTTTCTTTCTTTCTTTCTTTCTTTCTTTTCCTTTCCTTTCTTTTTCCATCCCTCTATCCTTTCCTCCTTTCCTTCCTTCTCTTCTTCTTTTCCGATGTATTTCCTTCAGTCCAGCTTTCTTTCAATCTTTTTTCTATCTTTTCTTTTCTTTTGTTTCCATCCTTCTTTCTTTCAATCTTTCTATCATTATTTCTCTCTTTTCTTTCTTTCCTTCTTTCTATCCATCTTTCCTCCTTTCTTCACTACTTTCATTCCCTTTTTCTTTCCTTTTCTTTCCTTTTTCTTTCTTTATTTCTTCGTTTCATTCTTTCCTTCCTTCTTTCTTTCATTCTCCTTCTTTTTTACATTTTTCTCCTTCCATGTTTCATTTTTCTTTTTTCTTCCCTTCCTTTCGTCATTCTTTCCTTCTATCTTGTTTCCTTCTTTTTATCCTGCTTTCTTTCTTCTTTTCTTTCATTTCACTGTGTGCTACGGTATGCTGCCATTTCAAAAGGAGCAGATCCACACAAAAAATAATTCCTTTCAGTGCAAGTACGTAATATTGTATAGTGTGCTTTTCTGCCTTTAATCAGTGCTTTTTCTTTTTTTTTAGATTTACGCCACCCTGCTTTCCAAACAATATAAAAACCTTGGCAAAACATATGAATTATTGCCAAAAGAATGGCAGCCAATGTCAGACTGATTGGCCTTGCCAGTGTTTGTGTAGGCAGAGATTGCTTTTCGGGTGTCTAGGAAAATAGCTTATGCAGTTGCAATGGCGACGGTTGTGGAAAAATGTTCTCCGTCAGTAATACATTTGCTGTTTCTGTCCGTTTTCTGGTTCCTCCCAGCTGACTCATGCAGAGGGGCAAGAGGTAACTTCCTGTCAACAGTATGTTTGGCAGGGATTTCTGTCACAAACAAATTCCTAGAGTACCTGTTATCAGAATCCACTCTTTCTACGCTTTTTAAACGACATTTCTAAGCTGAAGGTATTTTGCAGTTTGGTATAAAGCAGTTCGCAGAATGCCTTATTTGAATTTCTTTTCTGATGCATTTTAATGAAGGCGTACATGCTCCCCTTTCACTTCACCCCCTCATCTCCTGTCAATTGGTGGTGTTTCACATTTCTTTTAATTTGCTGTTCCTGAGGGGTTTCAATCAAATCCTCATCCTCTAATTCTCCATGTTGTTTCCCCTCATATATTCCTTCTAGCTCTCTTTTCATCCTAAAACCTCCTCTTTCCCCCTTTTTTGAAAGAGCCCACCCCTTGCACCCTCCTTCTGAGCATTTGTAACCTTGGTTTATTTGGCTACTCTTTCATTCGCATTCTTTTAGTTAGGGTTGGTCTTCTATACCCTAATTCCTCGTTTTAGCAATTGTCCCATTATGCCTTCCTATCTTTTCTCTTACTTATGTTTTACCACTTAATAATAAAACTATCTTTCCTTAACAACAATTTGCTTTGGGAGCTGCACTTTTGTTCTCTTTTAAAGCAGTTACCTATAGTTAAGTAAATTAATAATAAATACAATACTTCACTGTTAATTTGTATTTTCACTCAACTAGGTTTTTGATGACTTGCGCACTCAAAGAAAGAGGTTCATATTCTCTTGCTTGTCTATGAAGGTACATCCTACACACAGCATCATATAATTTGCAGTTCTCGGCTTCGATTTAACAAATTGAACAGCGGAATATCTTCTGAGGCTTCTCATAACAATGGGCCAGATGTACTAAGCATTTTAGCGTCCGCAAATACTCTAGTATGTAAATTGTTAAAAAGCTTTTTCTTCTTTACTGTGTTGCTCTTTAGTGTGACATATCTTTCTCGAGGTGCCTTTTGCCACAATTTCTAAATTTCAAAGGGTTTTTTATTGAGTTTTTCGAAAATATAGGTAACATAAATAATACATAAGATAAACAATAATGTCTTATTACTTACCGGTAATCTTCATTACCCCGATTAGGGTCCTCCCAGTCCCAGTCCTTACTACGTGAGGCAGTCCTGCCTCCACCCAGCCAATCAAAACGCCAGAAATCCAAAGGTTGAAGGTTACATAAGCCCCTCTCACCCACCGCCATGCCTGTTATCAACAAGACTCAGACACAAACACAGCGGGAGGGAGGGAGGGAAGAGGACTGGGACGGGGAGGACCCTAATCGGGGTAATGAAGATTACCGGTAAGTAATAAGACATTACCCCCTCATGGGTCCTCCCCATCCCAGTCCTTACTACGTGAGGAACTCACAAGCAGAGAACCAAGAAGAAAAACTGCAGTACACCAGGGATCCATGCAAAAGCACAAAACTATAAACAACAAAGTATCAACGAACAGCAGCGTACAAGACGCCAACAGAAATCGTCAAAAGAGGCAAGAAAACATCAAGCCGAGAAAGTCGCACAAACGTGCGACGGGACCGCCAAATGGCCGCCCCACAAAGCACCCAGATAGAGACCCCGCCGCCACAGCACAGGAAGCAGACACAGAACCCACAGGAGACAAACAGGTCAGGAGAAACCCGAGACTGTAGTGAACATTGGAGGCAAAACAGAAGAGCCCTGCGAACACCCAAAGAAGGGAAACAGGAGAAACCCCCACAGCAGGCAAAACAGGAAGGAACACCTCCAGCCGCAAAAGGAAACACGAAGAAACGGGCAGAAAAGCCCGATCTAAGCCGCAAAACAACCCAAACCAGCAGAAACTGCAAAGAAGGAAACAAAACGAGCAAGGCACCCAACTCGCCCAACCGACAAGCGGAAGTGAAGGCCAGCAAAAAAGCCACCGCAGTGGACAACCACAACAAGACCGCCACTAACAAGGACACGAAAGGGGCAACCGCAGACCATGCAAAACAGCAGGCAAGGCCCAAAGAAGAAACGAGCACAGGAGAGCCCGGACAACGAAGCAAAAGCCCAGAAGAAGCCGACTCACCAAAGGGCAACAACCACCGAGGAAGCCCCAAGGCCCCGACAAGCACAAACCGCCGTCAACGAGCAGACAAAGGGGAGGGGGAAAAATCCCAACAACAAACCCAAGCCGGAGAAACCAGCACAGAAACAGGAACCCAAGCACGGATTCCGACCAAGAGAAGAGCACCAGGAAACAAAAGAGCCCCAAAGTGCATCACAGCTCCAAAGAGCGGAAGGCCAACTCGACCAACACATGCCACCGGCCACCACAGAAGAAGAGCCCAAAGACGCCAAAGACGCCAAAGACAGCCGCTCAAGAGCCAGGCAGTCAGAAGCAAGCGCCAAAGATAGGGCAAAGACAGCTGCGGACCCAGAAGCAGAGCCGGAGGCAAGGGAGGCTGGCCAAAACCGACACCCACCAGCAACAGCAGGAGCGGAAACCAAAAACAGCAAGGCTAACCCAACAACACCGACACCCCCAAACCTCCGCAGAACCCCCGGGAGGAGAAAACGGGAGCGAAGGCATACAGAAAACCCGCAGGCCAAGGAAACGAGAAAGCAACCCCCGAGGACAGACCACCCCGGAACAAAAACCGGAGGAGAAGAGCAACAGGAGGGGAAGCAAACACGACCGAACCAGAGTCCCAAACCAAAGACAAAAGAACCTGGAACAGAGGAACAGAGAGGGAATGCTACACGTAGCAGCAAGACATCCCAGCGCAGGGCCATCCCAAGCACCAGCGCACAGTCCCAAGCACCCGTGCATAGTCCCAATAAAAGGATACGTCCCGCCGAAACGAGCACTAGACAGCACCAAACAGAGGACGGGGAAGCGGCCCAAGCCACCAAAGGAAGGCACAAACAGAGTACCATACCATCAGAGAAACCAATGGGGGAATGGCAAAGCACCAAAACGCAGGCCAGAGAGAAACCTCACAAGCCCCCGCCGCCCCTGTAGCCGAGGACAAGGTCCAACCATCCAGTACTAGAAAGAGGGACCCCCAAGAAAAGAACCTGCAAAGCACAGACCGAAAAAGAGCAAGCATACACCCCAAAAGGAGAAGCCGCATACGAACTCCTGAGAGCGGAATTCACCAACCTCCCAACCCAGTCCTCCAGGGAAGACGCCTCCGAAGACAGAGGAAGAAGGCGCAAAAAGAAGAAAATGGAGGATACCAGGTGACAAAGACCGCAAGGCGAAATCGTGTCCCCAGAAAGAGAGGAACACCCTGCAAGGCACCGCCAGGCCACACCGCAGCCAGCACAGCCAACAGGACAGCACGAAATGGCCGGTAAAATAAAACCGGGAATAAACCCCGCAGGAGCAAATGAATCAGGGAGAAAGACCCAGCATTAAAACGCTAGAAATCACATGGACCATCCCCGAACGAATACCCCAACAGGGGAAAATGTCCACACCCCCATCAACAGCAGATGATGGCATAGCCGCATGCACCAGCAGCGCAGACAGCACAAAACAGGCCAAGAAAAAACTGCAAAAGATGCTACGTGGACAAAGAGAATGCAAATTTCCAAAGCACAGCATGAAAATGAACATCCCAAGTCACATTTACAGCATAGGCAGGACTTGAACCCTTGGCATATGAGAGCCAGTGACACCCAGAGGCATATGACATACCATTGAGCAACAGCTCCGCGGATGCGCCGGAGAGGAAGCCCCCTCAAACATGGCGAGCAAAGCAGTAAACCCCACAGGAAACTCCCAACACACCAACAAAGGAAGTGCCCAGCAACCTCCAGGAAACACTGCCCCCAAACAACAATCTCGCATGCGAGACCGAAGAAGATACAAAAAAGGCAGCCCTGCAGTCTCCACCCACAGCCACATAAGAAGAACATGGTAGCAGGGGCCGGACGCTGCACTAAAGCACCAGCGCCGGAACGACCTGGGGCCAGAACACCAGGAGGGCTCCCCGCCCCAGCCCAGCACATGAACGGGGAGCATCCTGACCCCAGAACAGGAGCGAGGCCAACCGGAGGACCGGAGTGGCCACGCAAGGAAATGTGAAAAGACCACATCAGAAGCATTATAAATGGAAAAGAAACACTCACGGCACCGCCAAACCCTCCAGAAGAAACCAGGAACAGAGACAGGAACCGGGAGCACCAGCGTTCTGACAGCCGTCGGAGCAGAAAAAAAAACAGGCATGGCGGTGGGTGGGAGGGGCTTATGTAACCTTCAACCTTTGGATTTCTGGCGTTTTGATTGGCTGGGTGGAGGCAGGACTGCCTCACGTAGTAAGGACTGGGACGGGGAGGACCCATGAGGGGGTAATACATAAAGTGGCCTGAACTCATGTACAGATGCCTCATATATCCTTTTAATTCAGCATATTGTTTTCTAAACAAATTATTTGATTGATTTTTTTGTAATTTGCTGTTTTTTCAATTGCCATTTTTTAATGGCTTTTAATCACGCTTGTATTGATGTTTTATATTGTTTAATTCTAAATGCTTTTAGAGTGGCTAGCATTTAGTGAATAAGTCTCCTTTATGACCATGGGGAAGGTGTTTCATGGCTTACATGTAGTTCCCATTTTAGATTCAACTCCTTAGGCTGACGTTCTCTTTCTCATGGCGCCATTTGCTACAATTTCTGATAATACCTGAATGTGCTGTATGTGCATCTCTGATAGGCACTGACCTACTGTAATCTGTACAGTTAGTTCCAGGGTCGTGAATGAAGAACACAATGCCATTGTTTTACATTATTTCTGTGCTTCCTGGGACACACTTAATTTGAGCTGGCCAAAAGCAAATGAGCCGCTGTGCCACAGTTTGATAAGAACAGTACTCTGTCATATAAACAGCTTACATGCCAGAGCTCTTTGAGAGGAGCATTTCAATGCTGGCATTACCACAGAACCTATGCAAACTGTGACTGCGAGGCGGCCCTGCTGGCTCCCATATCCATCCTGCTAAAAAAGATTACAAGTACACTGCGACCAGCTTCCTGGCACCCAAGACCAAGGTATGAGAGTTAGGCTACCCTAAGGGATCTGGCAGAAGAATACTCCTGCTATGCCCTTTTTAGTATAGTTTTAGACACAGATAGGAGTAAGCAAACATTAGCATCGTTGAATTGTTCACATTGTTTACCATTCTAATAATGATGAATACAGTAACAAGTCTCATATTTCTAATAATCGCAGCTCACGCTTTCTTTGCAAGAATACGATCATTTCAAGAAATATCTGAAAATGCATTGCCATATCTTTCTTGTGTTTACCTTGGGCATACAAGAGTGACCAAATGAGAGTGTTAGATTTGTTTCCACGGATTCCGGTTAGATCTTTTTCACTGGTTCCTTGGGAATCAGAGTGTCATGTTCGAGGTTATCAATAACATCTGTTACAGTGGTTGGTTTAGGGGTTGAATAGGGTACTATGAACTAAGAAAACCCCGCCAATACTTACTGATGATATATGAGAACTGAGACCCTACATTGTGAATTTAATATTGGTCTAATAGACAGTCCTGCTATATTTGTAGGAAGAGTATAATATGGCAAAATAAATTTTTTAGGTTGGGTACTTATTTAATGGGTCTCCTAAGTTGTTTTCTTGCATGTGCCGAAGGATCCTTTTTCCCCTCTACATGGGGACGTCTATGGTGAAAAGGATTTATCTTCCACAGCTTAATAGGAAGCACCCATTTATATCTGTAAGTTCTTCAAGCTTGAACCTTTAAAAAGGATCACCCCAATGTAGCTTTACATTTTATTCAATTCCATTATTTAGATATGGCACAAGTAGTTTGTAGTGGCTTCGCCCGCCGCGCGCTCTCAGCGCGTGGACATCTTTAGCTATTGTCTCGTGCTGGACGTTGGCAAGCACGTCAGTATGACAGTTGGCTTAACTGCTTGTGCCAGCCATTTTACACCGATCCGGCTTACATGTCGGACATGCATGTGGGAACTAAATAAAGTTATTACTTAAAATATTGACTGTGCCTTCGAGTTATTACATAGTTCCTGTTAATTGTAGACAGGAGGTAACTGCTCACTTAACTGCAAGTGGGCTCATCAATGGCACTGGAGATGTTACCTTTGTGACTGAAGCACATATAGATGTCAGAAGCAGCTCTGGGAAAAGGCGCTGTACCTCTTTACACACAGCATTCGTTGACTTTTCCACTGCCTTCATTACATGAGTAGAGGTCTGCTATGGACTAAGCTGCAAAATTGGGCACTGCTGGCTCCATTGCTAAATTCTATCATCAGTTACTACTCACAAAAGTGGGTGTGGATATGAATAGCACCCACTGGGATGTGACGGACAAGATTGTAACATCAAGGGTGTAGAAGCAAGGCTGTATTATCGCTCCCTTACTCTTTAACTTGTATTTGGCTGACATCAATGACCTCTTATCAAACGCACAAGTTTTTTCACCAAAAATAACAAGCCTGAACTTTAACTTCTTTAATATGCTGATGATGCCATCATCTTTAACCATACCTAGGGAGGTCGCCAATGGCCCCTGACTGTCTTAGAAAATAGGAGCAAGTTAAATAACATTCAAATCACAGCTCCAAAAATAAGATCTTAGTATTAAGCAGGAAAATCAATAGCAAAGGGGCATGGTATTTGTCTAAAAGGAAGCTTGGGAGAGTACAAACCATCAGATGCCTGGGTGTTTGCTTCAAAGAATGACACAGCTATTCTGCTTATCTTTCCTCTCAGAAAAAGCCTGTGCAGCATTGGTATTGACTTTCTGCAAGCTGCTTCAAAAAATGAGTTGCCCCAACATGTCATCGTTCTGTAATGTCAATAAAAGTAAGCTAATGCCAACTCTGATGTATGGAGCAATTCCATATGGAGACCACCTTGATGCATGGCTAGATCAGGCTCAAACTAAATACTACCTCTCAGTATTTGCCCTTCCAATTGCTGTGCCAGTGCATGCTTGCCGTCAACATTTAATCTATCCAGGCAAACTTGATTCTAAAAGCGTGCTTTTTGGCATATGGCTTGCAAGCAAAGAATGTAACAAAATAGTACATTGAAACGCACAAATTGGCACATTCTTACTGATGAAAATGTAAGATAGCACGGTTATTTGAGAGCCTCGATTCAAATTCTGAAGGCTAAAGATCTCAGGAAAAGCTCCATACCACTCAAAATGTTGAGGCAGGCAAAACAATTTTTGAGAGATCTCAACATAGAGGCCTTAAACAGCCTTGCCTTTACAAGCACAGATCTGCTTCTAAATAACAAAGGCAGCATTACAAGTTGGTCTGGACTATCAGCTGAAACTTTACAGGAAAAAGAATTACAATGGGTAAGGTGCAGCATAATTCTTCTGAAAGAGTACTGCTTTGGTCAGATAACTAGATCAACAGAGCTGGATTTCAGGCCTGTTGGTCAGCATCAGAGACTCTATTGCACATTATCTGTGAGCCAATACTTGTTTAGAGACGCTGCTGGCTATGCCTGGTTTTGCTACAAATACATGTGAGATCATGCCAGGAAGCAATTGCTGCCTGTCTATCATCGCAACCATCGCAGCTTAAAGCCAGATTCTTGAAATTCATGCAATGTGCAGTTAAAATGCTGAAGGAGGCCTCGGCATCAATTTTAATGCTATGAACCACCGCCCCTAGACCAACTTGGTGACAGCAATTAGGAGCAAGTTAACCACCAACCAGGTCAGATCACTCTTGAAGTTAATAGATGTCGACGATCCGACACATATCTGTAAATTACAATCTGAATTAATTGAAGTAGCCCCTCCCCTGATTATTGGAGGTGATTTTAATGTTCTCCTCGATCCACTAAAAGATAGATCAAATCAGAGGCACTATATAGGTGCCCCTCGAGTTCATCGTGCTATGAAGAATTTGCTGCACAACCTGGAATTAGTTGGTGTCTGGAGGGCAAAGAGGGGGATACCCAGGGATTCACGTTCCACAGTAAGAAGTATGGTCATTCATCCAGAATAGACTATGTCTTGATTGACAGGTCTAGCCTGGATAGGGTGATGGGGATAATGATATTACCTAGTCACCTATCTGATCACGCGCCTGAATCATTCTCCTATACAGGGAAGAGACATAAGCTACAATCCAGATGGACACTTAATAGAACTATGCTGATGGACCCCGAGACTATCCGGGCCAATAAATCTTCTTCCCTAGACTATTTTTCTATAAATATGGGCTTGACGACCCTGGATTTTGTCTGGGATGCCTTTAAGGCCAACTTGAGGGGTCGGCTACACGGTCTTATATGCTTGAAAAATAAGGCAGATGCCCGGGAGCTACAGATCATTGAGGGGAAAATCCTTCAGTTAGAGGTGGAGGGAGATCGGCTTAGCCAGGAGAGTCCAGGATGGTTGGCACAAGTACAGAGAGACCTGGAAGGTGCCCAGCATGAGTATAGGGGCAGATTGGATCAGAAGTGCAGGACCCAATGGCTGACTAAAAATATGCAACACTTTGAGTACGGGGAGAAGGCAGGCGCTCTATTGGCATGGAAAGCTCTGAGTATTCCGCTGGCGCTGCGAGACCTACGGGTGATACACGCACCTAATAAATACCAAATACAAATACAAAGCTAAAGTGGATCGTTCTAAGAACAACATTAATGAATTGATCATAAATGATAACGGAGAGAAGTAAAGTAGATCAGAGGACATGCAAGCCTGCCTTCTTTCCCTCTCCCCAGAGTTTTACAATGAGGAAATGATGCCTTCCTCTGAATGCATATAAAATTGGCTGAGAGGGAAATATCTGCCGACCTTAATGGATGACAGCCGTGATTGTTGTATAGCATTTTAGGACCCTAGAGCAATTTTCCTGATTCATGCCCTTATATAGCTACAATTCACCTTGCCCTTAAATAGGCATAGAAATCATTCCCATATTTAGACATAGCCCATCCAGTCCAAATACAGGCATGGCTACTTTCACTAGTTCCAAAAGCAACAACGATTTCTTGGAAAACTCAGCTTCAGCAGTTAGGGACTTCCCCTTGCTTGAATATTGATGTGTCCTAGAAATCATGGCGTTTTCAAAGAACTACCATTCCCTTGGGGTTCCTTGGTGACGTTATTATGTCCAACTTTACGTCAAACCACGCACCTTCAAGGTATAAATAGGCCTTCACTTGCCCTAGCAAACACACAGTGGTTCAGGAGCAGCTCGACTATCTACTTGCCTGACACAGCTTGCTACAGAAGTTCCGAAGGAATCCAATCCTCCAGTTGACGTACTGACAGAGAGGCTGCCTTTCTCTTGCTGAGAATCCAGCTCCAGTGTTTCCAAGCTCCCCTTGCGGGGTGTTGGGAAATCGCGTCCAAGAGACAGAGAGATGCCAGACCTCCTTCATTCTAAAACCAAGGTACGGAGCTGATTAGACCCTAAGAGAAATCTTGGTTAGATTCCTGGCAGAAACAAACTAAACCTAGGCTACACCATATTTACTTCTTCCCTCGTACTAGACTTAGGTTAGGTACATTGGGGTAGACATATTTTAGGAGCACCAATTGAGTACTTTTAGTCTTTGTTATTTATGTATGTATTTATATATGGCTTAGAAACCATACAATGCTTTTACAGTATTATTTTATAATACTCTTCTTGTTGTACACATTATATTTTTCAACCTTCATAATGATTGTAGCAATTCACTTTACTTGCATGAGAAAGAAGACTGTTCAATAAATCCTTTTATTGAAAACGCCTGTCTCTCTATTTCTCTGCACCTCTGTTGAGGAAAAGGGGAATAAGAAGAGACTGGGAGACGAAGCAGTTCCTGCAAACATTACATCTAAGAAGGAAAGAGATTTCTATCTGTTATAGGAAGCTTTTGGATGCGGATGATTTGGAACTCCCCCACAATATACAGTCTGGAATCAGTCCCCTTTTGAGTCCAACATCATAGATATGTATGAGCCCTCTTTGAAGCTACTCTATAAATGTATTAAACCGGTCAGCTTAAAGAAAAAAACATTTTTTGTCATCAACAGACTTTATAATATACCTGCCAAAATAGACACGTTTGCCCCACTATCCACCCCAAAATGTCTAAGGTGCAAGACTCTCAATGCTAATGATATTCATATCTTCTGCGAATGTTCTGAACTTAAAGCTTTCTCGAATGGAGTAGGAGACATCCTATGTGGCATTTTTTAATTCCAAATTGGGGTTAACGCTTCTCTAGTAATTTTTGGCGAGGATGGAGTGTTCAGTTTGAATTTATCGCAGACTCTCAGAGGGCTGTTGCTCTATTTGGTGTTACTCACCCGGAGAAGTGAAAGAACCACGTCCCCGAGATGTGAAGATTGGCTGAAAGCCACATTTGCCATGGCTCGTTTAGATCAAAGAGGAACTGGGGAAAGTACGGTGAACATCTGTCAGCCCCTAATGATTTGGGGCTGGGATTTAAGATGAATGTAGTTCCAGCTAGCTTCTCCCGGTCCAATGAATACACCAAGCCTTTATCAAACGGGGCTGGTCTGGCTGACCTAAGCAAGTGCAGCAAGCCGTAGGGCGCCCAGTTGGTAACAACACCTTTCACCAAGATCTGCAGATGCTTACTGGTGAGATGAGGACAAAAAATAGATGTAGAATTAAAGTGGACAGGCCTTAGAAAATGATTGTGCCATCCCTAGTGAAGCTAAATATAAGATCATTTTATTAATCTCCAGTATTCAGTCTCTTGCATAGCACAATAGCTTAAAGTCTATCGAGTATGACTATTTTATAAGTATGACTGGATTGATTTGTAGGTTAGTGATACACTCACTTTCTTCTTTTTAGCTTTTGCTAAGTAAGCAATCCCCTGTGATGTAATTTTGTGTTATATACTCAAGGCTATGGTCAATAGAAAATTTGTAATTTAACTTATCAAATGATTTAATTAGGGCAGTCAATTGTGTTGATTTGATTGTTTATCTTTTTTACTAATTTTTAAAAACTGTACAATAAAATTAAATTCTTCATTTATTCAGTAACTTTATTTCGGCCCCTAGGGCCATAAAAGTACATAATTAAAAATCACAGCCACCGTGAACACATGAAAAGTGTAAGCACTTACAATTATACGTTCCATATATCCAAATTGCCTTCTTGAGATGGGATTCTCCTGCTTCTACAAAGATGTGACAATTGAAAAGCAGGTGTCCTCCTACACCTCATTCCAATAAAAACACCCATTTGATAAAAACACAAGTTAAAATATTTACAAGGTTAAAAGAATGAAAAAAAGACAAAAAAGAAAAATATAGCCTGAGACAGAGGACCCTGATCGTGTTTGCCCTGATGCAGACCTTTACAGTTCCTACACGTAAATCTACCCAGGGTGGTTCTTAATCAAACCTCGCCGTATGTGCCACATATAGTTTAAGAAACATGACACAGCAAACACAATTGGAGGGTGCGTGTCATATTTTAGAACTCTGTATGCCTCTGTGTAGCGCACAAGGCCTACATTTCTGCATATTTGGATTAACCAGTGTTTGCGAGGCAGTTGATATGCAGGGCAAAAAAAAAGTACATGTTCTTTGGAATCTAGATTGTAGTTACAAGCAGGACACTCAGCCATATTCTCTTTGGCCCATATACTTGTGAGTGCAGATAATAGAAGGTTCCCTAGTCTAAACTGCACGTACAGTTTCCTGGCCAATGGGAGATAGATCACATTCAGGAAGAGTACCTTGCTATATACATCTTTTACTTGTAGGAATTCTGATGTCATCCGACCGCCAGTGGGACTTTCCTGTATGGACATTATGTTAGAATGCCTGTAAAGTTGCACTAGTTCCAGCCTAGATATCATTGGGCATGACGTCTCTGGGGTTTTCCAGAGGTCCAACCTACCTAACCTTAAGGAGAGATCCCTTATGTGGCAAAACCATGGTATTTTCTTGGTGACAGAAATTGACAAATTCTTTAAGCTCTGCTTTGTAGAAGGACAACTCTGGGGTCACCCATACCTGGCGCCAGAATGTAAAAGGTCTAAGGGCGATCTCTTCGGCGATATGCCTCATGCCCAAGTCCATGCGAAGGGGCACTAGGGGGGGTGCTACGAGGAAGACATAATAGCTTCCTCTTGAAGTTGTTCTCGACCCTCATAAGATTAGAGGTGGAGAAATTCCCCTACAATTCTGACCCTTATAATGTGGGCCCCTTGCTTGGGCTTTATATATTTCCACAACGGGGGCAGCTGGCTTGAATGCTGAAGTTCTGTGCAATTTCATAATACTACCCACGGTCTGGGTTAACTTGAGGCTTACTTTACCCAACTGAAACCCACACTCAAAGTGCTCTGATAATGTTCACCCAAATAATAAAAAATCCTCACCCTTTCCAAGAGTGCACCATTTAGGGAGGGTTTTGTGCGGGTCGTCCTGTGGGGGGGGGGGGGGGGGTGGGTGGGGCGGGGGGGGGGTTTGAAGACCATATATTTGGTCTTTGTGAAGTTCATCCCCAAACCCCTCATATTGCAAAAGTTCGCAAAACCATCAAGGATGCGCTGAATACCAGTTGGCGATTTTGACAGTAAGAGGGTATCGTCTGCGAACATCGATGTGGGTACCTTCCCCGAGACTAGCTTGGGGGCATCATTATCATGAATGTTTTTGAGGTGGTCGATAAACCCATTGATGAAAAGACAGAATAGAGTAGGGGCGAGAAAGTATCCCTGCCGAACCCCCTTTCTGATAGGGAAACGTGAGGATAGTTCCCCGTGTTTTCCACATCTAACTTGTGCATAGTTTTCTGTGTGGAGCCTTACTATCACATTGAGGAGATAGGGTGGAATCCCAACCAAGATCACTGATAACTTTCCAGAGTTTCTCCCAATGGTACAAGGTCAAAGGCCGACTTCAGATCACAAATATTAGGCAGAGGCTGCCATCCTCTATGATCACTATTTTCCAGAAGAGTAGCTGTATCTGAATATCTGGTCTACGGTTAACATCTTTGTTCTGAAGCTGGCTTAAAAGGGACTTAGAATCTCCTCCTCCTCCATCCAACCCTGTAGACGGTCCTGAAGGACCAGACCCATCAGTTTTTGAGTGATGTCAATTAGACTGATAGGTCTATAATTTAAGGGTAAAAGAGGGCAGCCTTTTTTAAGCATGTAACTAATTCTGCCCCACTCCAGGTATCCGGGGATTCATGCCCTTCAGGATTGCATTAAAGAGGGCACACAGACATGGTGCCCAGATTTTGGGTTCCTCCCTGGAAAGGTCCCCCAGAAGTTTGTCTGAGCCTGGCACTTTACTGCAATGCAGCTTGTTGATAGCATTTCCTTCTTCAGCCCAAGTATTCTCCCATCCCCCTCCTGATGGAACACCAAGAATAACGTGGGTGAGCTAGAGGTATCAATGCTGCCATCCTCAGTGTCATACAGAGACCCATAGTGTGACCCCCAAGCCTCGGGCACTATATTGGGCTCTAGGTCCGAACTCCCTTCCCTATTGCCCGAGCTCACTCTAGCCCAGAAGGTTTTCAACCTTTATCATTCAGGGCTAGCCTGAGGGCATCCCACCTATCTATTTCCCAGTTTTTATTTTCCTGCTGGATGGTCATTTTATATCTGGCCCTGGCAAGTTTGATTTGTGGCCTGTCCTTTGCCTTCACCGCATCCAGTTGGTCCCGTTTGGCTTTACAACAATTATCATTGAACCAGGAGCATATCGGACGTTTGTATTCCCTCATCTGCGACACCGGATAGAATACATCAGTCAATTTTGTAATTAGCTCCTCATGAATTTTATCTGCCTTGTCTCGATCCTGTGTAGGAATTTCCTGTCCAACCCTCCACATTTTGGTTATCATTGGCATTGCTATCTGGTAGACTTTGGCCAACTTTGTGGGAGAGTGTTGAAAGTGACTCCATCAAACTTTCTTTCTGTTGTAGGACAGTGTTAGTGCACTGGGCTTGTTTGTACGAAGGGATGGAAAATTGGACAAGCCGAACTCCCCTGTTTTTAGGATCACTATCAGGACATTGTGGTCACTGTCCTGCCTTTGCTGGACGTAGAAGTCAGAGACCTTTTCCCAGAGTCTCGTTTCCACCAAGATGTAATAGAGTAAGGAGGCCTGCCCTAGTCTGTTGAATATGAGCTGGCCCAGGTGGTCCGATTTAGCCCTCCCATTACACGCCCTCAGTGAAAGAGCCAGAGTAAGTGAGTGGAGTTGTAGTGCCAATGGTGACCATACCTTGATTGGATTAATCTGCGGATCAGGGAAAGACCAAAATAGATCTTCTTCCGAGGGCGCAGAGTGATTTGGGTCAGTGAGGGGCTTTAATAGACAGTTGAAGTAAAATTAAATTCTATTTACTGTGTCCTAATGATGGAGCAACCTGGCCAGTCATACCTGCGTACACACCATTTACAAATGCAGGTGCATTAAATAATCGCAAATTGTTTAGTCTCTACACTCACTTAGTTAGACTGGATTGACGCGTAATGCAGTCTGTTATGCATATAATACCTGCCACAGCAAGCGATGATTGAGCTGGGTAGACACAGTTTTAGAAAAACAACTTCATTTATCATTTTCAAACGAAACAAAGAAGTAACAGACAGGGCACATTCGGTCATATCTGGAGTACATGTAGAGAGCAAGTTCGCATATAGACATAATCACATGACAGCGACAAAGCACAGCAGACATGGTGTATTCAGGTAAATGTTACCTTTCAGCTTTAAGGTTCTTTCAATCAGAAGAAATTGTAACTACAACATAGAGAAGCAAAGAAGCTACAATGTTTCATACATGTGTGGGTAATATTGTATTGATCAGGTATATGGGCATGTCAGGGCTGGCCTGTTGGGGAAATGGGACAATGCCTTTAGAAGTGTAAGATAGTGCAAGAGTCACGGTTTATACAGATTGGCCTATGGAGGCGAGTGAATTGGTGGAGTATGGGCTGGTGCTTCGGTATGTGCAGCCGCCCATGTAATGAACGGCACCCAGATGTCTTTGGGATGTGATGCAGTAGGCATCAGCGCCCACTGCACTGCTAGCATCTCTTGGCAATAAGTCACGTCCTTTATCCACATGTTAATGGTGGGTGCGTGGGGTGATCCCCAGAGGATTGAAATGTGTCTCTTGGCCAGGAGAAACATCATGGCTGACAGGCGTCCCACTCCAGGAGGGGCGTCAGCGACGTGGCCAAGAATAACAGTGTGGGGGTGCGGGCATGCTTGAAGCTCATCACTTCATGAATAAGGTCAAATACCCTGTCCCAAAACAAGGAAATTGGGCCACAGTACCATGACAGGTGTAAGAAGGTGGCTTGTATATCCGGGCAACGCCAGCATGTAGCATCCAGGCGCAGTCCCATTTTGGTATAATCTGTGTGAGTATTTGAAGTGTATGAGCTGCAATATATAATTTGGAGAGAGACGCTTGAATTGTGGGCAGCAATAGGCCCATTGTTTGTCTCTAGGTGGTGGGTCCACGTACGAGGACCACTGCTCCAGCACATTGGGCATTGTGATCGGGCTGGTCTACTGTGTAATGTTGTAAACACGGGTTACAAGCATCTTGGGTGAGGGGTTAGCTAATATGTTCTCCAAAGGGAGCACGGGCGTAGGAGCAGTGGGAAAGGAACTGTGCATTTGTTGACAGTTAGCCATGAGTTGGTGGTAGAGTAGGAGTTCCAAGGGGGGGACACGCACATTCTCCAGGTTTTGTGGCCGAGGTAAAAACTCCTCTGCCGGGAACAGGTCTGCAAAAGTGGATAGCCCCATACATCGGGCTCTTTGTAGAGAACCAGCGCCCTGCATTGGGGGAAGCTTGGGTGGTGGGCTAGGGGTGTGGATGGGGCGTAAAGCTGTGGTAGTTTTGCCCGACATCAAAGTTCATCCCAAACCCAGCTTATATTTTCACTGTATTGATTTCAGCATTGGGCCTTTGTAATGGATACCAGCTGGTAGAGGAGCCGGGAAAGCAACATCCCTCTCCACCACCACATGGGGCTGAAATGGGACGGGAAGGACCCCGTAGTGGAGGTATTGGGCCTGAGTGCTCAGAGCGTAGAGTTCGAAGTCCGCGCCTCTAGACATCCTTGTGTTAATGGTAGTGTCAGGACCTCCCAGGAGATGCGGGGTTGTTTACCTGCCTTGACCAGAGAGATTAAGAGAGAGCGTTATTGTTAAAAAAAAGCCTGGGTTAGGGGGATGGGAATACTAGCAAAGAGACATAGGAACTTGGGCAATATAATAATTTTAGAAATTGCTATCTGGCCAGCAAGCGACAGCAGTAGTTTGGTCCAAAAGGAAATCCTATCCTCCAGCCAGGTGATAAGGTGGCCGTAGTTCAGGCACCAGATATCCAGAATCTCTCTAGAGAGCCATAGCCCCAAGGTATTTGACCACTGGGTCCGCCCAAGAGAGTGGAAAGTCCAGGTCTAATTCAATTGGAGCCGAGGTCGATTTGGACCAGTTGACCTGTGCAATTGACAAACCACCAAATAGAAAGATTTTCTGGAGCGCAGGGTAAAGATTGGTGGCTGGCTACCTGATGTATACCGTGATGTCATCAGCATATGTTGATATGGTCAAACCCCTATCTGTGAGGCCAAGTTCCCTGGCAGTGTGGTGTTGGCGCATCCTGGCTGCAAGAGGCTCCATAGCTATTGTGCATAATAAGTAGGGGTGGGCGGAATTTTCGGAATGGACTATCGTGGTGAGGCACGGAGATTGAACAAATGTTCGTGCCTCTCCGCGATATTTCCGTTTCGCAGAGCCCACCCGCCTCCCGCCTTCCCGCCCGCCTTATTAATTATTTACAGGCTGGAAATAAAGTTAAATAAAACTTACCTTATTTTTGAACTTCAAACTTCCCGATCACGGCTTCTTCTTTGAAACTGCGCATACGTGGGAGCCTGCGCATGCGCATTCCTTGGCGAGGAATGTGCATGTGCAGGCTCACGCGCATGCGCAGTTTCAAAGAAGAAGCCGCGATTGGGAAGTTTGCAGTTCAATAATGAGGTAAGTTTTATTTAACTTTATTTCCAGCCTGTAAATATAATTAATAAGGCGGGCGGAAAGTGGGAGGCGGGCAGGCGGCCAACTTCCGTTCCGCCCGGGATTGTGCGGAAATTTGCACCATTTTTCCGCCTTCTTTGCAGAAGGCGGAAAGTGGAAATTATCGCACATTCCGTGGGCAGAATGGAAATGTCCGCCCACCCCTAATAATAAGGGGGACAAAGGGCATCCCTTTCTAGTGCCTTGGGTCACGGGAAAGGGCTCCAACAGCAAATTGTTCACCTTAAGTCTTGCAGTCTGGTTCGTATATAATAGGTGGATGAGTTAAAAAAAATTAGGGCTAGTGCCAATCCTGGGGAGTATAGTAAAAAGAAACGGACACTCAAGGGAATCAAATGCTTTTGTAACATCTAAAAATGGAGAGAGCGCAGGCAGATTAGGGTCTAACTGATGAAGGATAGAGAAAAAAGTACGCAGGTTGTGGGAGGTGGACCTACCAGGAATGAAGCCGGATTGATCCGGGCTAGTGATGATGGGCAAGAGTGGCTGTACTCTGTTTGCGATCAATTTGGCCAGAATGTTTGCGTCAATGTTAATAAGAGAAAGCGGGCGATTGGAATTGCACTTGTTAGCTGGTTTATCTGGCTTTAGATTTTGTCACGATCACAGCCTCACGCATTGGCGGAGGGAGGCGGCTAATTTCGAGGGACTCTTGATTTACTTCTAATAAATGAGGGGCTAGTTCTGTGGCATACGATTTATAAAAAGCAGCTGAAAGGCCATCTAGGCTAGGAGCTTTGTCCCAAGGTAGGCTGTTACTGACCTGAATGATGTCCTCTATGGTAAATGGCACATCTAGATACTCACGATGGGCGTTGCTCAGCCAGATTACCTTGATGGAGTCTAGGCAGGACTGCAATTCCGCATGTGGGCGGGTTTGGGTCGCAGTGTACAGGGATTTGTAGAATTGTTTCAATCTTTCTAGGGTGGCCAACTGTCCCCGCGCAGAGCTGGAGTCATCCTCCAAGAGCTCAGTGATATAAGCAGAGGTGTGGTGTTGTGTGAGCGTGCAGGCCAGGGCTTTGCCTGAGCCGTCCCCCTCCCCGTATGCGCGGGCTTTGGCATTCCTACCAAGGAAATTAGTTTTGCTGACTGCTAAGTCATCGTACTCCGAGATTTTACTGCGAATAGTGGCAAGGTGCGACTTTAGGCCTGTTTAGAAGTACGTTTCCGCCTGATGTATTTCCCTCTCTATTTCTTCCAGAGTGGATCGAATGTATTTCAACACCCCTGATTGTTTAGAAATGCAGACCCCCTGTATAACAGCTTTAAAGGCTTCCCAGAGTGTGGAAGGTGACTCGACGGATTTGACGCTGGCAGTGAAATATTGCTGAAGTTCCTCACTGACCTCCTCACGGAATACTGTGTAATGTAATGCGTGCAGTGGTAGGCACCAGCTAAAAGCACGCAGCCTAGATAGTGGCAGAGTCTAGGTTAGCTGAGCAGGGGAGTGATTAGATAGTGTACGTGGTGTGTGTTTGATGTGAATGGTCCAGGAGACTATGTCCTGGTATGTCCTGAGTGACCAGGCAGAAATCCAGCCGCGACCAGGCATTGTTACAAGAAGAGATACACGTACCCTCACATGCATCCAGGTGCCATGAGCGCCAGATATCTATGAAGCTATATTCCACTGCTATGGTGTTGAGTTTTTTGGTGGTTTTGCGGTGTAGCTGCCTAGATGCGTCTGTGCGTTCTATTGACTCTTGCATGACTGCGTTAAAGTCTCCCCCTAAGATAATTGTGTCATCACCAAGTAAAGTTATCTTGGTCCAAATGGTTTCAATGAGGACAGGTTCATCAGTGATGGCCGCTAGGATCAATGGTGTAGTATGAAGCATGCCTTTTAACAGTACGTAATGGCCTTCAGGGTCAACAAAGGATTCGATTGTGGTCCAGCCTACTTTTTGACCAATCAATATTGTAGTGCCTTGGGTGTAGATGGAATATGTGGCAGAATATATCTGCCCCCAGTACCTGTTTTGCAGCTTAGCCTGCAAGAGATATGTTTATTGAAGGAAACCAATATCTATTTTGTGCGTAATCAAATAAGTGTGAGTGAGTCTTGTCTTTCTGTGATTATCTAGACCTCGCATGTTCCATGCTAGGAATGATACTTCAACCATATGACGTGACATAAAGCGCGCTGAGGTAACCACTATTATATGGTACACTGCGCAGTAAAGTGGATGTAGCTCAACTTTTAAACTTGTGTGTTGCTGATGGTAGTAAAAGCAGTGTTTCAAAGTACACGTGAGAGTAAAAAGTGAATGACCTAATAGTGCCTGTAACTTGGCAGCTTAACATGCTTAAAATCAAGCACCTCGCCCCTCCCACTCCAACACCCCAACTTGGTTGAGTACCCACTACCTCCCCCCTCCCACAGAGACCCAAAACAAGAAATGACCAAATGAGCCATGAGAGATCTCCCTGCAGGGGCATGAGTTGCTGTCGAGCTGCCCTGCATTGAAGGCAGGGTGGATGGGAGTACTTAGTCCATACAGGAGGACGGTTGAAGAGCGCAAAACAGGAATAATCAATACATTGATGATGGGGAATAGGCTACTGAAAAGGAGATATTAGCAACAGCTGTGCAATTGGGATAGAGTACAAGGTGTAATGTGTCCGGAGAGTGTGGTTCAAAGCTCAATCCTTGTCACTTAGTCTATCTCTCGTCTCCGTGGCCAGGGGCGTCCGGGGGAGTTTCGGCCTTGGCAAATATGTTTTGGTGAATTTAAGCGCTGATTTAGCGTCAGTGAAAAAATACGCTTGGCAGTCATGGGATATCTTTAGCTTTGCGGGATAGAACATCGCATAGGGTATTTAAGCACGTTGAAGTAGGTGTTTTTCAGGTAAGAACTCTTCACTTGCGGCCCGGACCGTGGGTGTTTGTCCGGGAAGATAGATATATAATTACCCTGGTGCGTTATAGGGCTGTGTTATCTAGCCACTTTTTCAAAGTTGAGTCTCTGTCACAGTAGTTTAGTACTTGCAGGATGATAGGTCTTGGTGTACCACTGACAGGCGGTTTAGGGCCTAACGAACGGTGCTCACATTCAATTACAAAGACTACAGAGAGAGCTGTTGAAAAGAGCTCACGGAGGAAGGTTTTGACATAGCGCTCCATTTTGGGAATTACTGTAGTCTCTGGGATTCCGGCGATGCGCAGATTGTTGCTCCGAGAATGCGCTTCCAAGTCCTCGTTTTTTGCCTTCATTAATGTTAGGACCCGTTCCATGTTTAGTAGGTGCACCTTGGATTCCACTTGATATTCATAGGCTTCTTCCACACTATTCTCAAGGGTGTCTAACCAGGATTTATGAGCATTAACTTGGTGCTTTACTGTGTCGAGACCTGATGTTAAAGTGTCACATTTGGAGTCCATAGATCTGAGATTGGAGCGCACCTCCAACATGATGGTGCGTAAATCGTCTTCCTGTTTAGCGCCAGCCTGAGAGGGTTCTCCTTCAACTCAGGGCCAGCGTTTCCAGCTAAACTTGTACGCTTGTTCTCAAAAGGCAGTTTAGATTGTTTGGGGTCACTCCCGTGGCGCAGCGAGGTCTCGGATCCACGAGGCCCAGCAACAGACGGCATCAACTCCTCACACGTCGCCGCAGTCCAATGGTACAAGCAGGGCACACATGGTTAATGCCGTTCGGCCCGGTGTTCCGCCGGTTTTTGCAGAAGTCGTTGGAGGGAGAGGGCCGCAATTGGCCCCCCTTGGTCGCTGCAGCCTTCAGGCCACGGCGTATATCTGCGGCACTGCTCTGCGGACATTGCGGCCATGCCATTCTGATCAGCGGTCTCTCCCCACAGTGGTATTCGGGACAAGGAGGGATTGTGGCCCCGGGGTGGCTGCAGTAATTACCGCTTCGGATGTACAGGGCAGCCAGGAGCAGGAAGGCCACATTGCAGACGTCGCCGCTCAGGCCCGTCTCAGCCTCGCGATACTCCGCTGCCCCATGCGCGTAGCCACCTCTCCCCTTAGTGGTTCAGCTTGATGAAGACATGGGTGTGTGCCTTATCTTGCTCTTAATTAAGCACGGTATGGCTGAAGATGCTGGGCCCCTTTTTTGTAGAGGATGATGCAGGATGATGTGCCCAGCCAGCAGAGCCCCTTCAGAAGGTGGGCATCTTGCTGCTTGGCCAAGCCACGCCCCCAAGCTGAGCAGACACAGTTAGCTGGGTCTGCCATTAGTCCAGTTACTATTAATGCCATTATGGGTGAAGCATCCACCAAACGGGAAGAAATTCTCTTTAGATTTGCATAAAAACAAATCAGCTTTAAGCAGTGTTTCTCCATATAGGACCTGTAGATAAGTTTAGAATTCTCGCTATGTGTCTTCCACTTATTATGACTGTGAGATAAAGAGTATTGTCTTTGTTGTCATATATACCATAAGACACAGCACTCCATCAATTGCTGTTTTGCCTGAAGTGCTAAAGCAAATTCAAAATGAATATGAGTGGCCCCTGCCCTTGATTTGGGGATAAAATTATTTGGCAACTTTGCACCGGTCGACTCTATGATTCCTAATAACATTAAAAGGGATGCAGCATCATTGGCAATATGCCAATGGCTCACAGTAGTCCCTACTGTGAATCAGGAATGCATGCTACCAAAATTATTTCTGAAACCTATGCTTCGATAGGTTGTGATAATTTGGGAATCAGGCCTGGTTAGCCACAACATAAAAACAAAATCTGATACAGATACTACCAAGCAGACACCTGAGTCTTCTAAAAAACAGTGAGATAAAAACAATAAAAAAATAACAGAAAAGATTAGGTGGATCTCTCCAATAGGAGTCCACAGAAAAATGCTATAATATACGTAACTGTGATACAAATAAAAAGCCTGATAGGTATCAGTATTCTGATAAACTTCCCTTTATTCCTTTTAAGACTCTACAGAGAGTCACAGTGAGTAGGATGAGGCAAACACAGACAGAAGGAGTATGTGAAACAGAAAAAGGACTCACAGCGTTCCTCTGATCTCATCATGAAAAAGGAAGAGAAACTTCCACAACAAAAGACACACTTTAAAAAGAAGAAAGTGGCAGGAGTATTGTCTAAATATGCCACAAATACTAAGGATGCTTCTCCTGAACAAGACATGGGTGAATACACTGCTTGACAGTGCAGCGGAGGTCACAATAATTTGCCAGCCTCTTCAATAGTTTCTGGTGGCGAGACTAACTAATAACTATATTCAAGTTGAAACTCCGGATCAGCGGCTAATTTGTCCTGATACTATATGATTTGAACTTCCAAATCAAGGGTGATGTACCACTTACTAGTAAAGAAATATTCTGGCACAGCTTGTTTAGATCTTATGACATTCTCTTGACTGAGGTATATTTATGGCCTGAGTTTTTTTAGAAAAGTCCCTCTGGGGGAGGAGGTAACATTACTATCCTTTTTGGTTTTTGTTTCAGAGGGGGTTAAGGAAGCGTATGCCACTGAATGGGCTCTTGCACAAGCCTCTGTGTTATGTCACAATCAAGCAGGCTGCAAGTTTAAACACAATACCCTTTTAAACATGAAACTGGACAACCTGTTAGGGAAATTCTATCACAATTTGAATATCAATGTGAGATTGAGTCATGCATCTCTCCTCTGAAAAATCCTTTGTTTCTTTGTAGCCAAACCAGATCATTCAGATTATAAAGTCTTAGACTATAGATATTTAAACAATTTCCACAGCACAGCTTTAATGAACAACATTGTTCATAAAAGATATAAAACTACATTGGACATTTCCAATGTTTTTTCTCCTGTCAAAGTATAGCACCTGAAAGCAGAGATTTGATGGGGCTTACTGCTTTAGGAATTCAGAGAAACTTTTGTAGGCTCCAATCTGTTTGCTGCCTGAGTTAAGTCAAATTTACAAGAAATCGACTCATAAGCATTGGCTTACTTTGATGATATTCCCATCACTGATGATTACTTAAACACACACTTGGCCAGAGTGGATCACATGATGTTGGAATTAGCTGAAAATGGCTATAAATTACATTTAAAAAAATCTTAAATTACATTTCTTAGTGTGCCATTGTAAGGATATGGATTAGCAAATGAAGGCAGAAGCCTTGCCCTATACTTGCTAGAGAATTGTGCTCTTTTACAATGACCGTATTATTTAAAGAAGCTACAGTCACTTTTAGGCTTTCTAAACTTTGGTAGAACATACATACCAGATTATGCACAATGTGTTACATCATTGTATGATTTAATTTGTCCTGATTGTTCAGACAAACATTGGACTATCGAACATACTTCACTACAATTCAAACAGTTGTTCTAAAGGAACTTCTGTTGGCTCACTGGAAACGCATACTTGTGTTTGTGGAAGAGGTGTGGCGCAGCGGGCAGGGCGACTGACTCTAGAACCTGGGACTCACAGTTTGATCCCCAGGGCTGGCAGCAGATTAGCCCAGCACCATGTGACTCCGGGCAACAGCTCGCTTAATCTTCCCGAGGGCCCCCAGCACCTTGACACCTTTGGGTAAATGTTCGCGCTTTACAAATACTAGACATTTACATTTACATTTTGTTCCATTTCAGCCTTAGAGGCTGTTACAAAAGCAAGCTTTCATAACGCCAAAGCCTTGCACCCATGATGGATCCTGTGGGTCATTTCCTTGACAGCTACTAATGTTGGTTGCATCTTTGACCCTACACTAAGAACACAGGAATTTCCCCAGTATGAACTGGAGTACCCCATGGCTAATTAAATTATGCCTCTAGATCGTTATGATTTCATAATATATACTGATGGTTCAGCCCAGCCCGTGGTTGGTACCATGCATAAGTACTCAGCAGCATGTGCTGCAGTGAGGGGTGTTATGAAAGATGGTGGATTTCAGGTACAAAAAACATATACAGAAACTTTGGGAGACTGTACTGCTCAGCTGCCTGAACTGAAAGCTTTGTTTCTGGCTTTGCATAATGTGGATTCAGAACTCCTGACACTTATTATGTGCAATTCGTATTACTGTTTCCAATCCTAGCTGTGCTTCAGACAGTCATAGTTGTGCGATAACTTGATTACATACAAGAATAGATGATGACATTATGGTTGTAGCATGCCCCTACTTAAAAATTATTCAGAAAATCTTTGAGTGCCCAAAACAGTCCTTGTGCCTACAGTACTGCGATGGGTGATTGAGTGATACCCAACCAGGACCGCGGTCAGAGCTAATAATTGCTGCACATGAAGGATTAGCGTCTGCCCATGCTGGTGTAGTGGCTACAGTTTCATGGTCACAGGAATGGTACTGATGGCAGTCTTTACAAACAGAATAAGCAATAAGTAATTTTTTGTGCCATTTGTCAACAAATTGATAGTTCCACCGCAGATACCCCTTCTAGTTTCCAATAAACTACTGCAATGTATCTATTTTGGTGACTGCGGACCACTCCATACAGATGGTGTGTTTAAATTTCATTTTATTAGTGGTTGATTCATGTTCTCAATTTCTATACATCAATTTCTAGCAACAGTGATCTGCTGACTCTTGAACTGTTATTAAAGATTTGCAGGTCTTTATTGGTACATATGCAGTAGTGGCACTCCACTCGAACCGGGCCCGACATTTGCCTCTAAGGCTTACCGTGATATTATTGGCATCCTGTGTGTTGATGTGCATTTGTATTCCTTTCTGTAGCATCCTGAGGAAAATTTGATAGTGGATCAGAAAAACTGTGAATTAAAGCAATCCTTATCCCCTTCCATGCTCATGACAAGGTCAACTCGTCATGAGTGTTACCTGCGCTGTGCTTATGACGAGTTGACTTTGTCATGAAACTATAGTATTCAAAGAATGTCAGCACAAGAGGGGAAAACCCCTTAGCAGCCAAGGTGTTAACAGCTAATGTAGTAGGTTCAGGTCGTAGTTGGAACAATCACCTATATGATATCCAGAGAGCTACGAATAATCTGCCTAGAAAATCTTTGGGTGGTCGGATCCCATATGAGGTCCTCTTTAGGGTCCAGATATATGTTCAAGATCTTGATAACCCTTTTACAGTAGCAGCTGATGTGCACTTTGACTTCAATGAACATTTTGCTGTCTTACAGGAATTGCAAGACTTCCAAGATAATCACTTGAGTGGGAATTCTAAACATTCTTCCACTGACTAAGTGAAGGAGCAACCTGCAACATCTGGCTGGATTCCCAAAGTTGGAATTCTCTTGCTGGAAAAGATTACAGATAAGAGGGATTCGGCCCATCCTACCATGCCATGTTGCCTGTACTGGCTGTTCAAAGTATTTAGGGCCATATGTGAAACCCTTTTTGCGGCAGCAAACGGGAGATTGGCCCGTTTGCGACTGCAAAAAAGGTTGCTGGCATGTACAAGTTCCATCACCTCATCAGGTCTGCCAAGAGGACCTCCTTCAAAGACCGCCTCGACAACAACGCACACAACAGCAAGGAGCTCTTCAACATTGGTGCTCCTAGATTTGTCGGCCGCATTCGACACAGTCAACCACAAAATCTTTTTACACCGTGTCAGCCAGGCCAGCATTCAGGGCTCTGCTCTCAAGTGGATGAAATCCTTCCTTGAGGGCCGCACGCAAGCAGGACGTCTTGCCACTTTCACTGCTCCAAACATTGCAACCAGGTGTGGGGTCCCTCAAGGCTCCTCTTTGTCCCCCCATCTGTTCAACCTGTATCTCTTGCCTCTGATCCATTCCTTACGGAATAGGAAGGTAACCTTTTTTAATTTCACGGACGACCTTCAGCTGGTGTTCACCATCGACAATGGCCCTGACTTAATCCAGGAATTTCAAGCCAAAATGCTTCATATCCAGGGTTGGATGGACCTTAACCATCTTACACCTTATCCGGGTAAGACCGAATAAGTACTGGTCGGGAAGGCCCAGACCCTCTCGGGTCCTCACTATTGGCCGTCCAACTTAAGACCTCCCCCTATCCCGTCCCGGTCGGTAAAAAGCCTAGGAGTCAAGATCAACGTGGACCTCTCACTCAGAGACCAGGTGGGGGCAGTGGTTTCCACTTGCTTTTTCCAGTTACGCAAAATTAGGAAGATCGCTCACTTGCTCACCCACGCCGCCCTTATACAGGTGGAGATCGCCTTGGTACTCTGCCATCTTGACTTCTCAAACTCAATTTATCTTGGTCTGCCACTATCCTTACTTAAACGTCTCCAGATGGTGCAAAACCAAACTGCGAGACTCATCTACAAACGACTAAAATGGCAATCTGCTAGACCTTTACCAGTTAAACTCCATTGGCTCCCTGTCGCTCAACGTGCAGCTTTCAAGACAGGGTGCCTTATTTTTAAGGCCCTTCATGGCAGGAGTCCCAAATTTATAGATCTTCTTATGTCAAGACATGTTCCGTCCCGTAACCTGCATTCAACACACTTCCAGCTGCTAACCATCCCCACCTTCAAGCTCAAACATCAGGGAGGATGTAGGTTTTCCTATCTGGGTCGTAAATTCTGGAACTCACTACCGTTAGGGATACGGTCCTGTAACAATCTCCTAGGGTTCAGAAAAATGCTCAAGACATGGCTGTTTGAGCAGGCTCATGCATAATCTGCGGCTGCATTGATATGGTCCGAGTTAACCGCTAAGAAACCCTTCGTGTACGCGCGCTATATACATTTTTATTAGCATGTCATAAGATTTTAAAGGAACTCTCCAACCCCAGCTCCAACACCAACGACATCCCGCCGTCGCAAGCCATGTGCGACTCCCTTGCCACCTTCCTCCACCGCAAGATCGCTGAAAACCCCAACAGACATCGACACTCCAGATACCCCGCACACCATCGACCACGACCCCCTCCCAGACTGGGCCAATGTGAACATAGATGAAACCAGCAAGACACTGAGCACAATCCACTCTGGCTCCCCATCAGACTCACTCCCGCACCACATCTTCAACAAAGCCAGCAGCTCCATTGCACCCCACCTGCGCAACATTATCAATCTCTCCTTCAAGACCGCAACCTTCCCAGAGAACTGGAAACACACCGAGATCAACGCCTCACTCACAAATCCCAAGGCGGACCCGAGAGACCTCAAGAACTTCCGTCCCATCTCCCTGGTTCCATTCCCAGCCAAGGTCATCAAGAAGATCCTTAACAGACAGCTAACCCGATACCTCGAAGAAAACAGCATCCTGGACCCATCCCAGTCAGGGTTCCGCAGCAACTACAGCACCGAGACTGCCCTCATCGCCGCCACCGACGACATCAAGACCCTGCTGGACAACGGTGAGACCGCGGCCCTCATCCTCCTCGACCTCTCCACCGCCTTCGACACTGTCTGCCATTAGACACTATGCAAACGCCTCCACGATGCAGGGATCCAAGGCAAGGCTCTGGAATGGACAACGTCCTTCCTTTCCAGAAAAATCCAGAGCGTCCGCCTCCCTCCATTCCGATCCGAAGCCACCAAGATCATCTGCGGCGTACTCCAGGGATTATCCCTCAGCCCAACACTGTTCAACATCTACATGGCCCGCTCGCACAAGTCGCCCGACAGCACGACCTCAACATAATCTCCTATGCTGACGACACTCAACTAATCCTCTCCCTCACTAAGGACCCCCTCACAACCAAATCCAACCTCCACGAAGGAATGAAGGCCGTCGCCGTCTGGATGAAGATCAGCTGACTGAAGCTGAACACGGACAAGACGGAGGTCCTCATCCTCGGCTCCAACCCTTCAGCCTGGGATGACTCCTAGTGGCCTATGGCACTGGAAGCAGCCCGACACCCACTGACCACGCACGCAACCTTGGAGTCATCCTCGACTCAACACTCTCAATGACCAAGCAAGTCAACGCAGACTCCTCCTCCTGCTTCAACACCCTTCGCATGCTCCGCAAGATCTACAGGTGGATCCCGACAGATACAAGAAGAACAGTCATCCAGGCCCTCGTCAGTAGCCGACTCGATTATGGAAACGCCCTCTACGATGGAGCCCCGGCCAAACTCATCAAACGACTGCAACACATCCAAAACACCTTTGCACGCCTGATCCTCGACGTACCACGCCACAGCCACATCACCCCTCACCTGTGAAACCTGCACTGGCTCCCCGTCAACAAGAGGATTTGCTTCAAGCTCCTCATCCACGCACACAAGGCACTCCACAAGACCGGCCCAGCCTACCTCAACAGACGACTCTTCTTCTACATCCCCAACCGCCGGCTCTGATCCGCTGACCTTGCCCTCGCCACCATCCCTCGCATCCGAAGAACAACCACCGGCGGCAGATCCTTCTCCCACCTCGCAGCCAAGACCTGGAACACCCTCCCACCAGGCCTACGACAGACCCAAGACCTGCTGACCTTCATGAGGCTACTCAAGACCTGGCTGTTACCAATAGCGCCCCCCTTTTTTCCACCCAGCACCTTGAGACCATCACGGGTAAGTAGTGCGCTCTACAAAATCTTGATTAATTGATTGACTCATAAAATAGCATTTGCGACTCTCGCTATTAGGAAGGGGTGTCCCTTCCTAATAGCGAGTCACCATGCCATGTACTACTGTTTTGCTACTGCATTGGCCGGTATAAAACACTTGCTGTTTACCACCTACTTCAATAGGTGGTACACCACTCGCAAACAGTAAGGAGTCCCCAGGGGACCCCTTTCCCTTTGTGAGTGTGTGCGTAAAATTTTTTTAAGAGCAAGCAGTGGTCCCAGGGACCACTGGCTGTCTTTAAAAAATGAAACTGTAAAGTTTCATTTTTGTTTTTTAAATGCATCCTGTTTTCCCTTAAGGAATATGAGCTGCATTTAAAAAGAGACCTGCTTAATTGAAAAAGCAGTCACAGACATGGTGGTCTGCTGATCCCAGCAGGTCACCATCACTGGAAGTGCTAGCCATTCCCAATGGGATAGCAAATTGTGCTTGCCTCATGAATATTGATAAGGCATGCAATTTGCGACCCCACTGGGAATTGCATACAGTGTCTGAGACACTGCTTTACATTGCTTTTTGGAACGTGCAAATTGCGAGTCGCCAAATGCAATGGTCATACATCTTGCGCTAAAACTGTCATTTGTCTACAGCTTGTTGGTTGTAAAAAGAAACAACACATTTTGATTGATATGATCAAGCTCCATCATGTGGCCAGTCTGAAACTGTAGGCCACAAAGGTATTTGATACACGAAGCAGTTTGAATTTAGCTTCTTCTCAGTTGGGGATTTCTCATGCTTATTTTTACTTCGGCACCAAATAATGGAATTATATATTATCAACTGCATTTGGAGATACCAATGTGGCCTCCTTTGCCTAGCAAGGTTTCTATATTTAGTCAGACTGCATCTCGTTACTTTGCTGACATTGATGATTTTTCTTCAGATTGCTCACACACTTCCTTGCATGATGCACATGCACTATTCTCTTGGTTAAAGACTTATCTCATTCCTTCATAGTATTATCTTTGGTTTTTCCTTACCTTGGTTTTTCTCTTCATCTGGATTGAATTTGTTACAGAGTTTTTTGTCTGCTGTTAAATGGGCTCTATCTCCCAGAACATTCTTGTTCAGAACTAGTAGCTGAACGATTTAAAAACCTCATTCTTCCTCAAGAGGTCTAAAGAGACTTGTCCATAGTTAACATTACTGCATTACCTTTCCAAGATGGTATTGTTTGGGATAAGGGCTTTTATGCCAATTTTGATCCCACAGAAAATTTGCAAATTCCATATGTTTTTGCAATTACTAAGGGCGATTTTGTTACTCCAGGTTCCATCTCCGATAAATGCAATATTGCAACAGTTTTAAACATGTTATCTGGATTAGTATCCTATACATTGTTCCAAAATGATGATTTGTATTTGATTTGTGTAAACTATAGTGAAATGTTTTGCTATCATCATTATGCTCATCATTACTTAAAGGGAGCACGTACACCACGTGCTGTTTTTAACCACACAGAGTGAGAACACAGCCTAAGACCACCTCCAGGGAGTCTCCAACAGTACTTGAAAAAGGTTTCCTAAATTACTAGTCACGCCCCCACAGACCCTACTTCATTTTATTATAAGCTTACACCTTCTCAAGCAATGACAAACATGCTGAGACAAACAAAATGAATTTACTTGGAATCTTTTATTAAAAATTGACTGTGCAGGGTTATGATTATTGTAATAACAACATTGATCCAAAATCAATTTGGGGTACAAGACACAGGCAGGTCCAGGACATTGATGGGAGCTGAAGTACAACCTACCTATGACTCACAAGCCACTACCAGTGATAGCAGAGACATGGGTAGGTCATACGACAGCTGTGTACGTATCCAACTGTGGTCCCACACCATTGAGGAGGACCCTGCTACCGACAATGGGGCTTTAATTCCCCCCTCAACCGTCGGTTCATTGATTGATTGCTTTAAGGTATGATATATACTTTGTGTGAATGGTGTCAGTAAGGAAGGGCTCTTAAAAAACCACAGACAATAGCTGACCCACCCCTGAGTAGTCTAACCTTTATTTGGTCCTGAAGTACCTCACTCTTACTGGTGGCATTAAACACAACTTCGGCAAAGAGCCCCCCACCAAGGGGCCTGATGGGCATTGCAGCACCGGCCCAACGAGGAGCTGCCTAATGATGAAGCATGACACCCCTTGTGGTATGTGAAGGCTCTTGGTCCTGATGGACCAGATCCTCTGATCTTGATTCTCAGGGGCTTCTGATCTATCTGCCTCTTTTGAGGAACTATATACCCTTGATAGCACTGACAATTTGGTGCATGCATGCTGGACCTTCATTCGCCCTCTGTCCCTCTCTTTATGGACTGACTGGAATTGAACGACAACTGGTCTTTGTCTTTCTGGCCAGTGTGGTTTCAGAGTGTACAGCCTGTGTTTAGCTACCTCTGGTGCTCTTTTGAATGTGCACTAGACATGTAACTTGTTGCGCAATTAGTGCATAATGAGGACATGGATTTGCTTGTGCATTCATTGAGGTTGCACTTTCAGTGTTGTCATATGTTGCTACAATTGCTGCAAGATGTGCTTCATTAGGTGCCCATGCCAGACTGAATGGAGGCCTCCCCTTCAGGATCTACGGCGTCTAGCTCCTCATTTGAGACTACACTCCTGGCAGCACTACCCTCTGCTTTTAATGATGAGGCAGGTACTGACCAAGTCGGTTCTTTGGCACGTGCTCTTCAGGCTACTATGGATCTGTGGACTGCAAATGCAGGCTCTCTCCAGGACCAAAAAATGACTTTCTGGTCATAGTAGACTTTTCTCAGCTACCGATCTGAAGTACAGACGCCTCATAGACCCTTTTAATTCAGCATTTTGTTTTGTAAAACAAATGTGATTGATTTTTTAAGTAACTTGCAGGTTTTATCAATTGCCAAATTTTAATTCCTTTTAATTGCGCTCATATTGAGGTTGTATATTATTTAATTATATGCCTTTTAAATGATTTTAGAGTGGCTTGCATTTAGTGAATAAGTATCTTTTACGACCAAGGGGAGGGTGTTGTCTGGTTTGCATGTAGTCCCCATTTTAGATTCAACTCCTTAGGTTGACGTTCTCTTTCTTGTGGCGCCTTTTGCCACATTTTCTACTAATGCATGAATGTGCTTTATCTGCATCTCTGATAGACACTGATACCCTGCTGTCTGGGCAGCTAGTTCCAGGGTTGAACATGAAGAACACAATGCCCTTGTTTTCCTTTCTTTCTTTGCTCATTAGGATACAGTAAATTTTAGCTGCACAAAACCAAATGAACTACTCTACTCATCTGCCACAGTTTGATAAGAACAGTACTTTATTACATGAACAGCTTCCCTGCTAGAGATCTTTGAGAGGAGCATTTCCATGCTGTGATTATCATGGCACTACTGCAAACTGTGACTGAGATGCAACCCTGCGTTGTCCAACCTACATTCTGCCAAGAAAGATAACCTGCACACTGCAACTGGCTTCCTGACACCGTAGACATAGGGTTATGCTATCCCAAGTGATCTAGCAGAAGAATACTCCTACTACGCCTTCTTTAGTATAGTATTAAATCGGAGTAAGCAAACATTAGCAACAATTAACATGGTTGAATTGTTAATATTTGCCATTCTATTAATGCTGATTACAGTAATGTATTGACTTTCTAAAAATTGCAGCTCATGCTTTCTTTGCAAAAATATGATTATTTGCAAGAATACGATCATTTCAATAATTGTTTGAAAATACATTGTTATATTTTTCTTGTGTTTACCTTGGGCATGCAAGACTGACCAAAATAAAGGGTTAGATCTGTTTCCATGAACTCCTTGGGAATCAGAGTGTCATGTTCGAGGTTGCCAATAAAATGTGTTACTCTGGTTGGTTTAGGGGTTGGATGTGGTACTTTGAGCTAGTCAAAACCTACCAACATTTACTAATGGTATATGTGGACCGGTTCCCTATATTGTGAAGTTTGTGTTGGTCTAAAATACAATCCTGCTATATTTATAGGAACCGTGTATCAATGAATTCCATTTTAGTTAAAAAAGTATGGGGCATATTACCAAGGGGGGGCCTATTGCCGGTTTAGCGGCCGTTTTCGACCGCTAAGCTGTGATAATTCTATCGCAATATTAGCAAGCTGTCGCTAACTGATGTTAGCAACAGTTTTTAGGTGATATTGAGCGGTTTGGGGCCCGCTATGCATGTCAGCGATATTTATCGCTAATGACATGCAAAGTGGGCGTACCCAACCTGTTAGCGACTGAAAGCAGTCGCTAACGTTGCTATCGCCTATTAGCAAGGCGGGCGTAGCGATGGAAATATTCCCGCTATCGTCAAAAACTAACGACTGCTCAGACCAGTTCTTAGCCATGTTATCCAATGGGAGGTGGATAACATGGCTAAGAGCATTTTGTCGTTAATGCGTGATATCGCTGTATTCTCAGCGATATTCACGCTATCGCCGGAAAAATTATCGCTTTGAAGACAAACGTTGCTAATAGCAAGTTATCTCAGCGATAATTTGCGGCGATGCTTAGCGATAAAAAAATCGTTGCTAAGCCTAGTTAGCGATAAATATCGCTACTCGTTGGTAATATGCCCCTATATTGCTTAAAAAATCATTGGCTAAGCCAAATAATAGAGCTATTTGGATTTGTCAATATTTTTATTGCCATGTTGTGCTGCTGCACAGCTGCCATGCAGCATGATTGAAAAGAAAAAAACATAAAGCACTATGATGTGGCTAGCATTGACTGCATCATAGCACTTTCTTTTTTTACTTTCAGCCGTGCTGCACTCTAGCCATGTTGCTGTATAACATGCTTATAAAATCATTGACAAAGCCAAAAGATTTGGCATAAGTGAGACATATTGGCTTTGCCAATTCTTGTATTTTCTAGCAGGAGGGAGGGCAAGCAAAAATGACAGGAGAGGGGAAGAAGGGGAGTCAAGCAACAGTGAAGGATGGGGCAAATGACAGAGATGGGAGAGCCAGCAATAACAGGAGGGTGGACGGAGTGGAGGAAAACAACAATGATAGCAGTGGAACTGGGTGTAAACTATGATGAGAGGGCAAGCAACATGGATGGGAAGAGGCAAGCATTAATTACCAGAGCTGGTTAGGAGAAGGTGGGCAAACAACAGTGACAGGAGGCGGGCAGGTGCAATTAACAACGATGTTATGTTATGTTAGAATAATGTATAACGCGCTCAGCTACTCGTGAGTGTGAGGGGGATAGCAGAGGTCTTCACATGAACAAATGTGTCTTCAATTTATTCTTAAATACACTAAGGTCCTGGATGGAATGCAGACCTAGAGGAAGGGCATTCCAAGCAACTGCTGCTTTAACTGAGAAGGAACAGCCCCCTATCCTATGACGCTTAAAACGCAGGACCTAAGCCAGAAATAAAGATGAGGAGCGCAGAGAGCGTGTAGGCGTGTAAAAATAAACGCGCTTCTGAAGATAGATAGGGCCGTGAAGCGCATGGTGTGCCATGACCAATATCTTGAATTTCACCCTGACAGCCAGGGGCAGCCAATGATACAATCGTAACTGAATATGGACACTATCCCTGGATGACAGGCCCGATAGAAATCTGTCAGCAGTATTCTGCACCACCTGAAGTCTCCTCAGCCGGTAGCCAGGAATACCGGCGAAAAGGGCATTCGTGTAATCCAGTCGTGACAGGATCAATGCGCAAGTAATTATTTGCCTTGCTACCGGAGGCAGGAGGGGAAAAAAACATCTAATAGATTTCAGTAAGGCAAAGCAGCAGCCAGCCAGCTTCTTGATGTGGTCTGGGAAAGAAAGATCTTCGTCGAACGAGACCCTGAGATTTTTAGCTGGCTGCCCAGTAGAAGTGGGACATGAGAACTCAAGGGGCCAAAGCTGTTCTCTAAAAATTTTGAGAAAATGTGCAGAAGAGTAAGATCTCTGATTTCCCCTCATTACATTTGAGCTGTGCCTCTGCCATCCATTTAAAAATAGATGACAGGCAAAGTTGGGCCCGGAGCACAGATTCTTCCCCCTTTGCCCAGATGAAAAGCAGCTGGGGGTTGTCCGCATAGGCCAACACCTTAGCCCCCATCGCCTCTGCTAAATATAGAAGGGGAGTCATGTAGATATTAAATAAAATGGAACTGAGGGAGAAGCCCTGCCGGACACCTGCTATGACTGACTGTGGAGCGGAGGAGCAAGGAGGAATCCATACCTGCTCTGACCGCCCTCTCAAAAAAGTGCGAAGCCATCCCCGTACAGCACCCGATAGCCCTATACTGGCCAAGCGTGACAAGAGAAAAAAGTGAGGGACCGTATCGAACGCAGCAGAAAGGTCGAGCAAAATGAGTGCCGCCCTCCCGCCTGCGTCCAAACAGTCCTGTATGGTCTCTGCCACCTCGACCAGTACTGTTTCCGTGCTGTGCAACTGCTGGATTGTGCTGGGTGAAGCAGACCCTCCTTTTCCAAATAGTCAGTAAGCTGTTTGTTAACAACCTTCTCACAAACCTTAGCCAGAGCAGGGAGAAGAGAAATAGGCTGATAGTTCACTGGGCAGCGAGGGTCAAGAGACTGCTTTTTTCAAAAGAGGCAAGATCTTTGCCTTCTTCCATGCCTCAGGGACCACCACTGTCTGGAGGGAAAGATTAATAATGGTGTTCACTTCCTTGATGACAACCTCAGCCGAGGATGCCAATAACCTCGCCGGACAGGGATCAACAGGTGATCCTGATTTTAAACTTTTCAGCAGTTTCAGGCAATCCGAACACTCAAAAGCCCTAAATTCCGACAATGAGTGTCCATCAGCCACTGGACCCTCCACAGTGGTGTCCAGATGGCTACTACAAGATGTAAAAGTAGATTGAATGGCCATCTGCTTATCTCTGAAGAAGCCGGAAAGCGTATTGCACCAGGAGGGCGAAGATGGCATCGCACTAGCTTGGACCGCAGGGGACATAAAACTCTGCAAAATTGCATAGATTTCTCGAGAGTTATTATTGGCCGCTTCAATACGGGCTGAAAAGCATTGTCCTTTAGCCAGCTTAATAGCGGCATAATATATCTTTTGCTTATCCCTAAGCTTACACTTAGCAGCTAGACGATAGCCACTTTTCCTCCATGCCCGTTCCAGAGTTTTGCAGTCATGCTTTAGGGCTTTAAGGAACACGTTGAACCAAGGCTTAGATGGCGAATCTCTAGCCTGTCTAACAGAGCGGGGAAGAGCCACTGATGCAGCAGTAGTGGCGAACCAGCTAGAGAGCCCAGAGACCTGGTCCTCGAGCTCTCCAACCAGCCTGGGTCTGGAAGCAGCCACGGCCGCGTTGAACTCTACAGGATCAATCCTGCCCAAGCCTGTATTATGGCTCGAGAGAGCTAAAGGCTCCGCCTTGGAAACCTCCCAGGAAAAATAGGTAATAAAGTGATCCGACAAAGTAACTGGACGGGGATCATCTACCTGTATAGGAAAATTAGTGCAGATAGGATCAAGAACATCCCCCGCATGATGAGTGGGTAGGCTAACCTGCTGCTCAAGAAGAGCCAGTTGTAAACCTTCAAGCAAGTCTTGTGTATCCTTGTTACCAGCCTGGTCCAAATGTATGTTCAGGTCTCCTAGGAACATATAATGGGCAAATCTGACCGCTTTAGTGGTGACTGCATCCTCCCAGGCCTGAAGAAATGGACCTTCTGGACCAGGGGACCTATTAATCAATGAACCACCCAAGGTAAAATGTGCTGAGAGACAGACACTAAAATCTATGGTTTCGCAGCCACCCCAGGAAGTGGCCTCTTCCATTCTAAGTGCCCACCTTTTCATATAAGCAAACGTGACTCCGCCCCCCGCCCCTTCAAACGATCCGCTCGGGAGATTTTATAGTCCGGCAGTATAGCCAGAGTGACAATCAGGTCCGCTGATGGGTCGAGCCAGGTTTCAGTCAAAAACAATAAATCCAGAACGTGGTCCTCGAGGAGCTCGAAAACTTCAGCATGATGTTTCTTAAGCGAGCGAACATTAATCAAAGAAGCCCGGATTAGGAGGGCCTGTGACCGTGGCTCAAAAGGCAGGTCGGGCTCAGCTGAGGTGCCCAAATTCAGAGAAAGCCTGAACCCACATGCTTGACAAGCATTTTTAGGTACCTTAGCTAAATTCCAATGACCAGCATGAAAATAGAAACAAGGATCTAAAGCCCGCAAAACAGCCGCCGTATATTTCCTACCAGACCCTGGAAGCTCCCGGGCAGAGTGGCTGGTGCTGGCCGCTTCCGGGACGCTGACGGGCGCAGACGGGCTTGCCTTAGGCACGCCTTCGGCGCGCCATCGGCATGCCCGCTACGTGGGCGAGCCACATGCATAGAAATAGTGCTAAAAGCCCGAGGGACTAAACCGTCAACTCTCCAAGATGGCGGCTCCTCGTGGCACCAGGGGGAAAGGCAGGAAGAGTACTCGGCTGAAACGCTCGAGTGGAAATGTATTAATTCATTTTTAAGGTGCAAGTATATGGCGAACAGCTAAAAACACATTCTCTATTTAAAAAATATCTGGGGTCAAAAGCAGCGTCGTGCAGCAATTATTAAAGTGCAAACAATTAGAAATATCCGGAGTCAAAAGCAGCATCATGCAGCAAGTGCCCAACACATCTGCCCCCTATGAGGATGCAATGATGCCCGTGTAAAGCAACATCATCAAGTACATGAATTGGAGCAGCGGAAGGGCAATAATAAAGACATTAATCAATACTTGGTCCAAGCTCCATTGAAGAGACAAACAGATAAAGAGAGAATGTTCAATTTGTACAGACTGACCCATGAGAAACATGGGAATAAGAGTGAAACTTAAGCTAACCAATGGTAAGTAATGGACAACCTCTAAACTCTTTTCTGTTTATTATGTAACAAAAGATCTCACAGGTGACTGTGCTTGTGCTGTCTCAGGCGAGATCTAAAAAGTATTTTAGCACAACCTAAACATTTTGTGAGTATGGTAGAAGACATGGGCTTTTTAGTGTAAAAAAAGACCAAACTCACTGCCCTCCCAAACAAAAAGCCCTGGAGAACCAATTAGAATATTTCTTAACAAGCCAACTGGGCACTGACCTATAAGTGGCCTAGGCTTTTGCCTTAGAAAAGCACTAGCAGAGATGCAAAATACGTTGGGTTAGTATGCACTGAGTTCAAACGTTTTAATCCATCTATAGAAAGATTGTATGATGATGTAATTTCTTACTTTGTAGCATGCAGATATCTTTCCCTTCATCCTTTCATGTTCTATTTTGCCATGCTCAGTACTTTCAATGGGCTTGTACTGTCAGGTACTGAGTACATCAGTATGGGTACAATACTTTTAATAGGTGATGGAGGAAAGTGGATTATAAGTAGATGGGGGGTATTCACCTTCAACTAGTAATAATACTTAAATCACTCATAGGTTCCGTCAAGTCTTAATAAATTAATCCTTTCTCAACCCTCGGTAGCTTGGCAAACGAGCAGTCAGGCTTAGTTTAGGAGCTCGGTATGTGTAAAGCATTTAATATCACCAAAACAGTAAATAAGTAAGACCCAGCAAAATAAAATATCCAGCAAAAATGTATGAAAATAGAGCATGTTCTTATGTTTAAAATGAAACCAAATCATCAAAATTCCAATGTAATTAACCAGAGATATGCATTATTAAAGATTAAAAAAAAGTATGCATTCTAGCGCAAAAAGGTTAAAGCGAGACTCGTGGCAATTTGGTTGCGCTGAACCAGGACAATGTTAGAGTTTAAGGCTGACCGCAATGGAGCGTAGGTCATATGTGAGGATAATAGGTCCGTGTCATTACTTTACCTTCTGACTTAGTTGTTTTTTTGAAGCGTGTCTCTTGTCAATGGGCTCGTGGGAAGGTCCTTGGGCATTTTGGTTCTAAAGTTCGATTCAACAACGGTGGCCTGCAGCATTGTGATGCCTCTGTGAGTCTCTGGAAGTCTTTGTTTTCAACATAGATGGCAAAGAATTCTGGAGCTTTCAGCGGGACAAACGAACACAGTCAGTCCGATTCATGAGTCTACGACGGTGACTTGACTTTTGAACTCAAGCCGGTCTACTCCTGGAACTTTTTAGGAAAACTTTGTAGAAAGTTTCCAAACTTTCAGATCTTGCTCCCTGCATGTTCCTTTGGGGAGAAAATTGTCCAGCAGCACGGGTGAATGGTTCAGAGACTCTGGATTGCCTCTTCAGGGCTAGGACTCAATCTCCCATGATGCACCTGCACAGACTAGGAAAAATCAGGTTGCAACTGTTCAGCTTGAGTGATCCTCTCTTTGGACTTGCAGATGACTTCTTCAAGCTCTGTTTTACCTGTTGCTGATCAGGGAGTCCACTCCATTTTCTTGAAGTCTGGCACAGCTCTTTCTTTGCAGCATGTGCAGTCCTTTTGAGTGCAAGGCTTCTGTGGTGCAGTCCAAGGATCCAGCAAGGCAGTCCTTCTTCCTTTGTTCCAGGCAATGTTCTGAAGATCTCATGCAGCTCTCTCATATTTCTTCTTTATTCTGAGCTGGTGGGAGGGGCGGTGTTGGACTTGGCCCTGCTTGCAGGGTCATCCAGAAACTTTTTGCCTTTTCCCCCTAGTTTTTTGCTAACTTGGAATTGGTGGTTTGAAAGGAAACACAAATAAAGATGTACGTTTGATGTGTAAGATGGAAAATGTTAAATACTGCGCAATGGTGTACGCAGGTTTATTTTGACCATTGTGTGAATGTCACTTTTAAAATGGACGCCATTTCTGTCTGCTTGTGCCTCCTGCCTGAGGTGGGTTGGCGGTCTAGTGCTGCAAGTGTTTCTTAGTGATAAGGTGCTCTACACTTCCCCCACCCACAGCGACAGTTGAGACGGGAACTGCCAGGGACCTTCTAGAAGCTTCTGGCTCTTTCTGGAAGGGGGGTTGAGGGGTGTACATGAAGGGGGGCTGTGCCTCCATGAGCTCAGACTGAGCGTGGACTTGATTGAGAGGGGACACTCTGCCAAGAGGTACAGCCGCAAGGGCCTGTGTGCTGGCCCCTGAGCTCACCTGTACCCCTCTGCTGTCCACAGGGCCATTGAAAGCCTTTGCTGGAGTGAAGACTGCTATGTCAGGAGGAGCGCCACTTTATGGGAGATGACTGCTTCTAGGAGCTGCTGTCCTGTACTGATGAGTGCCCACTGTCTGCTACTCTTGCCCAGCCTTGCCTGCCTGTTCTGCTGCCCTAGTACCTCGTGGCACTATACTTTGACTGCCTGTATTGCAAGGAGGTGAGGAGTGTGGGCACTACTTTCTTGTGTGAGACTCTGGATCCTCGCCAGCCCCCCAGCACCTTGTGAGGGCTGTAGCACTATCCAAGTCCCTAAGAACGTTCCTGCCGCCTGGCACCTCGTGATCGCTATCTTCTGGTTGCCTGCACTCCAATGAGGTGATGAGCGTGGGTGCTACTCCCTCGGGTGGGACCCTGGGACTGTGGGCCATCTAGTGCCTTGCGAGCGCTGCCTCCAGCCCCAGCCCAGGAGAAGAAGGTGCGTGGGTCCTGCAGCGCTGTGCTGCCAGAGTGCTATATTCGCATTGACTATGCCCTGCTTGCTGTCTAGCGCCTCGTGAAGTGCTACGACTGTTTTCCAGCCGCCAAGACTCTTAGTTCTGCATTCCTGGACTTTGCGCAGCAACTTTACTCCTGCATGAGGAGAGCACATTATCTATACTGCCCACCTGAGAGACAGCTACTTTCAGGGAGTGGTGACAATCTTTGCAACGTGTGTGCATGTATGAGGTTCGCCCTTCTGACTTGAGGCCTAATGCATTTCTATGAGCAGTGTAATCCTGCCATGACGTCCATGCTCTTATGCTAATGACAAATGCCCTAATGATGCCTAATGTACCTGCAAAGATTCATGCCTAAGGTGTTCATACCCCAGGATTGGTGCCTATTGTATTCGATGAAGCCTAATACCATGATGTATGCCTAACGTGTCTTTACACTAATGATATTGCATTTATGCCTGATCCGTTTTAGTGCATACGGTGGCTGCAGGCTAATGCTATGCGTAATGTGTTTCAAAACCTAAGGTTGATGCCTGATGTTCTTTTTCCCCCAAGGCTTGTACTGTTGCCGTTCTGCCTAATGATTATGCTCCATGCTCATGACTCATGCCTGTTTCCATTTTTGGGCCTAAGCTTAATGTCAGGTTATGATGCCTCATGATTTATGCCTAGTGACACTGCACTTATGCTAATGAAGTTTTTATGCCCACTGCATAATGTGTTTCCTGGTCAATGTGATGCTGAGATTATGCATAAAATGGTTTATTCTTCATACTCATGCGCCTAGTTGACATGCCTCGTGTGTTATGCCTAATGCATGTGTTTAGAATGCTAATGGTTTGTTTTCCCCTAACGTTTACCATGTTGCCGTTCCGCAAATTGTGCCATGCCCCAGGCTGCTGATGAGGGTTATGCCTATTGTTGTGCCTGAGGTGCTTTTGTGCCTATTGAGATGCCACATGCATATGTTTAGGTCTAATGAGGACATATAATATGAGGTGCTCTGATATTCTAGATTCATGCCTGGTCTCATGTGGTTATTCTGAATGTGCTGTGATTCATGTTGTAATGTGTTTAAGCCCCATGCTAAAGGGATTAATGCAAATGTGATGTTGCTCAGTGCATGATTGTGCCGGTAGCTACTGGCCATCACACCCTTATTGCTAATGTACTTACATTTATTCTTTGTGCTTAGCAAAGGTTCTGGCAGCAGCCCGATTGACCCTGCTGTTTAGATAGTCTCCTGTAAATTTCTACCTGGTGCCAGCAAGCACAGTACTGTTACAACTGTGATTGCCTTGTGACATGTTCTGCATAATACATATGGTGTTTTTTCACCTAAACTGGTGTGGTGTTTCTTTTGTAGTGTGTCCGGTTTGTCGCCTGTGAGTGTGCTGTGCAGGTGCTTTACACAATGCCTCCGAGTTTAGTCTACCCGCTCCACACCACGCTACCCCGTTTCTAACAGGCGGGATAACCCAGATAACAGGGATAAAGTTACTGCCCTCTCCTATGTCTGTTTCCTGCCCAGTGTGGCATATTTTGACCCAGAATGTACTGTTCTCCAAAAATCAAAATGCTATTAGACAACTGAAGCAGGGGAAGGCTGCTGGGCCAGATGGTCTCCCTGGAGAGCTGTACCGTGCTCTGGGCTCTGCCATTATCCCAGTTTTGACCGTCCTGTTCAACGACATCTTATTGAATGGAGTGGTGCCTCCCGAGTCGTGGGGCGAGGCAAATATCGTACTGATCCTAAAACAAGGCAAGGACCCAGCTGACTGTGGGTCCTATCGGCCGATTTCGCTCCTAAATAATGATTATAAGTTCTTCGCCGCTATTTTGTCGGCACGGCTTGGGAGCGAGATCGGCACAATTATCCACCAAGATCAGAAGGGATTTATACGGGGCGCTAGTTAGCAGACCTCACCCACGACCTGGTAGGTGGGATTGACATCGCCTCAACCTTTACCCTTCCTTTGGCCATTATGACCCTCGATGCTACTAAAGCATTCGATAGGGTCAACTGGCCCTATCTGGCCGCGGTAATGAGGAAGTTCCAACTCGGGCCAAGTTCTGCCGAGCCATTAACCTTCTATATACAGACCCCAGGGCTAGTCTTCTGGTCAATGGTACTTGCACCGAGCCCTTCCAAAATCATGAGGGGTACTAGGCAGGGCTGTCCGCTCTCCCCCCTCTTATTTAATATATATATATATCGAACCCTTCGTCCAAATCTTGAGAGACGAACCCAGAATCCCGTCTTTTGAATTTTGTAGTTGGGCGAAGAAGGTTGGACTCTACGCCGATGACATTCTTATCTACACCACTGACCCGGTTCAGGCTTTCCCTTTTGGTTGTAAAGAGGGCGGAGGAATTTGGGCAGGTCTCGGGTACGAAATAATGCGGGGAAAACTGAGCTTATGACTTGGAACATTGACAATATACATCTTGCAGTGACCCCTTCAATTCCCTATCTGGGCGTTAAGATCACCCATGACATCGGTATCCTGGCTCAGAGCAATCTAGACCGGGTCTTTCGCGAGTCTAAGGCACTATTGAAAGCTTGGTCCTTCCTTCCCCTTACTGTGCTTGGGAAAACAAACCTAGTGAAGATGTCCATCCTCCCCAAATTTACGTTTATTTTCAATTCCATCCCACTAGAGTTTGACCCCAAACAGCTCCATAAATGTCAGCAGGAAATTAATTCTTTTATTTGGAGCTATAAAACAGTAAGGTTGGCATGGAAAAAATTAAGGAGGAGGAGGGAAAAGCGAGGGCTTGCATTACCTGACCTACAGTACTACGCTTGGGCATTTCAGCTGTCCCACTCAAGGATGTTGCTGAAAACTCCAGCAGGCACCTCAAACAGGAAAATGTTTAAGGCCATGTTAATTGGGGCTAACCTTCCACTTGACGGATTTGTATTTAAGTTTGGAGACCAGAGGTTCTTTAAAAAGGTGAGGTTAAAGATCTTACAATCATTGGCGAAAGTTTGAGTTCAAATAAATGCTAGAGTTGGGTTGGCATATTTTTCCAATCTTGCCCCAATCTGTGACTCCCCGGGGCTCCTCCCCTGCTTAAAAGATAGTCTCACAGTCCCCTTACTAGAGGCAGGGATCCAAAGATTGGGAGAGTTGATGGCAGGAGGTTCTCTGGCAGAATGGGAGGTGCTCTCAGAGAGGGTCGGCCCAGCGCTATCGAGATTCAAATATATACAATTGGTTAGCTGGTCCCGGGAGCAGTTAAGGAAAAACGATCAGGTTGGGAGGAGCAGCTTTCTGGAAAAACATCTGGTAGAAAAGCAAACGGGGGGCAAGGAAGTAGCCTTCTGGTACTGGTCCATTCTGGAGGAGGCAGATGGCGAATTTAATCTCCAGATGAAGCTGTGGGGAAGTGACATGGGGGTACAGGGTGAGGACCTATGGACAAGATCTTTTACTCTCCTCTATAAAGCTGTTAAGCCAGCCTGGTTAAGGTGTAACCACCTGTTTACTATGCACCGAGCATATCTTTCTCCGCAAAGGCTATCTAAATTCCAGCCATGAAAGTGCTGTAACAAGTGCCACCTCCCAGCAGCCTCCGATATTCATATGTTTTGAGACTGCCCCAGTATCTATGCATTTTGGGAAGAAGTTAAGGCTACTTTGGAATCAATTCTCAAAATATCGATATCCCTCAGCTTGCCAATAATTATATTTGGTCTGGATGACCACATTACTGGGTTGGCAAGGACCTTACTGTTCTACGCAATCCTCCTGGCGAGATGGCAGATATGTAAACACTGGGTCGACTCCAAAGCACCAACCCACGCAGGCTGGCTGTCATCTCTCTATGAAACATACAGGGTGGACACAGCTAGATCTGGCAGTCCTCGGAACCATGCCTTTTGGAATCTGTTAGTTAAGTGGAGATGAACAACTACTAGAGCCTCCGGGTTTTTTTTTTTCCCCCGGGTCCGATGATTATGCCCCTACACTCCAGGGTCCAGATTGGGGTCCCGCCTGACTACAACAATGAACCTGGTCCAACAGGCTGGAATATGCCTTGATGGAGTAAGATCTTCCTGAAAGTACCTCCTACCAATTTGGTACGTCTGTCCGGGTGCAGGATGGGATCATTTTCTGGTCTCTTTCCTAAGGACAAGTAAGCTGGTTGGCTACTTCTTTGGAACGAGGGTTTGGCAAATGAGGACAAAAAAAAAAATTGAAAAAAAAAATCAAAATGGTGAAAATCCTTACTTAGTGTGCGTGTCTGTGCAACCTAACCAAGAGGTGCAGCTAGCAACTCACTAACCTCCTCTTCTAGCCCCTCACCTAGTGTAATTAGGGGGGATCCCATCTGGCTGGGGATCAAAGAAATGGGGGCTGGGCTGGGTCCTGTGACAATTGTTCTCCTGCCTTTGCAGTTCAGCTAACATTCCAGCCACTTACTCTTCCTGGCTTCTCCAAGAAGCACATCTCCTTCCACCAAATATTAGTATTGTTTCAGCCCCAGGCCTCTTCCAATCCATGTAGGAAGCAGTTTGGCTCAGACTATCAAAGGATGGCCAATCAGAAGAGGTTTACAACAAGGGGTGGTGAGGGACAGAGTCTCTGAATTAAACAGAAAGCTCTCACCCAGTCAAGAGATCAGGGCTAGATCCAACACCGTTTTTTAGCTCACTGCACCATCCCAGTTTCAGAACCTGGCTGTATGCAAATTAGTCTGTTCCTGTCCCAGTGCATGATGGGAACAGGACAAACCAAACTACAAAAGCCAATTCTTTCACTGGGAAGGAAACAAGCTCCCGGGGACCGGTTTCTGGCATTACAGCCGTCTTCGGCCCGGTTTGCTTGAATCCTGATGGTGCAATGAGCAAGGGTCTCACATCTGAGAATACCCTTCCACGCTTAGGGTGGACAAAAATATTTACAACAAGGGGTGGTGAGGGACAGAGTCTCTGAATTAAACAGAAAGCTCTCACCCAGTCAAGAGATCAGGGCTAGATCCAACACCGTTTTTTAGCTCACTGCACCATCCCAGTTTCAGAACCTGGCTGTATGCAAATTAGTCTGTTCCTGTCCCAGTGCATGATGGGAACAGGACAAACCAAACTACAAAAGCCAATTCTTTCACTGGGAAGGAAACAAGCTCCCGGGGACCGGTTTCTGGCATTACAGCCGTCTTCGGCCCGGTTTGCTTGAATCCTGATGGTGCAATGAGCAAGGGTCTCACATCTGAGAATACCCTTCCACGCTTAGGGTGGACAAAAATATTTACAACAAGGGGTGGTGAGGGACAGAGTCTCTGAATTAAACAGAAAGCTCTCACCCAGTCAAGAGATCAGGGCTAGATCCAACACCGTTTTTTAGCTCACTGCACCATCCCAGTTTCAGAACCTGGCTGTATGCAAATTAGTCTGTTCCTGTCCCAGTGCATGATGGGAACAGGACAAACCAAACTACAAAAGCCAATTCTTTCACTGGGAAGGAAACAAGCTCCCGGGGACCGGTTTCTGGCATTACAGCCGTCTTCGGCCCGGTTTGCTTGAATCCTGATGGTGCAATGAGCAAGGGTCTCACATCTGAGAATACCCTTCCACGCTTAGGGTGGACAAAAATATTTACAACAAGGGGTGGTGAGGGACAGAGTCTCTGAATTAAACAGAAAGCTCTCACCCAGTCAAGAGATCAGGGCTAGATCCAACACCGTTTTTTAGCTCACTGCACCATCCCAGTTTCAGAACCTGGCTGTATGCAAATTAGTCTGTTCCTGTCCCAGTGCATGATGGGAACAGGACAAACCAAACTACAAAAGCCAATTCTTTCACTGGGAAGGAAACAAGCTCCCGGGGACCGGTTTCTGGCATTACAGCCGTCTTCGGCCCGGTTTGCTTGAATCCTGATGGTGCAATGAGCAAGGGTCTCACATCTGAGAATACCTTTTGTAAATCGATTTTGGCCACTATAGGTGTGGCAGGGTATACTCAGACATGAGTCCCTTTCTCACTGCTCCATCAGGATTCAAGCAAGCCGGGCCGAAGAGGCTGAAATGCCAGAAACCGGTCCCCGGTAGCTTGTCTCCTTTCTGGTAAAGAATTGGCTTGGTAGTTTAGTCTGCCCTGTTCCCATGATGCACTGGGCCAGGGACAGACTGATTTGCATATAGCCAGGTTCTGAGCTGGGATGGGGCAGTGAGATAAATAACGGTGATGGATCAAGCCCTGATCTTTGGACTGGGTAAGAGTGGTCTGCTCAATTCAGACACTCTGTTCATCACCACCCCCTTTTGTAAATCGATTTTGGCCACTATAGGTGTGGCAGGGTATACTCAGACATGAGTCCCTTTCTCACTGCTCCATCAGGATTCAAGCAAGCCGGGCCGAAGAGGCTGAAATGCCAGAAACCGGTCCCCGGTAGCTTGTCTCCTTTCTGGTAAAGAATTGGCTTGGTAGTTTAGTCTGCCCTGTTCCCATGATGCACTGGGCCAGGGACAGACTGATTTGCATATAGCCAGGTTCTGAGCTGGGATGGGGCAGTGAGATAAATAACGGTGATGGATCAAGCCCTGATCTTTGGACTGGGTAAGAGTGGTCTGCTCAATTCAGACACTCTGTTCATCACCACCCCCTTTTGTAAATCGATTTTGGCCACTATAGGTGTGGCAGGGTATACTCAGACATGAGTCCCTTTCTCACTGCTCCATCAGGATTCAAGCAAGCCGGGCCGAAGAGGCTGAAATGCCAGAAACCGGTCCCCGGTAGCTTGTCTCCTTTCTGGTAAAGAATTGGCTTGGTAGTTTAGTCTGCCCTGTTCCCATGATGCACTGGGCCAGGGACAGACTGATTTGCATATAGCCAGGTTCTGAGCTGGGATGGGGCAGTGAGATAAATAACGGTGATGGATCAAGCCCTGATCTTTGGACTGGGTAAGAGTGGTCTGCTCAATTCAGACACTCTGTTCATCACCACCCCCTTTTGTAAATCGATTTTGGCCACTATAGGTGTGGCAGGGTATACTCAGACATGAGTCCCTTTCTCACTGCTCCATCAGGATTCAAGCAAGCCGGGCCGAAGAGGCTGAAATGCCAGAAACCGGTCCCCGGTAGCTTGTCTCCTTTCTGGTAAAGAATTGGCTTGGTAGTTTAGTCTGCCCTGTTCCCATGATGCACTGGGCCAGGGACAGACTGATTTGCATATAGCCAGGTTCTGAGCTGGGATGGGGCAGTGAGATAAATAACGGTGATGGATCAAGCCCTGATCTTTGGACTGGGTAAGAGTGGTCTGCTCAATTCAGACACTCTGTTCATCACCACCCCCTTTTGTAAATCGATTTTGGCCACTATAGGTGTGGCAGGGTATACTCAGACATGAGTCCCTTTCTCACTGCTCCATCAGGATTCAAGCAAGCCGGGCCGAAGAGGCTGAAATGCCAGAAACCGGTCCCCGGTAGCTTGTCTCCTTTCTGGTAAAGAATTGGCTTGGTAGTTTAGTCTGCCCTGTTCCCATGATGCACTGGGCCAGGGACAGACTGATTTGCATATAGCCAGGTTCTGAGCTGGGATGGGGCAGTGAGATAAATAACGGTGATGGATCAAGCCCTGATCTTTGGACTGGGTAAGAGTGGTCTGCTCAATTCAGACACTCTGTTCATCACCACCCCCTTTTGTAAATCAATCAGAAGAGGTGGCTTTCTGTAAACTCAAAAATAGTAAGGTATAAAACTACTTTCCTGTAATAGTTAATAGAAATGACCTTGGCAAGTTGTTGGATTTATTGTAACCATTAGTTTGATACTTTGAATAAAACTTGTTGGCTACGTCCAAAGCAAAGGTAGGCTTTATTAAGTTTAATGAAGCCTTCCGATGTTCGCCTATGGGGCTAGAAGCACTACAATAGGAAAACAAGACTTAGGCTGTTTTTCCCTGCCAGGACATATAAACATATTTTATATTGTCCTGCTTTTTATAACAATGCACCCTAAAAATTGGGCACTTAGGACAGACCTTAGGGGTGACTTATAAGTAATAATAAAATAGTTTTAAAATTTGAAAGTACTTTTAATTTCCAATTTGGACACAGTTTTATTTTCAAACCGGTCTGCAAGGCAGGGCGGAATCTAAAATGACACCAGACACCCACAACAGCAGTGCACACTTCAGTGCATTAAGTCCACTGGGGTCTCTACACCTACATGCCCTACCAGATACCAGGGATTTAATAGCAGGTTGTCTTTGCCATCCAGAATGTTGCCAATTACCACATACTTTTACAAGTGACTTCATGGTGTATGAGATCACCGCAAGTAACATCATAGTAAGTGGCCTCATAAACGATGACCTCACAGAAGTGGCTTCTCAAGAAGGGCATCTGATCTTAACACCTCACACATGTTTTGCAAGTCTATCATGAGTATATTTGAGTGCAATACTAGATTTAGCAAATTAGATTTTGTGTTGGAGTTCTACCAAAAAAGTGATGCAACCCCACACAAAATGTAGGCCTCAACTGATACATTTTCTCTGCCACAAAGACATTGCAACCATTTAAGCAGAATATATTGTTGCCTTATTTTTCCTTGTTTTCAAAGTCTGCATTTAATACCTTATGGGGTTACATAACCTGCTGTAGAGATCTTTGTGTGCCCAGTAAATCCCAGGGAACAATAATAATGGTGAGATAACCTTGGAGAGTAAAACAATTGCTGGCGAGATCTGTTTGCTGTAGTCCCAGTTTACAATCAAAGTAGCATAGAGGGTTAAAGGGTATCTTGCAAAGCACATCATCTAACATGCAGATCATTTTTTATGTAGTGTGAGTAAGTGTGTTACTGCTTTTTACACAATTCTTCTTTTGTTACTTGCAGCTCATAAATTGTAATCCTCCTAATATAGCACAGCTAGGTTTTTTCTATCCACTGACTGGAAACCTTAGCACTCATGGAAGTTGGCTGTGGAATACAGCAGAGAATGTGCCTGCAATGAATAACACATATTCATATTCATATTGAGGGCAGCTCAAGACTGCAGGCATCTCTCGTTTGTCTGTTTCCCCAACTGCTGCTACAGCACTGTCTCTCCTTGGTCCCCAGCTCTGTCTTTGATTACTTGTGTACTTAATACACTGTGGAATTTAAATCTCTCTCATGTATCCCATTCTCTTTCAATTGTGGTTTTACGTCTGAGAAACGTAAATGTATTGTTTATAAACCCCTTTTTCTCGCATCTGCCCTGTTTTAATCCCAATGAGCTATTTCAACTTCTCCCTCATACATCACTCCCTATCTTAACATGTAAGTATACCACAGAGACATTTACAGGGATTAACCCGGACCCTGCTGCCCATGCGGCACATGGGGCCCCACTGTCCATTGGGGGTATTCATCCATAGTCTTAGGAATGTCTCTGAGATATGGGAGTCTCCACGGCCCCTCATCTCATTCTGCGGGAGGCACCATAATTTTACATTAAATGGGTCTTTCAGAAGATGTGTTTCCATCGTTTACTCTATTTGCACACTTTAGGTATTCAACAACGTCCTACCTCCTCTGTTTTCTGCTGTCTGTGAAACCCTGGAAAGTTGTCTGTCTCTAATTTCTACAAGCTCTCCATTCTGATGGATTTTCCTAAGGTATTTAAGTGTCTCTATCATAAAATTTCTGCTCTATTTATGTTATAGACCATGGACGAAATAAGGAATGTACATTATGCACTGCAAAATGAAGAGATGCGGGCCCGGCAAGGCAATGTCGAACCAAGTGGGGCATACTGGGGACGGGAGCACCCGAGAGTGAAAGGAAAAGCCGGCAAAAAGAAACACGCAAGGATTGGGCATGCCCTTTGAAAATTGCCAAACAGCCCAATGGTAGAAGGGGGTGGAGCGGGGCAAAGAGGTCAAATGGTGGGAACAGGCTCCCTTTTGTCGTCAAACTCTGACCATTCCCTCGGAGCCCACCTGCCCATACCAAAAATGGCAGTTATCACAGCTGCAAGGATGATGGGAAAAGGGAGGGCGGAGGCAGCCCAGAAAGATACCAAAAGGAAAGAGTAACATAGGTAGAAGAGCTGCTCAAACAGTGTCCTTGGGATGCTTCACGGCAGAGACACTGGGGGAGCAGGTGACAGCACACAACGACAGCAAGAGTAGAAGAGCTGCTCAGACAGTGTCCTTGGGATGCCACATGGCTGGGGCATTGGGAGCAGACAAGTGGCCAGCAAGGGTCCAGGGAAAGCGGAACAGTACTTGCAGCCAGGGGCGTGTCTGACTGCAGCCCACAACATCAGTAGCAAGGGAAGCCTAGAACGAGCAGAACACTGAGACACCTGCCAAAGGGGCCCTAGCGCTTGGGTCAGTGCTGTCAGCCAGAAATAGAGATAAACCATTGGGTCAATATTTACGTGATAATTTGATGTGTAATGAAAATGGGTTTTCGAAAAACTAACCAGTAAGTTGCGAAATGTATAATCCACGTTTTGAAAATAAACTGCGGCTTTTGATGTACCATGATCGGTTGTCCACCGAATAATTCAAGGGGGGAGGGGATGCTGTATGACAAGGCAGACAAGGAGGGGTTAAGAAACATGGCAAGATGGAAGTGATGCAATTGGGGAGGTTCATTAGAATGCACACAAGTTGAGTAAAGCTTGCTAACTTTGGAACTGAACTCAAAATTGAAGGTACAAGTTGTATGTGCTGCTATTCAGTAGGCTTGTGGTGAAGGTGTATGGCAATGGCAGCTTTGGCTGGCTTGCGGCCGGTGCATCAGACAATGCCAGAGGCAGCACAGGAGGGCAGCAGGAACAGTTCAGTTGGCACATGCATTATTATCCACATTCTGCAATTTGAAGACTGCACTGACCCTGGTGTGTGAGTGTGACAGTTGCATAGTGATAAGCTGTGGGTGCTGACAGCAGTAAACACATTCATACACACACACACAGACACAGACACACACGTACACACACATCAGCCAACTGCCCATAAAACAGGTAATTGTGCACTGCCCTTACTTTTATGTGTACGAACCTTCTCTGACCTTTTGTCACTATTCACAGTTTAGACTTTTTTTACGGTCCCTAGGATTTATCTCCAACAAAGACCTGTTTTATTGTATCTGGCATACAGTTATCAGTTTTGCTCTTATGAAATCAACAGAAGAAATATGTATTGGCAATAGCATCATATATTTTAGAAATCAAGATGAGAAATTCACATTAGACACAAAGGCATGCATTTTTACATTTCATGGTTTTTAATTTCAGTATAGGGTTCATGCTTGTTTTCTGCACAGAGATGCAGAATGGTCACATCTCAATACTAATGTCACAAACATTAGACAACTGTTAACAACTGCAGGCCAACCCCATCCATTTGGAAGCAATGTTTCCTTAAGCACTAGACAAATCAAAGCAATAGAATGAACTGCTGTTTGCAAAGCTAATACATAGGTCGGACCTATTTTTTATTTCTGAAAGCCAACATAAGTCTCTCACATACAAGCCCACATCACAGTTTCTTTTACATTTAAACAACACTTTTGAAGACACAATGCCCTTGAACACACAAACAAACTTAAACATCATGGTGGTGGCAGTGATGGTAGTAGTAGTAGTGGTGATGGTAGAGGTTGCAATGGTGGTAGTAAGTGGTGATGGTGGTTGTGACAGTGCTGATGTTGGAGATAGCGGTGGTGGTAGGGCTAGTCATAGTTGTAGTGATGGTGGCAATAGTGGTGATGCGCTGATAGTGTTGGTGATGGTGTTGGTGGTGGAAGATGGTGGTTGCAGGTGTAGTGTCAATGGTGGTAATGGTCATGGCAGTGGTGAGGGTGGGAACTGTGGTGGAGATGACAATAATGGTAGTGGTAGCTAACATGCTGGTGATAGGGGTTGTGAAATTGGAAGCTTCAATGGTAGTGGTGTTGGTGAAAATGATGGTGATTGTGCTAATGATGGTGGTAAAGGTACTAGAAGTAATGGTGGTGGTTGTAATGGTAACATGGTAAGGGTGGTAATGGTAATATGTTAATGGCCATGGTAGCCGTGGTGGTGATTACGGCACTGGAGGCATGGTAATGGACCTTGGTCGTAATCATACTGGGGGTTGTGGTATTTGTAATGTTAGTGGTGAGGTGGTGGTAAAGATGCTAGTGGAAATAGTATTTCAGTTAATGATTTTTCTCTAATTGTGGCGACAAAGATTGTGGAAGTAATGGTAGTGCTATTAATAGTGGCGGTGGATTTACTGGTAGTGATGATAGTTGTAGTAGTAATGCTGGTGGTGGTCATAGCTGTGGTGATAGTGATCAGGGTGCTGGTAATGGTGGTGGTGGCAATAATGGTGATGAGGTAGTGGTGGTGGAATTGCTAATACTGGCAGTAATGGGGCTGGTGATAATGGGCGTGGTGGTAGTGATAATGGTAGTAATGAAATGGTGGTGACAATGGTGATGGTTGTTATGGTGGCAGTATTAGTGATGGTGGCAATGGCTGTACTGGTGGTGCAAATGGTGATGTATTGATGGTTATGGAACAGTGGCTGCTAATGGTGCTGGTGGTGTTAATTGTGGTGGTAATGGTAGTGATAAAAATGGTGGCAGTGGCAATGCTAGTGGTAGGCATGGTTGTGGTCGTAATAGTGGTGGAAAAGTTGGAAGTGGAAATAATAATGTGATAGTGGTGGTAATGCCAGTCAAATGGTAAAGGTGGTAACAATGGTGTTAGTTATGGGGATGGTAATGGTGGTGGTAATAGTGTTTGCAGTAACTGTGGTGGTAATGGCAGCGCAAATGGTGGTAGTGCTAATGGTGGTTGGGTAATGATGGTAGTGCGAATGCAGATAATGGTTGAAGTGATGAGGGTGGTCATAATAACACTGGTGGTGGGCATGGGGAGAGGCTAATGCTGGTGCAGTGGTAATGTTGGTGATGGTGGTAGCAAAGGTGGTGAGAGCAATGGTGGTAGTGGTGGTAATGATCGATTGTGGTAGTGGTGGTGGTGATATTGGTGGTGAGGGTAATGGTGGTGCAAATGGTGGTGTTGGGGTAATATTGGTGGTCATAAAGATGGCTATGATGCTTGTGCTGTCTATTGTGCTGATGGTGTTAATGGTGTTGGTAATTCTTTTTAATGTGATGATAGAAAGGCTAATGGTAATGGTGGTGGTAATGATGGTAATAATAGTTGTCTTAGTAGTTATGAAGGTGATTTTGGTGATTATGATTTGTAAAGGAACTAAATATCAGACACAGAGAATCAATACATTCTGAGTCAACAATCATAAAATGAAAACATGCTAGTATTTATTCAATCATATAACACAAAATGAACAAATCAAAATAAAGAGGTGAGTGGGAAAAACAAAGAACAACTGTAAAGTAACTTTACAGCTCAGACATTTTTGTAGTGACTGTAAATACAATGAACAATTTTAGTCATAATTGATTCAACTACCAATACTATGAAATTGATAAAAACCAAGGCATTTGTGATAGTTATGGTACTGTATGTTGACAACGTTTTGATCCCACTTAATTATATGGGGATTTAAGGTATAATTTACTGAGATAGCTCTACTTGCTGAATTTCTCTGTTTTTTTTGTATGCAAAATCTGAACCCAACTAAAGAACCCCTGTAACCTATGTTTTTTTTAATCAATTTCTCAGTTTTTTTTCGTGGTATTTCCTAACTATAATATACCTGTAACATTAGTGTTTTGGGAGAATTTCTATTTTTTTTTAAATGTAAAGTAATATTTAATTATCATACATTAATCAAATTGCTGGAGCACTGGGCCTTTAGCTGTGCTCGGTGTGGTTAGACGCAGGGCCTGGTGTGGGGCCAACCCTCCCAGTGCAGCCAACCCCATGCAGCGCACGACCAAAGGCCATGCATGGCAGGAGGTTGCATGCAGGGCCTATGGCCAGACCCCCCATTACAACCACCCCACGCAGCTAAATGCTGTGCACAGTGAGGGATTGGCCACAGGACATGGCCTGTGGCCAGGCCCTGTGTCCAACCCCCATAAAGGCGGCCAAACAGGAAGGGGCAAAGCAGCCTCCCACTCCCAGGGCCCTGTCACATTTTTTTTCAGGGAAGGTGTACATGACCCACTCCCCATAATTAAGCCCAGGGACCCCATCCTGCAGGGCCACCGCTTAATTTATATGGGACACGTAGACCCCTGCACCCATTTTGGTCCTGGGGACCACAGCTCTCGGGACCCGGTCATATAATGAAGGGCAAGGGGGCATTCAGCCCCCCTTGCTGGGCCAATATTGGCCCCAGGGCACCCATTCCCCAGGGCACGGATAATTAGTTAAGGGGGAGGGGGCTGCATGGGCACATGGCCCACCTCCAGTGGCCGCTCCTCGAGGGAATGCTGTGGGGTGGTGGGGCGTGGTGGCAAATGGGCAGGTTGGGGGGTAGTAAACTCCGGAATTGGGCTGAACGGAGATGAGCAAAGAAATAAATAAATAAAACAAATTACAATGCGCGCTGCATCGCCGATTTGGTGTTGTATAGCATGCAATGCAAGTGCAATATACATATACACTGAAAAAAACATAGGTTTCACAATCGTTATAGTTAGGAATTAGCATTTAAAAAACCTTTGAAATTCACTAAAAAAAACATAGGTTTCACAATTGTTATAGTTAGAAATTAGCATTTGAAAAACCTTTGAAATTCACTGAATAAACCATAGGTTTCACACCAGTTATAGTTAGCTGAACATTTTACTCATACAAAACCATTGAAATTCCCACGTTATAGTTAGTTGGACTCACTATAACTCGCGCGCCCGCAATCCACTGCTGATGATGTCACATATTACATCATTCATGACATGGTCAGTGACATCACTGATGACATCTCAATTGACATCACTGATGACATCACTGATGACATCATCCATCATATGGTTTTTTCAGTGAATTTCAAAGGTTTTTTAAAAGCTTATTCCTTACTATATCGAGTTTGTAACCTACGGTTTTTAAAGTGAATTCTTATTTTTTTTTAGTAGCTGTTTTTTATAACTTTTAAATATTATTTTTTTTTCTAAAATTAATTTTTCAATGTATTTTTCATGTAGGTTTTTTATCATTTTATCTCGGAGCGCTCAGGGTGCGCGCACCGGTGAGCTTACCCGAGAGCGCAGCGAGAGTGCTATTCCCGCATGCGAGAAAAAAAAAGTTTGTATTTAAAGTAAAAAATAATGCAAGACATTTAGTGGCATACTTATAAAAGTAGTATTTTTGATTTTAAATACCCGTATTTTAACTTTTTTCCGAAAAGCTAGCAAAACGTCATTTATGCGCGCCGCGTAAGCGCTTCCGGAAGTGCCTACGTTCGTGCCGCGTAAGCGCTCCCGGAAGCGCTTCAGTGCACGCAGCGTAAGCGCGTCAAGTCATGTGACCTTAAAATAACACTTTTCTTTGGATGTTCACAGGTTTTTTTTCAACTAATGAAAACCCCACCCATTTCCTTCACTACCACTTTCACTTTGGAGAGAGCAAGACCTATTCTCTCCTTGTCTTCAAATCTTTCCAAAGAATGGCTGCAATTTACAGCAAGAAATTTGAAATTAAAATGGATCAGAATGAGGAGACCAAGGAAATTTCTTTTGAAATTACAACAACATATCTTGAAATTGAAAATGTCATGGATATTGAAAGCACCATTTTATCACAAGGAGGAGATGACATAAATGATTTTTTAAATGAATCTCTAGACATAGAATTAATTGAATGTTTGGATACAATAGAATTCCAACAAACATCAATGAACACTTTTCATGAGGAGATTAATTATATGATTGTAGAGGAAATTCCAGATGAGGACATGCTACAAGTTATATTAAATTATGAAAATTATGAACAATATATTATTAATTACAAATTAAAAATTAGTTGACATATTATTCATTTTTATTTCTAATTTATGAGGTAGAAGCGAAGTGATTGTAGTATAATGTGACACTTATAGTATAGAGTGCAAAATTTTTATGTTACATAGTAACTTTACTCATATTTACTTCCCTTCTCCCACTGTATTTTTACCAATGTATATTTGACATCACCCTATCGCCGCCATTTTGTGTAGTTACAGAGGAAAGTGAAATATATTAGTTCAAAACGTGAAAAGGGAGCAGGGTAGAGTGCCCCTCACCCCCTAGACCTTCTCAGGGGGTCCCAAAAGATCTGTTTCTGCTTTCCTGAGACACTATGGTATGAGTTCCATATACCACAATAACTTGCATTACAACATGCAAGATATCTACAGAGGAGACGGTATACATTTCTCAGATGAGGAGAACAGAGTCTTTCTCTTGAATATTAGACTCTGCATTGGTACCTACTTGTAGGTATTTAAATCACCCACATAACAAAACAGCTCTTTTTTGAGCTACCTTACCTCTAAGCAATCCAAATTCTTATTTAAAACTATTTTCTTTCACTGTTTTACCCTGTGGTGCGCTCAGGGTGCGCGTACCGGTGAACGTACATGGGAACGCACCCAGCGCTAACCCAGCGAAAATTGCACAAAAAAAAACGTTTTTTTGCCCTACAGGGTCCTTCTAGGCCAACCTCAAAAAACCTAGGGGGTCAGGGGGTGTGTACCCTGCCCCCTTTTAAACATTTCCCCCTTTTTATTTTCACCTCTTGTGCCTCGATTCTACCGAGACACAAGATGGCGGACTCTCCGGACTGTTTAGAATGTTGACACACATCCGACAGCCAATCAGCTTTCCGCTCGTGCACTCCCGTAGCGCGCCGTGATGTCATCAGTGATGTCACTGACCATGTCATGAATGATGTAATATGTGACATCATCAGCAGTGGATTGCGGGTGCGCGAAATATAGTTAGTACAACTAACTATATAGGAGCAAGTTCCATGGTTTTTTAAATGCTAATTCCTAACTATATAAGGCCTGAAACCTATGGTTTTTAAGTGAATATATATTGCCACTGACAAAGTCAGGAGCCGAAATGCGTCTGGTGCTCGAAGGGTCGAAATAAAAATACTGATCCTACTCCCGTGAGTGCTGTTTTCTTTGCTTAAGACAAAAAGAAAAGTAGCCGCGATATTAGCGAGGCACGCCCCTCGCAACACGCACCCGTGCTGGAGTGCACGACCTGGCGTAATGAGAAGCAGCAATATATATATATATCAAATATATATATATATATCAAAGCTCTAAGAGCGCAATGAGTGAAACGCGCAGTTTACAGCATGCCTGTCGATTCACGCCTGCACTTCTTCAGAGGCGCGACAGTCATTTTGGCGTAGAGGCCACACCTTCCACTTAAAAATATGAGCCCTCAAATGGGCGAATCAAATGAGTCTGCGTTGGTTTGTGGGTCTTGTAGTGTGTGCCTCACTTATGTGCCACTGTCTGAGACGTTTCAAACCCACCAATGGGCCTCCACTCTCACATCCAGCTTGTCAATACTCCATGGATGCCTCCACCTTGAGACTCCATGATTTGGAGCTCCGTGGCCCCAAATTTCCAGGGGTGCATCTCCCACGGCTGGGAGGCAGCATATAGACCAAAGCTCCAAGATTCCCACCAGTTGGAGACAAACTCTGACATCCACTGCAGCAACCATCATGAGGTAAAAGCCGGATCGGCAGGCGAATCCAGTTTACAGCATGCCTGTTGATTCACGCCTGGCGCGTTTTACTAATTGCACTCTTCAGTGGCGCTACAGTCATTTTGGCATAGAGGCCACACCTCCCACTTAAAATTATGAGCCCTCCAATGGGCGACTCGAATGAGTCCGCGTTGGTTTGTGGGTCTTGTAGTGTGTGCCTCACTTATGTGCCGCTGTCTGAGACGTTTCAAGACCACCAATGGGCCTCTACTCACACGTCCGACTTGGTAATCCTCCATGGATGCCTCCACATTGAGACTCTGTGATTCGGAGCTCCATGGCTCAAATTTCAGGTGGTGCATCTTCCACGCTGAGAGGCCGCGTATAGATCAAAGCTCCATGGTTCCCACCAGTTGGAGACACACTCTGACATTCACAGCAGCAACCTTCATGAGGCAAAAGCCAGATCGGTGGGCGATCCAATTTACAGCATGCCTGTCGATTGACACCTGATGCGTTTCATGCTCATTGCACTCTTCAGAGGCACAACAGTCATTTTGTCATAGAGGCCACACCTCCCACTTAAAAATATGAGCCCTACAATGGGCGACTCAAATGAGTCTGCGTTGGTTTGTGGGTCTTCTAGTGTGTGCCTCACTTATGTGCCACTGTCTGAGACGTTTCAAGCCCACCAATGCGCCTTCACTCGCACATCCGGCTTGTCAATCCTGCATGGATGCCTCCACCTTGAGACTCCATGATTTGGAGCTCCGTAACCCCAAATTTCCAGGTGGTGCATCTCCCGGGGCTGGGAGGCCGCATATAGATTAAAGCTCCAAGGTTCCCACCAGTTGGAGATGCACTCTGACATCCACAGCAGCAACCTTCATGAGGCAAAAGCCAGATCGGTGGGCGATCCAGTTTACAGCATGCCTGTCGATTCACGCCTGATGCGCTTCATGCTCATTGCACTCTTCAGAGGCGCAACAGTCATTTTGGCATAGAGACTACACCTCCCACTTAAAAATATCAGCCCTTCAATGGGCGACTCGAATGAGTCCACGTTAGTTTGTGGGTCTTGCAGTGTGTGCCTCACTTATGTGCCACTGTCTGAGATGTTTCAAGCCCACCAATGGGCCTCCACTCGCTCATACGGCTTGTCACTCCTCCATGGATGCCTCCACCTGAGACTCCGTGATTCGGAGCTCCGTAACCCCAAATTGCCAGGTGGTGCATCTCCCGCGGCTGGGGAGCTGCATATAGATCAAAGCTCCATGGCTACCACCAGTTGGAGACGTACTCTGACATCCACTGCAGCTACCTTCATGAGGTAAAAGCCAGATCGGCGGGTGGATCCAGTTTACAGCATGCCTGTTGATTCACGCCTGACGCGTTTCGTGCTCATTGCCCTCTTCAGAGGTGCAACAGTCATTTTGGCATAAAGGCCACACCTATATATATATATATATATATATATATATATATATATATATATATATATATATATATATATATATATCCAACACACGTCCCCTCCTTCAAGACATGACAGGGGACCCAATGGCTCATAAACAGGTGAGTTTATTCTGTGATAAGCATGCCGCGTTTCGGTGACTACTTTCTTCAGATGCTAACAACATACTGCACTGGTGCCAGCGACAGTCCTGTTTAAAATAGCGAGTGCTGCCTCCCCATTGGTTGATATTCCAGGACTGCAGGATCCAGCATCAATCTGAGTGGATGACGGAAGGCTACCAGGATCCAGTTTCTGTACCCTTGGACCAAAACAACCCTCCTGTTATGTCCGAAGCCTTCTGAAGCCTCTGTTGCGGGCGAATCCGGGGAGTAGCTCGACAATGCTACGTGCTCTGCCATGAAGTCAGAGTCAAATTCTGGCCGAATAATCACCCTCCTGTGGCCGCAGCGTTACAAGCACAAATCGATGCCTTGAATTTCACCTCCTTGTTGCCACTGACGTGCTTGTCTCATTAGGGCGGGTCCCCTCACTTGCGCAGTGGCCGCGCAACAAACATCCAACACACATCGCCTCCTTCAAGACACAGCAGGGGACCCAATGGCTCATAAACAGGTGAGTTTATTCTGTGATTAGCATGACGCATTTCGGTGAATACCTTCTTCAGATGTAACAAAATACTGCACTGGTGCCAGCAACAATCCTGTTTAAAATAGCGAGTGCTGCCTCCCCATTGGTGGACATTCGAGGACCTCAGGACCCAGCATTCATCTGAGTGGATGGTGAAAAAGGCTACCAGGACCCAGTGTCTGTTCCCTTGGACCAAAACAACCCTCTTGTTATGTCAGAAGCCTTCTGCAGCCTCCATTGCGGGCGAATCAGGGGAGTGGCGCGACAATGCTACGCTCTCAGCTGTGAAGTCACAGACCAATTCATGCCATATAATCGCCCGCCCGTGGCCGCAGGGTTACAAGCACAAATCGATACTTTGAATTTCACTTCCTTGTTGCCACTGATGTGCTTGTCTCGTTAGGGCAGGCCCGCTTACTTGTGCAGTGGCCGCGCAACAAACATCCAACACACATCGCCTCCTTCAAGACACGACAGGGGACCCAATGGCTCATAAACAGGTGAGTTTATTCTGTGATCCGCATGACGCGTTTTGGTGAATACCTTCTTCAGATGTTAACAACATACTGCACTGGTGCCAGCCAGCAACAGCCCTAAAATAGCGGGTGTTGCCTCCCCATTGGTGGATATTCCAGGACTGCAGGATCCAACATCCATCCGAGCAGATGACGGAAAAGGTTACCAGGACCCAGTGTCTGTTCCCTTGGACCAAAAAAACTCTCCTGTTATGTCCGAAGCCTTCTGCAGCCTCCGTTGCGGGCAAATCCAGGGGGTAGCGCGACAATGCTCCGTGCTCCTCCATGAAGTCACAGATATATATATATATATATGACTTTGAGAATGCCCATGTTACACAGACTACAAATATTGTTACCACAAGGACTTTGAGAATATAACCTCACCCACCCTTCACCCCAGGGTCTTGAGAAAATAGCTCAATCAAAAGAAAATGTGTGCCTGCAGGGACTTAGAATATAGGTTTAAACAGGAAATTAGATAATGTGTGCACCTGCAAGTTTAAAAGTATCTGTAGTGGTAGGAACTATGTCTGCTCATACTGCATGGTTTCTGATAGGATATTTACTTGCAGGTTCTGTGCAGATAGTTGTACCTATAGGAACTGTGAGTATTTGCATTGCAGGTACTTTGAGAATATGCTGTATACGTGCTGATGGGCCATGTGTTATGCTTTGTATTACCATAGTTCAGAGTTGTTTGGGTGGGGTCACGATGTCCCTCCCCACGCTGTGCGGTTAGATATGCTTGAACACACTGTACATGTTTGACTTGAAACTATATATACTTAAATGTCCAAGCAAGAGATACATATATATATAGCTACAGTGACTGTAAGAATACCCAGGTGCTACTGAACTGAGAATCTATGTAGTGCTTTGACTGGACATATTGTTGTACTTGCAGGTATTGTGGAAATGTGTGTACTTGTGAGAATGTTTGTACGCTAAACACTGGCACAAAATATATAGTACATGTTTGAGTGCTTTTACAGCATTGGTATTTGGCATAAATACCATATTTCGCAAGGATCTGTGAAATAGTTTTTTATTTCCTAGAAATTACACATCATAACTGCTTCAGCAGAGGTTGACCATTGTCCATTGTTAAATTAGTACCTCTTCACGAAAACTAAAACAAAACTGGAATGTTAAAATCACGACCAGAGCCTATTGATAGCAGAACATTACAAGAGAAGCTTGAAGTCTTGGTGCTTAGCCACTGCTCACGGTTTAACACCTTAGCAGCTATGGAACGTCCAGCTCCAGTGCTGAACGTTCCATTGCGCAGGTGAGGTTCGAACGTCCAACGGCCGACGGCAGGACTCCTGAGGTAGTGGTGCAGTCGGCCGTTGGAATAGGCGCAGCACCTAAGAGGTTAATTAGCGGTTTATCTGTAAAACCTAATCATAGCCTTAACATTCTAAATGAAATCAGGGCACCTTGGTGGCTCGTCTTGCTTGCAGTAGCTTCAACAATCTCTGATTTCAGTACCCAGGGAACGGTTTTAAGAAAACAAAGTTGTTTTTCTGAAATCACTGTTGTGCTCTACATCATTTTGTTTTCAATACAGTTATATCACTTGATCACCTGAGATCTTTCCTTGCTATATACAGACCAGCATGAATTGTGTAAATATTGTAATAAATGTGTGATTGTATTAGCACAGTTGCCCTTAATAACATATTATTGGGCTTAAATAATTTTAACTCCCTTGGTGTAAATATATATATATATATATATATATATATATATATATATATATATATATATATATATATAAAACCTATTAAATTCACTGAAAAAACCATAGGTTTCACACCAGTTATAGTTAGCTGGAAATTTTACTGATATAAAACCATTGAAATTCCCACGTTATAGTTAGTCGGACTCACTATAACTTGCGCGTGCAATGCACTGCTGATGACATCACATATTACATCACTCATGACATGGTCAGTGACATCACTCATGACATCACTGATGACATCACTCATGACATCACTGATGACATCGTCCAGTGAATGTGTGTCTTTCTGAAAAATAAATATATTTTATATATGTATATGTTAAGGTCGATGGAAGAATAAATGTTTAAATAAGTGTCTAAATGGATGTTTTTTTTTTAAAAATTGATTGGTTAACTGGCTTATTAAGTGTATCTTAGTGAATACATATATTAGCGAGTAATGTTTAAATATTTAAATATATGTATCAGTGTTTTACTTTGTGTATAAGTGGCTGCATGGGTTGGTGAGTAGCTACATGTGTGTGTATATGGGTTATTAGATGTTTTTTTAGTATCAGTATGAGTGTCTGTATGGTTTGGTGGGGCTGTTACTTAGCACGTAGATGCATCAATGACTGACTCACTGTTTGTATGTGTTTTGAAGACAGCATTTGTGTAGGATTGTATGGGTGGATGAGTGTGTATATGTGTGTGTTAGAGAGTGAATGCCTCTCTCACTAGTGTCTTTATGAGTAACTACATATGTTTTAATCTTGTATATATGAGCATTGATGTATATAAGTAAGTATATGTGAGAGTGAGAGATTGAAAGAGTTCCTGTTTAAATAAGTATGTGTTTCTATAAGTGATTGTTTAAGAGAGTAAGTATGTGTAAGTTTCCTTAGAAGTAATGTGCTAATGTGTGTATAGTTGGATATGCAAATAAATGGATGTTTATTAGTTTATTTGCATGTGTGAGTATATGTATGAGTAAGTTTTTGATGACTGTTGGTGTGTAACAGAATGAATAGGGGTATCACTACATATGATGAGTGAGTATATGTATGAGTGAATACATAAAACTGTTGGTGAATGTGTGAATTTGTATATAGATGGTGAAATTACTGAATTGGTTGTTGTAACTGGTATGGGTATATCCACTTTTTTGTTAATGTTAGTTTCTATTTTTGAATATGTGTTTCAAAGGTTACTTTACAGTGAAAGGAGGTCTGTCACTGTGTGACAAGGATGGTGTCATCAGTGATGTCATGAGTGATGTCACTGACCATGTTATGAGTGATGTAATATGTGATGTCATCAGCAGTGCATTGCACGCGCAAGTTATAGTGAGTCCGACTAACTATAACGTGGGAATTTCAATGGTTTTATATCAGTAAAATTTCCAGCTAACTATAACTGGTGTGAAACCTATGGTTTTTTCAGTGAATTTAATAGGTTTTTTAAATGCTAATTCCTAATTATAACTGGTGTGAAACCTATGGTTTTTTCAGTGAATTTCATAGGTTTTTGAAATGCTAATTCCTTTCTATATCGAGTTTCTAACCATTTTTTTTTTTTTACAATTTGCAGTTTTTTTGTAAGTATTCATTTTTTTTTATTTAATTTTTTTTTTTGCGCTCTGGGTGCGCGCTCAGGGAAGCTTTCAGCTAAGCTCTCCGGTAAGCTTTCCGGTGAGCTCTTGTGAAAGCGCACCCAGAGCGCTACTGTCGTTCGTGATAAAAAATATGAATGAAAAGTTAATAATAATGCAAAACATTTCGTACCATACAAATAAAATCAGTTTTTTTTTATAAGGAAAATGATTATGCATTTCTGTAAAAGTTTGATGACGTCACTTCGGCGCGCAACGTAAGTGCCCTCGGAAGCGCCTACGTTCGCGCCGCTTAAAAGCACCCAGAAGCGCCTTCGATCGCGCCACGTTTGCGCCCCGGAAGCGCCTACGATCGCGCTGCGTAAACGCACCCGGAAGTGCTCCGGAGCGCGCAGCGTAAACGCGTCGGGTCATGTGACCCTAAAATAACACTTTTCATTGGTTGCTAACAGTTTTTTTTACAATGAATGAAATCCCCACCCATTTCTTTCACTTCTTCTTTCACTTTTGTGACTGAAAGACCTGTTTTTTGCACCTGGATCTTTTGTGATTTACCATGGCTGCCAGAGAATCCAGCAGTGAGGATGAACCTGAGTTCATCAATGAAGAGCCTCCTACCCCAAAGGTGAAGGAACATTTCATATGGAAATTTTTTAAGATTCCAGCTGACCAGAAGAAGGTGAATGCACCAAAAGTGGAGTGCAGGATCTGCAAACAGGTCCTGTCACGGGGTGACCCCAAAAAAAAGTACTCTTTTGGGAACTTTACGATGATCCGACATGTGGAGAGGAGGCACCCCCAGAATTTTGCCCGGGAAAGTGTCAGGGCTCTGGCACAAGAGGTTCCCAGAGATGGGGCCTCTACATCAACCGGAGGAGCAACTTCTTCTGGGAGAGGGCAATCGCAGGAGCAGGTGCCAAACATACAACCTGCTTTTAACCATGGTGTCCTCAAATGCAGATACTGCAATCAACTCCTCACCTATGGGGAGCAAAGTGTCCAGCTCATGGTTCGAGCATTGGAGAACCATCGCTGCCCTTCCCACCCCTAATTTTTTTTGTTTTCTTTTTGCTCCTGTTGAGCAGTTTCCATTCCCTGTTTTTGTTCCTGTTCAGTTAAAAGAAGAAAACCAAAAGTTCTTTTCAGAACTACCTCCAATTCTCATCAAAGAGCTATATTCTTAAAAAAATGAAGAGTAAGTGAAATATAGTGCATTGATAATTGAAAGGAGAATGAGTAAGAAAGAACAGAAAGGTATGAGAGGAAAAAAGAAGTGAAGTAGGAGGAATGAAAGAAGGTGAGTGTTAGAAAAGAAAGTTATGAGAAGAAGAGTGAATATGGGGAATGTTGATATTCAATGAAAATGTTGAAAAAGATCAGGAGTGTTGAAGGATAAGAAAAGATGCATTGCTGGAGTTGAAGGTAGAAGGCTTCATTTATGAAGCCATGCGTCACTTTAACGCCACCAAAGCATCACTTTTTGTGACACAACATTCCAATAAAAAATGCACCTTATTTATTCATATTTACAAAGTGGCGTTTCATGGTAAATACATCACTTTGTAAACCCCTATGCCACATTATTCCTACGTCAGGTGTAATGTATGCAAAAGGGATGTATTGACGCAAGAAAGGGTCGTAGAGGTGACACAGTGAATAAACTGGAGGCCTCATTTCTGAAAAGTGACGCATCGCTACGTGAAAACAGCGATGCGTCACTTTTCTGGACGCACTCCTTATGACATTCCAGATATGTCATATTTAATATATGACTAATCAATTCGCAAGGAGTTACAGATATGTCAGTATTTCTGACGTATCTGTAAACACAAAAGTAACGCATTGCTGGAGTGCGTCACAAAAGTGACGCAACTCCAGTAATGTGTCCTTTCACATGGAAAAAGCACCATGTGAAAGGTCTGCTGTGAAGCAGGCGCAAGATTTTGACGCAACAGCATCCTAAAAGTGACGCACTGAAATCTCAAAGATTTCACTGCGTCGCTATTACAAAGCTTTTTGCGGGGGAACACCCCCTCTGCATGCATTATACCTGACGCAGATATAATGTGGCGCAGGATTTTAAAAAGTGACCCATCTACCTAGATGCGTCACTTTTTAAATATAGCGCAACGAGGCGCATTTTTTTACACCACTGGTACAATGCGTCACTTTTCTGTGCGCACTCCTTATGACATTCCAGATATGTCATATTTAATGTATGAGGAATCATGTCGCAAGGAGTTACAGATATGTCAGTATTTCTGACGTATCTGTAAACACTAAAGTAACGCATTGCTGGAGTGCGTCACAAAAGTGACGCAACTCCAGTAATGTGTCCTTTCACATGGAAAAAGCACCATGTGAAAGGTCTGCTGTGAAGCAGGCGCAAGATTTTGACGCAACAGCATCCTAAAAGTGACGCAGTGAAATCTCAAAGACTTCACTGCGTCGCTATTACAAAGCTTTTTGCGGGGGAACACCCCCTCTGCATGCATTATACCTGACGCAGATATAATGTGGCGCTTGATTTTAAAAAGTGACCCATCTACCTAGATGCGTCACTTTTTAAATATAGCGCAACGAGGCGCATTTTTTTACACCACTGGTACAATGCGTCACTTTTCTGTGCGCACTCCTTATGACATTCCAGATATGTCATATTTAATGTATGAGGAATCATGTCGCAAGGAGTTACAGATATGTCAGTATTTCTGACGTATCTGTAAACACTAAAGTAACGCATTGCTGGAGTGCGTCACAAAAGTGACGCAACTCCAGTAATGTGTCCTTTCACATGGAAAAAGCACCATGTGAAAGGTCTGCTGTGAAGCAGGCGCAAGATTTTGACGCAACAGCATCCTAAAAGTGACGCAGTGAAATCTCAAAGACTTCACTGCGTCGCTATTACAAAGCTTTTTGCGGGGGGACACCCCCTCTGCATGCATTATACCTGACGCAGATATAATGTGGCGCTTGATTTTAAAAAGTGACCCATCTACCTAGATGCGTCACTTTTTAAATATAGCGCAACGAGGCGCATTTTTTTACACCACTGGTGCGATGCGTCACTTTTCTGTGCGCACTCCTTATGACATTCCAAGTAACGCATTGCTGGAGTGCGTCACAAAAGTGACGCAACTCCAGTAATGTGTCCTTTCACATGGAAAAAGCACCATGTGAAAGGTCTGCTGTGAAGCAGGCGCAAGATTTTGACGCAACAGCATCCTAAAAGTGACGCAGTGAAATCTCAAAGATTTCACTGCGTCGTTATTACCAAGCTTTTTGCGGGGGAACACCCCCTCTGCATGCATTATACCTGACGCTATTTTTAAAAAGTGACGCATCTAGGTACATGGGTCACTTTTTTAAACTCTGCGCCACATTATATCTGCGTCAGGTATAATGTATGCAGAGGGGGCATTCCCCCGCAAAAAGCTTGGTAATAACGACGTACTGAAATCTATGAGATTTCTCTGCGTCACTTTTAGGATGCTGTTGCGTCAAAATCTTGCGCCTGCCTTGCGTCACTTTTATGTTTACAGATATGTCAGAAATACTGACGTATCTGTAACTCCTTGCAACATGATTCGTCATACATTAAATATGACACATCTGGAATGTCATAAGGAGTGCGCACAGAAAAGTGACGCATCGCACCAGCAGTGTAAAAAAATGTGCCTCGTTGCACTATATTTAAAAAGTGACGCATCTAGATAGATGCGTCACTTTTTAAATATAGCGTAACAATGCGCATTTTTTTACACCGCTGGTGCGTCACAAAAATTGACGCACAGGCGGCGCAAAACTGGCAGCGCAAGGCCTTCATAAATATGGTCCTGGATTTTCCCCGTGCTTCGCTTCCCGGTGCGCGTACCATGCCCCGCAGGACCCTATTTTAGCCCCCACATCAAACCTAGGGGGTCAGAGAGGGTCTACTCTTCCCCCTTATGGTCATTTGCCCCTTTTTTTTTCAAACCCCTTGTGTCTCGATTTTACCGAGACACAAGATGGCGGCCGCTCCAGACTGTTTAGAATGTTTACAGACACCCAAGAGCCAATCAGCTTTCTGCGCACAAGTCGCGTGTCGCGCCAGGAGCGCACTCCGGTGCGCGCACCGGAGAGCGCCTATAGATATATATATTTTTTTGAACCTAAATTACTCAAAATCCACTGGAGCACATATCTTGAGACATAGCAAAGGCACATCGGGCTACCAGTCCCTACAATTTTGCCAAGTTTGATGGAAATCCATTCAGCCGTTCGAGCTAAAAGTGAAATCGACCGCCCTATGGAAAGTAACATGGGGAAAACGCGTTTTGGGACCCCCCTTTTATCTCGGCCCCCGCTTGACGTATCCCCCCCAAACTTTCAAGGAAGAACCGGAGCTTGACGAGGCCATTTTTAGGAAATTTTCAGGCAGATTCGTCAACCGGTGCCAAAGTTATTCCAAATAGAATTTTGAGATTTAACATTGAAAAAAATCCTAACTATAACTACCTACTGGCGACCGCCAGTAGGTAATATATATATATATATATATATATTCACTGAAAAAACCATAGGTTTCACACCAGTTATAGTTAGGAATTAGCATTTAAAAAACCTATTAAATTCACTGAAAAAACCATAGGTTTCACACCAGTTATAGTTAGCTGGAAATTTTACTGATATAAAACCATTGAAATTCCCACGTTATAGTTAGTCGGACTCACTATAACTTGCGCGTGCAATGCACTGCTGATGACATCACATATTACATCACTCATGACATGGTCAGTGACATCACTCATGACATCACTGATGACATCTCAAATGACATCACTCATGACATCGTCCAGTGAATGTGTGTCTTTCTGAAAAATAAATATATTTTATATATGTATATGTTAAGGTCGATGGAAGAATAAATGTTTAAATAAGTGTCTAAATGGATGTTTTTTTAAAAAAAATTGATTGGTTAACTGGCTTATTAAGTGTATCTTAGTGAATACATATATTAGCGAGTAATGTTTAAATATTTAAATATATGTATCAGTGTTTTACTTTGTGTATAAGTGGCTGCATGGGTTGGTGAGTAGCTACATGTGTGTGTATATGGGTTATTAGATGCTTTTTTAGTATCAGTATGAGTGTCTGTATGGTTTGGTGGGGCTGTTACTTAGCACATAGATGCATCAATGACTGACTCATTGTTTGTATGTGTTTTGAAGACAGCATTTGTGTAGGATTGTATGGGTGGATGAGTGTGTATATGTGTGTGTTAGAGAGTGAATGCCTCTCTCACTAGTGTCTTTATGAGTAACTACATATGTTTTAATCTTGTATATATGAGAATTGATGTATATAAGTGAGTATATGTGAGAGAGATTGAAAGAGTTCCTGTTTAAATAAGTATGTGTTTCTATAAGTGATTGTTTAAGAGAGTAAGTATGTGCAAGTTTCCTTAGAAGTAATGTGCTAATGTGTGTATAGTTGTATATGCAAATAAATGGATGTTTATTAGTTTATTTGCATGTGTGAGTATATGTATGAGTAAGTTTTTGATGACTGTCGGTGTGTAACAGAATGAATAGGGGTATCACTACATATGATGAGTGAGTATATGTATGAGTGAATACATAAAACTGTTGGTGAATGTGTGAATTTGTATATAGATGGTGAAATTACTGAATTGGTTGTTGTAACTGGTATGGGTATATCCACTTTTTTGTTAATGTTAGTTTCTATTTTTGAATATGTGTTTCAAAGGTTACTTTACAGTGAAAGGAGGTCTGTCACTGTGTCACAAGGATGTTGTCATCAGTGATGTCATGAGTGATGTCACTGAGCATGTCATGAGTGATGTAATATGTGATGTCATCAGCAGTGCATTGCACACGCAAGTTATAGTGAGTCCGACTAACTATAACGTGGGAATTTCAATGGTTTTATATCAGTAAAATTTCCAGCTAACTATAACTGGTGTGAAACCTATGGTTTTTTCAGTGAATTTAATAGGTTTTTTAAATGCTAATTCCTAACTATAACTGGTGTGAAACCTATGGTTTTTTCAGTGAATTTAATAGGTTTTTTAAATGCTAATTCCTAACTATAACTGGTGTGAAACCTATGGTTTTTTCAGTGAATTTCAAAGGTTTTTTTAATGCTAATTCCTAACTATAAGTTTCACTTTATAAATAAGACTGTTAGCACTCTAGTTGTTCTTTTTAACACTCTGGTACATTCTCTCATTGGGCTACAGTTGGGCTACATCTAGTTGAATTTTGGGCTACATTTTCAATTTTTGATCTCTGGTGGCCATCTTTGGGCTACATTGGGCTACTTTGGGCTACATTTGGGCTACATTTTGGCTCTAACATATATTAAGCCCAATGTAGCACAATACATATTTTTCTAAAGTTAATGTTTTTTACAAACCACTTCAGAATAGGGCTACCTGTCCCTACAATTATCCCAATTTTTTTTTTTTAATTATTTTGGGGAGCGCTCCCGGAGCGCGCCCCGGGGAGCGCCCAGAAAAGCGTATTTTTACAAAGCGCCCCGGGGCGCGCTCCGGGGAGCGCCCCGTGAACGCCAATATCGCAAACGAAAACATGATCGTGACGTATCGCGTAGCCGCGACCGCGTGATACGCACGGCGTAAGCGCACCCGGAAGTACTCGAGCGAATACGATCGCACAACGTAAACTTCCGACGCGCTTATGCTGCGCGACCCGGGGCGCGCCCCCGGGCGCGCCCCGGGCGCGTAGCGTAAGCGCGTCGGGTCATGTGAGCAGAAAATAACACTTTTCATTGGTTCATAACAGTTTTGGTTTCATAATGATGAAGCCCCTGGTCTTGTGACCTGAAAATAACACTTCTCATTGGTTCAGGACAGTTTTTTTTTCTAAATGATGAAAGACCCCACCTTTTTTCCTTATTCTGACTTTGTCCTTTGACTGAGGAAGACCTGTTTGTTGCTCTGTCTACTTTTTTGCTCTAAATAATGGCTTCATTAGTAGCATCAGCTGGTGCATCTGCCCCACCACCACCACCACAACAACCAAGAGGACCAGCTCCAAATTATATTGGTGGTCAAGAACAGGAGGAGGAAGAGGAAGAGGAAGAGGAGGAGGGGAGAAGAAGATGGCTGCCAGAAGAAAATACACCTTACAAACCCAAACCACACTTTATTTGGCAGTTTTTTTCAATTCCAGAGGGGAAAAAAAAGGTGAATGCGCCCAAAGTGACTTGCCTCATCTGCAATGATGAACTTTCACGGGGCAACCCAAATAAGAAATATTCTTTTGGTAACTATACCATGATTCGGCACATGACAAGAAAGCATCCAAACAACTACTCTCGTGCAGAGTTCCGGGAACTGGCCAGTAACCTCCCCCATTCATCAAGGACCCCCTCCCAAAGAAACCAACCCACTTCCTCGGAACCAGAAACATCCGAGGTGATGCCTTGCATTCAGCCGAGATTTGCTGATTTTAAAATTACTTGCACTGCTTGTGGCAAGCTTATCTCCTATGGGGAACAAAGTGTGAAACTCATCGTCCTTGCAGGTGATAATCACAAGTGCCCCAAAAAGAAGTAATTTTTTGGGTTTTTTGTTTTTTTGCTCCAGTTGAGCCAGTTTCAATTCCCTTTTTTTGTTTCTCCCCCTAAAAAAATACAAAAAAAATATAAAACTGTTTTGAAAAGCCCAAAAAAGTTCAAAAAGTTCAAAAAACACAAAAAAAATATAAAACAACAAAAAGAAGAAAAAAAAAAGTTCTTTTTAGAACTACCTCCAATTTCTAAATCCAAACTTCATTTTTTAAAAACTCTGTCACCTTTTTTCCTCATAGTACGCTCCCCGGGCCGCTCCCCGGTGCGCGCACCGGGCGCTTCCCCCGCGCAAAACGAAAAAAAAAAAAATATTTTAAATGCCCCGCGGGGCCCTTTTATAGCCCCCACATCAAACCTAGGGGGTCAAAGGGGTCTATCCCTGACGCCTTATGGTCAGTTCCCACTTTGTTTTAGCCACCTCTTATGTCTCGATTTTACCGAGACACAAGATGGCGACCGCTCTGGACTGTTTCGAATGTTTACAGACACCCGAGAGCCAATCACCTTTCCATGCGCACCTTGCGTCACGCGCCCGGAGCGCTCCCTGGTGAGCGCACCGGTGCGCTGCTATAGATATATATATTTTTTGGAACCTAAATTACTCAAAATCCACTGGAGCACATATCTTGAGACATAGCAAAGGCACATCGGGCTACCAGTCCCTACAATTTTGCCAAGTTTGGTGTAAATCCATTCAGCCGTTCGGGCTAAAAGTGAAATCGACCGCCCTATGGAAATTAACATGGGGAAAACGCGTTTTGGGACCCCCCTTTTATCTCGGCCCCCGCTTATTGTATCCCCCCCAAACTTTCAGGGAAGGACCGGAGCTCGACGAGGCCATTTTCATGAAATTTTCAGGCAGATTCGTCAACCGGTGCCAAAGTTATTCCAAATAGAATTTTGAGATTTAACATTGAAAAAAATCCTAACTATAACTACCTACTGGCGACCGCCAGTAGGTAATATATATATATATATATATATATATATATATATATATATATATATATATATATATATATATATATATAATCACTGAAAAAACCATAGGTTTCACACATGTTATAGTTAGCTGGACATTTCACTCATACAAAACCGTTGAAATTCCCCCGTTATAGTTCAGCTAACTATAACTCGCGTGCCCGCAATGCACTGCTGATGACGGCACATATTACATCACTCATGACATGGCCAGTGACATCACTCATGACATCACTCATGACATCTCAAATGACATCACTGATGACATCATCCAGTGAATGTGTGTCTTTCTGAAAAATAAATATTTTTATATATGTATATCTAAAGGTTGATGAAAGAATAAATGGGTAAATACGTGTCTAAATGTTTTTTTTGTTAAATTGATTATATAACTGACTTATTAAGTATATCTTAGTGAATACATGTATTAGCGAGTAATGTTTAAATATGTAAATATCTGTATCAGTGTCTCACTTTGTGTATAAGTGGCTGCATGGGTTAGTGAGTAGCTACATGAGTGTCTATATGGGTTATTTGTTGTTTTTTTGAGTATCAGAATGAGTGTCTGTATGGTTTGGTGGGGGTATTACTTAGCACACAGATGCATGAATGACTGACTCACTGTTTGTATGTGTTTTGAAGACAGCATGTGTGCAGGACTGTATCGGTGAAAGAGTGTGTGTATGTATCGGTGAATGAGTGTGTGTATGTTAGTTAGTGAGTGAATGACTGCCTCAATAGTGTCTTTATTATTAAGTACATATGTTTTAAACTTGTATATGTGAGTATTGATGTATATATAAGTAAGGATATATGACAGTGACAGATGGGAAGAGTTCCTGCATAAATAAGTATGTATTTCTGTAACTGATTGTTTAAGAGAGTAAGTATGTGTACGTTTCTGTAGAAAGAAGTGTAGTGGTGTGTGTAGAGCTGTATATACAGGTAAATGGATGTTTGATAGTTTATTTGCATGTGTGAGTATATGTGTGAATAACTCTATGTATAAGTTTAGGTGTGTAACAGGATGTATAGGTGTATGAGAACATATGATGAGTGAGTACATGTATGAGTGACTATATAGAACTATTGCTGAATGAGTGGATGTGTATGTAGATTTTGGAATTACTGAATAGGTTGTTCTAACTGGTATTGGTATCTCCATTTTTAAAAAAAAAATAGGTTCTATTTTATGTGTGTGTATCAAACATTGTATTAGGGTGAGAGGAGGTCTGCCACTCTTTCACAAAGATGATGTCATCAGTGATGTCATTTGAGATGTCATCAGTGATGTCATGAGTGATGTCACTGACCATGTCATGAGTGATGTAATATGTGACATCATCAGCAGTGCATTACGGGCGCGTGAGTTATAGTTAGCTGAACTAACTATAACGGGGGATTTCAATGGTTTTGTATGAGTGAAATGTCCAGCCAACTATAACATGTGTGAAACCTATGGTTTTTCAGTGAATTTGTAAGGTTTTTTAAATGCTAATTCCTAACTATAACGTGGCTGAAACCTATGGTTTTTTCAGTGAATTTCAAAGGTTTTTTAAATGCTAAATCCTAACAATAACGTGGCTGAAACCTATGGATTTTTCAGTGAATTTCAAAGGTTTTGTAAATGATCATTTTTAAATGTATCAATTGTTATATTTTTTATACTAATTTACTACATTGTTTCAAAGTATTTATTTTTAGATATTGTATTTTTTAAATTACATTACATATTTTTAATATAAATTGAAAAAGAAAGGTTTTTAAAAATATTGAAATTGTAATATATTTTTTAAATATTTTTTTAATTTATATAAATTTTATGTAGCAGGCAATGATATCCTATGGAAGGAAATTCAAGTTACTGGTAAGTACAGTTAAATTTACTTTTCAGGAATAGTAGTGAGCTGAAAGATGCAGCACTGAGGTATCTCCTGATAACAGGTGAGTAAATTGGAATTCGTAGTTCGACTGATTTTTGAGGAATTTTTTAAAGTTTAAAACTCCACACTTAGAAAAATTTCCAAGTGAAACCAGTCAATGTTAGCATTTGGAAGGAAATTCAAGTTACTGTAACTACAATTAGAAATACTTTTCAGGATCAGTAGTGGGCTGAAAGATTCAGCACTGAGGTCTCTCCTGATAACAGATGAGTAAATCGGAATTCGTAGTTCGGCTGATTTTATGGAAGGAAATTCAAGTTACTGTAAGTATGGTTAGAATTACTTTTTAGGATCAGTAGTGCGCTTAAAGATGCAGCACTGACGTTTCTTGTGATAACAGGTGAGTAAATCGGAATTCATAGTTCGGCTGATTTTACAGGAATATTTTGCTCAATAGTGAAGGAAGGGGGCGGGGCCTGAGGTAACGTGTGCAAACACGCCCTGTGGCGCGTTAAAGATTGGGGAATTAATTCCTCTTCAATCCTGAGGTCCCCTGTGAGCCAACTCGCCCACCAGGTACCTCCAGTAAGCGCGAGGCAGCTGTGTTGCAGAGAGGTGTTCAGGAGGCACGCCCCCTTTTTAAAACCCTCTGCAACATAGCTCCATTGCGCTTACTGGAGATACCTGTTAGGCTAGTTGCCCCCTAGGGGACCTCTGGATTGAAGAGGAATTAATTCCCCAACTTAAAACACGCCACAGGGCATGTTTGCACTCACATCACCTCAAGCCCCGCCCCCTACCTTCACCACTGTGCACACACACCCTGTAGCATGTTCTAAGTTGGGGGATTAAGTCCCCTTGCATACTGGGGGTCCCTGGGGGTCAACTAGCCCACCAGGAACCTCCACTAGGCTCCAGGGGGCTGCGTTGCAGAGAGGTGTAAAAAGGGGTGTGGCCTCATTACACCTCTCTGCAACGCAGCCCCCTGGCACGTTTGCAGAGGGGGAACTAATTCCCCTTGCATACTGGAGATTCCTGGGGCCAACTAGCCTACCAAGAACATCCAGTATGCGACAGGGGGATGACTTGCAGAGAGGTGTAATGCGGCCACACCCCTTTTTACACCTCTCTGTAACGCAGTCCCCTTGCGTGTTTGCAGAGGGGGAACTAATTCCCCTTGCATACTGAAGGTCCCCTGGTGCATACTGGAGGTTACTGGTGGTCTAGCTGGCCCCCAGGGACCCCCAGTATGCAAGGGGACTTAATCCCCCAACTTAGAACACGCTACAGGGCGCGTTTGCACAGTGGTGAAGGTAGGGGGCGGGGCTTGAGGTGATGTGAGTGCAAACATGCCCTGTGGTGCGTTTTAATTTAGGGACTAAATTCCTCTTCAATCTAGAGGTCCCCTAGGGGGCAACTAGTCCAACAGGTATCTCCAGTAAGCGCCACAGAGCTGTGTTGCAGATTGTTGTAAAAAGGGGACGTGCCCTTTGAACACCTCTCTGCCTGGCGCATACTGGAGGTATACCTGGTGGGCTAGTTGGCTCACAGGGAACCTCAGGATTGAATAGGAATTGTTTTTGAATGTTTGTATCAAAGGTTATATTAGGGTGAGGGGAGGTCTGCCACTCTCACAAGGATGATGTCATCAGTGATGTCATTTGAGATGTCATCAGTGATGTCATGAGTGATGTCACTGACCATGTCATGAGTGATGTAATATGTGACATCATCAGCAGTGCATTGCGGGCGCGCGAGTTATAGTTAGCTGAACTAACTATAACGGAGGAATTTCAATGGTTTTGTATGAGTGAATTGTCCAGCTAACTATAACATGTGAGAAACCTATGGTTTTTTCAGTGAATTTGCAAGGTTTTTTAAATGCTAATTCCTAACTATAACGTGGCTGAAACCTATGTTTTTTTAGTGAATATATATATATATATATATATATATATATATATATATATATATATATATATATATAGGGATTATGCAAATATTTGTACGTGCAGGTACTGTGAGAATAAGGGGATCACCTCAAGACGTCCACAATTAACAGAACAACGTAAACGCCAAAAATTGTATCAGCCTTGACAATAAGGACAACTCTAGCTATGGTGTGGGGGGAACCGTGACCCACAATCCACGAACGGTGACAGAAAGATGATTAGTAATTGGTGTGAGGATATAGGTAGAGAGAGTCAAGTGTAAGCCACTGTTGGAGCCCTAGGGGAACTGGAGTAAAGACTAGCGAGGTCTAGATTTACCCCTCTAATCCTCAGCCCTTGGCGTTCCCATTCCCAGAGGGCCTCGCATCGGCTGAGCAGCCTGTCTCCAGCCCACGAATGTGGGATTCAAGGTAACACTTCATGAAGGCCGAGAAGACCGGGCCCTCCACGCCGGATGACAACCCTTTATCCTGCCAGCTTGCATGTTATCTGTCACCGGCCTTATATATGCATCTCTGCCGCACCAATTGAACCTGGTCCCTTTCCTTGTCACTGCTAATACCTTCCCTCTTCTTCATCGCTCCATCTGGCCCTCTACTACTGCTTTGTGTCTTTTTTTCTTTGATTATTTGTGTCTTTGCATCCAGGTGGCTTTGGCTCTACACCAGGGGTCTCCAACCTTTTGTGTTGTGAGAGCTACTTCTGGTCAATGAAAATTGTCGTGAGCTACAAAACCCCAAGCAACTTGCACATTTTTTCCGACCCCTGATATATAAAGCATTTCACTCAATTATAACATGCTTTAACTCTGCATAGTCCATTTCCAGAAAATGCATAGTTCTTCACCCTATTCAGCAACACACTGTCTGCTAGGCTTTGCACTCTCTGCCCAGCCTTCTACCTCCAGTAGTCCAACTCCACTCTCTTGGCAGCTTTTTTTACATCAAAATGTAGTCTACTTTACAATGGTTTACTTTGCAGTCTAGTTTTCGTTTAACTCAATTATGTTCTCACACTTTGTGCTGCACTGCACAGATTTCAGATGGCAGCATTTTCTCTGCACCACCCTGTCCTACAGTAAGCACATACCCATTTTCTCAAAAGTCATTCACTAACAGTACAGCTGCCCACTGTGTTCAATCGCTACACACCTCAAGGCACACGTGTGTCAACTTCTTCAACAACTTTTTTTGAATGTGCTTGCATCAATATGTCTGTGACTATGTACAATTCTAGAAATGGTGCTGCACCTGCTCAAAATGTCAAGGGCCGACAGTGAATATTTGAATGTGTTTTACTTGTCATCATCAACCTCAAAAACCCTTCTGCTCTACCTGTTAATTGATAGGTTAGCCCACCTCTAACAAAATCTTTGATGGGTCTCCTACCTACATAAACTCATTCCCAATTGCTGGTGCCTTACTGCAAATGTAGGAGATTGGGAGGTCAACATTTATTTTCCCTTCTGACATTCTCCCTTTCTGTGGCATGAATTTTGCAATTTTGCAGTCTGGGACTGAAAACGCAGAGTAGAACAAGACAAAACCCATCAAAGGGACTCGTTCTTTGAATTGTGACAATGCCCTGCTTCTGCCTGTTGACACGTGTAGCAGAAGGAAAATTTGCAAAGGAAGAGGCGCAGACCTACCTTTTTCAAAAACGTACTTTCAATAATGCTGAAGGTGCGAGTACTGTTCTAGCTGGCCCCAGTCTGACCGTCTCATTTTCAACGTGCACCTCATTTTAATTACAAAAATGGGACAGCGCGTGTGAGGCCCTTTAATTTCAACCTTGGCTGCCACTGCGCTTTACTATTGGATGAGGATATAAAGCGGCGTGGCAGGCGACATAAGGCACATATATAGCGCAGTGTAGTAATCAGTGAAAGGCTTTTTTGCAATAGATGGGGCAAATCATAACGGCCCAGCAGCCAGCCTATACCTTGCAGTTTTCATGCAGCTCTTTGATGAGTTTCCTGCTCACTGTTCTACTTTAGGATTTTAACTTCGAAAGAGCTTGCAACAATATGGTCTCTCTGACAAAAGTAGTAAGCCACTGACCTATTTACATTACGCTATATATGCACTTTGTGATCTGCACCTTCTTTGCAGCATGCGTATTAACCCTCTGTTCTACCTTACAGTGAGTAAAAACTTCCTTTGCAAGTTTACAGATTATTACACAAACGATCTCTCTCGCTCTCTCCATTTCCATGGAGTACATTCATCATCCAGTTTGACATTTTTATTATTGGCTGGAATTTGTTGGAGGCCAGGAACGGTAGCAGGTGCTTTTCTATCATTTTGGCGCCCCACATGAAGTTAGCACCCGGTGGCATAGGTCACGCCGCCCTAGCATCACAGTACATGCATGGACTTTTAATTTGAAGGTCAGCTGCCGCTGTGCTTTATTACTGTTAAGGCAAATGTTAAAGCACAGTGGCAGCAGATGTTAAAATCAAAGGTCTGTGCAAGCTCTGAGTCTGAACTGCTTTCACAGTCATGCAAAGACAATTATAAGTGTGGAAATCAGTGACATTCCTTTCACCAGGGCCGGACTGGCCTTTGCGGACACCTGGTGATCCCCCGGTGCGCCGCAAGGGTGGGGGCCGGTTTTGGGCCCCTGGGGGCCGTTTTTGTTACAAGGCCGTTTTTGCAGCATAGCTGCAAAATCGCCCTGTAACAAAATCGGTCGAAAACCGGCCCCGGCAAAGAGCTCGGTCGCACCACCAACCTCCACTGGTGGGGGGGGGGGAGCACTTTGCCAAAGCGAATTATTGTTCCCAGTTAGGCCCTGCCTTTTACTGATTACTTCACGGCACTATATTTTTACCTTTGCTTGATTGTGAAATCAGTTCAGTGCAGGTAAGCACCTTGGATTCTTTGTGTTGGATGCCACCGAAGATTTAAAGCTCAGTAGCAGCATGCAAGGACTTTTAATTTGAACGTCCGATGCCACTGTGCTTTATTACTGTTAAGGCAAATGTACAGCACTGTGGCAGCCAATGTTAAATCAAAGGTCCGTGCATGCTAATCTAAACCAGGCCTGGTAACAGCTGTCACAGTTACAACAAGCATTTACAATGCAACGGTTTCGCCTTTGCAAAAGTTAGACCTATTGGCATTGTAAATGACAACATTTTTATTTGTGTGTTGATTTTCAAAACAGATAAATAAATGGCACTGTCATTTACAATACAGTAATTAGTAATGGGAGAGGCACTCCTAATAATATGACAAATAAACACTCATCGTTGAATGGTAAACATCAATCAATTACGCGTGCTGTGGAGGAAGACGCAATGTTCATCTTGCGCCAATAACTAAACATGAAAATAATCAAGCGGAAACCGCTTGCCCTCTACGCACTGTTGCGATTCCAACCTGACTGGTTGGCTTCTTTCACACACGTTTTTTACATGAAAACACTTGAAACTTTTTAGTTTTCAAATATTAGATTTTTACTAACATCTCGGTTTTATGAAACATGACATTCACTTAGATATCAGTAAATACCACAAATCCATCAGATTTCAAAAATATCAAAAAATATCTATACACATAAATGTTCATTTCACATCATGAACAATAAAGTTTTTTCTAACATTTTTTGCCCTGCCCAATGCATTTCGGGCCACTTGGCCCTTCCTCAGGGGCGGTACCTGCAATGACACAAAAATACAAAAACTCGGTCACATAAATGTAATCAGGTTCTCCGGTTGCTAAGTTCATAGAATGTCACAGTCATGAGTTTCACTCCTGAATTTCTTAATCAAATAACTGGGTTTTCTAAAGAATTCATGTATGGTCACATGCAACATTATAAGCAAAACAGTACTGAATTGCACACTCACTTGTGTTCGTGAGAAGTAAATGATGGACAAATGAAGCCTCTTGGAACTGAGTAAATGGTAAGAACTTGATCAGTCGTGCTAGGAAAGACATACATCCTCGTTACAAAGTTGAAAATCAGTAGTGTAAATGATACGAACAACGCTAACAGAAAACGCCACTCACTGAAAACACTAAGAGCCACAGCGTGGTACTATCCTAGAAACTGGCTTGAGGCTTTTCCTGAGTAGACGATATCCAAACATGCTCATGTATCTACCTATGCCTTCAGAAACACGCCCGGATAAATCCTAGTAAAAAAGCAACAATCTGACCTGAATGGACGGTGATGTACAAATATGACGAAACTTAAATAGCTAGCTCACACACCTCGTTTTTATATCTAACAAAGATACACGGTATCCAAGAAATCATGGAACACACCTCATTTATGTGGCAGAATGCAGAAATGGTCGTTGTTCTCCCATGCTACCTGTTCTTAACGATAGTCCAAAAATACTGAAAAACAACGCAAACACCGACATTAATCCAACTACATCCAACCCTCCAAACATAAACTGCTCCACCATGTGTGAGGCGCTAGTACCTTGCGTCGCTCTCAACAAATGCTTCAATACACGAAATCTCTCTTCCTCTCTACTGGTACCTGGGTCCGGTGCATGGATAGAAACGAACACTTGGCTGAAAGCGACGGCCTGTATTTATGACGCGAAAGTGTTTCAAAAGAGTGATCATAAAAAAAGGACTCAAAACACTGACCAGATCGTGCAAGACTTCAGGTCAGATTGTTGCTTTTTTACTAGGATTTATCCGGGCGTGTTTCTGAAGGCATAGGTAGATACGTGAGCGTGTTTGGATATCGTCTACTCAGGAAAAGCCTCAAGCCAGTTTCTAGGATAGTACCACGCTGTGGCTCTTAGTGTTTTCAGTAAGTGGCGTTTTCTGTTAGCGTTGTTCGTATCATTTACACTACTGATTTTCAACTTTGTAACGAGGATGTATGTCTTTCCTAGCACGACTGATCAAGTTCTTACCATTTACTCAGTTCCAAGAGGCTTCATTTGTCCATCATTTACTTCTCACGAACACAAGTGAGTGTGCAATTCAGTACTGTTTTGCTTATAATGTTGCATGTGACCATACATGAATTCTTTAGAAAACCCAGTTATTTGATTAAGAAATTCAGGAGTGAAACTCATGACTGTGACATTCTATGAACTTAGCAACCGGAGAACCTGATTACATTTATGTGACCGAGTTTTTGTATTTTTGTGTCATTGCAGGTACCGCCCCTGAGGAAGGGCCAAGTGGCCCGAAATGCATTGGGCAGGGCAAAAAATGTTAGAAAAAACTTTATTGTTCATGATGTGAAATGAACATTTATGTGTATAGATATTTTTTGATATTTTTGAAATCTGATGGATTTGTGGTATTTACTGATATCTAAGTGAATGTCATGTTTCATAAAACCGAGATGTTAGTAAAAATCTAATATTTGAAAACTAAAAAGTTTCAAGTGTTTTCATGTAAAAAACGTGTGTGAAAGAAGCCAACCAGTCAGGTTGGAATCGCAACAGTGCGTAGAGGGCAAGCGGTTTCCGCTTGATTATTTTCACTGTCATTTACAATACCAATAGCTTAATCTCTCGCAAATGCCACACACAAACACACAGACCCACAGAGTCCTACACACATCCATACCTGCAGAGCCACACACACACATACACAGAGCCAGGGTGTCTGTGAGGAAGATGGACAGGTAAGCCACAACAACAGGGGAGGGGTCGAAGTTACAAGGCAAGCAACAATAACGAACAGGGAGGCGGGAGGAGTAGGGAAATGCAGCAACAATAGCAAAATGGAAATGGAGAGGGACGGGAGCAAGCAATAACAAGCATTGGCAAAGCTAATAGGCATTAAAAAATAAATATATATTTTGGCAGTGAGACGTGAAAGAAGGACAGGAGGAGTAAAATATTCAGAACAGAAGGACAAGTAGGGGAAATAGCATGGAGGGCAGGTGGGGGAGAAGCGGAGTTGAAAAATAAAAGCACACTGGAAACCGAGGAAAGCAGTGGGGAGAAAAGTACACGACAGACAACAGGTGGACACACATGCACTCTCATGGAGTGCTTCGCAAAAAGAAACAAGTAGACCACAGAAACATCTGTCCAGATCGCGCCTCAGGTCAGTGGAATGTCAGGCTGCACGCCATGGACGCATACACGGAAGCAACGCGAGATCACGGCGCTGCCTGCTGCTTACATGCAAGGTAATTGGTAAACTGATTACACGAGAGGTAAAGTGTCCTGGCGCGTAGCTGGAAAGTGCAGACAGAGATGGGAGTGACTGCAGTGGAAGGGGGTGAAAAGAGGGAAACTTATAATACAAGGCAGAGACCGACTGATCCAAATAATAGGAGGAACAGGTAATTAAACATGCAAGCAAGGATAAAGGACATTAAAGATGGATAATAGCATAGTCGGCGAGTGGAAAACTTCAGAAAGGAACGGGAGCATCGTACAAGTTAACGGCAGAAAGTCATATGTGCAGTCATGAAGCGTCACATGGTGGAGAGGCGAAGAGGGAGGGGGATCCCCACAAGCTGAGACGAGTCATAGGGGAGATGTGTATAGAAAAGAGGCGACTAAAGTGTGGGGGGTCACACGGGTGGTGAGGAGTTGGGTATAGTCGGAGCGAGTGGCGATGAACCACGGTATACCAGAGAGGCCCGTTTGCTGGGTCCGCAGGGGCCTCGAAGCCTCAGGCTTTCCGCTCTTTCCTTTGTTTGGCGCTTTCTTCAAGCGCCTTCACTGAGCGGAAGCTTGAGACGCTCGAAAGCCTAGATTTCTCAACGCCAGATTGGCGATTTGTCTTTTGAGGCACAGACTTTCAGCACAATAAACTAACGCTGCAGCGAAACCCACTTATAAAGAAATCTACTTGCAGCTCCTGCTGTTTTCCAGCCTAGAATGGGGGCACGGCCCCGGAGAATACAGCAATGTCCCTCGGGTCCGTTTGTAGTCTTAACTCTAACAGACTCGCCTAAACACTGCATCGGGTACAGCCCGGATCTCCCGGCTCTCTTCCAACCTAAGCCTCGATAGAGGTTTTACAGTAAACCCTTCCTCGTCCAGTGCGGTTCCCTGGGTATAGGTCTTAAACTACGAATATCAAACTACGCAGAGTTCACCGTCTGCACCACACCCCCGGTTTCGAGAGTGTGTTGGGTGTAGCTGCTACACCCAATAACCGAGGCCGGTCTCCCTGTCTGCTTACTCAGGCTCGGACTCGGAGCACGCCGGGCCTCCCCCGACTTTAAAGCGGGACCCGGCTTTACACAGCCCGCTCTCCCTCCCGGCTCACAGGCCGGTCTGAAGCCTGCATTTCCACGCCCCCGAGATGCCCAGCAGAGTGCAGCCAGCAGCATTGCTGCATTTCAGCCCAGTGCCCCAGATCACACTCCACACAGGCATATCAAATAACACCCAGTCTCTGCCCCCGCATACAATACCAGTCACATTACCCACATCACTGCTACTCTTACGGACATTACATCACAGAACAGGGTAGCTGATGTGCCCACACGAGTGGGAAAGCGATCAGCTGTAGAGGGACCACCTTATTTTTTATGCTATTTTTTTTATCCTTAGTTTTCTTCCTTACTGCCTACTATGTAAAGCAATTTCCATCTGTTCTTTTACAGGATGTATGTAAAGCGCTCTGATACCTACTGGTTAAGCTAGCGCTATATAAAACCTAAAATAAATAAAATACGGGAAGAACAGTTATAGCTTGCCGTCTAGGAAGGGGGGGCACTTTTTACACCCACGTGTCAAGCACCGGCTCTGCATCCTCAGAGGCAGCTGCTGCCTCCCAGACCTGCTAATTCCATCAGGGAGCGGAGTCCCACCCTGTCACCAAATGCTCTCAAAAGCTGTAATCGTGCTCACAACATGGTGCAAGAGCCAAAACTCGCACATCAAATGAGATTCCCAGCCCCCACCCCTACCAGGCAAAAGGAAACCACGGGACCACCCCAAAACACTATGCTGGTGGGAGTGGCTTCGTCCCACACGGCACATAGAAGGCACTCCTATAACCAGGTATACATCCCTTTTCACGGGGTTCACAATACAGTTCATGCTGGTTGCGATTCCCTTAAAAGCATTTTTAGAGACTCTCCCTTCTGCCCCACCACAAACACGTGATAATAAATCAAGGATTTGCCAGAATGAACAAAAGAGACGTGGCCTGCGATAACACCACTTGCACAAGGAAAGTTCACTTCCCAGCCAACCTGTGGCAGGCGAGCTGCAGAGGCTAAACTTTGATCCACACCCAGTTGCCTGCAATGAACCTTCTGGGGAGTACCAACTCAGCGTGAAACAGCCTGGAGCAGTTCTCTGACGTGCAACATTTGAACATACCACCCCCTCCATCAAGGGATTCCAACACAGAACAGGCACACAGGCTCTGTGCGGGGCGCTCCTTTTTTTCACAGAGCCCCGAGGTAATCAGATTTTCACAATATTTGAAACAAGGCTGTTGGGACTTCCTGCAACGTAAAAGAACAGGAAACATTGACCACCGCACCCAGCCCCCTTAAGACCGTAGCGCGAGTTTGGCAGGGGGGGGGGTGCATTTTCAGACCGGGTAGTAAAAACTCCCCCTCAGGCTCAACTTTTCTATTATTCAGGCTCACCTCTGCAGATCCGGGAGGTAAAAATCCACAGAAAATCCAAAATAACTGCCCTCCGGTCCGGTGTAAACTGCTGGGTTCCCAACATCCAGGCTAAATCCAAGAGCCCCCGGGCGGAGGAGGCACAGGGCGAGGAGAGCCGCAAGGGCGGGTGGGGCTGCCATGGTTGGTCTCCTGGGTTCTCTGTGCGGACCGGCGCTGCTCTCTGCCTCCTGTCCTGTCTCTACGGCCCCTGCTGCGGGCTCTTTCCTGCCTGTGAGTCACTGCAGTAGGGCCTGGGAGGAGTCTGCTCAAAGTCACCAAGCCCCCTCTAATTCCGGCGCAGGGGCCCGCCTGCCCCAGGCATTGGAACTAATTAAGTACGTTCTGTGTGCTTTTCACATCACAGCCTTAAACTCTGCCCTGCCCGGTGACATAATGCAATTATTCGGAGGCCGCTGTGTCTCTAGCCCCCTTCCTTTAACCTTTTTAAACCGCGAGAGGTGCACGGCTGGGAGAGGACCAGGGGCCCTTCACAAACGCCAGAAAGGGAAAGTTGCGACACCTCAGGTGTGGGTAGTTAATCCAGTCCTGTGTTTATTCATTGCAATATGTATGATACATGCAGTTCTAATACTTTCGAATTAGAAATACGGGATTCCAAGGCTAGTTACAAACAAGTCAGGTCCCGGGCCGGCAGCCAATCACAGCGCGGCCCGGGGAATGACGTCACGGGGGTGTCCCGGCCGGCAGATTCGGGGGCGTGTTTTTCGCTCTCTCCCCTTCCCATTGGCTGGAAGGTAAAATTCCAGCCAATGGGAAGAGGAGAGGGCGGGACTTAAAAAAAGACACAGAAACGCCCCCGAATCGCGTTTTCACGGGAAAGCGTGATTGACAGCCTCTGTCTCCCAATGGCTAGCGTCCATTTATGGAGCTAGCCAATGGGAAACAGAGGCGGTCCGAACATCCATACTGTTGACAAAAGTTTTCGATCTGGGCGGGGCACTGCGTGCCCTCGCCAGGTCGAAACCTAAAAAGGCAAATATATAGTGCAGTGTAGTAATCAGTGAAAGACTTTCACTGATTATTACACCACGCTATATATTTGCCTTTGCATGAATGTGAAGCTGTGCAGTGCAGGCAAGCACCTAACGTTGGCTGCCACCGTAGTAACGGCCAGTACCTGTAAGGACATTTGATGTTTACGTTGGCTGTCACTGCACTTTATTTCTAATGCATGTGTAAAGCACGGTGGCAGCCGCTGGTAAAATCAAAGGTACTTGCATGCACTTTCACAGACTAATCTGCTTTCACTGACTACTACGCCAAGACAAATGAAAGTGTGGTAAAGTCAGTGAAAGTGCATTACTGCAGACAAGAAGCTTACATTTTCACATTGATTACCACAGCGATATCAGCCAAGTGCCTGAAAGGACTTTTCATTTTAACATTGCCTGCTACTGCGCTTTATTACTGAAGGCAAATCTAAAGCACAGTGGCAGACAAGGTTAAAAAAAAAGGGGCTTGCAAGCACAGAGTGCTTTTTACCAACTCTGCTACTGCTCGGCAGGGTCCCAGGTACCTCATAGCAGCTCGATGTTACCGACTCTGCTACTGCTCGGTCAGGGGTCCACCTAACTCACAGCTGCTCCAGGAGGCCCAAACGGAAAACAAAAGCGAAGCACGGTGCCAACCTGAAAAAGGCAGGTGGCGCATGACTAGGAGGAAAAACGTCCTGTTCTTCAGCCCGCCCCACCCTAGCTAAGCTCACTTCAGCCGATCAGAGCAGCTGGTTTGTGTGAGGGCGGGTAAGGGCTGATAGTTGTGAAAGAAAATGACGGGATACAAAATAAATTTCTTAATGACGTCTCAATTATTAAATAGAGCGCAAGCTACTCTCAGAGGTTCGGCGAGCTACCGGTTGGAGACGCCTGCCTAAACTATCCTGTTAAACTGTATCTTCACTTCTACAGTAATTTCTTTCTGCTTAACCTTAGAAGCGACTTGGCAATAGATCTCAGAAAATGAAGTTGAAACGAAAAATTACCCAACCAACTCGCAAGCACAAACAAGCATTAAAACTGCAATAGATCTCACCTTTCATTAAGTTTAAGCCATTTGCTTTGCTATACAATACCATTAGCAAAGCAAATGGCTTTAACTTAATCAAAGGCGAGACCTATTGCATTTTCGCTGCCACAGACACATACATGATTGTGTTTCTTTTTTCGGACGAGTCTGGGCAGCGCATGTGCTGCTCTGCGAGGCATGCTGTATTGTAGGAACTTGAAGCTCCGCCCACTCCCGCCTCCATATCTTCATTGGCTTGTGTCATTGTCCACTGTAAACTGTGGCTGTTCATTGGTCATAGGCTTAGTAGTACTTTGTGAATACCGCCTTGTCTCACTTTCTAACCTCCGATGGTGACACACCGTGGTACGTGTGTTGTTACTGGGTAGGCTTTAATTACAGTCTCCGAGCAGTATTTTCTCAAATAGTTTGTCCTACCTGCTGTTTCAGGCAGGAAACGCTCTCTCCTAAAGTTTTAAATTTGTTTTATAGCACGGGCACCAAATGCATTTGCAATACAATAGGTCTCACATTTGCGAGAGTTTAAGCTATTGGCATTGTAAATGACAAAACCTTTTATTTATCTATTTTAAAAACAACGCATAAATAAAAGGCATTGTCATTTAAAATGGCGATAGCTCAAACTCTCGTAAATGCTAGACCTATTGCATTGCAAATGCTTGTTGAATCTTGCTTGTTGAATCTATTGTGGTTGGACAGGTCTTTTTACCTCTTGCAAGAAAGAGAGCCATGACTACCGGCCTGCTCTTGCAAAGTTGCTTGTGTGTCATACCCAGACCCTTAGCTGACATCCTTGTGTGTCTGTGGAGTCTGTGTTGTAGGTACATTAACTGCTAGCAGGGCTAGCTTCTTGTGAAAGTGTGTGTATATGCTGTAGCTATTGGGGTCTATTTTGGAAGGTTGGGGAGCCCCTTGGATGTAACTTGGTGTAACTCCACCATCTCCATACTTCTAAAAAAGTTTTTGCTTACACTATAAAAGCAGACAACTACTCAGATCACCTCCACAGCCTATCCCCCACTGCACCTCTGGCCGTAGGACATTTTTCGGAGGGTGGCACACTGCATCGGATCAGCTTTGCTTCTCCTTTGCCACACAAAAATATATTTCTCTGTTGGAAATCTAGTGTTTTTCATTTGACACTCCATTTCACACAAAATGTATTTCTCCTAGGTACTAGGCACTCACACTGAGGTGTTGGAATACTTGACCTATTCTGAAACGTCTATGCCCGTTGGAATATACGTTTGAAAAATTGCATTGTAAATTGAACCATGCAATCTCTATGATCCCAAAATACCCTTATTGTAAAACCTGCCCACCATACTAAGGGGCAGATTTATGAGGCCCTTGCGCCACGTTTACGCCGCTGTTGCGTCACGCAAGGCGGCGTAAACGTGGCGCATCCCTACGAACGATTTACAACGTGACGCATCTAGGCAGATGCGTCACATTGTAAAGCCCTGCGCGGCTTGTGGGCGTTCCGGCGCAGGGTGGGCGTTCCGGAGCAGGTGCGCCTCGCAAAAGTGGCTGAGTGAAATCTATGAGATTTCACTCAGTCACTTTTAAGCCAATGCTGCGTCAAAAGCCTGCGCCTGCTTGAAGCAGGCGTAGGTCTTGATGCAGCATTGTTAAAATGGGGCACCCACGAGCCTTGCTGGAGCTGCGTCGTGCTTGCGACGCAACTCCAGCAATGCGCCACATTTCTGGCACAGATGCGTCACGCATCTGTGCCGTTTTTGCACCATGGTGCGCCGCATTATAAATGCGGCGCACCATGGCTGGTGGAGCCGTGGCGCACTGTGGCGCATGTTAACTGGCGCATCCCTGGGGATGTGCCAGTTAACATAAATCTGCCCCTAAATGTTGAGGGTTTCACTTTCTTGGAGGATTGTAAGGCTGCTATGAAAAAAACTGTTGGCTTCTTTTAGTTTTGTGCATGGATGTGTGCGGACCTTTGTCACGACTGTGGAGTTTGTTACCAGCAGGGGTCACAGGCATCAGAATAAACACAACAGTGGTCTTTTTTTAACAACCTAAAAAAAATAATCGTAAACAACCTTTGCAATCCAGGGACTGTGCTCTGCTTCTCCTAGTTAGACGGAACTCACCTGCCTTGGCATAGGTACAGATCAGCAAGTCGTCCGGCCGAGCCTGGAAACTCTCTACTTCAGCCCAATGATCAGCAAAATACTTGATGAACGGGATCCCCTGGATGATTTTCAGCGGGGCCCGAATGGTTTCTGTCCCATCGTTCTCCATTTGGGCGTCAAGTTGGCTGAAACACATTACGAAATCATTGAAAGGGGTCGGGTGAACAGGGCTCCTAGGTGGTGGCTAAAAAATGCTTTTAAATTGTGAAATGTTTAAATTACATTCTGGTGATACCATTGCTTCATTTCTACTTCTTCATCCCATTCCTTACATCATGAGATTTCCCTGCAATCTAGAGACAAGCACAACACTCTCTATGCAATTTAATAAAGTTCAAAGTCCCTCCCCTCCAGGTGTGCCTATTCAGGATCACCTCTAGCCAAGGTCAGGGTAGGGAGGGCCGGATGGTCGTAAAGACTGAGATAAGAGAGTCAAATTTACTAATCAGAACAAGAAATCAGAGCATTGCTGCCTCGTTATTTACTCGTTCTATGTTAGGAAGAGTGAGGATAAATAAGAAGGCTCAGATCAGAGAGAGAAGACCGAGACCTCCAAAACATACCCAATCCCATGCATCCATGAGAATGGATGGCCAGAAAAAAGAACCCAATCAAAATCAGCAAAGGGCACAAGTTAACAACATCAAACCAAAGGGAAACCACATGTACAGCCCCCGACAATGCAACAGATAGTTCCCAAAACCCACCGAAGCGGAAGACCTAACTAAGGGAAAAATCCATGGTAGGGTAAATGAAAACTTCATGAAGGTGAGAAAGAACACCCCACACAAATGCTAGGACATTGTAAGACGACGAGGGCGACGTCTAGAAGATGGCAGGGAAGACATACATACCATCAGGGCCGGCTTTAGGGCGGCTTGACTAGTGTGGCCACTGCTGACCTCAGTATGTGCCACAGCATAAGCAAAGCATGTGACTAAACACCTCACCAAACTGAGGGCCTCATTTATGACTTTTTGCCGTAGGGAAGCGCAGCAGGCTTTCCTGCTGCGCTTCCCTACGGCAAAAGAAAAGGGCAGAAATGCGCCGTATCTATAAGATACGGCGCATTCCTGTCCTTTTCCCCTCCGCCGGCGCACAATGAGCTGCCTGCGCCAGCGCAGGCACCCTTGCACCAGGGTGCCTGCGTTGCGGGGAAGATTATTTTTGTACAGGAAGGGAAACCTTTCTGTACAAAAATAATCACAAGAGGCTTTTCCTCTTTCTATGTGTGCTGTAGAATGCAGCACACATAGACTACAGCACACATAGAAAAAGGAAATACGAGGAGAAATAAAGACATTTCTCCCTGTTGCGCCTCCCTTACGCCTCCCCTGGGGAGGCGTAAGCTTTTGGCACTGCTTCAGAGTTACGATTTCTCGTAAATCTGGGGCTGTGTCAAAAGGCCATGGATGTTGCTGGGAACGCCCCCAGCTACACCCATTGCACGCCCCTTTAACGCAGTACACTGCGTTAAAGGGACTGATATTTATCAGGCAGCAGTACGCCACAAAAACTGGCGTACTGCTGCCTGGTAAATACCACGCTGGCTTCTGCGCCACGGAACTTCATGAAAAGTGAAGTTCCGATGGCGCAAGGGGCCTCATAAATGAGGCCCAAGGAGAGAGGGGAAGGATCTCAAAACCTCTACGAAGAAACTACACTGATGGTAATTCACAGCACAATCCTCACGAGTCGACTCATGCACAACAACACACGATGATCATTCACTCCAGCACTCACCTGTCGGTTTCGCCTTTATTACCCGAAAGATGCCAGCAGCCAATTTTAACGTACACCAAAGCATTTTTTACTGCCTTCTATATAATGCCAAAGAAACACTCTACCTTTAATTGTACACACCAGTCCAGGTTCTACGGAGACCCGCAAACGATAAGGGGTCAGACAGGCATCGACAATTTATTCAACAGGCTAACAGGAGACAAGGAACGGACAGAGCGACAAACAATGATGGGAGAACGAAGGAGGCAAAAGCAAAAATAACAAGCATTGGCATAGCCAATTGGTCTCGCCTTTGGGACCTTATACGTGTATAGCCATGCAGCACATTAGCTGCCAGTGTCAGCATAGAGTGAGCTATGGTGCACTACCGCAGGTAGTCACTAGAGGTTCCTGGATGGATAGGAATATACAGCGCTGGGTGCACTAAGTTGTACAACCACAGGTCGTTACTAGAGGTCCCAACATAGCCTGACTTCAGCTCTTGGGGCTGCACTACTATAGACTGAAGGAGAAAACTGAGCCCAGAGTGCTTGCTGCAAGATTGAGAGAACCCAGAGTGTTCCAAGGCTCTTCCCACGATTGTCTAACACCTCCGTACACCCCCGCCATGTAAGTTGTATACAACAACTCCTTTAGAATGCCACTCATCGCAGAAACAGAGCAGTGTCAGATAGAAGCTAGATGTAAATTAAAAGGAAAAAGAAAAAACAAGGGATGACTTTGAGTGCCTAAACACAGTCGCGAGTTACCGTTGACTTATAATGGAGAACAAAGAAGTTACAAAGTTACCGTTTAAGGACACTACCGGATGGACTACGGTAGAACCCCTTTAGACTAGGAATCTTCCAGAGTCAAGACCCACGGGAGCACCGGAGTACTCGTGTTACATCACCCAGGGAAGCCGGGTGCATAGGTGTCTTTTCGTGTCGGGTTTCATCGTCGTTTTCTATGGAGATCTGCAAAGAAGTGCTGCAGGCGACCAAAGGTAAAGTGTCCGGGTGGATCCAAGGGTGGATCGAAGAAGTGAAGAACCTGAAAGCAGAAAGGACAGAGTCTGGGTCACTAGCCAGTGACCAGGAAGGAACCAGGCAATGTTGCGATGATCTTCGGTGAAGAGGTGAAGCTTGTCTCTGCAGCCACGAGGACCAGGAGGTATCGACAATGCCCAGGAGCTGGATTCAAGCTGTACCATAAAGGATCTAGTTGACTGCGGTGTCAGTATCCAGACTGGGGCCAACAAGCCTTGGCAAATGCAATCCAAGCAGGAAGTGAAGATTAGCTTCGAGTCAGACCAGCAAGGTCTGGGGAGCTTCTCGTTTGCAGGGAAGCTGGAGCAAGCCTGGAGCAATAAGGAAAGCAGTTTGGTTTAAAAAGAAAGTCTTTGGAGGGCTAACTAGCTAGAAGGCTAGCGACCGGGTAGATGCGTCAAGCTGAAATGCAAGAGCAGGCGCCACGCGGCACTTGTGAAGTGTGGAGGGCTGAGGTGCAAATGGTGCTCCGGTCTGGGGCTTCTCATACCCCAATGTACAATTGCAAGGGTACCTCAGGAGTTGAGCAGTTAGCAAAATGCAGGATGTCCAGGGTGTCCGGTCCTGAGAGGACTTGGTTCACCAACCTTTGGAATGTGGCAGGTGCTCTTTTCAGACCAAAGGGCATTACCATAAATTGATAATGACCTCCTGGGGTTGAAAATGCTGTTTTGGCTTTTGCATCATCAGCTAGTCTGATCTGCCAGTAGCCAGATGTCAAGTCAAATGTACTCAAAAACTTGGCAGAAGCCAATCTGTCAATAAGCTCATCTGCTCTTGGTATTGGTTGGGCATCTGTCCTAGTGACTGCATTGAGGCCTCTGTAATCCACGCAAAACCTCATCTCTCTCTTACCATCTTGGGTGGAAGGTTTAGGCACCAGGACTACTGGACTGGCCCAAGGGCTCTCTGAGGGCTCAATGACTCCCAACTCCAACATCTTTTGGACGTCTGTCCTGATACAGTCCCTGACATGATCAGGTTGCATGTAGATTTTACTCTTGACAGGTAGACTGTCCCCAGTGTCCACTTCATGAGTGCACCAGGTAGTCTGACTTGGAGTCAGAGAAAACATATGTCTGTCGGTCTGTAGAACTTGTCTGCAGTCCTTCTGTTGCTGATAGTGAGGCTGCCTGCCAAGGCTACACCATCAACTGAACCATCATCAGGGTTCTGAAAAAGCAGGTCTGGGAGAGGGTCACTTTCCACCCATGTCTACCCTGTCAACATATGGTTTCAAGCTGTGGACTTGAAGCACCCTGTGGGGGCTCCTGGGAGTTCAAAGATCAACCAAACAGGATACCTCTCCCTTCTGTTCAACAATAGTGTGGGGTCCAGACCATTTGTCTTGGAGTGCTGCTGGGGACATTTGGTCCAACACCCACACTTTCTGCCCTGGCTTGTAAACAGTCAGCACAGCCTTTAGGTCATGCCAGGCCTTTTGCATTTCCTGGCTAGCCTCAAGGTTTTGGATGCCTTTTTCATGTACTCAGCCATCCTGGAGCGGAGACCAAGTACATAGTCCACAATGTCTTGCTTTGGAGCTTTGAGAGGTAACTCCCATCCTTCCTTCACCAGACAAAGGAACCTCTTACAGGGTGCCCAAACAGAAGTTCAAAAGGGTTGTAGCCAACACCTTTCTGTGGGACCTGTCTGTAAGCAAACAAAAGGCAGGGCAGTAGGATTTCCCATCTTTGCCTAACCTTTGCAGGTAAACTCTTAATCATGCCCTTTAAGGTCTTGTTGAATCTCTCCACCAGACCATTTCACTGTGGATGATAGGGTGTGGTGAACTTGTAGTTCACTCCACACTCCTTACACATAGCAGTCAAATATCCAGACATAACGTTTGCACCTCGGTCTGAGACAACCTCCTTTGGAAAACCCACTCTTGAGGAAACCTCCAGGAGGGCTCTTGCCACAACAGGTGCTGTTGTGGTCCTTAGGGGAATAGCTTCTGGGTATCTGGTGGCATGATCCACTACCACCAGAATAAACCTGTGCCCAGCTGCTTTTTGGGGATCCATTGGTCCAACAATGTCTATTCCAACTCTTTCAAAGGGAACCCCCACCACAGGTAGTGGTATTAGGGGGGCATTTGTGGTGCCACCTGATTTGCCACTTGCTTGGCAGGTGACACAGGAGCCACAACACTCCTTGTTGTCATCTGACATGTGGGGCCAGGGAAAGTGAGGAACAAGCCTGCCCCAAGTCTTGTTCTGGCCAAGATGTCCTGCAAGGGGAATATCATGGGCTAATGTAAGAAGGAAGCCCCTGAATGCCAAAGGTGTGACCAACCTCCTGGATGCACAAGGCCAAGGGTCTCTAACCTCTGAATACATGAGCCGTTCATTACAAAACACTCTATGGGTTCCATTAGCATTCCCAGCAGCCTCAGCAGCAGCTTGCTGTCCGAGGGGTTAAAGAGAAGGGCAGTCCAACGGAGCCTGCCTCAGATCTGCCCTTGAAGGTCCCCCTGTCCCAAGAAACTCAACCTGATCAGGCTCAAGCTCTTCTGGAACAGTTCCTTCTCGGATCTCACAATCAGCTTCCTTGAAAGGCTGATCCTCATTCTGAGGCAAATGGGAAGGCACTGCCTTAACCCTACTGCTTCTCCTCCTGGTAGGCAACTGGTCTATTATTTCAGGATCCAGGGCCTGTTCAGTGTTGCACTTTTTGGCCTGTGACCTGGTCACAGCAAGGACATGTGCTGATATACCTAACATCTCTGCATGAGTCCTATACTCCACTTCAGACCAGACTGAAGATTCTAGGTCATTGCCAAGCAAACATTCTACAGGGAGGTTTGAACTCACAACAACTCTTTTGAGGCCATTTACCCCTCCCCAGGAGAAATTAACAATTGCCAAACTATGGGTGATAGTGACATTGCTTGCATTGGTCAATAGGTAATTGTCACCTAGTATGATCTGTCCAGGGTCCATAAAGTTGGGTGTCACCATTGTGACACTGGCACATGTGTCCCCGTAGGCCTGAGCCACTTTGTTATTAAGTAAAGGAGTCTGTCTGTACTTGCCCAAGTTACTGGGGCTCACAGTAGAGGACATAGACATGTCCACAACACAGACAAGAACAGCTTGAGTTGGTATTCTGACTAGGCCAGAATCCACCTCAGTTCCCAGGGCCAACCCTACTACACCCTTCTGTTGAGAACCACCACTATTAGCTGAATTAGGGGGAACAGTTGCCTTAGGGGCAATGGTGGCTGGAGCTGCCTCCTTTTTGGTGCAATCACTGAACCAGTGATAATTAACCTTACAAAAGTTGCACCATGGTTTCTTTGGAACTTCTTTCTTTTTGGATTTCTTAGAACCCCCCTCGTTAGAAGCTTTTTGGGAACCTGCCGAAGACTTCTGGTCTTTTGCTTTCTCCACACCCTTTTGGTCTTGCTTCTTCTGATCACCACCTTGGTTCGGTACCTTATGCTTCACCCTGGTTCTGACCCATTTGTCTGCCTTCTTTCCCAATTCTTGGGGAGAGGTCAGATCAGAGTCAATCAGGTATTGATGCAATAACTGGTTCTGACAATTATTAAGAATCTGTTCTCTCATACTCAAATTATACAATCCTGTATAGTCGTTGACCTTACTGCCCAGTAACCAGCCCTCTAGAGCCTTAGTAGCACAATCTACAAAGTCAGTCCAGTCCTGAGTCTGTGTCTTCTGGGTGTCTCTGAACAGCAACCTATACTGCTCAGTGGTTAAGCCAAACCCATCTACAAGAGCACTCTTCAGGACAGTGTAGTTGTTAGCATCCTCATCACTAACTGTGAGGAGCTTGCCTCTTCCTTTATCTGAAAAGGAGAGCCATAAGATTGCTGCCCACTGACTCTGGGGTACCTGCTATACCTTGCAGGCCCTCTCTAAAGCAGTTATCCACTTGTGGATGTAATCCCCACTCTTGTAGGGAGGGACAATCTTATTTAGGTTTTTATGGTCTTGAGACCTTTCCCTATCTCTAGGAATATTGCTTCCACCAGTGGGTTCTAACCCACTTTACTTTTTCTCTCTTTCAAGAGCCAGGGTCTCTTTTGCAAGGGCAACTTCTTGCCTCTTAATCCTAAGATTTACTTCCTTCATCCTAGCTTTGTGCTCTCTCCTCTGAGGGAAAGTCATCCTCCTCCTAGCAGAGGCACTGGACCCTACCGAGGAATCAGAATGACCAGAACCACTGGACAGTGATCTGTTTTTTCTGTTTCATGGTTAGGCCTACTTGGAAGGTTAAAAGTAACCCTGGGCGAAGAACTACGCTCCGTTCGCGGAGTTTCGGCAACTCCGCGCTCCGCGGAGAACGCGAAGTTGTCGAATACGCCGCAAACTGCTGCGTAGCGTAGTTCTCGCGCCCTCAATAGCATTTTCGCGTGCGCGAGGATGCTTGTCGGTAAGATCGAGTTGCCGAACACGCAGAAACTGCAATCTGGCACAGAATAACTCGCGAACATGTTAGTAGTAACCGGAAATAAGGGGACGCGAGCGGGCGGGACAAACCTCATGGGTAACTTCGCGCGCTACACATCCCGAGCATGCAGGCAATCAATCAATCAATCAATCAGGATATTTGTATAGCGCGCTACTCACCCAGAGGGTCTCAAGGCGCTTGGGGGAGGGGGGTCCGCTACTGCTCGAACAGCCATGTCTTGAGTTGCTTCCTGAAGCAGAGATGGTCTTGGGTCAGGCGGAGGTGGATGGGGAGGGAGTTCCAAGTCTTGGCTGCCAGGTAGGAGAAGGATCTTCCTCCCATGGTGGATCTTCGGATGCGTGGCACGGCGGCGAGGGCGTGGCTGGTCGATCGTAGCTGGCGGGTGGGAGTGTAGAAGGACAGGCGGTTGTTGAGGTACCTGGGGCCCAGGTCGTGGAGGGCCTTTTGTGCGTGGGTGAGGAGTTGGAACGTGATTCTCTTGCTGATGGGGAGCCAGTGAAGGTCTCTCAGGTGTCCGGAGATGTGGCTGTGTCGGGGGATGTCCAAGATGAGTTGTGCGGAGGCGTTCTGGATGTGTTTGAGTCTTTTCTGGAGTTTGGCTGTGGTTCCGGTATAGAGGGTGTTTCCGTAGTCCAGTCGGCTGGTGACGAGTGCCTGTGTGACCGTCTTCCTGGTTTCGGTGGCGAGCCACCGGAAGATCTTTCAGAGCATGCGTAGGATGTTGAAGCATGATGATGAGACGGTGTTGACTTGTCTGGTCATCGAGAGGGAGGAGTCCAGGATGAAGCCCAGGTTGCGTGCGTGGTCCGTTCGTTTGGGTGCGCTGCCCAGGGCAGGGGGCCACCAGGAGTCGTCCCAGGCGGAGGGTGATGATCCAAGGATCAGGACTTCCGTCTTGTCTGAGTTCAGTTTCAGGCGGCTGTTCCTCATCCACTCGACTACGTCTTTTATCCCTTCGTGTAGGTTGGTTCTGGCGGTTCCTGGGTCGTTAGTGAGGGAGAGGATCAGCTGGGTGTCGTCGGCGTAGGAGATGATGTTGAGGTTGTGTTGGCGTACGATGGCTGCGAGGGGGCTCATGTAGACGTTGAAGAGGGTGGGGCTGAGTGATGATCCTTGTGGTATGCCGCATATGACTTCGGTGGCCTTGGATCTGTACGGGGGGAGGCGGACTCTCTGGGTTCTTCCGGTGAGGAACGAGATGATCCACTCCAGTGCATTCTCTTGGATTCCGATGTTGCTGAGGCGCTGCACTAGGGTGCGGTGGCAGACCGTATTGAATGCTGCGGAGAGGTTCAGGAGGATGAGGGCCGCTGTTTCCCAGTTGTCGAGCAGGGCTCGGATGTCGTCAGTGGCTGCGATGAGGGCGGTCTCGGTGCTGTGGTTGGCGCGGAAGCCGGACTGCGAGTGGTCGAGGCTGGTTGGGCGAGCGCAATTGGTGATCCACTGTGTGAGGTTGTTGGCTGCTTGGTTGGGGTCCGTTGAGCTGGCGGGAGGGTTCTGGCTCAGTGAAGTGGTGAGCTGGTCGGTGGTGATCTTGTTCCAGTTCCTGCGGGGAACCTGTTGCAGGTGGTGGTGAGTCGTGGTCTTTCTGAAGCTGAAGTGGACGCAGCTGTGGTCTGTCCAGTGGAGTCCGGTGGAGTGGCTGAAGGAGATGTACTTGCTGGAGGAGAAGACTGGGTCAAGCGTGTGTCCGGCGTAGTGGGTGGGGTTGTTCACCAGTTGCATGAGTCCGAGGTTGGCGAGGTTGTCCAGCAGGGTGGTGGTGGTGTTGTCGTTGTTGTTCTCCAGGTGGAAGTTGAGGTCCCCTAGGAGGATGTAGTCAGCGGAGGCGAGGGCGTGCGGGCTGATGAAGTCTGCCATGTCTTCGCTGAATTGTGTGCGAGGTCCTGGGGGTCTGTAGATGAGGTTGCCTCTGAGTGTGGTCTTGGGGTCGGTGTGTATCTGGAAGTGAAGATGTTAAGCGGCTGTGAGGGTGTCGTCTGAGTTGGTCGTGATGCGGATGGTGTTCTTGTGGACGATGGCGATGCCTCCTCCTGTCTCGTTGATGCCGTCTCTCCGGGTAATCTTGTATCCGTCCGGGATGGCGACGGGGATGTCGGGCGCTGAGGAGGCGTTCATCCATATTTCCGTGAGGAAGGCGACGTCTGGAGATGTGGTGTCGAGCAGGTTCCAGAGTTCCACGGCGCTCCCGAAGACGAAAAATGGCTCGCAAACGGGTCAAGCAAGCTACTACGCATGCTCGCGGAGCTATGCGTAGTTCGCGGAGTGCAAGTGCATCTTCGCGTAGCTCCGCGGAGTGCGGCTACGCGAACTACGCCCAGGCTTAGTTAAAAGTGAAGGACTGGTCTCACACACCACCGGGTGTCATGCTTTATCATTGACCAGTCCTCACCCTCTAAAAACTAGGTTTGATAGAGGGTGGGCATACACGTGACGGCAGAGATGCACTTCTAAACTAAGTGGGGGCCCAAATAATATATAAAGTGATTTAAAAGGCCATTATGGGTGTCAGCTTAAATTTTAATAGTGCAGGCATCCATATGGTAGTTAAAATAAGGTGATCGGTGTCATAGGGATATTAGTGTCCCCACACCGCTCTGAGTGAGGTCAACATGTTCCTGCCTAAAGGCCCATCCGGGTCCGCTGCATTCATCAGGACCTTAAACTAACGGGCTCCTCGCCTGCAGTTCTAGGTGTAGAGGCGGAGATCACGTCATTGGACATTCCAAGACCGAAAGGGTCCATCTGCCCTTCCCTCCTATGGGGCCAAATTGACCTCGTCTCAGGGCGTACAAGACTTAGCCAGTCCAGGAGTGGAGTGTTATCACATTCACCTCACCAAGTGGAACCCTCTCACCAGAGTGTGGTAAGAGTGGAGCCCGTTAGTTTAAGGTCCTGATATATGCCGCGGACCCGGATGGGCCTTTAGGCAGAAACATGTTGACCTCACTCAGAGCGGTGTGGGGACACTAATATCCCTATGACACCGATCACCTTATTTTAACTACCATATGGATGCCGGCACTATTAAAATTTAAGCTGACACCCATAATGGCCTTTTAAATCACTTTATATATTATTTGGGCCCCCACTTAGTTTAGAAGTCCATCCCTGTCGTCAGGTGTATGCTCACCCTCTATCAAACTGAGTTTTTAGAGGACTGGTCAATGATGAAGCATGACACCCGGTGGTGTGTGAGACCAGTCCTTCACTTTTTGTGAGATGCCTGCACTCACATTCTAACACTGTAACTTACACTAGTAACACCAAGACTGAGAGCGGCTCATTGTGGTACACAGTATATGTTGGAGGCTGCCGCCTACCAGTACCCCGTGCCTCTAGTTCACTGAGTCCAGATCCATCTGGCATTTGTGGCTATATAAGGTTAAAGGGGGGCCTACCATGGCCCTCCTCACCTCCAGATAGTCCTGTGTTGCCCAGGTCAGGTTCATCTACTGCATCCTGGTCATCAACCTCATAAGAGACCACTGTATCTTCTCCAGTTGGAATTTCCTCTGTTGATGGATGGCCCCCCACTCCACTACCTTGGTTCCCTGGGTCTGATGCATTCTCTACATCATGAGCCTCTAAGAGATCTATCAGGTGGTTAAAGGTGGGACGCTGTCCTTCTTTTAACTTTCTGACTGCAAAAAGGCTTCTAAGTGCATTAAAAGCGAATGAGTCATACTTAGAGGGCACCCTCTGGGTGTTTAATTGAAGAGGTCCACTAGGGCCTGCTTCCAAGGACATTTTATAGTGAGGTGTGGTGTGTGCACCTACCTACACTCAATGTTTTCATACTAGAACCTCTATAAGAGTTGTAGTCAGGGTGTGCTGAGCCCTTTCCTCTACAACTGCTAAGTTCAGTAGAACTTAAAGTATTATAAGAACTTGATTTATATGTACCTACAGGTACCTTAATGTGATCTTTCAAATGATATCTTGAGATTATATGGTAAAACAACAGCAAGCTCCTATCCCAACCGCTGCACACCAATGTGAGAAGTTAGCCTGGCATATGATGTCCACTATTCTAGTGGGCACCTTGCACCAGTCTAAACAACCCTTATTGAGGGTGGTTGTAAAGTTAACCTTATAGACAAGCTATCCTAGTGGTAGCATGGACCAGCAGTCATAGGCTAAGATGTCAGAGAGCATGTGAAGCAAGCTGTTTTACCAATTATAATCCCTTGAATACCAAATGAAAGGACACCACACAAGGTATATATCAAATAAATATGTATTCATTTCTAACACAACCCATCTGCACTCTTTATGAGGTCAGAGAACGAAGTACATCACAAGTTACTCAATTAGCATACGATAAGTTGCACACATACAGTTATGCCCTAGGGGCCTCACAATCACAAATGGGTGTGGAACGTGCACTCCTGCTTGATTCTCACTGTTGATCAAAATTCTGACAGGGGCCTCACAAACCATATACTAAGTAAGTGGTATAAGAACCACTACAGAAATATTGAATAGGCCTAGGGCCTGTAGAATCGCTGGGGCTACACTAGACAGCCCAAGGTTAGGAATTAGGAGACCCATGGGAGACGCGTGCAGTGTCTAAACACAGTCGCGAGTTACCAATGACTTCTAATGGAGAACAAAGAAGTTACAAAGTTACTCTTTAAGGACACTTCCAGATGGTCGACGATAAAACCCCTTTAGACTAGGACACCTTGAGAGTCAAGACCCACGGGAGCACCGGAGTACTCGTGTTACCTCACCCAGGGAAGCCGGGTGCATAGGTGTCTTTTCGTGTCGAGTTTTGTCGTCGTTTTCTATGGAGATCTGCAAAGAAGTGCTGCAGGCGATCAGAGGAAAAGTGTCTGGGTGGATCCAAGGGTGGATCGAAGAAGTGAAGAACCTTAAAGCAGAGGGGACAGAGTTTGGGTCACTAGCCAGTGACCAGGAAGGAACCAGGCGATGTCGGGATGATCTCAGGTGAAGAGGTGAAGCTTGTCTCTGCAACCACGAGGACCAGGAGGCATCGACGACAACCAGGAGCTGGTTACAAGCTGTTCCACAAAGGATCTAGTTGACTGCGGTGTCAGTATCTGGACTGGACCCAACAAGCCTTGGAAAACGCAATCCACGCAGGAAGTGAAGATTGGCTTCGAGTCAGACCAGCAAGGTCTAGGGAGCTTCTCCATTGCAGAGAAGCTGGAGCAAGCCTGGAACAACCAGGAAAGCAATTTGGTTTCAAAAGAAAGTCTTCGGAGGGATAACTAGCCAGCGGGCAAGCAACCGGGAAGATGCATCAAGCTGAAATGCAAGAACAGGCCCCATGCGGCACTCGTGGAATGTAGAGGGCTGAGCTTCAGTGCAAAGGGTGCTCGGGTCTGGGGCTTCTCATACCCCAATGTACAACTGCAAGGGTACCTCGGGAGCTGAGCAGTTAGCAAAATGCAGGATGTCCAGGGTGCCTGGTCCCAATTCTCTCTTGTCTGCCACGGGTCTCAGCTTTGTTGTGGATGTGGGTCGGAGTCAGCGAAGTCTGAGAGTCCAGTTTCTGTGACACTGAATCTTCGGGTTACGACAGGAGCCTCAACAAAGCAGACCGGCAAGTTACTGGTGGTGCCTGTTTGCACAGGGTGATCACTCCTTGACCACAAGGGACATGTCTTCAGTCTTCTAGTCAGAATAGAACATCAAAGGTCCAAGAGTTTTGTATCAGAGTTTTGTTCCAGGATAATCTAAAGTCTGTGGACATAGCTCCTATCTTTATACTGATTTTAGGGGCTGGATTACCTGCTAGGTCCCTCCTATGGGTGTACCTGGGAAGGGGGTGGTTACACCCCTTTCCCTATGTCCAGTTTTGCGCCAAAGCGGGGCTGTAGCACCCCAGCAACTGGTTTGAACCGGGCTATGCATGGAGCACCTTGTGTGCCCCAGGCCGTGTCTGGAAAATAATCTTTCCATTCAACCCACCCTGCCCCAATACACTACAGGCTGTCAGTGACAGGAAACCTATTGTCCAGGCCTCCCTTGCTGGAGTTTCCCCCAGCAGTAGGAGTTCAGACTTGTGTCTGTGGCAGCAGCATCCATTTTGTGATGCTGGGGCTCTGTTTACCTTTAACCGGGTAAAGCAGGAACATACATGTCTTTTCCCTCTAGAAGGGTGGAATGCAACCCCGCTGCCAGAATTTGAGGGGGGGGGGTAATATTCCAAAGTGTTTGGCACCTTACACGACATGTTTTGATAAAACCAAACCAAAGTTAGCATTAACCGCGACGATTATAATGCACTTAAGAGTATATGGTATGGCTATATCATAGAACAGCTATAAGGAGATGGTTCCGAAAGCTGCAGAGGGGCTCAGCTCAGGCTAGGGCACCCTCTCACATAAAACTAAGCACTCTGCTTCCAGGATTGTTGAAGCCTACCATAGGAGTGACTTATAGTTGCATATGTGTCTATATATAAGTTAGATATAGACAAACTATATCTAAATGAGGGGTGATTACACCACTTACCCAAGCTGAGTGATCAGCCTGTGGTGTCAGTTTGGATGGCAAGCCAGGGGTGGCATAATACATGCTGCAGCCCCTGGTAGGCCTTGGATGCACCTATGCCCCGGGTGCCTATGGTGCACTATACAGGGGCTCACAAAGGTGACCCAATACCCAATCAGGTATGTACCTAAAATACATGGTATCAATTTAGAGAGAGTACAGCTGGGCTGTGGGTCTGATTAGCAGGCCCACAGCCACACTAAAGTAAAAAAAACAGAGAATCACAGCAAAAAGTGGGGGTGACCATAGGAAGCAGACCCCACTCTCCTACAGGTACTAGCATGTACCAGAGAGAATTGATGCATTTGTACAGTGACAGAGGGAAAGGAGTGAGAGCAAGTGGTCACAGGTAATCGAGAGAATGAAAACCAGAAGAAAAGAGAAAATAGAAAATAGAAAAAGGAGGGAGCATATAGTGAGATGACGGGAGCAAGCCCAGTCGACGGAAGAGGAGATGAATCCGGAATGTCAGAAAGAAGTGAGAGCAAAACATGTCAGAATTTGTGGAACGTAAATAGAGAGACTACAGGACACATGAAGCGGCAGTGAAAGCAGTCGCTGCCTAATGCCTATACTTCCTGAAAGCAATCAATGGGTTAACAGCCCCCACCACAAAAAAGTACCCTTTGAGGTCTGACTGCCCGCACACTTTATGAAGCCCATCAAAACCTAAGAACGAGTTAACACCCCGTGCAGTCTGTTTTTCACAGCTAGTGCCCTCTCGCGACCTTGTAGTGACGTTAAGAGCCCTCCCACTGTAGGGTTCTCTGTGAATACTTTGGCAGCTTGTCTATGGACAAGCTAATGCCAGCTCGTGGCACACACTCACCACGGCCACTGCTTTCAATAAGTAAGGAAAAGCAGCAACCTCAGCGTACCACCAAGTAGAAGCACTAGATTACTGCAAAAGAAGATCCGAAAAACTGGCACTTTACAACGTATGAGGAGCGCTCCAAGAGGTAAAATGTTATTTTGCCTGAGCCCAGGAAATCATCGCACAGTTCTTGGCGCTCACAGTTAATGACTTTTCCTAGTCTGGCCGCTGCAGTTAACGACCCCTGACAGCCCGACTGGACTTGTCATCCTATATATTCTCCTGCTGCCCCGGACTTGACCCGCAGAAGAATGGCCTGTAAATTAACTGCTGGTCCCAATATTACAGCGGTGACAGGTAGCCTGGACATTCATGGCTCTCCGAAGAGCCGCGTGCGCTCCCTGCCAGCATGAGAAAACACCCAGCCTTGCCATCTCCGTCTGTAGTGGAGGAGGGCCACACCTGCTCTGTACCCCGGCATCAGGGAAGATCTGGGACTCGAACAGAAAGGGAGAAGTGTCGAAAAGGTTGGACAGATGGAGGGAGCTTACCAGAGAAGGACTTGTGAACAAATTGATCTAAGGAGCCCTCTGGGAATTTGACTGCACCTGCAGCAAGCAGGGATTTCAGTGCTTGTACGCACGCTGGCATTTTGTCTCTTCTAATATCCATTTATGGTGACTGATTTCTGCCAGGAGCTTCCTTCTGAGGGACTTACCCAAACATGAGGTGGGCTGTACAGATCGCAGATAATGCCTACATATGAGAATTTGGAATCAGACTTATTAGACAAGTGGGAAAAAGAATTAACAGCATCCTCAAGAAACCTTATGAACATATTAATCGAAAATGCTGAACATAAAATCAAAAAACTATTAGATGAAATTCAGAAAATTGAGGATGAAATTAAGGATCTTAACATGCCTGAGGCCACGGTCAAGAATTATACCATTCTTGATAACTACTTAAATGACCTACAGGCTGACATCAAGCGTAAGAAGGCCAGAAAATTACAACGTGATGAAAGGGATTATAAGACAGGTCGCGTTTTCACGTTCGCCAAGCGCTTTGATTATTTAATTCAGCAACCCCGGGGTTCTAAGCAGAAGTCTATTACCACACCCAGTACCAGTGCTAGTGAAACAGAATTATCCTCTATTGTGAGTAGTGAGAATGAAGAGGTAAATGGTGTGTCATTGACCGAGGGAAACATACAGGAAAACACCAACAATTCTTTAGAGGAAGTGAAACGTCTCAGAATAGGGAATCAAGACAATACATACAAGGGCAGAGGTACAGCCATGTCAAGACAAGGAGAGGATCCAGGGGCAAGGGGTCAACAGGTAACAAGAAGGGGAATGAGACTCAGATCTTGGAAAGAATAGATGATACTCAAAATATGTTAAATTTTGAATTAGAAATCATTAATTTGTCACATATTGAACTACCAGAAGACATGTTTACTTTGTTAAAGAAAGGTCTTGGATTTTGTCCTAATGTAGTACCGGATTGGTATATGACCAAAATTGACATCTATAAATTTGTTAGACTTCTGAAAATTAAGAAGCACTTTGTACATGCACCCATTAAAAGCAGAGGATGTGAACCTTTACGGGCTATGAGTGACTTGAGCATTGAGGGGGCTAATGCTACTAAGCTTTTGCTATCACTTACGGAGACTGAACAAGATCCCACTACTATGGCAAAATTGTTAGATGACCTAGAAATCAACAGGTATTTGAGTGAAAGCAGTGGCTTGAAACTCAAATCAAAGTGGACACCACAACTTGGAACAGGGAACACTATTGATACATTCCACAGGATGGTAGAATTGGATATCAATAGTGTTATTGATAATAAGTCCAAGAGATGCAACTACAGGAAACCGGATAACCTAACTTCAGCCAAAAGAACTGCTCTTAGAAAACTTAGAGAAGATGATAGTATTACCATCCGGAGGGCTGACAAGGGTGGTAATATTGTCATCATGGAAACTGAGAAATATAAAGCTGAGATTCTGTCACAACTTGCTGATACTAGGTATTATGAATTGTTGAGAGGTAATCCACTTGAAAGTTTAAAAAACAGCATTAACACTAGACTCAGAGAGTGGTATGATTGTACACTATTGGACATTGATGAGTATAACTATATGACTGTACTGGCACCGAAGGCACCCTGTTTATACACTTTGCCAAAAGTACATAAGAATAGAAATAATCCACCTGGAAGACCGATAATTTCAGGGATAGGTGGACCCACAGAGAGGATCTCACAGTACATTGATATATGCTTGAGGCCTCATGTTCAGTCTTTAACCCCATATATACAAGATACCAAGCAATGTACTGAATATTATGTCTGATGTCAACTGGGAGGAAGGAATGTACTTGGTGACTTTAGATGTAGTTTCATTGTATTCCAATATTGATCACTCCCTAGGGATTACAGCAATAGAGACCTTCCTTAACAAAAGATCAGTAGAACTTTTTGAACACACAAAAATGTTGTTAGATATGACTGAGATTGTGTTAAAAAACAATGTGTTCATATTTGATCAGAGATGGTACAAACAGTGCCTTGGGACTGCGATGGGCTCTAGATTCGCTCCGTCTTTTGCCAACCTCTTTATGGGGTGGTTCAAGGCGGAGTGGATCTGGGGCCGTCGTGTACAGAGATGGATTGACAACATACAATACTGGGGCAGATTTATTGATGATTGTCTCATGATCTGGACTGTAACCCTGGATGATTTATTTTGCTTCTTTGAGTACTTAAACAGCAATGATGTGAACTTACGATTCACTACTCAATATGACACCAGAAAAACCGTATTCTTAGATGTTGAGTTATTTGTGAAGGACAATAGGCTTTGCTCTAAAATGTACAGAAAAGAGACGAGTTGTAATGCAGTCCTTTACGCAACAAGTTGCCACCCCAATTGTCAGAAGAATTCAATTCCCTATTCAGAAATGGTGAGAGCTAGAAGAAATTGTTCTGAGGATGAGGATTTTCAATTTAATATAATGGATATGTCACGCAGTTTTGCATCTAGATGTTATGAGTTGAATGTGAATAATAAAGCTAAAAAGAGAGCATTGAATTTACAGAGGGCACATACCTTGGTACAGAAGAATGACGCTGGGAGAGGCACAGAGAAAGTTAGGCTCATTACACAATTTTATACTGAGTCTAGACGGTTATACTCCATTATTAACAAACACTGGCACTTACTTAGCGCAGATAAAGATTTGATGCCCTTTATAAGCGAGAGACCCTCAATTACTTTTAGAAAAGGTAGAACACTTGCTAATGACTTAAGCCCAAGTTACCCACTCCAAAAGAAGAAAATTTGGTTGACATCCTCTACCCGAGGTTTCCACAAATGTGGACGATGTAACTCATGTAGATTGGCAAAGAAAAAAGTCAAACGCTTCAGCTATAATGGTTCCAACACATTTGAGATAAATTCATTTATCAACTGTGAAACCACTTATGTGGTTTATGTGATCTCTTGTACGTGTGGCCAAATATACGTGGGCAGCACAATAAGAAGGTTAAGAGATAGGATGATGGAGCACTTTCATGCTTGGAAGATCGGGGATACTAGATATCCAATTGCTGCCCATAGTGTGCAAAACCATGACAACCAGCATCAGTGTCAATTCAGTTACCATGGGATTGAGCATGTCACACAAGACCCCAGAGGGGGTAATAGACAATGAGACTTAGACGGAAAGAAATGATCTGGATCATGAAATTTAAAGCTGTGGAGAGGGGTCTCAATATAGATAATGAATATCAATATTATCTGGGACAGGAGTGAGGGCATGATTTAGATAATGATTGTATGATCAATATGTATAGTGTTTTGTTTTGTTTTATTATTCAAACATTATGGTCGGAATGTACTACAGTATGACTTTAGCAGATTATTCTGAATAATTGAATGAAATATGGTTGATATATTGTTTAACAATCTTTAATTTAGAGTATAACATGTATACTTCTTTTATGTATTTCCAATGGAAATTTAATGTTATCTCTTATGGCTGCTTGATTGTCGAACAATTGAGAACAATGTGCATTTAAAAGGGTGAATCTCTTATTAGAACTAATTGTAGCAGTTTATACTATCCAGCATAGGCAATATGTTTATTAGTACTGTATTTGTACCGAGGCTATATGGCACACACGGACACTTTTTCTTTCTTTTTTTTTTTACCCTTTACCTAGATCTTTACTAACACCTAGCATGCTAGACACATTGTAGTAGCCCTGAGGAATCTTTGGACCTATAGTGCGCGCACTACCAATGATGATAGATGAGGGTTTTTTTTGTCTTTGACCCTACTCGGATTCAGGATGAAATATTAGGTGTATATTAAGAGTACACGGTTAGTCATACTCTTCGAGTGTACTGGACCGCCATGCATAATATACTGAGATAATTATTATTAATAAAACAATACGATGTCCATTATATACAAGCCAGTGCTTGTGACCTTCGGGATAACAAGATACTATAACTCAATATTGTAGCTTTTATCACTACAAGATGGCGCCAATTATCGTTTACGATATTAGGCACTCCGATACGGCACCTTAATAGAACGTTCAGAACCGCTGAGTACAATATGTTGCGATAAATTAGATTAATGAAGAAGTACATCGTTCTGATTAAAATAGATATCAAGCTAGTGCTTGCGACTTTCGTGATTATTAGATACTTTTATCACTACAAGATGGCGCCGATTATCGTTTACGATATTAGGCACTCCGATACGGCACCTTAATAGAACGTTCAGTACCGCTGAGTACAATATGTTGCGATAAATTAGATTAATGAAGAAGTACATCGTTCTGAATAAAATAGATATCAAGCTAGTGCTTGCGACTTTCGTGATTATTAGATACTTTAACTCACTACTATGGTTTACACCACTACAAGATGGCGCCGATTATTATTTACGATAAATAGGCATTCCAATATGGCGCCCAAACAGAATGCCACAGAGCAGCGTGGATTCTCGCTGCCGACTCGGAAGTATGCATACGCGAATTTGGATTTTGGATCGTGTATTCAAAGCCTACATTGTTGGTATATATAAATAATAGTCTCCTCTATTTTAGGAGGGAGACGATTTGGTGGAGAAACATCAGGATCCAACGATATTAAGATTGGGTAAGAAGAGCTGTGATTTATTAGCATTCACGGTGCTCTCTGAGAACCATTAAAGTGATTGTTGGTTTTCAATTGTTACAGATACTTTCTGATAATATAGCCCTCCATTTTCATCATAATAACACATATAAATTGTATTCTACATTGGGAAGCGACAGATTGACTAAGGACAATTTCGTAGTGTTACACACACACGGTAAGCTCTTGAACTATCAGTTTGAAAGGCAGTCTTGTGAGTTAACCGCTAAGAGCTGACATAATATAATACAGATAATATTATCTCTTACCTTTACAGTATTAGTCCCTTGGATACTAGTGTTACCGGATATGTTGGTAAGATATGTAATGCACGTCAAAGTAGTATGTGTTTTACTTGTTATCAGTTACTAATGCTTACCTTGCATTTTAGTAACAATTGAGAGTCATCGTTTATCAAACAGTTGGAGACGTACTTCGTGTAATTTGTCACTTTAAGTGAGTCAGCTTTTCATAATTTGAATCTATATAGTGTAGTAGCAACGAGTAACAATAGGTATCACAGGCTGTCTTGTCTTTATAGATACTGCTTAGGAGAGATTGCATCCAAAGTGAAGAATTTTGACTCATGCTTTGTTTATATTGGTGAGTGTTACTGTACATATATAGTCTAGAATAATAACTAGTGGAGCGCGTTTCAATATGGTCTTGCAGATACTCAGGTATCTACTAACTTACCGATTATATGAATTGATATATTCATTGATAGTTACAGGTTGTTTTTCAATGATAGGCATCTTAGTTCGTTCGATACTTAGGGTTTACTAAGTAGGGGTGATAGGCTTCTGATAAAGTTTCTCTGTGGTGACTGAGTCTATGAGATGTCAGGAGCATATTTGATATGTTTGGTGACTTTGATTTATGTTCATTTATAGTGATCAATCTGTAATAGGACAAGGAACTCTTATATTCCATGATACAGGATTTAGTTCAAGGTAAATATGAGACTACTAACTGTTACTGATAGCGCCTGGGTTATAAGGTTCCCACTATATCTAAATGGGTTTTCTAACCTCTGTGTTTCTCACTAAGAGTACCTACTCTACTTTTAGGTATGCATGACATAATATTTTCTTGGTGGAGATTACTATCATTTTTCTTCATCTCTTAGATATATTGAGTTCTTATTTTAAATATGGGCATTGTTTATGTTTTGGTTACAGCCCTGAGGAAGTCTAAGTGTTGTATAAATACACGACGAAACACGTGTTGGCTGCTGTACCATCTAAACACTGGACTGTTGTACAGAATGTACAGTTACATTGGATTGGAATAAATTACAATTGAAGATACAAGTGACTACGACGACGTATGAATGGACTTGAATTCATTAGACACATTGTGACTTGCCAGTCATCTATAACTTGTGGAATTATAATACAAATTGAGACTCACACAGTTATTAGTATTTGTGTGCTCAGAAGGTATTGACACAGAAAGGGAGAAGTGTCGAAAGGTTGGACAGATGGAGGGAGCTTATCAGAGAAGGACTTGTGAACAAATTGATCTAAGGAACCCTCTGGGAATTTGGCTGCACCTGCAGCAAGCAGGGATTTCAGTGCTTGTACGCACGCTGGCATTTTGTCTCTTCTAATATTCATTTATGGTGACTGATTTCTGCCCCGAGCTTCCTTCTGAGGGACTTACCCAAACACGAGGCGGGCTGTACCCTCGACATCATGGCATCTGTTACCTTGCTCCTGCACACAGCTGGATTTACCCTCTTTGTGGGTACCCTAGGCCTCCTTTTATATGAGAAGGACTGCGCATGCACAAAACCCACACAACGCACACCAGGCTCTTGTAAGAGTGCTTTATTTATGATACATAAAGTAATTGAAATTGGATAGATGCACAGCTGATTAGAAATAGTTCAATTGTAATAGTTTATCAATTTTATGGTGCATCGAAAGGTGGCGTCGAGGGTCCAGCGACGTCAAACACATAAATAAAGTAGTGAGACTAGAGTGGCTCTAGAGTCATCCCTTGACGGGCACACATTGTATTGTCTTCCCATTGAAAGAAGACTTTCACTCCAAGGATTCAGTTGCTTATATATTCTTTATTTCTTTAAATTTTCATAGAATTAATTTCAAGCATGGTTAATTGTCCATTATTTGATAATTCACATATGTTCGTACTTCAGACAATGTCATTGTAAAGCATCCAATGCATTTCGGGCATTTATAGTATGCCCTTCATCAGGGAATCGACACTGCAAAAACGATATAAAGTGCTATTACTATTAAATGTGACGGTGTATCACATACAAAGTACTGTTGTATCAAAACATGTTGTACATTCATGGGTAAAAAATGATGGTGTGTGCAGGAGATTCCCCAAAGAATATCATGCTGTGGTGAGTGGTGTGCATGCAAAGTGATCTAAATAAATGTAACACGGCGTCACTTACATGACTGATTCGGTATGCTAAGTTCAGCCTCTGAAAAAATAAATAAACGGAACAGCTCTGTTAGAGCAGGCTGGTCGGGAGCTGTAGCGCTCTCAAACATTCAGTTCAATCTGTGTGGGAAACTAACCTTGAAAAAAGTATAAAGACGATCGGATCCGGTCTTCTCTTTCAACCGCGTCGGCTCGGCGGAATGCCGGTCGCGCTTAGATATTGTGAAAAAGTTCCGGTCATGTGGGGTGACACGTGACCCTCGACATAGAAAAAAGACTCTAGGACCGTCCTGGGTAGATCGGCTGGGTTAATGAAAATAGGTCGACAGCGTGTGCGCCATAAAAAACGAGTTTATATAAATACGAGCTCTGGTAAAATGAAAAGTAAAAGATGGGGTGGAAGAGCTATCCTATAAAGGGTAAAAACGGACGACAACAGGAAAGATGTAATAACGGTTGTGTCGGGGTTAGAACCTGGGGGGTGAAGAATGCTGAGTGGTGTCCTTTGTGGCGTGTGCCACTGATCAATGTGTTAGGATGTGATTGTGGTTTGCAGTGAATATCAGGTGTAAACGAGAACTGGCACAGTATACACAAGTTACAGTCATCAGAGCAATTAATTACAAATAGCAAGAAAATTCTATCCTTTCATTTAAACCCATCGGTTTTTGGGTGGAAAGTTTTTGTATCCAGTAATTCTCTCTTCTCAAGAGGTATTTCGTATTGTCTCTCCCCTCAATTTTCTGGACAGTCTCTAAGATCGTGAACCTGATTTGGGAAACATTATGATGTTCCTCTACAAAGTGCGATGATAGTGCTGATTTCATATTTTTCAGTCGAATATTTGACTTGTGTTCAGTTAGTCGCACTTTGATTCGACGTTCTGTCTTGCCCACGTATATTTTGCCACATGGGCATCTGATCCCATAGATTAAATTGCTGGATTCACAAGTGGCGTTGACCTTTAGTTTGATGGAATAACCTTGTGACGGATGGCAGATGGTATTACCTCCAATTATACTATTGCAATTGCCGCAGTTGAGGCAAGGTTTGGTTCCAGAGTATGTTTTGTTTTCTAGTGGTTTGTGTTGAAGGATTTCACCAAAATTCTTTGATCTAGTGAAAGCAAAAATGGGTGGTTGGCTGAATGATTGTTTGAAGTCTGGTTCGATGTTGAGTATGGACCAATGTTTCAAAATGGTTTGTTTGTATTGCTTGCTAGCTGTGGAATATTTAGATACCACTACTGTGCGTGTTTGCTCTGTTTTTGCTTTGGGGGTTAAAAGTTTCAATCTGTCCAATTTATCGATCCTCCTTTTGGATTCTTCCACTAGAGTTTGAGGATAACCTCTGGCGGTGAATTTGTTGGTTACTTCTTCAAGCCTTATGTTAAGGGTCCTTTCATCTGAAGTAATTCTTTTCACTCTTGCCATCTGCGAGAATGGTAGATTCTTAATTAGGTTATGTTCATGGAAGCTTGAGTATAACAACATGTTATTCCTATCTGTAGGTTTAACATAAAGATCAGTCGTGAATCCCTCTGGAGTTATAGATACTTTGACATCAAGGAAATTTACCATAGTTTCTGATATGTCCCATGTCAATTGGATTCTTTGATCTATGTCATTGAACTTGGTTAATTCACCAAGTAATTTTTCTTCTGTGTTTGTCCAGATGATAAAGAGATCATCAATATATCTAATTATCATCTTAAGGTTGTCAGTCCACTCTCTTTTAGAAAGAATATGTTGGTTTTCATACCACTGCATGAATATGTTGGCATACACGGGTGCTGCCGAATTGCCCATTGCCATGCCAGTGAGTTGTTGGTACCATGTTTCATTGACTTTAAAATAACTATGGTACAAAATAAAGTACATCAGCTCCAAAAGGAAAGTCTGGAAATCTTGATCAAGATCTGTGTTGAGAAGAGCTGCTTCCATTGCCTCTATACCCATATCATGGGGTATGCTAGTATACAGACTGCGTACATCAGCTGTACATAGAATCACTTTTTCAGTAGAGTTCAAAGATATCTGTTGCAGTTTCTGTAGGAACTGTGATGTGTCTCTGACGTAGGTTTGCATAGATTGTACTGTAGGTTGCAAGTACTTATCTAGGATTTGGCCAATTGGTTCGTGCAGGCTCCCTCTTGTGGATACTATTGGTCGCATCGGTGGGTCATAGGTGTTTTTGTGGATTTTTGGTACCATCCGCAATGTAGGACTCTTTGGGTTCAGAGTTGTCAGGAAATTTTTCGTTCTCTCTGTAATGGTGCCTTGTTTATGTGCTTCATCAATTATGGTTTTTAGGATTTTAGAATACTCAAATGTTGGATTTTGATCCAGTTTACAGTAGGTGTTGATATCTGTGATGTGTTCCATCACTTTGGTGTTGTACATGTCCCTATTCATAATGACGATCGCTCCGCCTTTATCTGCTTTGGTGAATACAATTTTATCTTTGGCAGCCAGTTTGTTCAGGGTGTCAAGGTCCTTCTGTGTAGTATTCCTTCTCTTGGGTTTAGTGTGTTTTATCTTGCGTAGGTCCTGTTTGACTAGGTTTTCGAATAAATCCAATGTCTTATGGCTGGTGGGAGCCTGAAAGGTACTTTGAGGTCGTAGTCCTAACAGTTGATCTTTCTCGGGTGGTGGTCGATCCTGTAGTGTATTGTCAAAGAAATGTCTCAATCTAAGTTTACGCATCAACTTGAAAAAGCTGACTTCCAATTCCAAATTATCTGTGGTAGTGGTGGGAACAAAGGATGTTCCCTTTTGTAGTAACTCTAATTCATAAGTGCTGAGGTTTTGGTCACTGATATTGATTACCAGTTGATCTAGGGTTGGTTCTTTTTGGTTCTTTTGTCTTTCTCCTTCTCCTTGGTTAAAGCTGACGTGCTGCGAGTGGTCGGTGGGTCTCTTTCTTTGTCCTTTTCCTGACCCTCTCCGGGGTCTCCTTTTTGGGCTTGGCCCTGATCTAAAAAAGAATTGGTTTCCGTTGTTTTGCTGGTAGTTGGTATTTCGTTTGTTGTGCTATCTTGTGGAGTCCGAGTGGGTTGTGATTTTCGTGATTTTTGGCTGGTGTCACTATCAGTGGAAGAAGTCTCAGTGTTGGAGTTGTATGGACGATTTCTTCGTTTTTGGGCGTAAACTTCAGCCCATGTGTACACTTCACCAAGACGATAATCAAGAGTGTCCCTCTTAAATTTGCGGATTTTCCGTTCATTAATTTCTTTAGAGTGTCGGTCAATTTGGCTCTTGATATCATCTAAGGTGGTTTTTAATTCATCTTCGGTCATCATCTTTGATAGCTCAGATGTTGTTTCCTCGATTTCCGTACTCAGTTCTTCTAAGATGGTGGATAATTCTTGTATGATTAGAAGAATCAAGTCTAATGAACATTTGTTCAAAATTTCGTACCAGCGTTCTTGAAACTTTTTGGAATGTTTGCAGAGGGATGGTTTAAGTGCAATTCTTAAGCCTCGTGGTATGCGTAAGTTACGGTGGTATCTTATAAGGGTGCTGGCATGAAGTTGTTGATTGGTTTTCCTTTTAGACAGGTAGAGTAATTGTCTTATATTTTGCTCTTTGGACCGGCTTGTGGTTTCCTGTGTAAGTTCTTCCCTGATTAAAGAGTAGATTTGATCTGCGTCTTTGGTTTCAAAAGCAAAGGTCGAGGCTCTGGCCTCTGTGCTTTTTGATATGTCGTCGTAATTGCTCATTTTGGAAGTTTGTTGGTTTGGTTATTTGATGCGTGCTATCTGTCCATGTGACACTGAGATGCATAAAGTAATTGAAATTGGATAGATGCACAGCTGATTAGAAATAGTTCAATTGTAATAGTTTATCAATTTTATGGTGAACCGAAAGGTGGCGTCGAGGGTCCAGGGACGTCAAACACATAAATAAAGTAGTGAGACTAGAGTGGCTCTAGAGTCACCCCTTCACGGGCACACATTGTATTGTCTTCCCATTGAAAGAAGACTTTCACTCCAAGGATTCAGTTGCTTATATATTCTTTATTTCTTTAAATTTTCATAGAATTAATTTCAAGCATGGTTAATTGTCCATTATTTGATAATTCACATATGTTCGTACTTCAGACAATGTCATTGTAAAGCATCCATCTCAAGATTAATGAATGCACAAGCTCCATGTCTATCATTGTAGGGTTTTTAAACTGTTTTTAAATTGTTTGTCTTTGTACATGTTGTTAGATCGGGTGTTGATTTTTGTACATAGAAAACTGATTGGATGTATATGTTTTTACCGACAGCCCTGAAGAAGTCCCAGTTTGGGACGAAACGCGTCGGCTGTATGTTTCACTGCAAACTGAAAATAAAGATTAAAGAAGACTATCAACATCTCTTTGAGAAATTTTTCTTCATTGTGCTTAAATACCATTTGCACTTATTGTCTTGCTTTTTGTGGTGCACCTTTGCGGTTGTTTTATTTGCACTGAAATTCCCTAGGGAATAGGCATAGTGATGATGGGTGCCATCCAGTGTGCACACAATCCCCTTCATTAACTCAAGGGCCATAGAATAATACGGGGAGAAAGATAGTCAGGTGCTGACATTAGGAAGGGTCCATCATTACATTTTGTTCCTTACTCTAATCCAAAAGTGATTCAAAGAAAGTCAAAAGGCCTCAAATCCAAAAAAGTGCAGTCAAATGTCAACCTGAGGAGTTATTCTGATAAAAATCATCATTTTCAGAAGGTCTATGCTGCTTGCTAGTGGATTTCTTGTGCAGAATTGCAAATTTTGTAATTTCGCGAGTGCGAGATTGTTACTGCCCGCCGCACCTACATGTTCGCAATTGCGAACTCTCGCGATGCGTCGCCAAACTCCCGCGGGATCCCGCAGCAAGATCCAAGATGGCGCAGCACTCAAAAAATATCGAGAAAAACAACTCGGCAAACGCTGAATGACGGTAAGTGAACGCTGCACACCGCAATATTGTATCACCAAGAAAAAAAATCCGCTGAGTGCGAATTTGCGGATTTTCGGTAAATTCACGAGAGTTCGCGGATTGCGAATTTACCGAAAATCTGCAAAATCCGCGAGCGGAATGGATTTTCCGCCCATGCTTACTTGGCGTGGCCAAGTACCTGGGCTGTGCTTGGATCTCTACCACCTCACTAATCTATCAAGTTTACATTGCTGTTTGACCTGCTTTTACAGTTGTTACTTATGGTCTTAACTGAATGTTTATCTTTGTTAAATTGTACAAATATTTGTATATACAGGATGAATTCATTTGCTTTTTTCTATTTTTAAGATCTTAAAATGTGATTTTTTATACGTAGTATGCTTTTATGATAATTGTTTTATCGAATAAAGCAAATTTGACTTGATTCACACATATATGTATTTTTGCAGATTTATATGGCGCCAACTCGGTTCAAAGGCATCAGAGCACTTGACATGAGCAGCAGGTATGTTAAGCAAGGTCAGATTCATATTTTCTTTAAGACACAGGGAGATTATCTGATTTACTCAGAAATCACAAGATGTTGAGTGGTCACCAGTACTCGAACTAGGTTTCCCAATTCCAAAATCGGCAATTCTGGTTGTAACGCCACAAGTTTCATCAGTTTCTAACCACTCCCAATGTTGACTTATAGAATAGTCCAAAGGGTTTAGTGTGCGTACTACCTACGGTGAACGAAGTTGTACAGTTGTGCGGTGCTCCAAGGTAACACTCACTGAACAGGAGTGTGGAATATATCAAACTAGGTGCATCCCCATACAAGTGGGGTAAGTCCCCCGGGCACTGGTTGCAAAGTCCATCCATCGAGAGTTCAGTAGTTAATAGGATAAGTTATAAAGAACCACTCTTCTGTAAGTTTGCTTTGGAATTGAATTGTTACATCACAATTCTGTAGTTTGTTGTTCAAACACTTTAAACATCAATTCCCAGAATGCAATATGGTTGAAGTGTACATTCTAGTGATCCCAATGCATTTCAGCTGTGTAGCCTTCGTTTGGGGATGTTCTGTAATAGAATATGTCCTATGAGTGTACTCAAAAAATGAACATGAGGAATGAAACAGAGTGATGCTAAAAAACTTTAACCCACTGGTGACAGGACAATAAATGCTTAACGGTGAGCAATGATTTAAGTAAAACAGTAAAACTCCTGGTATCTAAAAAGATAAGGTGCTTTACGCTTTATCGTGAGGAGTGCCGGAAGAGTTGAAAAAACATGCTGGAGAAATGCGGGACTTGTAAAACGTGTTTCGCGTCGTCACAGTAATTAAAGTGTGGCTGTTAAAGGTGCAAATACAAAACGGGTGGAGCGGAAAGCATGCTGATTTACAGAAAAGTTCAACTCGCTCTGTCGTGAGCAATGTCGGTAAAGTTGACACTAAGGTGAAGAAAGCGTGCGGAGGACTGTTGCAACGTGAAAAGCGCGTCATGCGCTGACACAGATATTAAACTGTGGTGTTACGATATGAAACATGCCAATAATTAAAGGTTAAAAAATTAAAGGTTAAAAAATAGTGCACAGTAAGTGCGGCGCTGATTGAGGATTGCTTACCAAGTGTGGAAACGACGTCCGTGTGTGTTTCCAGATTATCCCAATCTATCACGGTTCAAACATTGAAGAGCTAGTGAGCTCTAAAAGGGATGGTTCCTGTGACGTGTGTTAGTGGGTTGGTGAAAATAGAAAAAGAGAATGTGAATGTGAATGCTCAAGTCTAGGGTTTGTCAATAAAGACATGTGTCAGAGAGCTGGTTAAAATAGACAAGGGACTGTGAATGTAAATGATCAGATTGTAGTGTATGCCGGTAAAGACACTGACATTGATCAGCTATGGAGATGGGCATGGATAGGGGGAGGGGTGTGACAATAGACAGAAATGAAAGAATAAATTCAGGCAACATATTCATAAAGGTGGGTTAAAGTTAAAATACTGTTCAGATGATTATTGAACAGTCTATTACTTATAGGTAACACAAAAACTCCATGCAATCGATCATGCCGTGAGGTTTTAAGGTGCATAGATGGTTGATCCAATAATTTTCACGTTGCAATAAGAAATTGTGATTGTCTCTTCCTTCTTGTCTGTCGATCTTTTCCAGGATACAAAACTTTAATTGGCTGATGTTATGTCCCGCTTCAAAAAAATGGTGAGCCACTGTTGATTTGATTTGTTTAGTTCTTATGTTAGACTTGTGTTCATTCAAGCGCACTTTTATTTTCCTTTCTGTTTGTCCGATGTAAATTTCCCCACAAGGGCATTTAAACATATAGACCACGTTAGAAGTGTCACACGTGGCTGTCACCTTCAATTTGATCTTGTATCCTTTCATGGGGTGATAGGCTCGACATACAAGGGTACAGAGAGCAGGGAATTGCAAAGAGAATGGAGATAAAAATGCGCAAAGAAAGGGAACAGTGTACTGCTGCAACAGAAAAAGGAAAAACAGAGAGAATGAATGTAAAGGTGAAAGTGGTGGGAACGTAGAAGAAAGAGGTTTGTATGAGAAAGACGAGAGGGGAAAGGAAGGAGATAATGGAGGGGGGGTAAGGATAAACAAAGCGAAGAAGCAGGGCAAAGTGTCCTAGTTACAGGAGCTCCAAAAAAAATCTATGCTACTGTACCAACCCCCAGGTTCCCATCTCTGACATTTATGAACAGCAAAATGCTCGACAGTGCTGTGACATTTGGCAAGCCCCACTCGTGTTAACACAGAGGAAGGAGCCCCAGAGCCTCCTCCGCCATCCAATGGGGCCCCTCTGCGAGGAGCCGCCGCTGGGCACTTCGGAGCTGCAGAGGGAAATATCTGTATGTAGGTCAGAAAGATACCCATTTCGAGGCCCCCTTTCAAAAACTGCGGTGCTTCGACCCAGCCCAACTGAAGCCCTGCTTCTTTTGACATCATAGAGATCAACATTTGTGCTAAGAAGCCCAGCTTACTTCAGCAGATCTGGAAGTTTGCTCCTTCGGCAGGGAGTAGTTCAAATGACCGGAAGTGGTCAAACTGGACGAGTGTTAGTGACATCATCAGTAAGCATCAAAACGTGGGTAGGTGCCTAACAAAGGTGCCCCTTAAGCCTATATTTTCACAAAACGAGGATATAGTAGAGAGATGAAAAAAGGTTGAAAACAGTCAGAAGTTGGTTCTGTGGCGCGCAGGCAGCCATTCCTCCCTTGGCACTACTTCCAGAGCTCGAGTGGCCACTTGGTGTCACACGCAGGAAGAAGCTGCAGCAAGAACAAGCCTCCAGGCCTGAAGCAGACTCACAGGAGAGCTGCAGACCTGCCCTGCGGGCTAACAGAAACACTTATACTCATCCCTGGCAAGATCACAGACAGGGCACACTTAGGTGAAGGCTACAGTCAGGAAGGCAGGTGCGCAACTTACTGCGGGAATGAAAATTTCCATGTCGCCGAAGGAGGCTGACAGCCTGTAACAAACACTCTGCTAACAGCCCACTCACTGCCAGCGGGAGCCCCGTGCAGAATACAAAGTAGGCACCTGTCAGAGACACATGAGCCTCGTGCTCCCGTGAACCAGCACTGTAAAAAACAAGTAGGGGGTGGGGGGAGTGCGGCCGAGAGCAGGCAGAGTTTCCCTTGCGGGAACGAGCGCAATAACTGCTAACATATGGCACCACTCGCTCACTCAAGGGAATCGCCAAACGTGCACGCGTTGCATTGAAAGCAATGCAACGCGTGCACGTTTTTGCCTGCACAGATGAATCGATTTCAAGAGGTCTCTTTCCTATGCAACACATAAGCGCTGCGTAGGCGAGATCTAAACACCAACCAGTGTGCTACGGGCCAAATACTCAAACCCCATATCCAACCGATGGAAAGGACATAAGGCACAAGAGTAGCACCCAACCTCAGACCTGTAGGGAGCAAGGTGTGTGGGGAGACAAGGAATGACTCCCACAACTGAGACACAGAGAAAGACCAGTATGGCAAATGCTGTCACACAGGCCCGGTTCTAGTGAGAGGGCCGGGTGGGCCAGGCCCACCCGAACATGAGCCTGGCCCACCCAAACATGAACCATGCCCCCTCCACCTCTCCCTCGTGTTTGTCAGCACGGCTGAGACAGCTTCCCTAGCACACACAGCCGCACCGAGTACTTCATAGGTCTTTAAAAGACCATTTACGTGCTAATGAGGCTTTGATTTTTTTCACCCCTTCTTACAGCCCCTGCATATTGCTGGAAGAAGCAGCCCCACTTTGAAATTGTTGGTAGCAGCCCCCCTTTGTTTCTTGTTAGACCCCAGGCTGGGGGGGTATGATTAGTTGCCATGTTTTGTCCTTCGTCAGCCAGGATCCATTCCTATCTTCCATTTAAAACTCCAAAACTGTCCAGTGACAGGAAGTCGTGCATGTGCAATGCCTGGTCTCCCAACGATTTATGTCATGCTTTGCTGAAGTGAGGTATTGTACCATTTTAGATTTAATGCCATATTGATGTTATCGGGCACATTCAGCTCTCATCCAGGCAAACTGGATGCTGCAGAGATTCCTCTGCTGTTTAAAATGTGGGTGGCCGTTATTCACCCACATTTGGTGAGGATATTTTCCTCAAGGTGGGTAGTGGCAAATTTTCAGAAGATGCTTAAGATCTTCACAGTGGTTTGTGCCCACTGTGCTGTTTCAAATACTCAGCTCTTAATGACGTTTAAACAGACTTGCTTTATTTAATTACAGCCAATCAGTCGGTTAAAGGTGAATGTGTTCTCATTGTGTAATGTAACCGGTGCTCAGGCAAAGCAATCCAATAATATGGCAACATTAAACGTGAAATGTGGCAGACAGTGCCTCATAAATCAGATCACTCAATATTCCAGGCACCTGTCCTTTGGATCGAGTTGCACCAGCAGCACTATGTGTTTAATGCCACAATTGAGAGCTCTGGAGCGGAGACTAAGGGCACTGCACGTTTCTCATAGTGCCTGCAGTCAGTCAAAAAAGTGTTCAGAATACATGCCCATCCATCCATGGCCTTTCGGCAGAGAGCACAAAGTGGTCACCTACTCCTGTTGTAATTGTGATTCTGTTGAAATGGGTGTGATGGGACCCTTTTGATGGTGCTACACATTCTTTAAAATAAAAAGGCTAAAGTAGAGTAAAATAAAATTCAGTACTCGCTTGCTACTTAAGTCATCCTTAACTTTATGCCTTACCACTTTCAAATGTCACTAGCCGCCACTGGCAATGACATTAAGAAGGCCAACAGAAACTGGCCACTAAAATTTAAAATGTTACTCTAAAAGTTATTTTTTTTCTTCTAGGAGTTGCGTGATTAGGCCTAGGCTCTTTCTCACAGCCCCCCCGCCCATAATCACGCATCTAATTTTAGAAACGTGGGCTGTGCCCGCGCCCACTCATGAAGGTAGGATAGGGGCATGGCGAAGGGGACAAATCCTTTCTTTGACACGAATGCAGGACAACAGAAAAATTGTCCTGAAAATTCGGGTGATTAATTATCCTGCTGGAGAGGAATCCTTTGTCTGTTGGTAGTTTTGAAATGCAGATAAACTGTAGTTTATGTGGACAGCTCAGTGGGTGACTGCCTTGCTTACAGAGATCCTTTTGTTACTTGCAGTGCAGAAATTACAATCCTAACACCATGTGACTTATGAACTGTCATCAAAGAGCCGCATACAAACCTGAAAGGTATAATTAGAGCTTCCTTTTTTGTGTAGTTAATATTTCCTCACTCTTTCATTATTCTAAAGTCGCTATAAAGAGTTTGTTAGGGCAGATATACATTTTAATCAGTAAAGTCCCCCCACCGCCATTACTGGGGTATGCTTTAAATCCTGTGTTTGTGCTCTTCCAGACCAAAACTCTCTTAAAACATGCCCACCAGTATGGATGACATGTGATTCCTACTCCTGGTAATCCTCATTGGCTTATGCGACTGTTACATCCTGCATTATACCTTACTTCTCCTTTAATTGCATGAGACTGTATTCATGAAGTTCTGGTTCTCAGAACTTTCCTGGTGATGCATTCTGCCTCTCCCTGTCAGTTGTACTTGGACCTTGAAGCTGTATACTTGATGCTGTGCTGCTGAATAAAGCTTCTTCTTTTAAACCTTTTTCCTGGATTATTACATATTTTGGCGACGAGGACTCCAGCCATCTACAGCACAGGAGCGGAGTGAACCCTATTTTATTGTTCCTGAACCTTTTCTTGGATTTCTGTGGATTATATAATTTTCCACCCCTTCAAAATCATTCTACTTGGAATTGCTTCTTTTCAACTTTAATGCCTGGGTTTCCTGAGCCTACTACGAAAATTTCGAGACTTTTCCGACTTTATTTCATCATATTGAAAGGATTTGCATCTTTTAATCGTTGCTCGAGCCTCTCCGAAGCCCGTTTCAGGTTGCCAGGATACGAAGACGCTGAACTGTGATAGACGTCATCCAACGCGTCTCCTGTTGCCAAGGTGCCGACCGTCGCCTGGACACCGAGACGCAACACTTTACAGAGCGTCATCATTTGAGCGCGTCAATCACCCTAGCAACTGTGGGCATAGCAACGCACTCTACGGAGCATCTGTACGTCGGCGCGTCATGGCTTCAGCAACGTGTGCGCATTGAAACGCACTCCACACGCAGCGTTACGTATTACGTCATACGCTGCGTGCAACGTGACTCCATTTTGTTTGGTTTGAAGTTACCTAGCAACCCTTCGCCGATCCTACACGGCGATTTCTTTTCTTACGCGAGGGTTGTGAATGCTTTGATTATTATACCAACGCGATATCTACTCTAATTTACACGGAAAGTCTACCTTTTTATCGCTTTTTACAGCGCTTGCTACATTTCAGTTTTATTTTATGAGATATTCTTCTTTAACGATCTGCCACCGTTTCATGAAGGTACTTTACTCGCATTACTTACTTGAGGAAACTCCACTCATTTCTACAAGTGACTTTGTATCTGGATATTATTGGATTAATATCACTTTACTTACCTTATTTACTATATTTTACAAGTTTTACTATATTTGTGCATGTTGATTTTACTTACCTTATTTACAACAGTGTCCATGTTTTACTATATTTGTGTATATTGATTTTACAACACATATTTACAGGTTTCGTGGTATTTGCTTTAGATTTAACTCTGTCTTTGGAAATGCAGTTTGATCCTCCTGCTAAATTTTTACAAATTAAGGGTGATCCTCCTTTGCCTTGGGCAAGATGGAAGGAGGAATTCTTCAACTATATGAAGGCCATTGACGGAGAGCGAATGGGTTCAGAAAGAAAAAAGAGCATTTTATTACACTGTTTAGGATCAGAAGGACAAGAGATTTTCAGAACTTTGCCCCCTATTTCTACTCCTTCAGGCAGTGGGGATAATCTCAATGTTTATTCTGAGGCTCTTGCCAGATTAGAGAAAAGATTTAAACCCACTGCTAATATTGCTCTTAATAGATTTAAATTTTACACCAGGGCACAGAAACAGGATGAGTCTTTCGATGACTTTCTTACGTCTCTAAGAGCCCTAACCTTACGTTGTAATTTTGGTACAATGGCTGATGAGATGATACGTGACCAAATTATTGTTCACGTTAAGAATAAGAAAGTCCAAGATAAATTATGGTGCCTGGGTGATCCCAGTTTGGAAGAGAGTATTGCCATTGCTAAATCTACAGAGATGTCCGAAAAGTGGATGGACATTGTAGATAAACAAAGTGCAAATGCTAGTAAGACTAATGTTGAGGAAGAAGTGTGCTTAGTCAAGTCCAAGAATGAAGCAAAGAATAGTACTACCTCACAATCCACTGTCAGGAATTGGTCAAATAGTAATTACAGGAAACCTGATGTTAGTAGCAATTCAGTTTCCTGTTACAGGTGTGGTAATAAGTCACATGTTGCTTCTTTTCCAGGATGTCCTGCCCTTAATAGAACTTGCAACATTTGTGGTAAGCTGGGACACTTTAGTAATGTCTGTAGAGAGAGACGTTTTAACTCACAAGGAAGAACAGGACAGTCACGGGTTGTTCCCAGTTATCCCACTCCTGTCAAAGTTTCTTCTATTAATGATTCTGAACCTACCCCACAGGAGATTGCCAGAGGATATGTTGTGTCCATATTACAAAGGGGTACCATTGTTTTTACTCGCAGGAAATCTCCTAAATGCAATTTTAACATACTTGGGGTTGATCTGGAATTGATGGTAGACTCTGGGTCCCCATGGACCATCATTACTAAGCAATACTTTGATGAAAAATTGCAAGATGTGTGTGATTTTACCAAACTACAACCTTCTGACATTTTAGCTGAAAACTTTAATGGAGGCAATATTTCAATTGAAGGATTTTTAAATGTGCATTTGACTTTTAGAGGTAGATTTGCCTATATTAAATTGTACATAGCGTCCAAAGGTGTGAATGTTCTGGGGTGGCAAGATCAATGGGAACTTGGTATCAAACTGAATCCACGAGCCAAAGATCCCATTGAACTGTGTAGTGACCAAGAGATGGTTAATAGTATTTCTGAACGGGAAGAAGATGTTACCTCCTTTTGGAGTAAAAAATTTGACAAAGTATTTTGTGATCAATTAGGAAAATTGAAAGGTTTTGCACACAAAATCGTTTTAAAAGACAATGCCATTCCTGTGAAACAAAAATTGAGAGGTGTACCCCTCAATGTCAGATCTGAACTAAAGGACATGTTAGATGACCTGTTGAAAGATAATATAATTGAACCTATTGAGTCATCTGAGTGGGTTTCACCCATTGTTCTTGTACGAAAACCTGATCAAAAGTTAAGAGTCTGTATTGATTTGAGAGCTCTTAATTCTAACATAGTGATAGATTGCCATCCACTTCCCAATATCAATGAATTGGTTTCACTTTTTGATGGTGCGCAGATCTTTTCCACCCTTGATCTTAGGTCAGCGTACCATCAAATAGAGTTAACGGAGGAATCTAGGAAATTCACTGCTTTTATCACACCCATGGGTCTCTTTCAGTGCAGAAGAATGCCGTTTGGGTTGGCTTCTGCCGCTTCTGTATTCCAGAGGGTAATGTTCCTAATTTTTAGAGATCTAGACTCTTACGTTAAATGCTTTCAGGATGACATCCTAATTTTTTCAAAAAATGATGCGGAACATTCTGTTCATCTTAATGAAGTGTGTTCCAGACTACAAAACTATGGTCTTACCCTTAAAGCACACAAGTGCAATTTGTTTAAGAAATCTGTGGAGTATTTGGGGCACACTCTCTCAGGGGAAGGTTTAATTCCAAAAAAATCAAATGTAGAGGCCATTCTTAATGCTCCTGCTCCCATTAATAAGGAACAGCTTTTGTCGTTCTCAGGCATGTGTGAATATTACAGCAAGTTTGTTGCTAACTTTGCTACAAAAATGGAGCCTTTGAGAAAACTCTTGAGACAAAAGAATGAATTTGTTTGGAACACGGAGCAAGAAAACGCTTTTTCAGAAATAAAAAAGGATATTGTAGGTTCCCCTACTTTGAGACCCTTTAGAATGGGAAAAAAGTGTATAATCACTACAGATGCAAGTTTATATGGTTTGGGTTGTGTACTTTCCCAAACTGACGGTATGTCAGAATGGAATGTGGCATTTTCATCCAGGACACTGAGTGAGACAGAGCGCAGATATGCTGTTATTGAGCGGGAGTTGCTGTCGTGTGTATGGGCTATAGAGCACTATAGAATATATATTTGGGGCAGTAAGTTCATTCTGAGGACTGACCATAAGCCCCTTGTAAATATTCTATCAGTGGGAGGAGGTTGGAATTCCACAGCAAGGATCGCACGTTTGACATCCAGATTACAAGAATACAGCTTTACTGTGGAATACATTCCTGGGAAGAAAAATGTAACAGCTGATTGTTTGTCACGCCTGCCTTGTCTTACTTTAATTGACAATGTTAAAAAGGGTGAAGATTTGGATTTTGTTTGTGGTTTGCAGGACTTTGTGGATTCACAATATCAGGAGATCACTGAACAGTTTTGGTTTAAGTGTCAAGAAGAGGATGAAAAGTTTCTTACTTTGAAGAAATATTTGTTGGAAGGTTGGCCCAACAAAATCAATGTTAGAGAAGACATAGTTCCATTCTTCAATGTTGCTGATGAATTATTCTGTGATGGTGATCTTGTGTTCAAAGGTGACAAGTGTGTTCCACCTGTTGGTGTTCAAGAGTTGATACTCAAGTTGGCGCACAAAACCCACCCTGGTATGTCTGCCATGAAGCGTTTGATTAGATTGAATTTCTGGTGGCCTGGTCTGGATAGGTTTGTAGATCGGGTGGTTAGGGATTGCAGTGAGTGTTGTGACAAAGACAAAATGTTTAAAGTTGTTGTTCCACCTCTTAAGCCGGTAGTTTGGCCTGAGGTTCCATGGAGTAAAATTGCCTTTGACATTTCTGGTCCTTTCAATATTTTGCCTGAAACTTCTCGCTTTGCACTTGTGATCATTGATTACCATTCTAAGTGGCCAGAGGTAAAGTTTGTGTCAAAGATTACTTCTGAGGTCATAATTTTGTTTTTCCAAGAGGTATTTTCTAGAGAGGGTTGTCCTTCCACCTTAGTATCAGATAATGGAGTACAATTGGTCTCATCAGAAATGCAGTCATTTTTACAATCTTGCAACATAAAACATATTAGGACGTCACTTTACGAGCCACATGAGAATGGTCAGGTTGAGCGTTTCAACCGTGTGTTAAAGAACTTTGTTGTTGATGCTATTAAGGAAAAAGGTAACTGGTTGAATATTCTCAGAGAGAAGCTTTGGCATTACCGCATAACTCCACACACCACCACTGAGGTCAGTCCTTTCAAGTTACTTAAGGGAAGAGACCCTGCTTCTGTTATTTGTCCTTGGTGGTTTAAAGAAAAATGTAAAGCTTTTTGTGAGGAGGTGGTTGACGTCAAACTCGTTGCGGACAGAGTGGCTTCCAAACAAAATAAATCTGCCCTGTGGTACAACAAAAGGTGGAGAGCTAAGGAACATGGTTTGGCTGTGGGTGATTGGGTCAAAATTCTGAAACCTTCTTTTGTTAGCAAGGGAGTGAGCAGATATAGTAGACCCATTCAGGTTAAAAATATTTTCCAAAATTCTGTTATCACGCAAGATGGTAAGGTCTGGAATGTAAGCAAGATTGCGAAGTGCCCTGTCCAGTATGGTGTGAATTCCCATTTTGCCTGTCACAATTCTGCACCAGGTCTGTGTTCTAGTCCCTCTACTGACACCATTGCCTCCAGGATCAAGTTGGATTCCCGCGCTCGTAGGAAACCTTTTTCCTTACGAGACTATGTATGATATTTTGCCCTGCGAAGTTTTTCCTTGTTCTATTATGATTTTGTACATATGTTATTCTCCTTGTTTCTTTTGTTTATGGGGGAGATGTGTTACATCCTGCATTATACCTTACTTCTCCTTTAATTGCATGAGACTGTATTCATGAAGTTCTGGTTCTCAGAACTTTCCTGGTGATGCATTCTGCCTCTCCCTGTCAGTTGTACTTGGACCTTGAAGCTGTATACTTGATGCTGTGCTGCTGAATAAAGCTTCTTCTTTTAAACCTTTTTCCTGGATTATTACAGCGACATTCCCTATAGTCTGATTTACATACTTGTATGATTCATTGTTTCTGCATAATGTGGGCTTGATGTCAAGTACTGTAACACCCTACATTGATGAAGTGCATATGAGAGAGGGGCTATGGAGATATGAGGGGCACTGGTGGAGTGTGGTAGTGAGAGAGTCTGAGTAGGAGGTCATGACGGGGAGAGGCTACGGAGAGATGAGGGGCACTGGTGGAGCATGGCAGTGAAGGCATCCGAGGAGGTGGTCATGGGGTGTAGGGGGCTACCGAGAGATATGGTGCACTGGTGGAGGGTGGTAATGAGGAAGTCTGAGGAGGAGGTCATGAGGGGGAGAGGCTACATAGAGGTGTGGGGCACTGTTAGAGGGTGGCAGTGAGGACATCCGAGGAGGAGGACATGAGGGGAAGGGACTATGGAGAGATGAAGGGCACTGTTAGAGGGTGGTAGTAAAGGTATCTACGGAAAAAGAGGTCATTGGTGGGGCACCAAAAAAGACTTTTGCACCAGTGCTAAAGCCGGTCCTATCATGGCCTTTCTGTTTTTGTATATTTAATTAGCAGTCGGGTCATTAGGACCACTGTGGAATATATTTTAAAGTTTGTGCTAATGTTTTTTACTGTTATATTCAATGATTTAAGTTGGAGGGTAATTTTCCTAATGTTTTTTATTGGGAAAACTGAGAATGGAGTTGGATGGTGGCTGATATGGGGCTGGGGCCCAAGGTCAGCTGTGATCTATGGTGCACGGGAGATAAATCGTAGAAAATGGATAATCAGGCAGGTAAATGAGTGTGCTACAGAGTACGGGGTCTCTGCAGGTAGTTATGAAGAGAAACTCTCTCTGAAGGCTGGCAATGAGGGAGGCTGAGTTGTGTTACTTGCATTATTCTCCCACCTCAGAAACCACCTCTTCCCATCAAGGGGACCTTACATGGGATACAGTTCAAAAAGAAAATTGAAACATTTGTTTCATTTTTTAAGAGCAGACAGTAGTCTGTGGGACCACAGCCTGCTCTTAAAAAATAAATAGTTTTGCATCCATTCACAAAGAGGAAGGGATCCCCTGGCGACTCCTTCCTCTTTCTGAGTGGGTTACCGCCTACTTGTAGTAGGTGGCAAACTGCTAGTGTTTTGCAACTGCAATTGTGATTGCAAAACCATGATACATGCAAATGCGGCTGACTATTAGGGAGAGACGTCCTTGGAACGCCCCTTCCGAATACAGTCTTGTAGAATAGCGTTTCTACTTGCCAACACCCTTTCATGCAGTCACAAACGAGCCAATTGCCCGTTTGCTGCTGCAAGAAATGGTTGTACATCTGGCCCTTAGTAAGCTAAAAGGCAGGTCTGTTGTTACGTGCGCCTTACTTGTGGCTTAGATTCTTAGTGCAGATGAAGCACTATTATAGTAGACTAAATCAAACAGAAAATATGTTTTTAAATAAGCTGTGTAGGGTGATGTATGAGTGCTCAGGCTTGTTCTCACTGAAATTGTGTTTTGTACAGTGCACATCTAGAACACATGTATTTGAAGGTGCCCTCTTATGTGACGATGAATAAAGGAGACTCAGGGAAATAAAGGTTTGGCTAGCATCACACAATTTGGTCCAGAATGGATGCGAGGTTTGATCCCAGGATTTCTAGTTTCACATTGTGCATTTTAGCAACTAGATGGGTGTCCCATTCTCCTGCATTGCATTACATATTAATGCTTTATCTTAAATAATTTGACTGTTTTAGCACACGAGAAAGGAGTTCATGGAAACCTATGTATGCATGAGTTTAAAAGGGAGTTTTATGACTGAACTGCTAATTTTGAAATGGTTGGTGTGAAAACTGCTGGCAGCTCTAAAAAATAGTCCTTTCTCTTTTGTCAGTCAGTCAGTCAAGATATCTTTATTCGGCTTATTTAAAAACCATACAAAGAGAAGAAGAATAAAATACATTTCATATAACATTTTTCATAATACACATGATATAGGAATTTAACAACAATTTTAAGATTATAATAAACAGTTAAAAAGGTTGTTTGACATAAATAACTAATCTTGACAGGCAGCTTTCGCCCTTGAGGCGGCTACCAGGAATTTAGCAACGCAAAAGGTAATGTGGGGGTTAGGTAGTAGTTGTAAGAAGAGCAAAGCCGGTCTCACCTGGGTGAAGCCGGCTTCCTTAAGAATTGGCAACAAGAATTTTTTCCTTGGCTCTAAATATAACCCACAAAACATAACAAAATGCATTGTATCTTGCACTGAGAACTGGTCACAGCTACAGGGTGGGGCTAGTTCTGGCTTCTGCCAATTATTAAAAGAGCCTAAATAAAAATGCAGCAAATTAAATCTAAATTTGGTTAAAAGAAACCTGTGGAAGGGGAGTGTAACGAAACCAAGATATGGCGCGAGTGATGGCGAACTAACCAGCAGGCAATGATCCCTCACTGCCGGCTTTGCTAGTTCACGTTCTTCACGGCATATTTCCTTCCTTCCCATGAAGGACTTTTTGACAAAGTCGAGATCTTGAATCCTAATAATCTCCGGGGAGGTAAAAAGCTCCGGACGGCCTAAGTCAGCAAAAGCCCTGGCCAAATAGGCCAGCCAAGGAATCTTGTTAGATTTATCGAGGAACAGGACATCGGTCATGATCTTATGGTTTAATGGGAGTTCTTCATTCATCCATATTTTTAACCAAAGAATCAAAGGGGCCATGCTCAACTTATCTGAAAGAAACTGAAGGCCAACTTCTTTATGTATAGAATACGTTGGGGTTGACTGGGGTACAGAGAGTAGGGCTCTGATAAATCCATTCTCTGCTCTCTGAATTGGTTCCACATTTACATATCCCCACAATGCGGAACCATATAATGCAATGGCGAAAGATTTGCTATTGTAGATTTTTAAAATGGCTTCCATAGGCCTGGCCCCTAGCCTACCAGCAAAACTCAAGAGTGCTGAGGATGATCGTATGACGGCCAACCTCTTAGCTCTAACCTGTGGACCCCAGGACCCTTTCTGGTCAAACAGTATGCCTAGATAAGGAAATGTGGATACCCTAGAGACCAGGTCCCCCCTGCAAATGAATGTTTTGTTTCTCTTCCTGCGACACTCTAGGCCCACCACCATTGTGTGTGACTTGGCTACGTTTATTTTAAGATCTAGTTGCTCCATAAACGCACCGAAAGCATTCAATAGGCGCTGGAGGCCAACTCCCGTGCGGGCGATCAGCACGGCATCATCCGTGTATAGGAGCGCCGGGATCTTTGTTGCTCCTACACTCGGGACGTTGGCTTCCTGCCCCTCTAGGTGCGCACCCAGGCCATTGATGTAGATGGTAAAGAGTAAGGGGGCCAAAATGCAGCCCTGCCGCACACCCCTTAATGATCTAAAGAGAGCAGTACGCCTGCCCTCGTTCGTCACACGTACACTCGAGAAGAGTTCTTGGTGCAGGGAGGCCATAAAGGTGACCAATGCCTCATCAATACCTATCTCCAGCAGAATGGACCACAACTTAGTCCTATTGACCAAGTCAAATGCCGAGGAGAGGTCCATGAATGCAAGATACAAAGACCCCTCCTTAGCTATAGTGTATTTGGAGATGAGCAGATGTAAGTTGATGCACTGTTCGATAGTCCCCTTTTTTTCCCTAAATCCATATTGGATTTCGGACAATCCACCACAGCCCTCAACATTCTCCCTCAGCCTGGATAAAAGAACTCTACCTAAGATTTTTACTGAAGAATCCAGAAGGGATATAGGCCTGTAACAGCCTGGATCATCCCGCTGACCTTTTTTAAAAATGGGAACTATGGTAGAGGTGTTCCATGATGCAGGTACAAGGTTACCATTAACTGCATTAAACACGTTTGCCAAGACTTCGGCCCACAATTTTTGGGAGTACATAAAAAAGTCGGCAGGCACACCGTCAGGACCAGGTGCCTTGTGCTTTGTAGTGGACATAATGGCTTTCTCCACTTCATCTCGATTAAAGATGATGGGGCGGGTGGCTGATCTTGTCAACAGGGCATCTTTAGTTACGTCAGCAGTGTCCCCATAAACATTTTTAAAGTGAGATAACCACTTTTCATCAGGAATAACGCAGTCCGTGATATCATTATTGTCATCTGAAAAGAAGGACTGTTTAATAATCTCCCAGAATTTTTTGCTATCCTTCAGGACTGCCGCCGAAAGGAGGCCCTCCCATGCTTCTTGTTTAATGGTATCCTTTCGTTTTTTTATTGCTAATTATTAAATTTTCCTGAGTCTGGTAATCTCATCTTTTACCCTAGGGGTATTTTTTAGGGCTACCAGTAATGATCTATGTGCTTTTGAGCATGCTGAATCGAACCAGCGCTTATTTCCTGGAATTCCTTTTTTAGTCTTTACCAAAAGGTCCTGTGACACCTGCCCACATATGGCCTCAAAAGCCTCTACAATTTCTTGACCCTGTGCACAAGGGTTGTTACAGACCTCGACCTGCCCCTTAATCTTTAAGAAGTTTTCAGCATAGAATTTTTCCGGAACCACCTTTGCCCATTTCATGCGTCTTCCTTGGTCAGTAGTCCTCAGGGGGTGGGCGGTTACTTTCAGTGGGGATGGTCCTATGTTGCCTCCCCATGCCACTTCTAACTCTACCGGGTTATGGTCACTGAAATGTGATTGTGTGGTGTGATAGACATTGACCCGGCTAAGAGTGCCTAAGGATACAAATATATAATCAATAATTGTACCATGAGGGATACCAGTGAAGGTTGGCAGTCTAATGCCACCATTTGGTTCATAGAGGTCAAAGTTGGCGAGAAAATCTTCCAGCTCCTCTCCCTCAGTGGTATGTTCAAAATGAGGTCCCTCAGGTCCATCGTCCCCTTCAGGGCTACTTCTCCTGCAATTTAGATTGCACGGATGAATATTAAAATCACCTAATAAAATGTAGTCTGTATCAAGCGTATTATTCTGACTGACCGAATTTAAAATACTATCCAAATCAGTAATATTACGGCCTCTGTGATCACTATTCCCTGAATTATAGAAATTTATAAAAATAGTCCTACTAGTGTTTTTAATCACTCTTTCGACCATCAGGATATTAGGGGAGTCGGTGTTAATCTGCCTGCAGCTACCTTTTAAATCTAGAGAGAACAGAAATAAAAGGCCTCCCTTAGCCCTCCCCATGCGACTGTGGACGGCTGCTTTGGTAAAACTAATAAACCCATCCCACCACAAATTGTCAGAAGTGTCCCAAGTTTCCTGAAGGGCAATAATGTGGTGGCCTAGGACAAAGCTTGACCAGGATTTATCCTGACGCTTACCATTTAGCCCTGCTATGTTCCAGCTTATTAATCTACAGGAATCCATGAATGTCTTAGTTACTGGGCACCGGACCGATGCCACTTCGGGCTCTCGCGGTGTTTGAGTTGCTTCATTAAATCCTACATCCAGTGGACTATGTAGATTAGCCCTACCCCGGCCCTGGATCGGGCTATGGTCGGGCAAATATGACGTGGATATGGGATGATCATTCAAAATAGTATTATGGCCTTCGTGCTCTGACTGGGGATAGGGTTCATTGGGATCTAGGCCATTGATGCGTGGACTGGTCTGATCCAATTGTTGGACTATGGCCTCTTTCCCCTGGTTTGTAGCCTCTATATGTCAGTCACAGTCATTTAGGCCCGACAAAACTCCATATCTGTTTCCCATTCCCAATCCCCAGTCAAAGGGAGTGGGCACCTGGCCCCATCCATTTGCTGCTGGATTCCACATAGGCTGGGGAGTATTAGGTCGCGTAAAAAATTGTTCATTCCCCTGCCTAGTCATAAACCCATTGCCCTGGCCTCTATTATCATAACCTGGAGTATTTGAACCCCACCTATTTATATTGGGCCAAAGTAGCCCTGGTGTTCTGGCCATTGGCCCGTTCGGGAAGTTGTATTGCCCTAACCCGCGGCTAGTCATGGGGTGAAAATAATCATTGTTAAATCTGGGTCTAGTTTCCCCTCCCCCGTGAGCAATTCTAGCGTTCCTTCTAGGCCTGGAGATGTTGGAGGAGGTCGCCATCTGAGTCTCAGTATAAAAGAATTTCAGGGTGAGGGGAATTATGGATCCAGTTCTACGTTGGGGTGGGAGGATATTAGCAAGAATGTTAGGGAGTACTTCTGCGCTAGCAAAATTTAGTACAACACAGTCCCCTTTAAACTTCTTAGTCTTATTCCCAATCCATGGTACCCTCCTTGCCATGACAATTTCCCCCGCTAGCTGGTCAGCTCCCTGGTCTGTCATGCGCATATTATTGGTGAGCCAATATAAAGCTTTGTCCTTTAGTCCTTGGGCGGATTCTTTTTGCTCCTGAGATAAAACAGGGACATTCGCCAATACCAGGACTAATGGTGAGGCTTCCAAAATAAATTGGGAAGAATCATCCCCTAAATGCAGTGGGGTTGGTACCATAGATTGTAACGTGGGGGGCTCTCTTATTACATCCTGGGTGGGCACAGGTGGTGGTAATTGGCCTTCCGGGATGGGCTGTTGTTGAGTTTCCATAGGACCTGTATCAACACCCAGGTCTTCCTCCACGGTGACTACAGGTTTAATAACTTCAATGGCTAAATTCTCCAAGTCATTAACCAACTTGCTTTGCAACCCTCCCATCTTTTTTATTTCTGATGTTAATTTATCTATCTTCCTGATAAGTGGCTTGATAATGGTCTTGATTTTAATATCTATCATGTCTGAAATCCTATTAAATAGATCATCATCGATGATTTGTCTGAGCTCATCAGCGTCTTCGCGCTCCACATTTTTCCCTTTATGTCTAGGGGGTGAGGTAATCTTTTTCCTTCCTAGCTGCTTTCCCCCCCGTTTGGCTTGAGCTTTTCTACAATTTCTCACAGGTCGCGTAACAGTCGATGAAGATGAAGGAATTTCTGCAACGATGTTTTGCTGTTGCTCAGAGTCAGACACTACATTTGTTGACTGATCAGCTAACAAATCGGAGTTTCCGTCATCTATTTCCAAATTTAATAAATTAGTATCAGGTATGTGAATTGTAGGATCAGGTAATGGTGTACCAGATGTTTGTGCGCTAGGGTCAGGGCTCAATGGGAGCAAAATTGGTGATTGGCTCAAACCTAAGGATTCCCTTCTGTCATTATTTATTTTTTTGACCACTTGGACTAAGAAGGAATCTAAGGTTTTAAGTGGTGCTGGGGTGACAGAGGCCGATTTTTTAGACATGTTTACAAGAAAGTAAGAATAGTATCTAGGATCAAAAACTACGCAAGTGAGTGATATAGGGTGATGAGGACAGGCCACAAGTCTAGCAGGACAAAAGGTAAAACAATATCATACAACATAAACAATTTATAAAGTCTGTGAATTCAAGATCCTAAAGCGATTACAGAGAAATGCTAGGGTTCAAGTATGGGGTAGTCTCGAAAGTAGCCTAAGTTCAGGCCCAGTTGATCTCGAGTGAATCACCTACAAGGCAAGATCATTCGACAAAAATCTATTAAAGACCATATATACAGAGTCTAGTCCTATTCTATAGCATTAACCCCCCCTACTAAACCTTGTTCCTGGGCGATTCAGTGAGGGCTCAGAGACCCTACTGACCCCCGTCTGGTAACCAGGAGAAGAATGGAGGGTGCAGAATAGGTAGTGAACCAGGCAGCACTGTTCGATAGCAGACAATGTCAGGAGACCACGAAGGTTATCTCATAAAACACAGTACCTTAGCTAATCCGTAATAAAAGATGTCAGGGAGTGGGCCCAGCCCGGCCTCCCTCGGCCCCTGACGGCCACAGACGGTCCCGCCCTTGTCCCGGGCTTCTCCCGGCGCCCTCCCGCGCGCTCCCGCGCTGCGGGAATGGCACTACCCGTATATGGCTGTACGATTGGTCGCTGAGGGGGCGGGGCCGGCAGGGAGAGCAGCCCAGCTGGACACGGGCGCGCGGGGACTCCTGGTCCTTGGAGTCCACCGCTCAAGCTCGCAGGCCTGCCGGTCTGTTGGAAGCAAAGCCCTTGCAGATATTGACTGTCCGCTGCAGACCGCGAAGCGGGACCCGCGAAGCGGGTCCGGCGAGGCGGGCGGCTGCAGCAGGCTAACTCGGCGTTCAAAAAAGTGTTCCGGTCCGCTGGTCCTTGAAGGGTTTGGGCGTCGTTTGGCAGGTAAGGCAATCCACTGAATGTCTTGGAGAACGCTGCTTTAAACGGAAAGTGAGGGCGGGGCCGGCAGGGAGAGCAGCCCAGCTGGACACGGGCGCGCGGGGACTCCTGGTCCTTGGAGTCCACCGCTCAAGCTCGCAGCCCTGCCGGTCTGTTGGAAGCAAAGCCCTTGCAGATATTGACTGTCCGCTGCAGACCGCGAAGCGGGACCCACGAAGCGGGTCCGGTGAGGCGGGGAGGCTGCAGCAGGCTAACTCGGCGTTCAAAAAAGTGCTCCGGTCCGCTGGTCCTTGAAGGGTTTGGGCGTCGTTTGGCAGGTAAGGCAATCCTTTTTCAAATGCGTTACTGTTTTTTCAAGAATTTCTATCTTTGAAATTACAGCACAAAAGAATGACAAGAAATTAAAATGTACCAAGTTACATTTGAGAAATAAGTGTTGGACAAATTGCAACAAGTAAATAACCAGCCTTTCTATTACAATGATGTCAAGGCATTTGTGTGGTAATAGGGACTTCCTTAATCTTGAACTATTATAATATGCTTGGTATTCAAGTACCTGTATTGAAGCCTGGCCTGCTGGAATTCGAGGGTTTGCAGTTAGGTCCAGACATCGCTCTTGCTTTCTAATAACTCTCCACATGCTCTGTATACACTCAGAAGCAATCTGTTGTATCATGGTGACTGTTTGCAAATAGATATGATGTAATCTAGGGCTTGTAGGCTACCTCCAGAAGCAACAAGTTAGGCCCGCAGTGCAGGGGCGGCTCCTACACTATGGCGGAGGAGCGTCGTCCCACTGCTTCTCGCAGTGCGAGAAGCAGAAACATAAAATGGTGCTAACTTTCAGTTATTACCATTTTACGTTTGGTAGCGGGTGGGTTGAGCTGCTCTGCAAGCAAGGCAGGGGAGGAGTGGTGTGCCCACTCAAGAATGCGTAAAGATTGTTTAGGCGGCCCTCTGGGGTCACCCAAACCAGTCATGCACACTCTGTCCTTCTCCATGCTGATTAATTAAAATGTATAATATTAAATGAAATCCCAGCGTGACACCCCGCCAGCCCCGTCCAGCCCCCACCCACCACAGTCATGCCGGCCGTTACTGCTGCAGTGGCCCACCTGAAAGGACCCTTGGCACACCCAAATAAAAATTCCTGGAGCCGGGCCTGCTGTCACACATGAAGTCTTCAAATCTATTGCGTGATGCGGAATGCCATAGTAAAAAGCCTCATGTGGAACACAAACATGACCAGTCACCACCAGACCGCATGCCCCCACTGGAAGAACCAGATGACAAACTGGGAACACCATCTGAGCCCAAATCCCAAAGAACCAAAAAAGATACGCAAACGACCAGAAAGTGGTACCAAGGAAACCATGTCCAACAACTGTGAGAAGTTAGCCTGGCATATGATGTCCACTATTCCAGTGGGCACCTTGCACCAGTCTAATTGACCCTTATTGATGGTGGCTGTAATGTCAACCTTATAGACAAGCTATCCTAGTGGTAGCATGGATCAGCAGTCATAGGATAAGACTTCAGAGAGCATGTGAAGGAAGCATTTTACCAATTGTAATCCCTTGAATACCAAATGAGAGGACACCACACAAGGTATATATCAAATATATATATGTATTTATTCTAAACACAACCCCTCTGCACTCTTTATGAGGTCAGTGGTCAAAGTACATCACAAGTTACTCAATTAGCATACGATAAGTTGCACAAATACAGTTATGCCCTAGAGGGCCGAACAAACCATATACTAAAGAAGTGGTATAAGGACCACGTGAGAGTTAGACAGAAGGCCTAGGGCATGTAGATTCGCTGGGGCTACACTAAACAACCGAGGGTTAGGAAGTAGGATGCCCACGGGAGACGCGTGCAGTGTCTAAACACAGTCGCAAGTTACAATTGACATATAATGGGAAACGAAGAACTTACAAAGTTACTGTTTAAGGACACTTCCGGATGGACCACGATAAAACCCCTTTAGACTAGGATACTTCGAGAGTCAAGACCCACGGGAGCACCGGAGTACTCGTGTTAACTCACCCAGGGAAGCTGGGTGCATAGGTGCCTTTTGGTGTCGGGTTTTGTCGTCGTTTTCTATGGAGATCTGCAAAGAAGTGCTGCAGGCGACCAGAGGAAAAGTGTCCGGGTGGATCAAAGGGTGGATCGGTGATGTGAAAACCTGAAAGCAGAGGAGACAGAGTCTGGGTCACTAGCCAGTGACCAGGAAGGAACCAGGCAATGTCGCATGCTTGAAGGTGAAGAAGGTGAGGTTGTCTCTTCAGCCACGAGGTCCAGGAGGCATCAACGACAACCATGCACTGGATTCTTGCTGGCCCACAAAGGATCTAGTTGACTGCTGTGTCAGTATCCAGATTGGATCCAACAAACATTGGCAACCGCAACCCATGCAGGATGTCAAGATTGGCTCTGATGCAGACCAGCAAGGTCTGTGGTGCTTCTCCTTTGAAGGGAAGCTGGAGCAAGACTTGAGCAACTAGGAAAGCAGCTTAGTTTAAAAGAAAAGTCTTCAGGGGGCTCACTAGCCAATGGGCAAGGAACCGGAAAGACGCATCAAGCTGAATTCAAGAGCGGGCCCCACGTGGCACTCGTGGAATGTGGAGAGCTGAGCTTCAGTGCAAGTGGCGCTTGGGTCTGGGGCTTCTGGTACCCAAATGCACAACTGCGAGGGTACCTTGGTAGTCAAACAGTTAGCAAAATGCAGGATGTCCAGGGTGTCTGGTCCCACATCTTCCATGTCTGCCACGTGTCTCAGCTTTGCTGTGGATGTGGGTCAGAGTTAGCAAAGTCTGAGAGTCCAGATCCTATGTTGCTGAGTCTTCGGGTTCCTGTGGGAGCGTAGACAAAGCAGACCAGAAAGTTACTTGTGGTGCCTGTTTGCACAGGGTGGTCACTCCTTGACCACAAGGGAGCTGTCTTCAGTCTTCTAGTCGGTATAGAATGTCGAAGGTCCAAGAGTTCTGTATCAAAGTTTCTTTCCAGGATAATCTAAAGTCCTGGGGACACAGCTCCTATACTTATACTAAGGATCGGGCTGGATTACTTGCCTAGGTCCCTCCTATGGGTGGACCTGAGAAGGGGATGTTACACCCGTTTCCCTTTGTCCAGTTTTGCGCCAGAGCTGGGGTTGGAGTGCCCTAGCAACTGGTTTGAACCGGGCTATGCATGGAGCACCTTGTGTGCCCCAGGCAGTGTCTAGATGCATTCGCTGAATGCAGCCCTCCCTGCCCCAATACACCAAACCCCTGTCTGGGGAGGTGCTGGCACCTCCCTGGACAGGAAATCGATTGTCCATGCCGCCCTTGCTGGAGTTTCCCCCAGCACCAGGTGGTCAGACTTGTGTCTGTGGCAGCAGCATCCATTTTGTGATGCTGAGGCTCTGTTTAACTTTAACATGGTAAAGCAGTAACATACATGTCTTTTCCCTCTATAAGGGTGGAATGCTACCCCCGCCGCCAGAATTGCCGGTGGGGGGGTAGTATTCCAAAGTGTTTGACACCGTACACGACATGTTTTGATAAAGCCAAACCAAAGTTAGCATTATCCACGAGGATTATAATGCACTTACGAGTATATGGTTTGACTATATCATAGAACAGCTATAAGGAGATGGTTCTGAAAGCTGCAGAGGGGCTCAGCTCATGCTAGGGCACCCTCTCACATAAAACCAAGCACTCTGCCTCAAGGATTGTCAAGGCCTACCATAGGAGTGGCTTATAGGTGTATATGTGTCTATATGTAAAGGTAGATATATGTATACTATATCTAAGTAAGGGGTGATTACAGCACCTTACCCAAGCTGAGTGATCAGCCTAGGGGTGGCATAATACGGTGCAGAGTAGTTATATCGACGTAGAAATATCGTCTGACATTAATATCTCCGCAGAAATATCGAGTGGAACAAATATCGACAACAAAAATATAGTTTGACCAGAATATCGACTGACAGGTAAGTAACATCGATAACAATAATATAGTTGTAATAAATATTGTTTACAAAAATATAGTTTACAAAAATATCGATTTATTAATAATGTTATGTATTTTAGTGTTTTAAATGAGAATTGTTTGTTATTTTAGTATATGTTTTGGAATTGTATTAGTTATTATTGTTTTTATGGTTAATTTTGTGTTATTACTTCCATAGCGGGTTGTGGGTTTATAGGGGAATAGGGTGGGAAGTAATTTAATTATATAAAATTAATTGATTAATTAATGTGTTAATTAATTAATAATAGTGTAATAATTAGTTGTTAATTAATTTCAATTAGTCAATTAATAATTAATTTTAATTGTTTAAATAATTTTAGGTGTGTGTTGGGGAGTTCATATGTGTAAATGGTGTGAAGGGTGGTAATTAATTAATTTATTATTGATTAATTATTAAATAATTTTTTAATTAATTACCATTAATTAATTAGTAATTATTAATTGTAAATGTGTTATTAAATGTAGGTGTATGTTGTGGTGTGAAAGCTGGTAATTAATTAATTAATTATTTTTTAAAAAAAAAATAATTTTCATTAATTAATTAGTAAATATTAAATGTAATTGTGTAATTAATTTTAGGTTTGTGTGGTGGATTTTATAGTTTTAACTAGTGTGTAATTAATTAATTTTTATTATCTTTGTTAATAATAATATATTTAAATGTATATATTAGTTATGTTTATATTGGAAATTAAATTTAAAAAACATTTTGATAGTTCGTTTTTTTATTGTTTTGTGTTACAGCGCTTTCCTTACTATTGTACTCACTGGAGTGGGAATAGTAATTTTTACCCCTACGCTATCCAACACTTTCCCCACTGTTGCACTCTCTGGAGTGGGAATAGTAATTTTCATCCCTACGCTATCCAACGCTTTCCCTACTGGTGCACTCACTGAAGTGGGAATAGTAATTTCTACCCCTACGCTATCCAACGCTTTCCCTACTGTTGCACCCTTTGGAGTGGGAATAGTAATTTTTACCCCTACGCTATCCAACGCTTTCTCTACTGTTGCACCCTCTGGAGTGGGAATAGTAATTTTTACCCATACGCTATACAGCGCTTTCCCTACTGTTGCACTGTCTGGAGTGGGAATAGTAATTTTTACCCCTACGCTATCCAACGCTTTCCCTACTGTTGCACTCTCTGGAGTGGGATTAGTAATTTTTACCCCTACACTATCCAATGCTTTCCCTACTGTTGCACCCTTTGGAGTGGGAATAGTAATTTCTATCCCTACGCTATCCAGCGCTTTCCCTACTGTTGCACCCTCTGGAGTGGGAATAGTAATTTTTACCCCTACGCTATCCAACGCTTTCCCTACTGTTGCACTCTTTGGAGTGGGAATAGTAATTTTTACCCCTTCGCTATCAAATGTTTTCACTACTAATGTTTGTATTTTGTTATTAAATGTATGTATTATTATTTTTTAATACTTTAATGTGTTAATTAAATATAGAATATTATTTTTTATTCAAAACGTTTTATATATGTGTTTTTTTTATTTTTATATAATTATTAAAGTTTATAAATTAAATGAAGATAATAAGAAAATGTAATTAAGAAAATATATGTGTACGTACACATTTATTGTGTTTATATTCATTAAATTAAGTTTATTTGTTATAATTAGTTAAAATATAAATGTAATTTAATTTATTTTGTTAATAATATTAATATTATTTAATTATTTAATTTAAGTTATATTATTTTTTAAAGTCGATATTTTTTACATCTATATTTTTTACATCTATATTTTTGAGTCTATATTTTTGCACTTACCTGTTTAAGTATAGGGATTCTATATTTTTGTTAACTATATTTTTGTTATCGATATTTAAACATGGAACCGCATAATACATGCTGCAGCCCCTGGTAGGCCTTGCATGCACCTATGCCCTGGGTACCTATGGTACACTATACAGGGGCTCACAGAGGTGACCCAATACCCAATCGGGTATGTACCTAAAGTACATGGTATCAATTTAAAAAAAGAACAGCTGGGCTGTGGGTCTGATTAGCAGGCCCACAGCCACATTAAAGTCGAAAAATCATAGAATCACAACAAAAAGTGGGGGTGACCATAGGAAACAGACCCTACTCTATTACACAACCCCCCCCCCACCCCCAAACATAGGAACCTTAAACTAACCTTGACCAGTTGAGTCTTCAAGTTCAAAGTGGAAATATCTGGAGAGTCCATCTGCATTGGCATGGTCAGTCGCAGGTCTATGTTCCACTGTAAAGTCAATCCACTATAAGGGAATGGACCACCTAAGCAGTTTGGGATTGTCACCCTTCATCTGAATTAGCCACAAGAGGGCTTATGGTCTGTCTGAATCCTGAAGTGAGTACCAAACAAGTATGGCTTCAGCTTCTTCAGTGCCCAAACCACAGCAAAGGCCTCCCTCTCAATAGCTGACCAACGTTTCTCTCTAGGGGTCAGCCTTCTGCTAATAAAAGCTACTGGCTGGTCTTGACCATCTTTATTCAGTTGTGAAAGAACAGCACCTACACCCAACTCAGAAGCATCTGTTTGAACAACGAATTCTTTGGAGTAGTCTGGACTTTGCAGCATAGGAGAGGTGCACATGGCCTGCTTCAGGTCATCAAATGCCTTTTGACAGCTTACTGTCCACTGAACTTTCTTTGGCATTTTCTTGGAAGTTAAGTCCTTAAGGGGTGTCACAATGGACCCAATACCTTGACAAATTTTCTGTAGTACCCAGTCAGGAACAAGAAAGCTCTGACCTGTGTCTGGGTGGTGGGAGCAGTCCAGCCCTTTATGGTCTGGATCTTGCTCTCCAATGGTTGAACCTGACCTCTACCTACAAGGTGGCCCAGGTATAAAACCTTGCTCTGCCCTATCTGGCACTTGGTAGCCTTGACAGTTAGGCCTGCCTTCTGCAGGGACTCTAAAACATTCTTCAAGTGGATCAGGTGATTTTCCTAAGTGGAGCTAAAGGCAGCAATATCATCTAGATAAGCTGCACAGTAGCTACCCAGACCTGAGAGGACTCGGTTCACGAACCATTGGAATGTGGCAGGTACATTTTTCAGACCAAGGGGCATTACCACAAATTGATAATGTCCTCCTGTGGTTGAAAATGCTGTTTTGGCTTTTGCATCACTAGCTAATCTGATCCTTTCAGTAGCCAGCTGCCAAGTCAAATGTACTCAAAAACTTGGCAGATGCCAATCTGTCAATCAGTACATCTGTCCTTGGTATTGGGTGGGCATCTGTCCTAGGGACAGCATTGAGGCCTCTGTAATCCACGCAAAACCTCATCTCCCTCCTACCATCTTGGGTGTGAGGTTTAGGCACCAGGACTACTGGACTGGCCCAAGGACTCTCTGAGGGCTCAATGACTCCCAACTCCAACATCTTTTGGACCTCTGTCCTGATACAGTCCCTGACATGATCAGGTTGCCTGTAAATCTTACTTTTAACAGGCAGACTGTCCCCAGTGTCCACTTCTTGAGTGCACCAGGTAGTCTGACTTGGAGTCAGAGAAAGCTTATGTCTGTAGGACTGTAGAACTTGTCTGCAGTCCTGCTGCTGTTGGTCAGTGAGGCTGCCTGCCAAGGCTACACCACCAACTGAACCATCATCAGGGTTCTGAGAAAGCAGGTCTGGGAGAGGGTCACTCGCTCCCTCTTATCCCTCATCTGTAGCCATGAGCAAGCCCATGTCTTCCCTGTCACCATTCAATCTGTTGACATGTAGAACCCTGTGGGGGCTCCTGGGAGTTCCCAGATCAACCACTTAGGTTACCTCTCCCTTTTGCTCAACAATAGTGCGGAGTCCAGACCATTTGTCTTAGAGAGCTGGTGGGGCCACTGGCTCCAACACCCACACTTTCTGTCCTGGCTGGTAAACAGTCAGCACATCCTTTTGGTCATGCCAGGCCTTTTGCAATTCCTGACTAGCCTCAAGGTTTTTAGATGCCTTTTTAATGTACTCAGCCATCCTGGAGCGGAGACCAAGTACGTAGTCCACAATGTCTTGCTTGGGAGGTTTGAGAGGTAACTCCCATCCCTCCTTCACCAGACAAAGGGGTCCTCTTACAGGATGCCCACACCGAAGTTCAAAAGGGCTGTAGCCAACCCCTTTCTGTGGGACCTCTCTGTAAGCAAACAAAAGGCAGGGCAGCAGGATGTCCCATCTTCGCCTAAGCTTTTCAGGTAAACCCTTGATCATGCCCTTTAAGGTCTGGTTGAATCTCTCCACCAGACCATTGCACTGTGGATGATAGGGTGTGGTAGTTGTAGTTCACTCCACACTCCTTCCACATAGCAGTCAAATATCCAGACCTAAAGTTTGCCTCTCTGTCTAAGTCAACCTCCTTCGGAAAACCCACTCTTGAGAAAACTACCAGGAGGGCTCTTGCCACAACAGGTGCTGTTGTTGTCCTTAGGGGAATAGCTTCTGGGTATCTGGTGGCATGATCCGCTAAAACCAGAATAAACCTGTGCCCATAGGCTGTTTGGGGATCCTTTGGTCCAACAATGTCAATCCCTACTCTTTCAAAGGGAACCCCCACCACAGGTAGTGGTATTAGGGGGGCGTTTGTGGTGCCACCTAATTTGCCACTGGCTTGGCAGGTGACACAGGAGCGACAAAAACCCTTTTTGTCTTCCAACATGTGGGACCAGTGAAAGTGAGGGACAAGCCTGTCCCAAGTCTTGTTCTGACAAAGATTTTCTGCAAAGGGAATATCATGGGCTAGTGTGAGAAGGAAGCCCCTGAATGCCAAATGTATTGCCAACCTCCTAGAAGTACCAGGCTTGGGGTCTCTAGCCTCTGAATACAAGAGCCCATCATCCCAATAGACTGTTTGGGTCCCACTAGCATTCCCAACAGCCTCAGCAGCAGCTTGTTGTCTGAGGGGTTCAAGAGAAGGGCAGTCAAACTACGCCTGCCTCAGATCTGCCCTGGAGGGTCCCCCTGTCCCAAGAAACTCAACCTGATCAGGCTCAAAGCTCTTCTAGGACAGTTTCCTCCTGGGCCTCACAATCAGCTTCCTGAGAAGGCTGATACTCTTCCTGGGGCAAGGGGGAAGGCACAGCCTTAACCCTACTGCTTCTCCTCCTGGTAGGCAACTGGTCCATTAGTTCAGGATACAGGACCTGTTCAGTGTTGCAATTTTTGACCTGTGACCTGGTCACAGCAAGGACATGTGCTGATATACCTAACATCTCTGCATGAGTCCCATACTCCACTTCAGACCAGACTGAAGAATCTAGGTCATTGCCAAGCAAACATTCTACATGGAGGTCTGAACTAACAACAACTCTTTTGAGGCCATTTACCCCTCCCCAGAGAAATTAACAATTGCCATACTATGGGTGGTAGTGACATTGCTTGCATTGGTGACTAGGTAATTGTCACCTAGTATGATCTGTCCAGGGTCCACAAAGCTGGGTGTCACCATTGTGACACTAGCAGATGTGTCCCTGTAGGCCTGAGCCACTTTGTTATTAATTAAAGGAGTCTGTCTGTACTTGCCCATGTTACTGGGGCTCACAGTAGAGGACATAGCCATGTCCACATCACAGACAAGAACAGCTTGAGTTGGTATTCTGACTAGGCCAGAATCCATCTCAGTTCCCAAGGTTAACCGTATTACACCCTTCTGTTGAGTACCACCACTATTAGCTGTACTAGGGGGAATAGTTACCTTAGGGGAAATGGTGGCTGGAGATGCCTCCTTTTTGGTGCATTCACTGGTCCAGGGAGTATTTACTTTACATACTTTGCACCATGGTTTCTTAGGACCTTCTTTCTTTTTTGCAGGTTGGGAACCCCCACCATTAGAAGCTTTTTGGGTACCTTGAGAAAACTTCTGGTCTTTTGCTTTCTCCCCACCCTTTTGGTCTTGCTTCTTCTGATCACCACCTTGGTTCTGTACCTTCTGCTTCACCCTGGTTCTGACCCATTTGTCTGCCTTCTATCCCAATTCTTGGGGAGAGGTCAGATCAGAGTCAACCAGGTGCTGATGCAATAACTGGTTTTGACAGTTGTTAAGAATTTGTTCTCTCATGATCAAATTATACAATCCTGTATAGTCATTAACCTTACTGCCCAGTTGCCAGCCTTTCAGAGCCTTAGTAGCACCATCTACAAAGTCAGCCCAGTCCTGAGTCTGTGTCTTCTGGGTATGTCTGAACAGCAACCTTTACTGCTCAGTGGTTAAGCCAAACCCACCTATCAGAGCACTCTTCAGGACATAGTAGTTATCAGCATCCTGTTCATTAACTGTCAAGAGCTTGTCTCTGCCTTTATCTGAAAAAGAGAGCCACAAGATTGCTGCCCACTGACTTTTGGGTACCTGCTGTACTTTGCAAGCCCTCTCCAAAGCAGTTATCCATTTGTGGATGTCATCCCCAACCTGGTAGGGAGGGACAATCTTGTTCAGGATTCTATGGTCATGAGACCTTTCCCTATCTCTAGGTACTGTGCTGCCACTAGTGGGCTCTAGCCCACACAATTTTCTCTCTCTCTCAAGAGCCAGGGTCTCTTTTGCAAGGGCAACTTCTTGCCTCTTGATTCTAAGCTTCAATTTCCTCATCTTAGCCTTATGCTCTCTTCTCTGAGGGGAAGCCATTCTCCCTAGAGCTGAGGCATGGGACCCTACTGAGTGATCAGAGTGGTTGGACTCACTAGAGAGTGACCTTCCTCTTTTGTGCTAAGGGTTAGGCCTACTTGGGGGCCTGGATTGGATTCTTCCTCCTCCAGACCCAAGGATTCCTAGGTTAACCTGGTTCAGTTCCCTGACTTCTACCTGGTTAGCAACCACATCATCATCAGAATTCTCTGGGTTCTCACCAGTGGGATCTTCTGTTGAGGGATGGCCCCCTCTTTACTACCTGTATGATCTGGGATGGATGCCTTTTCTACATCATACTCCACTAAAATATCTACCAGGTGGTTAAAGGTTGGACTCTGTCCTTGTCTCAGCCTTCTGGCTGTACACAGGCTTCTCAATTCATGAAAAGTGAATGTGTCATATTTAAAAGGTGCCCTGTGAGGGTCTGCTTCTGGCAGAGGCTCACTAAGCCCTGCATCCAAAGACATTTTCTAGTGAGGTGTGGTGTGTGCACCTACCTACACTAAATGTTTTCCTACTAGAACCTCTCTAGGAGTTGTAGTCACGGTGTGCTAGGCCCTTACCACCTACAGCTGCTAAGATCAGTAGAACTTATATATTTTAAGAACTTGATTTATATGTACCTACAGGTACCTTAATGTGATCTTTCAGATGATATCTTAAGATTATATGGTAAAACAACAGAAAGCTCTTATCCCACCCGTTGCACACCAATGTGAGAAGTTAGCCTGGCATATGATGTCCACTGTTCTAGTGGGCACCTTGCAACAGTCTAATCGACCCTTATTGATGCTGGTTGTAAAGTCAACCTTATAGACAAGCTATCCTAGTGGTAGCATGGACCAGCAGTCATAGGCTAAGACTTCAGAGAGCATGTGAACCAAGCTGTTTTACCAATCATAATCCCTTGAATACCAAATAAGAGGACACCATACAAGGCATATATCAAATATATATGTATTTATTCTAAACACAACCCCTCTGCACTCTTTATGAGGTCAGAGGTCAAAGTACATCACAAGTTACTCAATGAGCATACGTTAAGTTGCACAAATACAGTTATGCCCTAGGGGCCTCACAAACCATATACTAAAGAAGTGGTATAAGAACCACGTGAGAGTTAGACAGCAGGCCTAGGGCATGTAGAATCGCTGGGACTACACTAAACAACCAAGGGTTAGGAAGTAGGAGGCCCACAGGAGATGCGTGCAGTGTCTAAACATAGTCGCAAGTTACCATTGACTTATAATGGGAAACAAAGACGTAACAAAGTTACTGTTTAAGGACACTTCCAGATGGACTACGATAAAACCCCCTTAGACTAGGACACTTCAAGAGTCAAGACCCACGGGAGCACCGGAGTACTCGTGTTACCTCACCCAGGGAAGCCGGGTGCATAGGTGCCTTTTGGTGTCGGGTTTCGTCGTCGTTTTCTATGGAGATCTGCAAAGAAGTGCTGCAGGCAACCAGAGGAAAAGTATCCGGGTGGATCCAAGGGTGGATCGTGATGTGAAGAACCTGAATGCAGAGGGGACAGAGTCTGGGTCACTAGCCAGTGACCAGGAAGGAACCAGGCAATGTCGCGTGCTTGAAGGTGAGAAGGTGAGCTTGTCTCTTCAGCCACGAGTTCCAGGTTTGACGCGGCTCCGCTAACCAGCAGAGCCACGTCGGGGGCAGCAAGGCAGAAACTCTTCCTCATAATCGATGCATACTGACTTGATTGGTCCACAATGTTAGGAGGCTCATGAGGTACATCGTACAATGAGAATGAGTTCGCTAATCGCAGAAACCTCCTTTAATGAAGTGAATTAGGTACAATATAGCCTTAATTTATAATTTTCACGTTTCTTTAGAATACAGATTTTTTGTAGTATATGTGAGTAACGTGGGGATTTTTGCACCCCGTCCTGAAGAAGGAGTTTTCACTCCAAAACACGTTGACGCACACATGAGGCGATGTACATTGTAGTACATAAGAACATCACAACACACCATTGTAACAGTGCCAGCCCGGGGGCCCATTAAAAGTTTTTTTGAGTATACCCCACGAGCCAGGTACTTCTTAACCATCACTACTAACACTTCGAACCCCACCACTCACTGATCATTACAACCTCACACACACCACACATAGTCTGTGTATAAATGCTCCCACGTAGGCGTAGGTAGTTACAGCTCTGCATCCCGTAGAGGGGTGCAAAGACCCCGATGATGAAGCATGATATCAAGGGTCCTTTTGGTATGTGAGGGGTATTTTAAAACACTTTGTGCTCCCCACCATTGTAGGGCCACACCCACCCTCCAGTGGATTCAATTGTTTTTGAAATTCTGACCTGGGAGAACGAATCCACATCTTCTCTCTCTCTCCCTTATTGTTATTTCTATACCAAGTGAGAGTTAGTCAGCAGGCCTAGGGCCTGTAGAATCACTGGGGCTACACTAAACAACCAAGTGTTAGGAAGTAGGAGGCCCACGGGAGACGAGTGCAGTGTCTAAACACAGTTGTGAGTTACCATTGACCTATAATGGGAAACGAAGAAGTTACAAAGTTAATGTTTAAGGACACTTCCGGATGGACCACGATAAAACCCCTTTAGACTAGGATACTTCGAGAGTCAAGACCCACGGGAGCACCGGAGTACTCGTGTTACCTCACCCAGGGAAGCCGGGTGCATAGGTGCCTTTTGGTGTCGGGTTTTGTCGTCGTTTTCTATGGAGATCTGCAAAGAAGTGCTGCATGCGACCAGAGGAAAAGTGTCCGGGTGGATCAAAGGGTGGATCGGTGATGTGAAAACCTGAAAGCAGAGGGGACAGAGTCTGGGTCACTAGCCAGTGACCAGGAAGGAACCAGGCGATGTCGCGTGCTTGAAGGTGAAGAAGGTGAGCTTGTCTCTTAAGCCACGAGGTACACGAGGCATCGACGACAACCAGACGCTGGATTCGAGCTGGCCCACAATGGATCTAGTTGACTATGGAGTTGGTATCCAGATTGGACGAAACAAACCTTGGCAACCGCAACCCACACAGGATGTCGAGATTGACTCTATTGCAGACCAGCAAGGTCTGGGGTGCTTCTCCTTTGAAGGGAAACTGGAGCAAGCCTAGAGCAACCAGGAAAGCAGTTTAGTTCAAAAGAAAAGTCTTCAGGGGGCTCACTAGCCAATGGGAAAGGAACCGGGAAGACGCGTTAAACTTAATTGCAAGAGAGGGCCCCACGCAGCACTTGTGGAGTGTGGAGGGCTGAGCTTCAGTACAAATGGCGCTCATGTCTGGGGCTTCTCGTACTCAAATGCACAACTGCGAAGGTACCTCGGTAGTTGAGCAGGTAGCAAAATTCAAGATGTCCAGGGTGTCCGGTCTCAGAATAGAATGTCGAAGGTCCAAGAGTTCTGTATCAAAGTTTCTTTCCAGGATAATCTAAAGTCCTGGGAACACAGCTCCTATACTTATACTAAGGATGGGAGTAGGATTACCTGCCTAGGTCCATCCTATGGGTGGACATGAGAAGGGGGTGGCTACACCCCTTTCCCTTTGTCCAGTTTTGCACCAGAGCTGCGGCTGGAGTGCCCCAGCAACTGGTTTGAACCGGGCTATGCATGGAGCACCTTGTGTGCCTCAGACAGTGTCTAGATGCATTCACTGAATGCAGCCCTCCCTGCCCAAATACACAAAACCCCTGTCTGGGGAGGTGCTGGCACCTCCCTGGACAGGAAACCTATTGCCAATGCCACCCTTGCTAGAGTTTCCCCAAGCACCAGGTGGTCAGACTCGTGTCAGTGGCAGCAGCATCCATTTTGTGATGCTGAAGCTCTGTATAACTTGAACAGGGTAAAGCAGTAACATACATGTCTTTTCCCTCTAGAAGGGTGGAATGCTACCCCCGCCGCCAGAATTGGCAGGGGGGGGTAGTATTCCAAAGTGTTTGACACCTTACACGACATGTTTTGATAAAGCCAAACCAAAGTTAGCATTAACTGCGAGGATTATAATGCACTTAAGAGTATATGGTATGGCTATATCATAGAACAGCTATAAGGAGATGGTTCCGAAAGCTGCTGAGGGGCTCAGCTCATGCTAGGGCACCCTCTCACATAAAACCAAGCACTCTGCCTCCTGGATTGTTGAGGCCTACCATAGGAGTGGCTTATAGGTGTTTATGTGTCGATATGTAAAGGTAGATATAGGTATACCATATCTAAATAAGGGGTGATTACTCCACCTTACCCAAGCTGAGTGATCAGCCTGTGGTGTGAGTTTGGAGGGCCAGCCAGGGGTGGCATAATACATGCTGCAGCCCCTGGTAGGCCTTGGATGCACCTATGCCCTGGGTACCTATGGTACACTATACAAGGGCTCACACAGGTGACCCAATACCCAATATGGTATGTACCTAAAGTACATGGTATCAATTTAGAGAGAGAACAGCTGAGCTGTGGGTCTGATTAGCAGGCCCACAGACACATTAAAGTCGAAAAACCAGGGAATCACAGCAAAAAGTGGGGGTGACCATAGGAAGCAGACCCTACTCTCCTACAACAAAAATAAAAGCCAAGAGGGGGTGAGAGTATTCTTCCTAAAGGAGAACAAGGAGGCACAGTGAAACCCAGGTAAAAGGAGGCAGAGTTGCCTGCAGGTAGCCAAAACGCAATGCTAATCAAAACGTGGGTGTTCTTCCAACAGGCCCAGTAGGGAGGCAGGGATACAGATAACCATGAGCCCCGATGACAGGGCACACGTCCTCCAAGCCCATCACACAACACATGAGACGGTACCAGCCCACCCGCGAGGACAGAGAGGGGTCCCTCACCTATCAACAAGGGCAGGAGCATGTTTTGCCTGGGGCAGCATAACAGGTACAGTATTCAACACCACCACAAAAACAAGTTCTGTGCAGTTCTATGAGCACTTCATGAGCGTGTTTATGGCATGTCACCTGTGTAAAATTCTTATGCACCTATTTATGATGTTTTTGGTACTTTCCAGCTCAGTCAGAAATAGTAGCAGTTTGCAGGCCGGAGCCTCCGAAGTAGAAATAGTACTGCAAATATGGGGGTTGTGAACATGTTACCTTTTTTGGAGAACTATCGAATAAGGGTGTGCGCAGCTTTTTTTTAGGACTTTTCTACACCTTGAGTAGTTTCCTCAAAGACTAGCTTTCAATGGCGCAGAAGGCGCAGTGCACATGGCCCGAAGGTCTGATGGGGACAAAGTCAATCAATCAATCAAAAACATTTATATAGCACACTACTCACCCGGAGGGTCTCAAGGAGCTTGGGGAGGGGGGGTCCGCTACTGCTCGAACAGCCAGGTCTTGAGCAGCTTCCTGCAGGCGAGATGGTCTTGGGTCAGGCGGAGGTGGGTCGGGAGGGAGTTCCAAGTCTTTGCGGCCTGGTAGGAGAAGGATCTTCCTCCCATGGTGGTTCTTCGGATGCGTGGAACGGCGGCGAGGGCGTGGCTGGTCGATCGAAGCTGGCGTGCGGGAGTGTAGAAGTTGAGGCGGCTGTTGAGGTATCTTGGGCCTTGGTTGTGTAGGGCTTTGTGTGCGTGGTTGAGGAGACGGAAGGTGATTCTCTTGTTGACCGGGAGCCAGTGCAGGTCTCTCAGGTGTCCGGAGATGTGGCTGTGTCAGGGTATGTCGAGGATGAGTCTCGCTGAGGGGTTCTGGATCCGCTGGAGTCTCTTCTGGAGTTTGGCAGTGGTTCCGGAGTAGGGGGCGTGGCCGTAGTCCAGTCGGCTGGTGACGAGGGCCTGGGTGACCGTCTTCCTGGTCTCGGTGGGGATCCACCGGAAGATCTTACGTAGCATGCGCAGGATATTGAAGCAAGACGAGGAGACGGCGTTGACTTGTCTGGTCATGGAGAGGGAGGAGTCCAGGATGAAGCCCAGGTTGCATGCGTGGTCTGTCAGTTTGGGTGCGGTGCCCAGGGCGAGGGGCCACCAGGAGTCGTCCCAGGCGGAGGGTGAGGAGCCCAGGATGAGAACTTCCGTCTTGTCTGAGTTCAGCTTCAGGCGGCTGGTCATCATCCACTCGGCAACGTCTGTCATCCCTTCGTGTAGGTTGGCTCTGGCGGTGGCGAGGTCGTTGGTGAGGGAGAGGATCAGCTGGGTGTCGTCAGCGTAGGAGAGGATGTTGAGGTTGTGTTGGCGTGAGATGGCCGCCAGGGGGCTCATGTAGACGTTGAAGAGGGTGGGGCTGAGCGAGGAGCCCTGAGGAACGCCGCAGATGACTTCGGTGGCCTCTGATCTGAACGGAGGTAGGCAGACTCTCTGTGTCCTTCCAGCGAGGAAGGAGATGATCCACTCCAGTGCCTTCTCCTGGATTCCGACGTTGCTGAGGCGCTGCACTAGGGTGCTGTGGCAGACAGTGTCGAATGCAGCGGAGAGGTCTAGGAGGATAAGGGACGCTGTTTCTCCGTTGTCGAGCAGGGCTCGGATGTCAACGGTGGCTGCGATGAGGGCGGTCTCTGTGCTGTGGTTGGCCCGGAAGCCAGACTGTGAGAGGTCGAGGGATCCATTAGTCTCGAGGAAGGCGGCCAGCTGCTTGTTGACGGTCTTCTCGATGACTTTGGCTGGGAACGGGAGGAGCGAGATAGGACGGTAGTTTTTGAGTTCGGTGGGGTCCGCTGCTAGTTTCTTCAGTAGAGCGCTGAGTTCGGTATGCTTCCAGCTCTCCGGGAAGGTGGCGGTGTTGAAGGAGGTATTGATGATGTCCCGCAGATGGGGTGCGATGACAGTGACGGCCTTGTTGAAGACGTGGTGAGGGCAGGGGTCGGTAGGAGATCCGGAGTGGATGGAGTTCATCGTGCGGATGGTGTCTTCGGTGCTGATCGGGGTCCAGGCGCGGAGGGTGGTGGTGGGGGGCGTTGGTGCGGTCGTGGGGAGCGTTGGTTGTGTGCTGAAGCTGTTGTGTATGTCAGCGATCTTGTTGTGGAAGTAGGAGGCGAGGGAGTTGCAGAGGTCTTGAGATGGGGTGATGTTGTTGTTTCCGGCGTTGGGGTTGGAGAGCTCTTTCACGATGTTGAAGAGTTCCTTGCTGTTGTGTGCGTTGTTGTCCAGTCGTTCCTTGAATGCGGTTTTCTTGGTGGCGTGGATCAGTTGATGGTGTTTTCAGGTGGCGAGCTTGAGGGTGGTCATGTGGTCTGGTGTTGGGTCTCTTCACCAGGTTCTCTCGAGGGCTCGGCAGTTCTTCTTGGAGCTCTTGAGTTCGTCGGTGAACCAAGGTGCTTTCTTACTGCCGGGTCTGTTAGGCGGGGTCCTCAGTGGGGCGAGGTTGTCTGTGCAGTTGTTGATCCACTTTGTGAGGTTGTCGGCGGCCTGGCTGGGGTTTGCTGAGCTGGTGGGAGGGTGCTGGCACAGGGATGCGGCGAGCTGGTCGGCTGTGATCTTGTTCCACCTTCTTCGTGCAACCTGTTGCTGGTGGTGGTGGATCGTGGTTCTTCTGAAGCTGAAGTGGATGCAGCTGTGGTCCGTCCAGTGGAGTCCGGTGGCATGGCTGAAGACGATGTCCTTGCTGGATGAGAAGAAGGGGTTGAGTGTGTGTCCGGCGTAGTGGGTGGGTGTGGTCACCAGCTGCTTGAGACCGAGGTTGGCGAGGTTGTCCAGCAGGGTGGTGGTATTGCGGTCGTTGTTGTTCTCCAGGTGGAAGTTGAGGTCCCCGAGGAGGATGTAGTCAGCGGAGGGGAGGGCTTGCGGGCTGATGAAGTCGGCAATGTCTTTGCTGAATTGTGCGCGTGGTCCCGGGGGTCTGTAGATGAGGGTGTCTCTGAGGGTGGTCTTGGGGTCGGTGTGGATCTGGAAGTGCAGGTGTTCGGCGGTTGTCAGGGTGTCGTCTGTGTTGATCGTGATGCGGATGGTGTTCCTGTGGATGATGGAGATGCCTCCTCCCGTCTGGTTGGCGCGGTACCTCCGGGTGATCTTGTAGCCCTCCGGGATGGCGATGGCGATGTTGGCCGCTGAGGAGGCGTTCATCCAGGTTTCCATGAGGAAGGCGACGTCTGGAGATGTGGTGTCGAGGAGGTTCCAGAGTTCGACGGCGTGTCTGTTGACGGAGCGGGTGTTGAGCAGGATGCACTTGAGGTGGTTGCTGCTGGTGCTCGGCTTGGCGGTGCGGGTGCAGTGCAGGTCCGGTTGCAGGTGAACTTGCAGGAGTGGCAGCTGAAGGGTCGTGGGTGCGTCTCGGGGTGGCTCTGTAGCATCCCAGGATTCGGCCGGTGTTGAGTGCGTTGAGTTCGGTGGAGTTGTAGGTCCGGCAGGGGGACTGGTGTCTGCGGGGGCCACGGGTCCTGGCGCTGGGCGCAGTCCAGGCGCAGACGGGCGTAGACGGGCTTACCTTTGGCGCTCAATCGGTGCTCCCGCTGCGCGCGTCCGCTGCGCGGTCGCTCTGGGGGCATCAGTTCGATTTTCGCCAATATCATCTAAAACTTGTGAAGCCCTACATTTTGCAATCAAGCCAACTCCTTCATACAACCTTCAAGGAGTACTCATATATAGACCTCCAGGAGCACGGGCAGAATTCCTAGCCTCCCTGCTCTCCTGGATGGAACCTCTAGCAATCAAAGATACCTTTATGGTACTGGGGGATTTGAATTTCCATCTGGAAAAAACTGATGATTTTGACACCTCCTCATTGGTGGCTGATCTTGCTACCATGGGTTTAATCCAGTTGGTGACGGCACCTACACACGAGGCCGGTCACACCCTAGATGGGATCTTCACGAATATAAATGATATAACCATAAAAGAAATATTACCCCTAATCTGGACTGACCATTTTGCTATCGTGAGTAGCTTTAGCATAAGCCAGGCCACTAAAGTTAATCAGAACATCCTACCATCAGAACCATTTAGAGTTTGGAAGGATGTGGATACAAAGATGTTGAGAACATCGCTAGCCAATACCTGGCCATCCATTTCTGAGGATTCCAATGTAGCCGTGCAGCAATTCTCAGATTGGTTAACTTTGGCAGTAGAGACATCTGTGCCACTAAAAACTATATCTAAAAACCGGAGGACGCCTTCAGCACCTTGGTTTTCGGAATCTTTGAGAAAACAGAAGCAGATCTGTAGGAGTGTTGAGAGGAAATGGCGAGAAAACTATGACAGTGAATCTAGAACACTATATAAATAGACATTGGCATTATACAAAAAAATGATCTTGGAGGCCAAAAAAACCTTTTATGAGGAACAAATTAATGGCGCCAAAAATTCTAGCAGACAATTGTATGAGGTCGTGAAGTCATTAACTGGAAATCAGCCTGATTTGGCCCCCCCTTCCTCACAGACTTTCTGTGACGCCTTAGCAAATTTTTTCTATTCCAAAGTGAACGATATCTATGCTGAGTTTTCCATGATCAATTCATCAAGTAATTCGGTACCTATGACAACTAATAAACAAATTACATGCTCACTTACCCAATTTAAAGAGGCAACAGAGGATCTAATAACAGACATTATCAAATCGATTAAGTCAGGCTCCGCCCTTGACTCTTGTCCACCCAAGATTTTTCCTCCAGTGATGGACCTGATTGGTGCGTTTGTAAAGCAAATTTGTAACACCATGTTCACCTTAGGTGTTTTTCCAGACAAGCTGAAGAGTACACTATTAAAACCACTACTGAAGAAACCAGGCCTAGATAAAGAGTTATTAAAAAACTACAGGCCTATTGCAAGTTTACCCTTTGTAGCAAAAGTGGTGGAAAAAGTTATGAACGCCCAGCTTTCGGAATATATTGATCAAAACGACTTGCTGGATGAGTCGCAGTTTGGCTTTCGGAAGCTGCATGGAACCGAAACTGCGCTCATCAAGGTCGCTGATGATATCAGGGCCATTAAAGATCAGGGTGGCACGGCGGTTCTGATCATGCTGGATCTATCGGCGGCCTTCGACACGGTCAATCACTCTATTTTGATTGACCGTGTCGAAGAGCTGGGCGTCCAGGCCATGGCCAGAGCCTTGCTCGCTTCCTTCCTGTCAGGAAGAACCCAAGCAGTAACCTTGGGGCCTTTTCGATCAACGGACCTGGCTCTCCCATGTGGAGTGAATAAGATTGGGTAGATGTACAGCTTGTATTTGTTGAAAAGGTGAACACACTGTGTTGAGTAATGTTAATTTAGGTTTACTGGTGCTTCGCAAGGTGACTCCGAGGGCCCAACGGCGTCTTACAATGTAAATGAGAAGTGAGGCTAGAGGGTCTCTAGTCTCATCCCTTAGCAGGCACACATATTGTTGTCTTTATGAGGAAAAAAGACTTCCATTCAATAAGCTTGATTTACATCTTGTTGTATTTCATGTAAATTATATTTTCAATTTCTTCAATTTTTCAAAGTTCATTTATACATTTTCAAGATCGTTGTGGACAATTTCTAGTTCAGGCAATGTCTATATCATACATCCAATGCATTTCGGGCATTTCTCTATGCCCTTCATCAGGGATTTGACACTGGACACAGTATTGGATTTACCAAAGGTGTTCCATCTATGGCAGCAGGTCTTAACCTAGGGTCGGTGATACCTAATCAAGGGGTCTCTGCGACGCTTGATGTTCAATTTTAAAATCCTGTTCCAAGATACAGAACAGGATTTTAAGATTGAACATCAAGCGTCGCAGAGACCCCTTGATTAGGTATCACCGACCCTAGGTTAAGACCTGCTGCCATAGATGGAACACCTTTGGTAAATCCAATACTGTGTCCAGTGTCAAATCCCTGATGAAGGGCATAGAGAAATGCCCGAAATGCATTGGATGTATGATATAGACATTGCCTGAACTAGAAATTGTCCACAACGATCTTGAAAATGTATAAATGAACTTTGAAAAATTGAAGAAATTGAAAATATAATTTACATGAAATACAACAAGATGTAAATCAAGCTTATTGAATGGAAGTCTTTTTTCCTCATAAAGACAACAATATGTGTGCCTGCTAAGGGATGAGACTAGAGACCCTCTAGCCTCACTTCTCATCTCCCATGTGGAGTGCCACAAGGCTCATCCCTAAGTCCGACCCTTTTCAATATTTATGTGGCGGACTTAGCTAAGGTCATCAATACCGACCGGATGAGCCTTACCACCTATGCGGATGATACACAGCTGGTCCTAGCCATCAATAACGACGGCGAAGAGGTGGCAGCCAGGTTTCAGGAAGGCATGCTGGCCATCAAGGAGTGGATGGCTTGTAACTGCCTAAGGTTGAATTCAGAGAAAACAGAGGTGATCACTTTTGGAAAACTTTTTCCAATCTGGTCCTCAATATGGTGGCCTCCGTTGCTAGGGGCACTGCCATCCCCGGTGCAGAAAGTTAGAAATCTAGGTGTGATTTTTGATGAGAGACTCAATTTTGTCGAACATGCTAATCAAGTAGCCTCCACAGCTTTTTTTAAACTTAAACTCCTTAGAAAAATCATCCCATTTCTTTCAGACAAATGAGGAAAAACAGTGGTGAGCTCATTAGTATTGTCCGCCTTAGATTACTGCAATGGCCTGTTCTTGAATGCTCAAGCCCGGGTTGTGACTAAACTGCAAATGGTCCAGAATGCGGCTGCTAGGCTGCTGTCTGGCACCCCTAAATTTCAACCAATTAAACAAGCTATCAGGAGCTATCACTGGCTGACGGTGACGAACAGAATCAAGTTCAAAACTTTGTGTATTACCTTCAAAGCCACCCGTCAGCTAGGGCCAAAGTTCCTGAAGGAGAAGCTTATACTCCACCGCCCCACCCGACAACTAAGGTCATTAAATGCTCTCCGCTTAACTGTGCCTAGAACAAATACAGTCACTTGGGGAGACAGATCTTTCACCATAGCTGCAGCCAGACTTTGGAATACACTTCCACTGGAAATTAGATCCTCCCCCACACTGCTACAATTTAGAAAACGGTTGAAGACGTGGCTGTTCAACCAATAAGCCCTTCACCTTTCTGCACCACTAAATGCATACTGAGTCCCCAGGCCATAATGAGTCTCAGCGCCAAGACGCCCATGGGCATACGCCGCGCTTTATACATTTTAAAAATAAATAAATAAATAAATAAATCATAAGTGAGGAGCCGGGAGGGCGGGTCAGCTGGGTGGCGGGAGCGGGGCGGCCAATGGGCAGGAGGGGGGCGGAGACACCGGGGGGCAGTGGCGGGAAGGAGGACCGAGGGCGGCTCAGCGGCAGCTGGGTCGTCCGGCGGCTGGAAGGAAGCTCACAGGAAGGGGTACAGAAGGCAAACGGGGAGAGGGGAAAACAAAGTTAAATACACAAGGCGAGAGGCAAAAGGGAAAATAAGGCACAATACAGACGGCGAAATGCAGAGGGGGAGAGGGGAAAAACAAAAGTTAAGTACACAAGGCGAGAGGGGAAACAATGGCACAATACAGACGGCGGAATGCAGAGGCAAAAGGAAGGCAGCAGCAGGAAGTGCACAGCAGTCAGCAGGGCAGAGTGCTGGCAAACAGCGGGCAGGAGCAGCGGTGTGGGGGCGACCTCGCCTGGAGCAGACTCAGCGGTCGCTCCCTACCCCTGCGTTCGGTCCCCTTAAGTGAGGAGCCAGGAGGGCGGGTCAGCTGGGTGGCGGGAACTGGGCGGCCAATGGGCAGGAGGGGGGCGGAGAAGCCGGGGGGCAGTGGCGGGAAGGAGGACCGAGGGCGGCTCAGCGGCGGCTGGGTCGTCCGGCGGCTGGAAGGAAGCTCACAGAAGGGGTACAGAAGGCAAACGGGGAGAGGGGAAAACAAAGTTAAATACACAAGGCAATAGGCAAAAGGGAAAATAAGGCACAATACAGACGGCGGAATGCAGAGGGGGAGAGGGGAAAAACAAAAGTTAAGTACACAAGGTGAGAGGGGAAACAAAGGCACAATACAGACGGCGGAATGCGGAGGCAAAAGGAAGGCAGCAGCAGGAAGTGCACAGCAGTCAGCAGGGCAGAGTGCTGGCAAACAGCGGGCAGGAGCAGTGGTGTGGGGGCGACTTCGCCTGGAGCAGGCTCAGCGGTCGCTACTTGGCGCTGTAGGTAGTCCAGGCTTGTTTCAGGACGCAAATTAGTTTACCAGTTCACTCAGTGTAAAAATGTATATTGCATAAAGAGACTGTTTTTACTCTGATCAAACCCATAATTTTGTAAAATATAAACAGGATTATTTCCCGCAAATGTACTTTCTGTGGAGCTCTTCTCTACGCAATGGTATAATATTGGACAGGGGAATTGTTTTTGCTGCGTTTATCTTGCGCAGCCCTATTTTGTTCGTTATAAAAGTGGGAAATGCATAATCCATTTTCACATAGGTGCGGGGAAGCAAAACACTTTGCAAACTTTGTGAAGATTTCCGTAGACCTTTACCAAGGTTGAAAAAACGTATTTACAATTTTGTATGTGGCTCCTATCGAGGAACATTGTACTCTGTCCCGAGTTCTGCCCGTGGCATCCAGAAGCATTTGTTCCAGTTCCCTTTTTTTGTGGCAGATTTATATAGTGCGAACTCGACCCGAAGGTGTTAGAGCGCTTTACATGAGCACCGGTTACTTTACAGAAGGACACTTTCATTGTTTTGGGGTAAACACGGGGAGATTAAGTGATTTGCCCAGAAGCACAGGGTGTGGGCGTTACCCCGAGGCTCGCACCTTGGTTTCCCAGCTCCAAGGTCGGCAATCTAGCCATGGACAGCTTCCTCTTGCCCTTGGGGAACGTTTACTGACCTCTCCCTCCTCCTGAGGTAAGCCGTTCTAATGCAGCTGGAGATGCATCCCCTAGAAGCTCAGGCTAGAGACCACCCAAGACTCAGTGCCCTCAAGGAAGAGGTTTTCAAGTTCGTCTGAGAGCTCATTTCAAAATCTCTTCGGCAGTGCGGGCATTGGAGCTCTAGTCCCACAAAGGCAAGGAGCCCACGAGGTAACACGAAGCGATGGGGCCCACCAGCAGCCTGTGAAGAGGACCGCTTTGTCTCGCATATCTCACAGACATTCATTGGCCTTGAGCTAAATGTGGCCCCCATGAAAGGTTGGGGCCCTTTCTGCACCGCAGGGGCTGCACGGAGTTCCCTTACGCCCCAGAAAGAGTCCATGTTGCTGCACCTTACGCTCTCCTGTCTGCTGACTTGGCTCTTACGTCAATATGTTCTATACTCTGTCGTATTATTCTTAAAAAGAACCCCGTGAAGCTCTTCTGCTGTCAATGCGGCCCTTGCGAACCTCCTTCTCAATCTCTTCTCGCCACTTCTTTCCACAACACACGCATCAAGAATGGGACGCCACCATGGCAGGTATGGATTTAAAGTGGCAAGTAGAAAAAAGACCCCAGCTCATTTATAGTGTGCGGACCGCTAACTTTAATTTTTCTTCGACGCATGTCCTTGAAAATATGATATCGTTGTCACCACTAGTAAACTTCACCCCCTTTCACAATTAATCCTCGGCCTTTGTGCTTTTTGGCCAGTTCCAAGGACACCCTTCTCTGCAAGCACGCTAGCATGTAGCGGACTCTTCCAAATGCAGTTACAAGCCTCATCTGGACTAGCCCATTCCTCTGTCCTTAAATTCCTGTTTTGGTGATAGTCCTTTCAATAATCACGTATTCATATTTTTCCAAGCCCCACGCTCTTTATCATCCAAAAACAGGACTGCAGGTGTTTCAAAAAGCACTGTGCCCTATAACCAATCCTGTCAGTATTCACTGGTGCTGTTGTGCAGCCAGAATGAGAATGTCGATTCTAAGAGGGTTTTAAGGATATTATTACAAAAAGCTGGTGAGGCAGAATAGGAAGTAAGCATAGCCAGGATACTCAATCGCTACCTCCCCTCCTCTAAGAGCATTTGCTGAGCTCACACACAGGTGGTGCAGAAGGTGACCGGACTTACCTCCGTAGTTGAGATTTAGGTCGCTTTTACTCTGATATCAGAGCTGCTGCTCCATAAGCGTGGGGCTGAGTGGGACAGGAAGGAGAGAGTTAGGTCTGGGTTCCCACAGAGCCTTCTCCACAATGTGGGAGTGAGTACTCGACAAGCGGCAAGGGAGTGCCTAGAAATTGGACGGATGCCTGTGATCAGCTAGAACAGGAGAGATTGATCCGCGCTATCGCGAGTGAGGTCATTGGCTCCTTTATCACCACCGGGGAGGGAATGCTTGTGTATACACTCGTGCTGTGCCAAGGAGCAAACGTTGTAACACAATCACCTCATGTGAACCGAGGGAACCAGAATAATGTGAGACATGGTGAAAAGTCTGCTTTAATTAGAGTGATTTGTGTTAACAATATTCATTCCATGGTACTTACTTGTGGTGTAATCTAATCTGTTAGGACAACAGATTAAACCGTAAACTAATACACTGAAACTGCCGACAACCCATTCACACTTAACACCAATCACACAGAAAACTACAGCCCAACACTCCTTAAATTCAATAACCACACTTAACAATTTGGTGTTCATCTCAATTGTCAAATGTATTTTTATTGCGTAGTGAAGTAAAACGTTTGCAAAATAATACACACAAATATAAAAATTAAAATGTAAGATCATGCCATATGAGACAAAATTCACATTCGTGCCCATTTTAGTTAAAACAAACACTGTTCATTCTAATATGGTGCCGTGGTACGAAAGTGCCAAAACATGGTTCAATAAAATGCACCTTTCAGTTAAAGTCCACCGTTTTTTAAATAAGATTCCAAAGTGCTAAACATCGGATAATGGACCGTGTAAGTGACCAGTCTTAATGGGCCTAACGAGCAGCTCCTCGTGTTGCTTGAAAGTCTCTTCAAAGCAGTGGTAAAAAATGCAATGGTCTGGATTATGAGGCAAATATAAAGCCTATTATAGCACTCACTGACAGCTTGTCTGCAGCTGCACACCCCGAGGTGATTAATAAAAAGGGGGCGTAGCAGAAACCTACGCTCAACAAGTAGTGCAGGGCAGATGCAATTTGCATGAAGTAAGGATTCTCGTTCTTGAGGGCACCATCTGCATATTTTGTCAGAAGGCTTGTTCAGCCATATAGCTTTATCGTCTAGCATAGAGAAACCGCCCAATCGTTGGATCATTTACTGAGTTTATAAACAAAATTGAATAACAACAGTCGTCATCATCATCATCATCATCATCAGCAGCATCATCTTTATGTGATTTTACATGTAAAATCATAAAAGTCAAGTCAATAAAAATAACATACGATTTTTCACTACCAAACTCGTTCTTAACCCCTTGGCAGCGGGGGTAATTCCCCCGTGATGCGGGGGGGAGGGGCCGCGAGCTGTGCCACGGTGCTCATGACAAGTCTAGCTCGCCATGCTGCCCAGTGGAGCTGGGCTCATGACGAACTGGACTCGTCATGACTCCGCCCATTCCAATAGAACGCCCACACAGGCGTGGAATTCTATGTCAGGACAGGAGGCTCCGATTATGCTTTTCTCATTTCTTTATAATGAAATGCTCAGCAGCCAATTAGTTACAAAAAACTACATTACCCATGAACACCAGGGCATAACCATAGAGTATACAGTATAAAAGGTCACAATGTTAGTCCTTCTTCCTCTTTCTTTGCTGCTCCGCAGCCAGTTAAGTGCTTCTTACCTTATTACTGATATATGCATGTTTTCAAATGTTGGTTTATTTCTGAGCATTGTACTGCCTGGCATTGTATTACGTGCTTTGTGCCTAGCGCTTTCATTGCGATGTCTTTCATGTCTTGTTAGCGCGCTCCGGCTCCGGCTGTTGATTTGTGCCGCCGCTGCTTGTTTCGATATCTTTCGTCCGTTTTCGGACTGCGGGAGCGCGTGTTCGCCTCCTTCTTGACCGGGCGCTAGCTGCCCGTGTTTTGTATTTGTGGAGCGGGAGCAGAGGTTGACGGCTTGCGCAGGGAGCGCGAGCGCTCCCGAGTCGTTTCATTCTTCTGCAGGCAGCCGTGTTGCGCATGCGCACTTGCAATTTCCGGCGTCTGAGTTCAAACGCTGGTTAAGTGATTGTCGTCCCTGACGTCGATGCCCACCGCCTGTCAGACGAATTAACCCTGTAAGACGCCTTGGTTCTAGGAGAGCTGGGGCAGTAATTTGAAGCATAGGCATTGCCTAGAGTGTGTTTCCTTTGCTACAGCAGACCTTTCTCCCTCCCCGTTCTATTACTATTTGGTCAGGTTTGTTCCTGCACTGCTGGCTTGCTGTGGGGTTCCTCACACTCCTCCTGCATAGTGCCCTTGGCATTTTTGACACCGCTAGTCATCTTGTGGGCATTACTGTACACCTAGTGTACCATGGAAGATTCTTATTATGATGATGAAGATGACTATTATTATGAAGAAGGAGACTCTGGTTCTCTTGAACATGATTTAGTTGAGGAATTGGACAAGGGTGTCCAACAGTCAGTAAATAAAGCGCTGGTGCGTGTCATTAATCCTCAGAAGCACCATTTGAACAAATATGCCCAACAACAGGGTTGGCTACCTGCTTCAAAAAAGTCCTCAAAATCTCCTGTTAATCCCCACAGGTCGGACTTTCAGAAATTGGCTAAGACTTTAGCAGCGGAGTCTTCAAAACCTTCAGTAAGTTTCTCCTCTTCTCATCCTATCACGGATTCTGATGATGCTCACACATCTGCTTCTTCAGATCATGAGGGTCCATCCCCTAGGAAGAGACTGTGCAAAGAGTATTTTGTGGACGCTCCAGAGCATCCCCCTGTTCTGAACTTTGAACCTGCGGATATAGTTCACCCGCACTCTTCATCTTGGTTGCCTTCACCTGCAGTAGCTGCGTATGTCCAGGCGTCAGCCGTTTGATAAAGATGTTCATGCCAGGCTGCGCTCTGAATGTCCGAGACCTGACCTTGCAGACCATTTGGCTGAGACGCCAGAAGTTGATCCAACTATGGTCACCTATTTAAAGAAATACGCCAAGGACCCCAAGAAGGGCCTTGATAGATCTTGGCGTTCTTGTTAAGATAAGTTACTTGATTTGCTGGGTCCCTTGACCAAAATTCTGGATCTTGGTTTCCTCGCTAAAGAAGCTTCGGCTCTCGTGGACCCAGATGAATTAATTGAATGGGCGCAGAGGGCGATATGCCAGTTGGGTAATACCAATTGTGCTTTATCCTGCGAGAGACGCCGATCTATTCTCTTGAAGTTAGACCCCAAGTTGGCTGAGCTCTCTACTTCTGAATCGGGCCCAAAGCGCAAGGCCTCCTATTTGGACAACCATTCTTGAAAGAATTGACGAAATTTGTTTCTGCATTCAGTGGATTGGACAAGGCGCAAGCTTCATTGCGACGTGCCATGTGTCCGGTTTTTTGCCAAGGCCGAACGACATCGTGGACGCTCGTTCGGCCGAGGTTCACATCAACAGTCCCCTCGAGGTAACGCCTCTCAACGTGCAGGAGGCCAAGACTCCGGATATTCCACCAGAGCGAATTTTTATCCCTCCCGCAAGGGTAGAGGGAACTATGGAAAGTGCCATTCCGGAGGACAACAGGGCCATTATCAAGACTCCAACTCTACAGGTGAGCCTAATTCATGCTTGCGATGTGATTTTGGGGGGCAGAGTACGGTTTTTTCTCCACAACTGGCGCATGATCTCCAGCGATGCATGGGTGCTAGAAACCGTTCAAGGGTTCAAGATAGAGTTCTACCAACCCCTGCATCAGACCCGTCCTCCCCCTCCTTTAAGTTTTTCCCTTCAAGATCAAGCTTGCCTCTCCGAGGAAATCGACGTTCTTCTAAAAAAAGGGGCGATTCTTCCAACTGTCTGTCATCCGACGGGGTTTGTCAGCTCAGTCTTTCTGGTCGAGAAGAAAGGGGGCGGATCTCGCCTGGTTCTCAACTTGAAAGACTTCAACGGAGGGGTCGTGTACCGGCATTTCAAGAAGGAGGGCATCCATCTCTTACGAGATCTCCTTTGCGAAGGAGATTGGATGGTCCGTCTAGATCTCAAAGATGCATATCTGTTGATTCCAATCTTCAAGCCCCATCGTCGGTTCCTACAGTTTCAGTGGTAGGGTGTTTGGTACGAGTATCAGGTTCTCCCGTTCGGCCTTTCGTCAGCACCATGGTGCTTCACGAAGCTTCTGAGGCCGGTTGTGGTACATCTCCGAGCTCGGGGTGTACGTCTGATTATTTACTTGGACGACATTCTCCTTATGGCGGATTGCCCACTCAGGCTCCTGACTCATCTGGAGTGGTCCATCGATCTTTTGCAATCTCTCGGTTTTCTGATCAACATTCAGAAATTGTTTTTGACACCGACACAATCAATGGATTTTCTGGGTTTCAAGATAGATTCAGTTGCCTGTCAGCTTCTCTTGCCCAGCCAGAAAATTTGTTACATCAAGAGGGAATTGACGTCTGTTATTTCCAGACAGACTGTGTCATTGAGATCATTGGCACGTGTAGTAGGTCTGTTAGCGTCTTCCATTCAGGCAATCTTTCCGGGACCTCTGCATTACAGGGCAATGCAGCGCCTGAAAATCCAACATCTCCGGAAAGGCCTCAGGTACTCAGATCAGATTCCTCTGTCGGAGGAAGTGAGGTGGGAGATGCAATGGTGGCTAGACCACATGGAGGTCTGGAATGGTTGAGCTCTCTTTGGTGCGTCGCGGGAACTAGTGATAGAATCCGATGCCAGTCGTTGGGGTTGGGGAGCCCGATGCGGTCCAGTCTCGACGAGGGGTCGTTTGTCTCCTCAGAAGTTATCTCTCCACATAAACTGTCTGGAACTCCTAGCGGGTTCCTTTGCGATCAAGTGCTTTACTCCCCATCAGTCCAACTGCTGCATTCTTCTCCGGATGGACAACGTGTCCGCAGTCCGCTATGTCAACAAGCTGGGCGGGACTCGGTCCAAGGTGCTTGCGGAGATAGCCAAGGACTTTTGTCATTTTTGCATGCAGCAGAAGATCACTGTTATTGCGGAATATCTTCCAGGTCGCCACAATCAAATTGCGGATTGGCACTCTAGACATCTCCGGGACTTCAGCGACTGGAGGCTTCACCCTCGCGTGTTCCGCTCCCTTCTTCGGCGTTGGGGCCAGTGTCACATAGACCTGTTTGCTTCTCGCCTCAACACACAACTTCTTCTCTTTTACAGTTGGAGACCGGATCCGCTGGCCCTAGCCACGGATGCCTTTCTTCAGGCTTGGCCGCCGACTCTGTGCTATGCGTTTCCCCCATTCATGATGATCCCCAGGGTTCTGGCTTATGCCAAACGGTATCCAGCGGATCTGATTCTGATACTCCGCTCTGGAGGGCTCAAGCGTGGTTCCCGGTTCTCCTGGAAATGTGTTGCGAGGCTCCTCTCCTTCTTCCCCAGAAGTGGAATCTTTTACTGGATCCTCTCGAAGATCCGCATCCCCTGATTCTGTCCGGTTCCCTCCAGTTGCTGGCGTGGCGGATCTCGGGGACCGCTGGACGATCCCAGACATTTCTAGCGACGCTTCCAAATTCATTAGTGAGGCCTGGTCTCCCAATACTCACAAACGATACAAAGGGGCTTGGAAGCGTTGGTGTGATTGGTGTGTTCAAAGGGAAGTTGATCCCTCTTCAGCAGATGTCTCCTTGATCATTAATTTTCTGGCGTCCCTAGCCTCTTCAGGTCTCACTTATAGAACGGTCAACAATTTTCGTTCCGCCATTTCGGCTGGACATGTCCAGATTGATGGTAAACCTGCTGGTGAACATCCTTTCATTTCCAAATTGCTTAAGGGTATACGTCTTTCGAAACCGCCCTGTCCTAAGTATGTCTCTTTATGGGATGTTTCCAGCGTTTTGCGGTTCTTGGAGGCTTGGCCCTCTAATCCGTTGTTGTCCCGCAAGCAGCTGTCTGCTAAATTGACCATGTTGTTGTGTCTTGTTTCTTGTAAACGCGTGACGGATGTCCGTGCTTTGGACCTTGCGGGTCGCAGTTTCACACCAGAAGGCGTTACGTTTCGTCTTTCCAGGCGTACTAAATCTAATACTACTTTGATTACGTATCCCTCTTTTCCCTCTCATCCCAACCTTTGCGTTGTGCAGTGCCTCAAGGATTACGAAGTAAGTACTGCTTCTTTACGTTCAGATATGCAGGGTCATTTGTTAATTGCTTTACATGTGAAAAAAGGAAAGTCTTACAGCACGTAAGAACTGCCCTGAGCACTCTTGACGCACAAGTGCGTACTTGCAGGTTAATTTGAAAGTAGTTTAATAGATATTCAGAATTTCAAGAATATTTATTCATCCAAATGTTTTTGAATAGATCAAAAGAACATGATTATCATGAGTACATATTTCTTCATATGATTTCACTTTTGATCAAATATCCATATTACTTCGTCACAATTCATGGCACATGATTAGTTTAAGATGACATGGAAACCCCAATGCCTTTCGTGCTAAAATAGCACTTCTTCAGGGGGATATTATTCTGAAAAGAAAACATGTTCTTGAAATTCTGAATATCTATTGAACTACTTTCAAATTAACCTGCAAGTACGCACTTGTTGTGCATCAAGAATGCTCAGGGCAGTTCTTACGTGCTGTAAGACTTTCCTTTTTTCACATTTATAGCAACACCTGTTTGGAACCAGTAGGTGTTTCCCTGAGCACCTAAAATATTATTACCCTTGAAGTACCTATTTACCTTGTTTCGCACATTCGAGGAGTGCCACGGTTGCTCACCCTTGTACATTAATTGCTTTACAGAAACCATTTCGCCCTGTGACTCCAGCTACATTAGCGCGCTGGGTGCGATGGCTCATGTCGGAGGCTGGCATTGATGTGTCTGTGTTTGGTGCACATTCTGCACGTGGGACGATGGCTTCCAAAGCTTTCTCCATGGGTGTCACTCTCTTTGACATTATGAAGGCCGCAGATTGGTCTTCTGCTTCAGTTTTCAAAACGTTTTATTATAAACCAATCGATCATATTGCTTCTGTGGTGGTGGATCAGCTTTGAACAAGCATAATCGGAGCCTCCTGTCCTGACATAGAATTCAAAATTTGCAAACATACGTGACAAGAATTTTCAATTCTATTAAGGACAAGGAGGCGAGGATTATCCCACCCATTGTTATTGATTTGCATTGTATTTTGCTGTGATCTGTAATGATGATGTTGCAAAACTCTCTCATACCTTGTTTTCACCCCCCCCCTGGTTTACTTTCTTATTCTCTTGCACTGTTTGGATGTTACGGCTATATGTCTCTTTTCAGGTTCTGACCCGAAGTAGAGTTTGCCGGTGCCATCCGTCTAAGTTTCCCCTTTTTCCTATTTCGGGGACCCAGTGTTTTTCTGCTGCCTGCTTCCAGTTCCTTTGGACATCTGCGGCGTGCTTTGTTCTGTTCCTTTTGATCTTCGTTGGATTGCCTTATTGGACTTGAACTGCTTCCTCCACAAAGAAAGAGGAAGAAGGACTAACATTGTGACCTTTTATACTGTATACTCTATGGTTATGCCCTGGTGTTCATGGGTAATGTAGTTTTTTGTTACTAATTGGCTGCTGAGCATTTCATTATAAAGAAATGAGAAAAGCATAATCCTCGCCTCCTTGTCCTTAATAGAATTGAAAATTCTTGTCACGTATGTTTGCAAATTTTGAATTCGCCGCACGGGGGAGTGCCGCGGCAGTTATGACGAGACCAGCTCGTCATGAGCACAGCTCCACTGTGCCTCATGACGAGCTGGGCTCATCATAAGCATGCATGGGGTTAATTTAAAACCCCCATCAAAAAGCGCACTCGAAAAAACAGATAACAGCTGTAAAAACGGTAAGGCGGGCGTATCATAATAAAAATTCAATGGTTTTAAAATAGGGCGTAAAAACTCATGTCTCAAGTTATGGAATTTTGCACAGAGAATGACAACGTGTAATGGATCATTGATTGATGTGTTATCACAATTCCAAAGGGGAAACTCTAAGTTCATAAAACAACCATGATTAAAAGGGATTAGGCGGGGAAATACATTCAACCTGAAATAGGTCAATATGCAGCATTGATGACGTGTCATATTGCAGGTCAAATAAAGGTCTGTATTGCTTACAGTTTTTACTTATATTGCATGTCGCATGGAATGTATCATTAGTGCAGAGTCCACGCGTTCCGATACCAGCTTGTCTCTAAAAGCAGTTTCAACCCATTTGCCCTCAGAGTGAGTTATGACAGAAGGATTATCATATAGGTCAGCCCTCCCTAGAGCCCGCAAGTTACGCGCCACATTCACCAGCCATGGAACCAGGGAGGATTTTTCTAATTTTAAACAATCTTGCAAAATAAGTCTATTAAAACTAAGTTCCTCCTTTACCTAAATTGATTTCAAAAGCTTTAGAGGAAATAGGCCAAGCTGGTCAATAATAACATCTAAACCGAGCACTTTGTGTACAATTTTGTAATGTCCATTTTGTGGAACTCCCAGAAGGCTGCTTAAGAAATAGTTTTAGGCTCCTTGAAGTGGAACAAGCAAGCCATATCCCCAGATTCCACTGCCATAACTTGCTAGTGGGATACACTTAGCCCTGTAAATTTCCAGGTTTGACTGAATATGGGTGTGCCCAAACCTGTGGGAAGAATCTCCATGGCTGAATATCGCTCTGTTAAAAGACAAAACATTCAGAGTTATGAGTGAGTGCCAGTTAAACATAGAGTTCAATAGAATCCCCAAAAACCTGAACTTATCTCCCTGACTGACATGTTGGCCATCTACTACATATTTCATGGTTTTTGTGTTTGGTGGGCAAATCTTCATAACATGTGACTTTGAGAAGTTCATTGTCAGGTCAAGGCTACTCTTAAAACTGAAAAATAAGTTAAGAAGTTTTTGTAAGCATTTAGCTGTACGCACAATTAAAACTGTATCGTCGGCATAGAGCAAGGCAGGTATAGAATGGCCCCCTACTTTAGGAACGTCAGCGACCAGACCTGCTAGAACTTGCTCCATGCGGTTGATATAAAACATAAATAGAAAAGGAGCTAAAATACAACCTTGCCAAACCCTGGGCAGCAATTTTAAGTGCTCAGTGCATTCCTCATTAGGGCCAAACCTGACACTAGCTGAAAGATCATTGTGCAAATCACGCAAACACTTTATTTCAATTCAATTCAAATATAGCTCTATTCGGTTGGGACAGACAACCATAAAAGCACACATATGATGCCAAACAATAAAAACAATTCAGTATATGACCGTTTCCTAGATAATAAATGTTGTACATATCATTGAAAAATACAATTAACTTTTAACAGCTGAGGGATTATATCGTAATAGACAGGATATGTAAAGTGCAGTATGCTTAATAAAAACAAGTAACACATAACAGATATAAAATTACATCAGGTAATACAAGGGTTATGATAGTGCAATTAACTCTTAGCAGCTGTACAATTACATCTTAATGAATAAGATAGATAAAGTGCAATGTGCTGAATGTAAACAATAGACACTATCAGCCTCATTCATGAAAAACGGGATTTGCGATTCTCAAATAGCGAAAAATTGCGAATCGCTATTGAGAAATCGCAAATCTGAATTCATGAAGATTAGCGATAAAAAAATGTGATTCGCACGCGGGCGCAAATTCCGTTTGCGATTAACGATAATCGCAGAAAAATCGCTATTTCCGGCTACCCGCGTCGGGATTGCGATATTGCAAATAGCGATATCACTATTTGCGATATCGCTAATTGCGAGATCGCAAAATCGCGAGATCGGGAAAACGGGAAGTTGCATTTCGAGCACAGTGATGACATCACAACCAGGAAGCAGCCAGTTCCCACCCCCATTCACCACAGTGAGGCAGACCTCGAGTGAGCAAGTGGGAGAGCTGCTGCTATTCTACTGGTGATTTGTACTCTGCAACAACATTGCTGCCATGTCAGAGGAACCTGTTCCTGGCCCCAGCAACACCACAGGGCGGAAGAGGAAGCTCAAATTCTCAGAGCAGGAGCTCGAACATTTGATTGAAGGGGTGGTGCCCAACCACGCCAAACTGTTTGGCAAAGACTCCAGGAGGGTCCCGGAGCAGGAAAAAAGGAGGATCTGGCAGGGAATAGCCTCCACCGTCAACTCCGTGGGTGTGGCCGATAGGTCACTAGACAAACTTAAAAAAAGATGGTACGACCTCCGAGGTCGTGCCAAAGAGAAGGTGGCGGAGCGCCTTGGAGAGGCATCGGGCACTGGAGGTGGCAGACCTACAGTCCCTCCTAACACAGCCTTGGAGGACCAGGTTGAAGACACCCTTGAGAGGGAGGCGTGCATTGGCTTCGCACGTCTGGACTCATCCCGCCCCACCCAAGACACCCAAGGTAAGTGGCATGCGACTGCGACCCTGTCCCCTATGAATGTCCATGACCATATAGGCTCCCATAATTTCCCATAGTCATGCCATTGTTGCACATCAGGGAATGCCCTGAAGCATTGTGGGAGATGTAGTGTGGCCACAATGTAGTAGTACCACAATGCAGCCAGACAGGTTCCAAAGTACGCAAAGCCACAGCCATTCAGGGAATGTCACCCAGCATGCATGTAGCAACTGCACGTCTGACAGATACATGCAACTAATGATCGTCCACTTACCCTCACAGGTGGCGCTGAAAGCAGCAACAGCGAAAGGCTGCTAATTGATGAGGAGGCCCAGGAGGAGGAGGTGCCACCACAAACACAGGCACCAGCCCCTGCCGCTGCAACAACACCAGCAGCCAGGTCCACCAGCAGTGTGCCCCCTGCGTCTGGCGCACCACCTACAGCCACAGCCAGGCCCGCGACTATTGTGCCCCCTGCGTCTGGCGCACCACCTACAGCCACAGCCAGGCCCGCGACTATTGTGCCCCCTGCGTCTGGTGCACCACCTACAGCCACAGCCAGGCCCGCGACTATTGTGCCCCCTGCGTCTGGCGCACCAACTACAGCCGCAGCCAGGCCCGCGACTAGTGTGCCTCCAGTCCCTGCCGCACCAGCAACGCCTGCTGTGACACCACCAGCAGCTGGTGCTACAACATCTGGGCCCGCGACAGCGGCAACACAGCGGCCAGCCACAGTGTCAGGCCAGCAGAGCAGGCGTGGCAGGTCTCGCCAGCACACCACTGCAGCAATCAGCAGGAGGGGCAATGGACAGGGGCTGGAGCGTATGAGCGTCGAAAGACGCATGTTGCGCTATCCATCAGCGTCAGGAATGGCAGCAAGGTGCCATACAGCTCCAGCTCTACAAGATTGGGCGCAATGTGGCCTGAGTGGGTGACCGCATGGACCGCATGACGGCGGCCATGGCAGGTGTGGGGGACCGCATGAACAACATGACTGCAGCCATGGCAGGTGTGGGGGAGGGAATGGCCCGCATGACTCTAGCCATGGAGGCCAACACTGCAGCGATGACTACTCAGCGCAGTGCAGCACGCCGGCGCCACCATCAGCTCATGAGCCGGCTGGCCGCCTACAGCAGGTCCAATTATGTTGCAGCCAATGCAACTTCACAGTTGTCGCGGCGGTCCCTAGCACAGCAGCACCAACTCATCCAGTGCTGTGAGGATATGACCAGGGTCCTGGAGCACCTGACCACGGCGGTTACAGCACTACACCCTCCTGCTCTACCTGCCACTGTTGGGGGTGATGATGTCAGTGAGGGGGCATCCAGCATCAGCAGCCACTCTGCCTCACAAGTCCCGCCACTCAGGCGCAGCACCAGGCCCACGGCAGGTACAGGTGCCCCAGAAGAGGATGAGCCTCAGAGGCGCTTGGGTGGAACGCGCAGGAGGCGCAATTGACTACATATGACAATTACAGGCACAGGCTGACTATAAGCCTGCCCTGTCCTTTGACACAACAGTATGCAGTAATGCTGTTAGTAGAAGATAGTTGAACTGGTACCATTTTTGTGATTGAAACAATTATATTTATTTTTGCAGCACACATTAGCGTTGTGTCATTATTACATTTTGCATGTATTAGTGATTTGTGGGGTGAGGGAAGAGGGTGCACTAGAAACTGTTCACTGTGATGTGGTTGCGACGTCTGTGGCCTTCAGCTGGGTTCTCCCCGCGTGCACGGCGCGCATGTGTAGGTGGCCGGTTGTCGCCTTCAGATTCACTGCCAGAGATGTCGACAGGTATCCGGCGCTTGGTTGCCATGTTATGTAGTATTGCGCAGACAGCCACAATGCGGCAGCACACTGCAGGACTGTAATACATGGCCCCACCTGTCTTGTGCAGTATGCGGAACCTGCTCTTGAGCAGGCCAAATGTCCTTTCTATGCAATTCCTTGTCCGTATGTGTGCAATATTGTAGCGCCGTTGCTGGGGTGTAGCAGGGTTGAGGTATGGGGTGAGGAGGTATTCACGGAGGGCGTAGCCACTGTCACCTGAATGAGAGGAGCAGATGGTGATTGCCTGTGCTGCGCTGCTACCTAATTGCAATGTGACATTGTCGACAAAGTGTACTTACCAAGTAGGTGTCCTTCCCCGAAGTCTCCCCTGGCCAGTCGTGTGTGGAGGCCGCTGTGCCGGAATATGAAGGAGTCATGGCTACTCCCTGGGTACTGGGCCACAATGTCAGTGATGTATGTCTTAGCATTGCAGACCATCTGTATGTTGAGGGAGTGGTAGGACTTGCGATTGCGGAACATATACTCCGTGGCAGCTGGTGGGCAGATGGCGATGTGGGTACAGTCTATGCATCCGAGTACATGTGGAAAATGGGCTACATTGTAGAATTGTAGCTTGGTCAAGTCCAAATCCTGTTGGCTGGTGGGAAATGTGATGTGACGGTGTAGCTGGGTGAGCATGGCGTCAACAAAAGTCTGGAGGCAGCGTGACATGGTGGGCTGGGATATCCCCCCAGCAGACGCTACTATCCCCTGGAAGCTCCCGGAGGCCAGGAGGTGCAGGCTACACAATACCTGCACATGTGTAGGCACCGCATTGGTACGCCTTGTTGGGTTCTGCATCAGGGGGTCAAGGTCCTGTATTAGCTGCATTATCATTTCCCCATTCAGCCTGTATTTTGCATATATTTGCTCTCTGGTTTGGCCCAGCAAGGTGACCCGCCGGCGGAAAATCCTGTCCTGGATCCTGCGTCTCCTCCGTGCTGCTCGCTGTAGCCTTCGACGCCAGACCACCATGTACATTCCTGGCATTGTGGAACTCCTAATGCTGCTGCTGATTGTCCTTATGTGTGATTGGTCAGGCCTGTACCTCTTACTGATGGCCAACGGTTTTTTAAATGGAAATTTTTGATGGCTTTTATGGTTACCACCTGCTTTGAGTTGTCCTTAATTTGCGCCGCGCAAACTGCGATTTTTGGGTTTTTCGCTATTTGCGATTTTTCATGAATGCCGATTGCCATAGTATTGCGAATTCGCAATTTATTTCGCAGAATCCGTAGATTGTCTTGTTTTCTGATTCGCTAATGCTCTCCTACCGGGATTCTGCGAATTTTATTGCGAATTCGCAATTATGGGTTTGCGAAGTCGCTATTTTCTTGTTGAATCCCGATTACGGATATTGCGCCCGCAATTGCATTTTCGCAGCGATTGCGGGTGCAATTTAGCTTCATGAATCAGGCGGTATGCAGCATAGAATTACATCAAGTAATACTGGGGTTGTGAAAGTGCGGAGTGCTCAATGTAAACAGTAGACACATTGCAACTAAAAAGTTACATATAATATTACCCGTCATATTTTACCCTGCAGTGATAAATAAATTGGCACTGCCCAACCTTATTGTAACTTTGTAAAAGAATAAAATGCCATAAAAAAACATTAAAATACCATACTCTTTCTGGCCTTAATTGAACTAAGAATAAAGGAAGCAGTAAAAAAACCAGATCCCCGGTTCTTTTAAAAAGCCATCAATAAGGACATAGCAGCGTTGATGGATTTTGCCTCATATTTAAAAAAAAAGTGGTTTAAGATACTTGATTCTAAATGCCAAAAACAGATTACATAAAAGTAAAAAGTGCATGGTACTCTGCTTTGTGGATCCATCACATGGGCACGGGGCGGAGGAATATTTTTTCATAGTGGGGAACGCAATCAAATGGTGCACTAAACCAAGCCGCATTCTAGTTAAAAGAAAACGGTGGGAACTTCTAGTAACAAATTTTAGATATCCTTGGAGACCCGTTGTAACAGTATACATATGATAAAATTGATATGTATCATGATTCCTAATGGATTCTTGCCTTTTTTTTATTCCTATAGGTCAGGAAAGTACCTTTCACTTCTTGTTTAGATAGCGGTGGGAAATTACTATGGTTCCCTGTGATCTGTATATCAAAGATTTCACCATAGGATTTAAATACATATTTAAGCCATGGTATCTGTTTTGCATTATCCAACCTTAGACAGTCGTTTATAATAGCCTTAGTAAAAATGGTCTCTTCCTTGGACCAAATGGATCTCCACTGCTGCAGTGGTCTCATGGCTATCAGGTCCAACAAATAATTAAGACCAACTTCGCTGTGGATAAGTTCTGTAGAGGCAGAGGTTGGAAGGCATAAAAGTTTCTTTAAAAAAGTATTCTCTTCAGTTTGTAAAATCCCACATGTTTGATGTCCTCAAATTCCCGCACCGTAAAGTGCCACTGAAGTGCATCTGGCATTGTTAATCATTTCTTTAACCCGCCGGTTACCTAAATTAGTGGCAAATTTAAAAACACCATAGATACTTTTTCTGAGTTTGGCCTGGACCTTTGACTTCTCATAACTCCATTCCCCATCTGATGAAAATGAGATACCTAAATAACAGAAGGACTCCACATTAATTATTTTATTGCCTTCTATTATAAAAGGTCTCTGGTTTCTATATTTCTCTCCACACACCATAGTAAATGTTTTGGTTTTATTTATCAACAGCATCCTATTGTTTATAACATTGGCAAACCCATCAATTAGCCTCTGAAGCCCCACCGGAGTTCCTGATAACAAAACGGCATCATCTGCATAAAGCAGAACTGGTGTCTCTTTGCCGTCCACCAAAGGGGAGTCCGCAAGTATCTTTTTAAGGCCCTCATCCACTTCATTAATAAATAAAGTAAAAAGCAGAGTGCCCAGCACACACCCTTGACGGATACCTCGTTTACTTTCAAATTAGGGGTGCATTCTCCCTGGTGACGGTACCGGACCTTTGCTGATAAATTTTCATACAGTCTAGCTAAAAAATAGATAATTGCTTTGGGTGCACCAAGGTTAAGTAAAACAGGCCATAGAACGCCATGATTCACCAAATCAAAAGCACTGCTTAAATCTACAAAATATAAAAAAAGCCGGCCCTGTTTGGCTTTAGTGTATTTTCCTATTAGAAGCTCCAGATTGATGCTCTGTTCCAGAGTACCCAACCCTTTTCTAAAGCCGTATTGGGATTAGGCTAAAATATTATTATCCGATGCCCACTCCTCCAATCTGATCAATAGGACTTTGCTCATAATTTTGACTGAGGAGTCAAGTCAATAAACTTTATTCGGTTGTTCGAATTGACAACCATAAAAGTATTTACATTACAATTAATAGAACACGTATTCATTAAAAGGAGAAAGTTCAATTCAATTCAATTGTAGTTAAAATCACATGAGTAAGAGCACTAGACTATATCAGACATTAAAAAAAAAAAACAATTAAAAATAGAATTTCTTTAACGAACAATATAAATAACAATTCATATATCCGTGTTATTACCCTTCCATACTGTTTCTGAATTTAACTGCCAATTTTAAAAAGCTACATATATACAAAGTGTATTCACAATTTAACAGCTGGAGAAAATATTGTGCAGGACGAAATTGTGCAAAGTGCAATTTTTTCAAACAGGGTTTCAAATAAAGCTTCCTGGGTATGATATAAAAAGGACAAAAGAACAGAAAGTGTGCCAGGTCTTGCGGAGACTTGTCGTCGCAGCCGCAAGCCGGCAGCACTTGGCCTCGATGAGATCCCCTAGGAACAGCCAACAAAAGATGAAACAGGTTGAACCTGAACCTTGTCAGTAGGAAACGGTCATAACTAGACATTTGCCATGTCAGGTAGGGTTCCATGAGCAAAGTGCTTTTGATTAGTATATGGTTACGTACACTTTCTTTTTTTAGTTCACATGATTCCCTTTCCTGTTGTCTAGAGTCAATAAAAGCATTCTTGACCGTGATAAGATCCATTTTGGTAATGGATTCCGGAAATAAGAAAAGTTCAGAACGACCTAGATCAGTAAAGCACTTATGTAAGTACTTTAGCCAGGGAACCTCCTTCCTGTTATCCCATGTAAGTGCTTCTCTTAAAATTAGCTTGGTGAGTGGGATATTGTCATTTAACCAGCAATTCATCCAACATATCAAGGGATTCACTGCAATTTTGTCACATACATACGGAACCCCCAATTCTTCATGCACAATAAAATTTGCTGTACCCCTGGGAACCCTTAAAATCTGTTTTAAAAAGTTATTTTCAACTATCTGTAGTGCATCCAGGGGAACATATCCCCATATTTCACTGCCATAACATGCTGTGGTAACACTTTTGGCCTTATATAGTTGGAGTAGAGCGGCAACTGGGCTATTTCCCATTTTTCTGGAGAAATCCAATATGGCCGCGTTAACCTTAGTAACATCTCCCTTCTTTTTTTGGATCACGGGTCCCCAGTTTAGTTGACTATCAAAGAGGACCCCAAGGTAGGAGAATATGTGAGTTACAGGGATTTCTACTCCAGCTAGGTTTAAACGATTAAATTTTTTAAAGCCTTGGCCAACCTTCATTATGTAGGATTTGGTATTGTTAATACTTAAATCTCTTGACTTCATGAAAGAGTAGAAGGAATCTAATAGAATTTGAAGTCCGTTGGCCGTTCTAGATAAAAGGACTGTGTCGTCCGCATATAGTAGGACCGGCAGTCCTTTTCGACCAATATACGGATAGTCTGTGTTAGTGCTTAAAAGGTGCTCTTCCAAATCATTAATGTAGAGGTTAAAAAGGAACGGGGCAAAAATGCACCCTTGTCGGACACCCCGGTACACTCCAAAATCTTTAGTCACTTTTAGGTCCTGGGTGTATCTGACATTTGCTTTAGTATCAGAGTGCATATCTTCTAAAAAATTAACTAGGTTTTTATCCACGCCCATTTTTTCCATGGCACCCCAGAGCTTCTCCCGACTCACGCAATCGAAAGCCGAGGAGAGGTCCATGAACGCCATGTGAATCGTACCTCTTCGAGCCTTAGTGTACTTCCCAATGATAAGGTACAAATTTAGACATTGAGAAATAGTGGAATGTCCAGGCCTAAATCCGTACTGGATTGGAGATATAATATTATTTTCCTCTGACCATCTGACCAATCTGTTTAAAATGACTCCTCCAACAACTTTTGCCACGGAGTTTATTAGTGATATTGGTCTATAGCTGGCAGGGCTGCTACGGTCTCCTTTCTTGAAAATAGGTACAATTGTAGATACCCCCCATGATTGTGGGCATCCACATAACGCAGCAGCATTAAGTACTGCTGTAAGGACCGGCGCCCATAGTGCTATGCATGATTTAAAGAGGTCAGGCGGAAGTCCATCAGGTCCGGGTGCCTTGTTGTTTGATAGACCCTTGATTCCCTTTATAATTTCATCAGTTGAGAAGCATAGTGAAATTTCTCTACTTTTATTTGGACTATGTTCTGCCTGTGACTCATTGTTTTTAAAAATAGAACTGAAGTGGTTTATCCATTCTTCCTCTGGGATATTAGTTCCCACACTTGAAGTACTAGGACAATCGAAGATGGGTTTATTGATAATCTCCCAGAACTTCGAACTATTTTTTAGTGTCTCAGGGTCTAACAATGACTCCCATACGCTTTTTTTGACTGCTCGCTTGCGGGCGGCAAGTGACTTCTTATATTCAGCCCGCAGGCCCCTGATGGTCAGTGGATCTCTTGGTTTTGTTTTTAAGGCTTTCTTAAGCTCGCGGCTAGCCTTCGAACAATCACTATCAAACCATTTCGGGTTACTATTTGAATTGATTTTCCCCTTAGTAGGTATCGTTAAAAACGACTCCACCTTCTTGGCAATCTCCTTGAAAGATGTCAAGATTTGCAAGGGTGCTGATACAGGAGATGTACATGCCGTCAATTCATGACTACAGACTACATTAATAGAGGTATAAAATCGATCGCAATCCACCATTGACCATTTTAGGCGACGCTTACCATTAATGCATTTTATGAGGCCACGGTCCTCTCTAGAGTTGCGCTTTTCAAATAAACTCGTGCCCATTGTAATGCATAAAGGATTATGGTCGCTATAAATGTTCAAAAGGATCGAAAAATCCTCAATAATATTAACAAAGTCAGCTGAAAGAAGAATATGATCTATATAAGATCCTGTAGCATGGCCTTTAAAGGTAGGAGTTAAAAATACAGTTTGATCAGGTACTGTCGACATTGCTGTGAATAGGTTGTTTTCATTCATTAGATCATTTAAACCTGTACCCCTCCGCGAGTGTTCAAAATGAATTCCTTCCATACTATTGCAACCCATTTGTTCAACAGGTCTCACGCTAGGGTTCCCACATAAATGTGTGTTGAAATCACCCACTAGAATCTTAAGGCGTGGCAGTAAACTATCATTTGCCCTTAGGAAATCACGCAAGGACTCTATGTTACAATCTCCAGACTGATTCACAGCATTATAAAAATTAAACAATACAAAATTGGTTTTACCCCTCTTAAGTTCTAGAATCTGGATATTATTGTTGCCAGAGTAGTGTTCGGTTTTATGACATATGAGCGACAAGTTAACAAAAATAGCCAAACCCCCTTTAGCTCTTCCACTAGCAGATGGAGTTGCCGGAATTATAAAGCTCTGATATCCTTCAATATGTACATTTCTCCCTGTTACCCAAGTTTCTTGGAGACATATTATAGGATATTTTTTAACAAAGTACAACCACTCATTGTCTTTCAGTTTGTCAAGGAGTCCAGCTATGTTCCATGATAATAATAATAATAGCCCCTCCTTACACTTTTGAGGTCCACATTGTATTATGTCTATTGTGTTATGACTGAGGAGTCAAGTAAAGAGATGGGTCTATAGTTTTTTGCCTCAGATTTATTTCCCTTTTTGTGGATCGGTATAATAACGGATTCCCCTCAGGTGGGGGGACAGCCCTCAGTTATTGCGGCATTGTAGACCAATGTGAGTATTGGTCCCCATAGTGCTGGTAGGGATTTATAGACATCTATAGGCACACCATCTGCCCCTGGTGCTTTTCCCCCCTTACTGTTGCTTATGCCTATCAATACCTCCTCTAGTGTTATTCCTAAATCAATAAGTGGCCATTTACTTGGCGTTGTTGTTTCGATCGGTGGGATATCGTTAGGGTTGAAAATGCTGGAAAAATGGTCCACCCAATCTGTGCAACTTACATGGCCAAAAGTTCCGGGACAGTTTCATTTTTGAGAAATGTACTATTCACTGTGTCCCAGAATAGTTTATGTTTGGCAGTTATTGCAGCGAAGTCAAGGTTATCCCAAGCTTCTTGTTGTAGTTCAGCCTTCCTTCGTCTAATATTGGAGTTATATTCGATTCTGAGGCTACGAATGACTGAACTTTCGCTAGGTTTAGATGATAAAGCTAGTTTCAGCTTATTCAGTGATACCGTACAGGAGTGGTCAAACCATCCCCAATCCTGTTTTTGTTTTGTGGGAGTGGTCTTAGTAAGAAGTTTAGAGATACGTTCATTAATCATAGTGAAATTGACTAGGGTCTCAGTTGGTTGGATCATTAAAGATAAAGTATCAGCAATTTCTTTACCACATACCAGAACAATTTGTTTTGTTAATTCGACTGAATTCTCTCCCTTCCACCTGATTCTAGTGCCATTGGGGCATATTGGTCCAGTATTGTTGACAACAGTACACAAATCATCCGTCTTATTCCCCCACACAAACAGTTCCAATATAATTGGATTGTGATCACTTATGGGCAGTGCAACAATCTGCGGGGTAGTACATAGGTTGACAATATTAACAGAGACTAAGACATGGTCTATACTACTCTCGGAGAATCGTCCTGTAAAAGTCGGGATATCCTTCCCATTCGCATCCTTCGCACATTGCAGGATATCCAGATCAAATTCGGTCATAACTCTATTTAGGGTGTTACCATATGTGCAATGGGAAAAGTGTAGACAGTTATCCCCTTCATCAGATATAAGCCCACATGCTTTGGTCATTGACAATGGTCACAGAAACAAGTTAAAACCCCCCAACCAGACCATATTCACATTGGTAGTATCTATATTGATCATTTTGCATAGGTCCTGTCTTAATTCTGTAACCAGACAGTGGCGGGTGGAGTTAAAAATATTGTTATAAAAGTTGATCAACAATACATCTCGGCTACCCCTGTGTTTAATCAACAATAACTGAGCAAAATGCCCTACATTAGAAATGTTCGTAACTTTGACTGGGAGATTATTTTTCAGCAGAATTAACAGCCCCCCTTTAGCTCTGCCTGACGGTGATGGTAACGCGGGCAGGTTATAAGCCGTATACCCTTCTATATATATACATCTATAGTGCTCCATGTTTCTTGGAGACACACTATATCGTGTGTGCTAAAGAAATCCTTCCAACCCGGCATATTGATCTTATTTGCCAAGCCAGCCGTGTTCCATGTTACGATTGACACCCTTCCCCTTGATTAAGTACTACAGGATAGTCTGTCATACCTTTACTGACTATCTCCCTGGAATCTTCTAGTGATGTAGTTAGTGGTCGGTATACTACCATGCCTACTCTTTTACTCCTGTCCTCCTTAGCCCGGTTTACTTTCACAATTATATCAACATTGTATTCTAACATTGACTTATAGTTTACAGGCCTACTTCTTTCTATACTGGACTCTAGGGGTACCTCGATGGAACAATGTCTGTTTCTAATATCAGTAACAGAGAACATACAGTGTGCACCCCCCCCCCCCATGTTGTTGTGTTAGGGTCAGTCAATCGTTGCCATCTAGAGTACTTAGGGCATGGAATCTGTTGGATAATGGGAGGGTATGATGAATTGCTGGGGTAATTATGTTGTTTAGTCTACCAGGTTGGGAGTTCCTGCCTCCTAAAGAGGGATTATCAAGGTGTTTGTAGAAGTATCCAAGCGGGTAGAGCGAGATTGATCGCTCTATACAGGTGCTACATAAGGCTCTCCCAAGGGACGTTTGTGCCCAGGTTGGATTCTTAAAATTAATTATTATGCAGTCCCCTTGCATGGTTTTTCTAGATGGACCTATCCACTGTACCCTTCTTGTTAATAAGATTTGGTCTGCCTGTTCCACAGGGAAATTACAGTGGTCATGTAGCCAATGTAGCACCTTGTTCTTCAAGGTGCTATGGCTTTCAATTTGCTCTATCCCTAGCGGTGAGACTGTAACTATGACTGCTACATAAGGGCTGCCGTCTGGTGGTAAATTAATCAAGCCTGCTCTTTCTGTTCTTCTGATCCCTTGGGCTTATTCATAACTTGGGGTCTGTTTTTATCGTTCATCTGCCCATTACTAGTGGATCGTAAGATACTAGGCTGTGGGTCTGAATGTGCACTCCCTCTAATATTTGGAATAACAGGGTTGTTCTGGGGTGGATGAATCGAGTTACTATGCCCAGCCTTTGTCGTGTTTAGGATATTTAGGTTGGACATAGCCACTGACGGTATTTCTACCATGGATTCGGTGCCTAAATCCCTGGTTTGACTATTCCTTGATTTCATGATGGTACCCAACTTCTCAACCTCTATACTTAGAGTGTCTAGCTTAGCAACCAGAGGTTTAAGCATGGATTCCATTTTCTGAGCTAGTGAAGAAATTATACGATTGACAAATTCATCATGTAAATTGGTAGGGACAACATTGTTCTCAGAAGTCTTAATTTGGTTACGGGTCAGGGGCCCTTTTCTCGGTTTGCCATTATTCCCCGATTTGGTCTGATCTGTTTTACAATTTCTTCTCCTTTTTGGTGTTGGAGAGTCACTAAGATTAGGGAACTTGGGTTGCTCATCCTGCAAGGGTGTAACTCGTAATAGAGGGGGGAACTCTTGGTTAACCTGTACTATGGGAGCTTCAAGTTGTAAATTATCCAAGACAACATCTACATCCAGGGCCCGCATAACTTCAGGCCCAGATGTTACCCCCAGAGATAGGCGTCGTTCTGCCCCAGAAATGTCTACATTGATAGCGCTCCCAGCCTTGACCAGGTACTCATCGATGGTGGGGCCATGGTTAACCTTGTGTTTTGGTGTCTTTTCTAATTTCCGTTTCGACATATTCTACTGAAACTGCCAAATAAGCAAGCGAGGGACCTATGTAATAACACCCCAGAACCTGTTGCTAAAATCAACCCAACGCTGTAATGGCTGGTATCAATAATGATTGAGCAAACAGTCTATTGGCACTGTTATTGATACTAGGGCCATTATCAACAGGTTACAAACAAATGTACCCGTTCCAATAACCCTATACAAAGTCACCTGGGTGTCATGGGCTGATAAAAGGTCAATGGGATGGCCCTGCCCTGCCTCAGACTGTTGCGGACGGCCGCAAACAGCCCCGCCCTTGTCCCGGGCTTAGCCCGGCACAGCCTGTGTGCGGTCCGGCGACGCGGGGGCTGTCCTCAGTTTAAATCGCCTCAGGGCGCGGAAATGGAGGTGGCGGCTTCCGCCGCAAAGGAGCCGGGGGGATGTAGTCCCCCTCCGCACTGCGGCCGCGAAAGATGAAGAGCTGCGGCGGCGGGAGGGAGACCAGGCGAACAGCGGCAAAGGCAGGGAGCAGAGGTAGGTTTCAGAATGCCCCCACGAATGTCCGCGAGTGATCAGAGGGCGCCCGCTCCACCGGAGCTGTCCTCAGTTTAAATCGCCTCCGGGCGCAGAAATGGCGGTGTGGGCTTCCGCCGCAAAGGAGCCTGGGGGGTGTGGTCCCCCTCCGCACTGCAGCCGCAAAAGATGAAGAGCTGCGGCAGCGGGAGGGAGACAAGGCGACCAGTGGCAAAGGCAGGGAGCAGAGGTAGGTTTCAGAATGCCCCCACAAATGTCCACGAGTGACCAGAGGGTGCCCATGCAAACACCTAATTAAAACTGGATCAACATCCATCTGTTCCATCATGGACCAGAGCTTAGACCGATGGACTCTGTCAAAGGCAGAGCCAAAGTCCATGAAGGTCACATGGACTGCCCCCCTCTTTGTCTAAGTGTATTTACAAATTAATAAATAGAGGTTCAGGGTTTGCTCTATAGTACCCCGACCGGGGCAGAACCCATATTGCAAGTTGGGTAAAAAGCCACTCTCTTCGATGCAATCGGCAAAGTAATTTAATAAATCCAGCCTATAATTTTCACCTCTGCGTCTATGAGGGAGATGAGCCTGTAGCATGCAGGGTCTGAATTGTCATTTTTAAAAACAGGAACTATTATTAATCAAGGCCAGGTTTGTGGGAGAGGACCAGAGGCTGCAGCGTTTAGGTGCAATGTCAGTAGAGGAGGCCATAAATCAATGCAGGTTTTAAAAACATCCCCTTGTAGCCCATCAGGATCTGGTGCTTTGTTTAATGGCAACTGAGAAATGGAGGCTCTAACCTTGGATAGATTGAAAATTATGTGATGAGCAGTCCGGGAGTCATTCGATATCTCCGGCTCCTCATCTAGGCTATCAATGTCCTTAAAATATTTGTGCTGTGTACTGGCAGTTAAAAGCTTATCTCAGGCTTCCTATTTAAGTTGGGCTCTGCACCACTTACAGGCCATACTAAATGCTGCCCTGACCCTTTTAACCTTTTCCTGGCAAGAGGGCTTTGCATGCAGGAGTTTCCTTAGGGGTTTTCGAACACCTGCTATCAAGCCATCTTTCTACATTCGTTGCCGGGAGTAATGGGGTAGTTTTACAGAGCACGGAATTAATAAACCTGCTAATATTGGAAAATGGTGCCAGAATTTTCTGTGGTAACTCTTCTTCGGACAAACAAGAGACAAAATCGGGTTGACTCGAAGTGATTAGACATTGGGTAAAAACTAATCAAACAATACTAGCCCACCTTTGTCTTCGGCCCTGATCAATCAGGGTAATGGGCTCCTTATAAAGGAATACTGTGTGATGGGTTCATCTGAGCGGAATTGAAGGGCACACACAAGATGTAGAAGATTGTTGTATTTACTCATTGCTGAGTGAGTAACCAGAACTTTTGTGAATAAAGAGTGGATAAAAGGAGTTATCAATGAAGGCAGAGAAAATAATAAAAAAAACAACGAGGTGGAGGAACCACCTGTGAAATTCGCAGTGAACCAGGTGGGAGGAAGCATGAGTCATGAGGGGGATCTCGCATAGGAGGTGAAAGAGCGCACATATCTAGTGAGGATATCGAGTGAAATAGGCAAACATCTGTGGATGTGGAGTGAAACAGCGGACTAAGAAGAAGTATATTATCTTGGCAAGGCAGCGGAATTATCGGTGGTAGAGACTGAGAGGTAGTACCGTGAAGCAAGAATAATTAGCAGCTGTGTCCCTGAAAGGCAGGAGTGAGTGCGTGGCAGCTTATAAAGTGAGGCGGTGAAAGGAGATATGAGGCAACTCGTTGAGTAAGGGGCTCGGAAGTCAGCTGTGAGGAGGTTAGTCAGCGGGAAGCTGACGAGCGGAGATAAGGAAAAAAACAACAGAAAACGTACCTGACAGTTTTGTATTTTTATCTAGGAACCTGAATCAATAATGCTATTTTATGCCCTTGTACGGCTATAATCAATAAAATCCCTATAATGGCATAAGAATCAGATCCACATTTCAGTAAATTGCCCTTGCAGTCCAAGGCACGGCAAAAGCTACTTCCTTGGATTCCTAGAAAGCACAACGAGTTCTTTCGACACACCAAACCTCCAGCAACCTGGGAAGTCCCCACTTGCTTTGTTTTGATTTGTAATAGAACTCCTGCGAGCACTGTAAGAACGGCCAGTTCTTAGTGACATCTTTATTGACGTCTTATGTCCAAACTTTACGTCAAACTCGGCACCTTTCAGGTATAAATATACCAACGTTGCCTTAAGCAAACACACGGTGGTGGTTTTGGAGCAGAGCAGCTATCTACTTGCCGAGAGCCCAGCTGATGCGAAGAGCCCACGGACGCTGCCCCTCCACTTTGACGCGCTGAGAAAGACGCTGTCTTTTCTGCTGCCGAGAAAATCCAGCTCCGGCGTTTCCAGCCTACCCTCGCGGGTGACTGGGATATCGAGTCCTGAAAGAGAGATACCAGACCTCCTACATTCTATTCCCAAGGTACAGTGCTAACTAAACCCTTAGAGAGAATTCTTGAATCAGATTCTTGGCAAAACCAACTTAACTTAAACTGCTACTTACTTACTCCTTCCCACGAATTAGGCTTAGGTCAAGTACACCGGGGTAGGCGTATTTTAGAAGCATCAGTTGAGCACGTTAGTCAATGTATATATGTATGTATATATTTTATCCATTTTAAAGTGTCTTATGGCTAAGAAACCATACCAATGCTTTTACAGTATTATTTCAAAATACTCCTTTTACTGTACGTACTTTACTTTATATTAAGTATTGCAATTGTGGCAATTCATTTCTCTTGCATGAGAAGGAAGACGGCTCAATAAATAATACCTTTTATTGAAAACGCCCGTCTCTCTCTTCTCTGCACTCTGGTGAAACTAAGAACGCACATTTGACTGAGTGAAATAGCTGTCTATTGTTTTCACACGACTCTAGAGATTTACTCTTATTCTGGGGTAGCAAAGTTGTCATGTTATATGGTTGTCGGAAGCTGAATCCCTTCTTGTCTGAGCCAGGGAAGCTTATCCCTCCCTATTCAGTCAAGAAAGTTTCCAGTGACCTCTGACCTAGCTGGCGCAAACCTAAAATTAAGTTTAACATAGTCAGTAGAGACCTAGAAGACCTCAGTCCTACGTCTACACTGCTGTTTATGTTATTCCAATGCGCAGAGCCTATTGGGAAAATTGGAACTACACTACATGGCGCCCAACGTTTGGTAAGGCGATAAAACTATTGCAAGACGTTAGAGTAACTCAGTCGTGCTTTTTCACACAGACCCTTTTTCCCGTAAATACTCCAATAGACGTCTGGAGTGGGTGAAAGGTTAAAATCCGCCGGAACTTAGTAGGAAGAGATTCCTAAGTAGAGTTTTGGTTTAGTCAACGTTGAAGAATACAGTCTTCCAAAATATTATGCACCTAATCTTTTGTCTCCTTGAAAGTAATTCTGCAAACAGAAGAACTTTCAGTCAGTAAAATGACAGAAAGTGATGACGACAGGGAGCGAGCAAAACTAGCAACTCAACTCCTAGAGGTTGGCACAAGTCTCCTACAGAATGACCCGAATGCTATACTCATTCCGGTCAACATAAGAAGAGCTATAACTCTTAAACTTATAGCAAACGGACTGACATCACGAGGTGGTACAGTCATTTTCGTGATAGAGGCACACGAATATCGGCAGACAGAGGTATTCTATTCATGGATAAACATTCCAGCGGCAAACGCTACAACACACGATTTCCACTATTACAAAATAGAGGAACCTCCGGATGAATACACTCCTTTCGAGGATGTTGAAATCCCACTAAATTACAAAGAGCACCTGCTCTGGTTTAAAGGCGCCCTAAAACATACTGATCACATCACCAGGCTCGGTCCACTAGGTAGACCAGGAGCAACGTGGCCGGTTCTAGCCAGCTACACACCACATCCAGACATCGAAAAAATGTCAGACAGGGAACTTTTAGCCTAGCTAAAAGTACTAATTAAAATTCATAGAAAATTAGTCCAATATGTAATGCGGACTGCAACAGTCCAACCAGCTATTAACATTCCACATCTGACCCCTCATCAGGGAAACACAAATAAAATTACACCACAGAACATACAATCATGTCTTGGTAAAACACCCGTAAAACGGGAACAAATTCCATTCTGGCTATCACAAAAAATAACTCAAATAGAGGCAGTATTCTCGAATACTACCCCTAGTGAGAAACACAGAATTCTGACTATCTGCCTTCCAATGGGGATCGCACCACATATGGAGGATTGTGACACTTGGGGCACAGTCTTTGCTTCCATTTACACAAAAACACATGGTGTTCCGTCTCTGGCAGTGATACCAGATGTACTAAGACAGATTCAAAATGAATACGGTCCAGAACCTGCTTTAACTCTTGAAATTACTGAAAGACTTCAGGCAGGGCTCGGCTATATTATTAGCCAACATAAAAGGAGAAGTAGCATCTGTGGCGATCCGCCAAAAATTGAAAGAAACAGATATAGCAGACCAACCAATTGAACTTGCCAGAATCATAGAAAAATCCTATGAAGAACTAGGTAGAGATAGTTTGGGTGGGAAACCGGTAAAACCCCAACTACTTGAAACTCCTGAAAAGATATTTATTAAAAATAATTTAAACACTCCAAAAAAGAGCTGGGATGGAAATAAACAATCCACTCCCAAAGAAAAAAGAATCCAGTCCAGAGGAAGGTCTCCTCGGCGGAGGGAAAGAACTCCGAACCGAGAACACAAGGGAGCCCTATGAAAAAAGATACAACCTTAGAAATAGGGATAATTTGAAAAAGCTTGATAGATATCAAGATATTGATACACGTCGCTCTCGATCTTTTCAGACTTCCGCGCAGAAATCGTAAAGAAGAGGACGGTCAGAACACAGGGAAGAGCACGTCAAGTCCAAAGACAAAGAACCTGCTCAAAGTAAAAAATTACAATTTCCAAGAAAGAAGGTAGCAAGTCTTAAATTAATCAAACATGCCGAGGATACTGAGGACACAGCTGAAAAACAGAGAGTGGGCACAGACAAGGCTAGACAGCGCAGCAGAAGTGACCATAGCTCGCAAGATCCTGATGAATCATCTGGAGACAGTGGACACGAATGAATACATTCAGGTGGAAACTGCAGATACCAGAGTTAGCAAACCTCATAAAATATACAAAATAACATTACGTATAGAGAGAGATAAGACTAGGAAGGTAAGGGGTCTGTTTTGGGATAACCTCTCAAAAGGCTATGACATCCTATTAGCTGAGAAAGACTGGCCACCAGAGTTTATCAGGGAGTGCCCTCATGGCGAAGAAATGATTATGCCTGCCTTCTCAAATCATATTCCAATACATAGAAAATACATATATGCGAGAAAATGGGCAGTAGCTCAAGCACCTGCATTATATAAGAATCATGTAGGATGGGATGAGGACATTCCTCCTAATAAAATCCAGTTAAAATGTCAACCAACTGCACAAAGACAGTACCCAATTAGGCAAGAAGCTAAAAAACAGGTCAGGGAGATCTTAGATCAACTTGACTACCAAGGGGTGATTGAAACGTGCACCTCTCAAATGAACAATCCTTTGTTTCCTGTCTCCAAACCAGACGATTCATATGGTCTAGTCTTGGACTACAGACACCTTAACTCGTGTTGCAAGACATTTGCGGTACAAAATTCTCACAGTGCAGCACTAATGAATAACATCATTCGCAAAAAATACAAAACAACATTAGACATTTCTATTGGATTCTTTTGTCAAAACATTGCACCAGAGAGCAGGTATTTAACCGCTTTCTCAATAATGGGGTCACAGAAAAATTTCTGTCGACTCCCACAGGAATTCAAGAATAGCCCAGGATTATTCTCAGCAAGAGTAACAGAGTTACTACAAATATATGATGATGAGACATTATCTTATGTCGATGACATCTATCTCACAGATAACGACCTGGATACTCACTTGAAAAGAGTGAACACCATAATACTTGCGTTCGCAGCAGAGGGTTACAAATTTAACCTTAAAAAATCACGAATTGCCCATCTAACTGTACTGTTTTTAGGATATGAATTATCAAGTGAAGGCAAAAGCCTAGCAGACAACTTCTTAGAGAAGTGCGCTGTACTCCAAGCACCAGAAACGCTGAAGAACTTACAATCAATTCTAGGCTTCCTGAATTTCGGAGGAACTTACATTCTAAATTATGCAGAGAGGGTTAAACCTCTCTACGAATTAATAAAACCTGATTTTAAACTAATCAATTGGACTCACAAACACACAGAAATTTTGAGATCATTGCAAACAGACATGTTAGCTAAAACAAAATTAGAAACTCGCGACAATACACGCAACCTTGTAATCCGAGTCATCCCAGGAAGATGCGGATTCACGTACCTGACCTCTAATGAGGGAGAAACGGTACCAATAGCTTACAAATCACATTTGTACACACAAGCTGAAAAAACATTCAGTCTTACAGAAAATATTGTAAAGGCGGTTCAGACTGCTGTAGCAAAAGAAAGAGCCCAAGCCCAAGGCAAAAGAATAACTGTTTTTACAGCAGAATCAGCCTTTGAGGCGTTATTCACCCCAGTTAATCTAAAAACGGTGGCACTAGATCCAAAATGGATACAGTGGGAAAATTCTCTTGCTGCAGATGACGTGACATACTATTTTGACCCGAACATAAAAAAACGGAATGATTTAAAATATGAAGAAGAATATCCTCTGCCAATCGAAATTCTGCCTCTCCAACAATCCTCTTGTATAATCTATACAGACAGATTTGTACAACATTACGATGTGGATAATAAATCCTACAATGCAGCATGCGCGATTGTTAAAGGTCGCTGGCGCTGTGGTAAATTCTGACCAAAAATAACAAAAACTGAATCACTGAGAAACTGTTCGGCTCAGCGAGCTGAAATAAGATCTTTAAAGATGGCGCTTGAAAATGCCGATCGTGAATTTCCGACACTAATAGTGTGCGATTCGCATTTCTGCGTCAAATCTTACAATAATGACTTGCAGAATTGGGTTCAGAACGATTACAAAGATGACACAGGTGCCACAATTAAGCATAAAATGCTTTGGGAACAAGTAGTTCTTTTACAAAAAGAACTACAGAAGACTCACGGGATACACACACTGAGTCATCGACGTGATGGCGTTCACGTTGCAGGGAATTCATTGGCTAATACAACCATAGCGGAAGCAACTCAACCGGCTTTCGTAGCCATAAAAAAACGTTCAGAAAAATACATAGACGGGGAAACCATGCTGGCGGTAAAAAACGTCTTCAAAGGGCGACTGTGCAGCTCTTCCCGTAAACTATCCACTGAATTATACATACGTAAGTGATGCAAACTCCGTTCCTTTTGCTCGAATCCCTGGAGTGGTGGATAGGGTAATTCCAAACACGAACAGGAGAGTCTTATTAATAGCAGACGCACACATGGGTGAAGGTCCGAGGCACAAACAGATCAAGGAATCTCTGACAGAATTACAATCAGAATACTGGTGGCCGGGGATGAGCCTGCAACATTATAAATTTGCAAAGAGCTGTCCAAACTGCAACAGAGATCGCAGTAGCGAGCCAACCGGAGTATTGCCATGGCCATTTCTGTAGTTAGCATAAGGCTATCTATACGTAAATTCCAGCATCCCATTAATTTCTTTTAAGACTAGATTCACTTAAAAATACAGACCCCAGCGCTCGGCTGACGCCAGAACTGTTATAAAAGATTTGCGAGTCTTTATCGGCACATACGCAATTGGCATGCTACATTCTGATCAGGGTCCTGCTTTTAGCTCTCGAACTTATAAGGAGGCCATGACCAGCATGGGCATTGCGTTGCGGTACTCTTGTCCCTTCCATCCTGAGGGAAATGGGATTGTGGAAAGAAAAAACAGAGACATAAAGCAATCTATAACGGCAAAGGTATTAGGTGCGGGTGATGGGTGGGTCCAGCATTTAACAAGTGCCCAACGTAGTCTTAACAATCTGCCAAGAAATTCTCTAAAAGGTTTCAGCCCGTACCAACTATTGTTCGGAACTAGAATGTATATTCAGGATTTAGATAGTCAAACTTCAGTGGTAGAAGATAAGAAAAAATGCTTTGACATCAAAGATCGCTTGACTGTTTTACAGGACTTAAATGAAAGAAGAAAAGCCCTGAGCAACATAAAGTTAAAACAACAGCCGACAACCACTGAAGATACACCACCTGTCCCAGCAAGGCCTGTCTGGATTCCAAAGATTGCGGATCTGGTCAGAGAGAAGATCTCGGTTAACAAGGAATTTGGGCCTTCTTACAGAAAAGCAGTACCTGTCTTAGCAGTCAGTGGAACAAGATCAGTTGTACTACCTCCCCTTGCTGGTAAAAAGGAGAACCGAGTTGTATCCATCGACCTGGTAAAACCACAATCATGTGGCCAATAATAAGTAGTAGGCCCAGTGGACTCCCAAGAATTAGAAGGACTCCAAAACTTGCTACAATCCAAGAGGTTCAAACTGAGAGACTAATCACATTTGATAAACCTGCAGTGAATGAAAAAGGAATATGCAACAATGCCATGGAACTTTTGCCTCTTGAAACCCAAATTGAAACAGTTCGTCAAGAAACACCAGTCTAGAACGATGTAGCCTCAGACTATGCTAATGAAAGAAAAACTTGAAAAAGCAATTCCAACAATTGACAGAACTGCATCTGGCTACTTCATCAATTTCGATAACTTTTCTGAAGATCCAAGCGAACCTGAAGAAACGGCAGTAATAAAAACTTTTAAAGACAAAGCAACAGAACTCTTTCATCAACTCAAAGAAACCTATCTGATTTCTCCATGGATGGATTTTTGGATTGTGTTAGGTGTACTTTTCCTCCTGCTTTGGCTCATCATGGTACTTTTTTTGGGAAAATTCATTGAGGGAAAATACAGTACAAGGGACACAGCAAGTCATAACATCAACTTGGTCCTAAAGCCACACAAGTCATCTCACATCGAGAAAAGAGAAATATCATCAGTGAATGTCACAGCCATTCCAATACCCGGTGGGATAGTTTGGGACAAAACGGATTACGAAATCTATGGCCCGGTCGAACTCTTGAAATATCCTCACCAGTTCAAGGTTTCATTAAGTGACTTTGTAAAACCAAGTACATTTTCTGATGATTGGGACTTTGAAAGCATAAATAATATGATGTCAGATTTAGTAATGTCAGCAAAATTTACAGAACATGATTATGTACAGGGTTCATCAAACTATGAACAAATATACTGCTATAACCACTATGTACATCACTATTTGCACAAATCTGCACAACCTAGAAATGTTTTTAAATATAATCAATGGGAACATTGTGCAACTCCACCTAAAATCAGTTCAAAAACATTTTATGAGAAATTCTCATACTTCTCAGGGTTTAACACAAGTGATGCAGAAACATTTTATTATAAACTATTAGATAAAACAGGGATAAAAACTATGTTGACAAATACTAAATTGATTCATTCAGAAACATTTTATGAAAAAATGATTACATTTGGTTTTGATTTCTGGAAAAAACAACATTGAAACAAAAACAATCTGGGGTACAAAAGAATGGCAGGTCCAAGGTTTAGAAGCACTATTTCGCGCCTGCATGATCCCAGAACAAATAATGTTCTTGAATGACACCATTCAACAGACTACTTGTCTTGGCCTAGCCAAGATAAAAGACTTAAACAAACCGTCTATTCCAAAGCCAATACCTGATAATACAACCACAGATATTGAGATAGACGTATCCCAAATTTTACACCAAAACAGAACACATCCTGATTGGAAAAAGTGGTCAATCTGGCCAACAGACACAAATAACTGTCAAGATAGATTCCTGAACAAAATACAGGGGTTAAAAATGACCAGACCAGACCCTAGATACTCCCAGAGACAACATCCAGGGATAGTAACAACATACAGTGTAGGGAAACTATGCCTTGAATGGCTACAGACATTCACACTGGCAGAAATTAAGCAACACTTGACTTTACTTAAAGACGGTGCTGACTTGCGCGATTTCATAATGGGACCACGCAAACAGCGTCAAAAACGTTTCATAGCGGCCAGTATATACGCTGCGTACAACGAAGCTTGGAAAGTAACTCGAATTGAGACAGCAGAGAAAATACGAGAAATTGATCGTATTAATTTGGAAAAATCGCTTTCTGTTGTGGACAATGGGTTAATGACTCTGTCCTCCAGAATATATTCACTGGACAGTATTGTATCATCTGCTATCGATATAATAGATCAGGACTTGCTAATGTTACAACACGGTCAGTCCCAATTACGTTCTATTGTACAGCTAGGCTGGACGTTGCAAAACCTGCGTTCAGGCTACGTGCCATGGCGTATGATAAACATAACGTCATTATTCTCTATCTTTAACCTTACTGATAAACAAATCAGTTTGGCACAAAAAAGAGCAGACTATACGATTCTGAGCATTGAAAAACTTGAGAGATTACCATTGACAATGTCAGAAAGACCTGTCATTGAATGGATAATACACGGAATAATCACAATTCCGATAACAACTTTCCAATTTAAAAATTGCCAAGAGTATATACCAGCAGGCCAATATGAAAGGTTGGGTAAAGGGTACATTAAGTCATCATGGAAATTACCTTATACACACACATGTTATAGTGACAAGAACCAGAATGTATTTCTTAGTGGTAATAATTGTAAACAATCACTAAGCGGTATACTTCTGTGCCAAGGTATTAATTTGCATGGGGCCTGTGAGGGGACTTCAAATAACTTTTCATGCCACCAGCATGGCACACCTGCAACACAGATAGGGCCATTCTTTAGACAACTTTCTAACAGGAGTTACGTTCTAATAACGGACCACAGCTGTTGTGGCATGGTGCCAGGGAAAGCATATCTCGTAAGCGTTAGTTCCATGGTCACTTGCTGTATGCAAGTATTGTATCCAAACGGCCCTCCTGATACAGAGGCGACGATGTGGCCTTCTTTGAATATCTCTTCTATACGAATTGATACTTTAAGCAGAATGAAGTCTGTTCTTTTACAGCCAACCGTGCCTTTACCGTCATCAAAAAAAAAATGTATGATCTTCAAGTTGCAAGGACAACAGCAGAGATACATACACTTTTATCAACTAATTGCCCCGTGCATTTCGTAGAAATGCTAAGCCAAATTCTAAATATGTCAGATACCAGTGGCATCGCACATGTATTTAAGACAATTTTTTCGGGACTGTTAACACCCTTCGAAGCAGTCCTGGGCATCTTTCACAATTTTGTCCATTCTGTCTTTGGCGGCCTACCACTCCTTTTGGGACTCGTAGCAGGAATTTTATTTTTGACTCTTCTGCTCCGATATGGCAAGCCAAACCGCAGACAAGACTCCAGCAACGATGGAAGAAACAATCCTAGCTATACGCTATCGGGACCGCATAACTAAAGTCCTTGGATTAGCCCGGCTAAGAGATCTGAATATGACCTGGTTTCTTTCATTCAGACCTATATGGCAGAACTGCATCTTACCTGTGCTTCGATGTATGCTATGCGGAGAAGAATGCGTGTTGGACACCTGTCTTACACTACAATCAGCAGTACCAATGGATATCGATACTTTGCTAAGTCCTGTAATGGCTCATGCATCGTGTTGTCCTCAGCGGTTACCAATCCTGATGACGGCATTCGTTGAAACTTCACCACTACGATTAGGTGGAAGTGAAGCATGAGATGAAAGCAACATCACCCAGGTACGACCTTCTGTGAGCATCGCTGATCCTGACATCGATGATAGCAATCATTCTCACGACTGCAACGTTGCAGCATTTTCAAACTTGGTCGAACTTTCACCTGAAGCTGTAGACAGTTTTTTTGCACATCTGTCTGAAATGATGTTCTCCCCTGAACAGAAAGAATAACTTTTTAAACAATCCGGCACACAGCGTTCCCCTGAACTCTGAATTCGGCCTACGGCTTTAATAAACAAAAGCTACTGAAAACATTATGGAACTATTTTCTCCCCTGAAAACGATTTTTTTTTCAATATTCCAAAATATTTACCCTTTTTTCTGGCACATGTACTCTGCTTAAAGTAGAACTATTCTTAAAGAACAGAGCTTCTATTTTTTGTAATTCTAGAGGCAAAATATTACCTCAGCCTCTAGCACAAGCACAAGCAATTGCATTTATATGTGATGAAATAGTCTCGACCTTCTTTTCTGTATTAAGAGACATTTCATGTTTAATTTTCACAAATCGTTCAGCTAAATATATACACATCCTTTCTACTGAATGATTACACTGTTTGATAAACGTACAGTACCAATAATCTTTCGTGTATTTCACATACACCATTTCAAATGCAAAAATGTAGTTTGGGGTGGGTTGGAATACACATGCACCTTTACATGTTTACTATTGCTTAGTTTTAGTAATGATGGACATTAGATCGTGGAGTGGATATTGTGTTTTTATCTAGGAACCTGAATCAATATTGCTATTTTATGCCCTTGTACGGCTATAATCAATAATATCCCCATATTTCAGTAAATCGCCCTTGCAGTCCAAGGCACGGCAAAAGCTACTTCCTTGGATTCCTAGAAAGCACAACAAGTTCTTTCGACACACCAAACCCCCAGCAACCTGGGAAGTCCCCATTTGCTTTGTTTTGATTTGTAATAAAACTCCTGCGAGCACTGTAAGAACGGCCAGTTCTTAGTGACATCTTCATTGACGTCTTATGTCCAAACCTTACGTCAAACTCAGCACCTTTCAGGTATAAATATACCAACGTTGCCTTAAGCAAACACACAGTGGTCGTTTTGGAGCAGAGCAGCTATCTACTTGCCGAGAGCCCAGCTGATGCGAAGAGCCCACGGACGCTGCCCCTCCTCTTTGACGCGCTGAGAAAGACGCTGTCTTTTCTCCTGCAGAGAAAATCCAGCTCCGGCGTTTCCAGCCTACCCTCGCGGGTGACTGGGATATCGAGTCCTGAAAGAGAGATACCAGACCTCCTACATTCTATTCCCAAGGTACAGTGCTGACTAAACCCTTAGAGAGAATTCTTGAATCAGATTCTTGGCAAAACCAACTTAACTTAAACTGCTACTTACTTACTCCTTCCCACGTATTAGGCTTAGGTCAGGTACACCGGGGTAGGCGTATTTTAGAAGAATCAGTTGAGCATGTTAGTCAATGTATATATGTATGTATATATTTTATCCATTTTAAAGTGTCTTATGGCTAAGAAACCATACCAATGCTTTTACAGTATTATTTCATAATACTCCTTTTACTGTACGTACTTTATTTTATATTAAGTATTGCAATTGTGGCAATTCATTTCTCTTGCATGAGAAGGAAGACTGCTCAATAAATAATACCTTTTATTGAAAACGCCTGTCTCTCTCTTCTCTGCACTCTGGTGAAACTAAGAACGCACATTTGACTGAGTGAAATAGCTGTCTATTGTTTTGTCACGACTCTAGAGATTTACTCTTATTCTGGGGGAGCAAAGTTGTCATGTTATATTGTTGTCGGAAGCTGAATCCCTTCTTGTCTGAGCCAGGGAAGCGTATCCCTCCCTATTCAGTCAAGAAAGTTTCCAGTGACCTCTGAGCTAGCTGGCGCAAACCTAAAATTAAGTTTAACATAGTCAGTAGAGACTTAGAAGACCTCAGCCCTACGTCTACGCTGCTGTTTATGTTATTCCAATGCGCAGAGCCTATTGGGAAAATAGGAACTACACTACAACAGCGTAAGCAGGAACAAGACGTTGCTTGTCGGAGAGGCGACGGTCAAGGCGGCGTGTGCACTGCGGTAAAGGAGTCTTGAGGGAAGGTTGGTGACGGTTTCCCTTGGAGTGTGTGAGGCAGCATTGGAGCAGCTCTGAAGAGAGAGAGAGCATCGCGATGTGAGGGATAGTTTTGCTGTCAGCGGCAGATTCAACGGAAGGAGCTGACTGAGTACAGTAACAGTGGATTCAACAGAACATGTCCAGGGAAGCAGTGTAAGTCGACGAAGGAAGCAGAGTTTTAAAAAAAAAACAAGCATGAGGGGCACCGATTGAGCAGCTCTGAGGAAAAGTGGGCGTCACGCATTGAGGAAATGGTTTCAACAAGCAGCGGCAGTATCGACGAAGAGAAGCTGACTTTTGACAGTAACAGCAGATTCAACAGAATACAGCTATTAAGGCAGTGCAAATTCGACGAAGGAAGCAGACTTTAGAAAAGTTTTCGCAGATTCCACACAAGGTTATTGTGAAAGTGTAGAGCATAACATTCAAAGCAGTATTTGGTATTTTGCGTGACAGAAGTGAATTGTTGAGGAGATTGTCTAAGCCCTCAAGGTAAAAGGGTAATGCAGTTGAAATGCAATAGTATATAAATGCTGGAAAAGAAAATCTGGTACAAGTAATAAACAGGGAGTATAATTGAGTAGGGAATGTACATGTGAATAAGTAATTAATCCCATAGGTGAAAATCGAGTGACAGAGGTGGAAGGTGAGAAGATTTTAGGTAAAGTAAACCTAACATATCGTTAAGAAAAAATTGTGCAGTTGTGAAATGTGATAGAAATAGCTGAGAAGTGAAACATAGCCATTTAAACAGAGTGAAGGAAGGCAAAGGATAGTGCAGGAGTAACTTTGTGAAATTTAAGTGTACTAGCACCTTAATTGGGAAAAGAACAAAGGAAGTTAGCGAAATAGTAGGTAAACTAGTACAGAGTAACTTAGCATATCTAAGGATATAGGTATTAAGTGGTGCACCTGTGCATTAGCAGTACCTTCTGGAAGAGAGAGTTCCATCTCCGTAAGTCAGCATAAGCATGGCGGCAGTTAGCATGAGCCAACCGCCACCCTTCCTAACAGAGGAGGGGGAACCAGTGCTGCCATGGAAAGATTGGAGGAAGGGTTTTGAATCCTATGTGGTTATGTTGCATGCTTATCTAGGTTCCTGATCGATACTGTGACCTTATGCCCCTATTCGGCTATAAATCCCTTTATTCCCTATATTGGCATAACCGTTCAAGTGCGATTTTCTGTAAAGTCATCTCTGGCCTCACACGAACAGAGCCACATTCCAGCATGACTCTCTGCTACTTCCTTTGCGACCAATTAGTGCAATGACAGAGCAGCAGTCACTATCTGATATTCCTAGATAACACTCCGAGTTCTTCAACAAGATAAAAACTTAGCAAACCTGGAAATCCCCGCTTGCTATGTTTTGATTAGTAATGGAACTCTAATGAGCAACTGATAACTATCACTTCCTAGTGACATCTTTAATTGACGTCTTATGTCCAGCAAACTTGCGTCAAACCCGGCACCTGTCAGGTATAAATATTACCAACGTTGCCTTAAGCAATGAGCGAGAACCTGTTGCTGATGCCAGCTGCCTGCAAGACCCTGTGTTGGTGAAAACTAGCACTCTGTCGCTGCAGCCTGCTATCCCGTGGTGGTGAAGCTGCTGATTACCATTATCGCCGCTACAGCGCGACCTATGGTGCAGTACGCTTGAGGAGCCGTGCAGCCGTCCTCTGCGAAGACATCCAGCCCAGCTGCCCGCGGACGCTGTCACCCCTCCTTCCTCCCGACGCGCTGAGAGAAGCCGCTGCATTTCTCGTGCAGAGAAATCCAGTCCCGGCGCTTCCGGTTTACCCTCGCGGGTGACTGGGATATCAAGAGAGACCCCTGAAGGAGATACCAATCCTCCATCATTCTATTCAGAGGTATGGTGTTGACTAAACCCTTAGACGAGAATTCTTGAAACAAACCTTGGCAAAACCAACTTAACTTAAGCTACTTACTTACTCCCCTTTTCACGTGTTAGGCTTAGGTCAGGCACACTGGGGTAGGCTTAGTTAGAAGCACCAGTTGAGTATGTTAGCCTAATGTATATATGACTGTATATATGTTTTATTACTTTTAAACCATTGTATGGCTAAGAAACCATATCAATGCTTTTACAGTTCTATTTCGCAATACTTATCTTACTGTACGTACTTTTTATAATAACAGTTATTGCAATTGTGGCAATTCATTTCTCTTGCACGAGAAGAAAGACTGTTCAATAAATGTTAACCCTTTATTGATAAACGCCCGTCTCTCTATTCTCTACATACTGTGAAAGTAAACTGCACCAGACTGACTGAGTGAAATCTATGTCTATTGTTTCACACGACCCTAGAGATCGACTCTTGATCTGAGGAGCAAAGTTGTCATGTTGCACGGTTGTTGGAAAACTGAATCCCTTCTTGTCTGTGCCAAGGAAGCTGATCACTTCCTATGCAGAGAAGAAAGTTTCCAGTGACCTCTGAGCTAGTTGGTAACACAACCCAATTAAGTTTAGCATAGTCAGTGGAGGCCTGGAATATCCGCAGTTCCACGTCGATACTACTGTTTATGTTATTCCAATGCGCAGGGCCTAGTGGGAAACTAGGGACTACACTACATGGCGCCCAACGTTTGGTAAGGCGATAAACTAACGCAAGACTTGTAGAGTAACTCAGTCGTGCATATTTCACACCCTTTCTCCCGTAAAAACTCCAATAGACGTCTGGAGTGGGTGAAAGGTTAAAATCCGCCCGACCTTAGTAGGAAGAGATTCCTATGTAAAGCTCTGGTTTATTCAACGTTGAAGGATACAGTGTTCCAAAATATTGTGCACCTAATCTTTGTCTCCTTGGATACCTACTCTGCAAACCTGCATTTTTTAAAATGCCAGAAAACGGAACCTCTGGGGCTGCAGTAGATGCGACTCAGCAAGGTCCCGAACAAGCAGACCCGGATGCTATTATCATCCCGGTCCAGTTAAGAAGATCTATAACTTTAAAACTTATAGAAAACGGACTGACACCTCAAGGTGGTACAGTAATTTTCGTGATAGAGGCTCACAAGTATAGGCAGACAGAGGTATTCTATTCATGGATAAACTTTCCAGCGGTAAACGCTATAACACAAGAGTTTCACTATTACAAAATAGAGGAACCTCCGGATGAGTACGCCCCTTTCGAGGAGGTTGAAATTCCACTTAAATTTCAAGAGCACCTGCTCTGGTTTAATGGCGCCCTAAAACACAATGATCACATAACCAGGCTCGGTCCACTAGGTAGACCAGGAGCAACGTGGCCGGTTCTAACCAGCTACACACCACATCCTGACATTACAAAAATGTCTAAGGAAGAGCTGTTAGCACAGCTAAACACATTAATAAAAATACATAGGCAATTAGTCCAATATGTAATACGGACTGCAACAGTCCAGCCAGCTGTTAATACACCACAGCTGACCCCTCATCAGGGGAACACAAATAAAATTACACCACAGAACATACAGTCATGTCTTGGTAAAACACCCATAAAACGGGAACAAATTCCTTTCTGGTTAGCCCAGAAAATCACTCAAATAGAGGCAGTATTTCCTGATACTACCCCTATTGAGAAACACAGAATCTTGACCATCTGCCTTCCTATGGGAATCGCACCACACGTGGAGGACTGTGACACTTGGGGTACAGTCTTTGCTTCCATTTACACAAAAACACATGGTGTTCCGTCTATGGCGGTAATACCAGAAGTGCTAAAACAGATTCAAAATGAATTCGGTCCAGAGCCCGCTTTAAATCTAGGTATGAAATTACTGAAAGACTTCAAGCAGGTCACAGCTATATTATTAGCCAACGTAAAGGGAGAAGCAGCATCTGTGGCGATTCGCCAGAAGTTGAGGGAAACAGATATAAAAGATCCTGTTGAGCTTGCAAAAATCATAGAGAAATGCTATGAAGAATTAGGTAGAGACAGCTTGGGTGGGAAACCAGTTAAGCCCCAACTGCTCGAAAATCCTGAAAAATTATTTATTAAAAATAATTTAAATACTCCTAAAAAGAGCTGGGATGGAAATAAACAATCCACTCCCAAGGAAAAAGTTTTCCAGTCCAGAGGAAGGTCTCCTCGACGGAGGGAAAGAACTCCGACTCGAGAACGCCAGTCTCCCCAACGGGAGCCCTCTGAGAAAAGATATAACCTTAGAAATAGGGATAATCTAAAAAGACCTGATAGATATCAAAGTATTGATACACGTCCCTCTCGATCTCTTCCACAGAATTCGGAAAGAAGAGGACGGTCAGACCCAGGAGAGCACACCAAGTCCAAAGACAAGGAACCTGCTCAAAATAAGAAATCTCAATTTCAGAAAAAGAAGGTAGCCAGTATTAGAGTAATCAACCATGCCGAGAATACTGAGGACACAGTTGAAAAACGGGGAGTGGGCATTGACAATGTTGGACAGTGCAGCAGAGATCAGTATAGCGCGCAAGAACTTGATGAGTCATCTGGAGACAGTGGACACGAATGAATACATTCAGGTTGAAACTGCCGACACCAGACTTAGCGAGCCCCATAAAATATACGAAATAACATTGCGTATGGAGGGTGATAAGACTAGGAAAATTAAGGGTCTATTTTGGGATAAGCTCTCAAAAGGCTATGATATTCTGTTAGCTGAAAAAGATTGGCCCCCGGAGTTTGTCAGGGAGTGCCCTCGTGGCGAAGAAGTGATTATGCCTGCCTTCTCGAATCACATTCCGATTCATAAAAAATACACATATGCAAGGAAATGGGCAGTAGCCCAGGCACCTGCATTATATAAAAATCATGTAGGATGGGATGAGGATTCACCGCCTCACAAAATCCAATTAAAAAGTGAACCAACTGCCCAACGGCAGTATCCCATAAAGCAAGAAGCTAAAAAACAGGTCAGGGAGATCTTAGATCAACTTGAGTACCAGGGGGTGATTGAAACATGCACCTCTCAAATGAACAATCCTTTGTTTCCTGTCTCCAAGCCAGACAATTCATATCGTCTAGTTTTGGACTACAGACATCTTAATACATGTTGCAAAACCTTTGCAGTACAAAACTCGCATAGTGCAGCCCTAATGAATAATATAGTTAGGAAAAAATACAAAACGACATTAGACATTTCTAATGGTTTCTTTTGTCAAAACATTGCGCCAGAAAGCAGATATTTGACCGCTTTCTCCGCATTTGGGTCGCAGAAAAAATTCTGTCGACTCCCACAGGGGTTCAAGAACAGCCCAGGACTATTCTCAGCTAGGGTAACAGAGTTACTACAAATATATGATGATGAAGCATTGTCTTACGTAGATGATATTTATCTCACAGACGACGACTTGGATACTCACTTGAAAAGAGTGAACACCATCATACTTGGGTTCGCAGCAGAGGGTTACAAATTCAACTTTAAAAAGTCCCGAATTGCCCATCTGACAGTACTGTTTTTAGGGTACGAATTATCAAGTGAAGGGAAAAGCCTAGCGGACAACTTCTTAGAAAAGTGCGCTGTACTCCAAGCTCCAAAAACGCTGAAGAATTTACAATCCATACTAGGTTTTCTGAATTTCGGAAGAACTTACATTCTAAATTACGCAGAGAGGGTTAAACCTCTCTACGAACTAATAAAACCTGATTTAAAACAAATCAATTGGACTCAAAAACACACAGAAATTTTGAGATCACTGCAAACAGACATGTTAGCAAAAACAAAATTAGACACACGTGACAACACACGTGATCTTGTAATCCGAGTCATCCCAGGAAGATGCGGATTCACGTACCTAACCTCTAATGAGGGAGAAAAGGTACCAATTTCAATTAAATCTCACTTGTACACACAAGCAGAAAAAACATTCAGTCACACAGAACGAACTGTGAACGCAGTGCAAATAGCATTAGCAAATGAAAGAGAACTAGCACACGGCAAAAGGATTAACATCCTCACAGCGGAATCCGCCTTCGAGGCGCTATTCAGCCCAGTAAACCTGCCTACAGTGTCACTGGATCCGAAATGGATACAGTGTATAGATTCTCTAGGAGCGGAAGACGTGAAATACTATTTCGCCCCGCAATACGAAGAACTGAATGATTTAGAATATGAAGAAGAATATCCTCTGCCAATCGAAATCCTGCCTCTCCCACAATATGCCTGTATAATCTATACAGATAGCTCTGTACAGCATTTCAACGTAGAGAAAAAATCCTACGATGCAGCATGTGCGATCATTAAATGTCGTTGGCTGTGCGGTAAAATCAAACCGAAAATAACAAAAACTGAATCAGTTAAGTACTGTTCGGCTCAAAGAACTGAAATCAGATGTTTAAAGATGGCGCTCGAAAATGCAGAACGCGAATTCCCCACACTTATAGTGTGCGATTCTCATTTTTGCGTCAATTCTTACAACAATAAATTGCAGAGTTGGATCGAAAACGACTACAAAGATGACACAGGTGCCACAATAAAGCATAAAATGCTTTGGGAACAGGTAGCTCTTTTACACAAAGAACTACAAAAGGCTCACGTGATTCACGCACAGAGTCTTCAACGTGATGGCGTTCACGTTGCAGGGAATTCATTGGCTAATACAGCCAAAGCGGAAGCAACTAAACCGGCTTCCGTAGCCACAAAAAAACGTACAGATAAGTACATAGACGGGGAAACCATGCTGGCAGTAAAAACGACCGTAAAAGGCGACTGTGCAGCACTACCCGTAAACTATCCACTCAATTATGCATACATAATCGATGCAAACTCCGTTCCTTTTGCTCGAATCCCTGGAGTGGGGGACAGAGTAATTCCAAACAGGAGCAGGAGGGGCTTCCTCTTACTGGAAGCACACATGGGGTTGGGTCTGAGACACCAAACAATCAAAGCCTCTCTGAAAGAATTACAATCAGAGTACTGGTGGCCAGGAATGAGCATAGATATTCAATGTTTGGCTCAAAATTGTAAAGACTGCAACAGAGATCGCAGTAATGAACAGGCCAGTGTAGTTTCAGGATCCCTTCTAGACAGCATAAGGCGGTCTATCTGCGCAATCAAAGAAGAGAAGCGCGTCCCAGTGTACACCATTAAGACTAAACGCACTTAAATAATGAGGCCTCCAGCGCTCGGCTGACGCTAGAACGGTTATAAAAGATTTGCGAGTCCATATCGGCATATACGCAATTACCACGTTCCATTCTGACCAGGGTCCTGCCTTCAGCTCTCGAGCTTATAGGGAGGCCATGGCTAGCATGGGAATTGGGTTGCGGTATTCTTGTCCGTCATACCTCGGAAAGGGAATAGTGTGATAGAAAGAAAAAACCGGGGCATAAAGCAATCTATAACAGCGAAGGTATTAGGTTCAGGCGCTGGGTGGGTCAAACATTTAATAAGTGTCCAGACTAGTCTTAACAACATGCCAAGAAATTCTCTAAAAGGTTTCAGCCCATACGAACTATTGTTCGGAATTAGAATGAACGTTCAGGACCTCGATAGTCAGATGTCAGTGGTACAAGAAGAAACAAAGCACTTTGATGTAAAAGACCGTTTGGCTGTTTTACAGGAACTGAATGAAACAAGAAAATCATTAAGCAACATAAAGTTAAAGCAACAGCCAAGTACCACTGACGAGGCACCACCCGCAACAGCCCCAGCAAGGCCTGTCTGGATTCCAAAGATTGGGGATCTAGTCAGAGAAAAGATCGCGGTTAAGAAGGAATTTGGGCCTTCTTACAGAAAAGCAGTACCTGTCTTGGCAGTCACCGGAACAAGATCAGTTGTGCTACCGCCCCTTGCTGGTAAAAAGGAGAACAGAATCGTGTCCATCGATCTGGTAAAACCACAAGCATGTGGCCTATAATCAACAGTAGGCCTAGTGGACTCCCAAGAAACAACAGAATACCCAAACTTGCAACAATCCAAGAGGTTCAAACTGAAAGACTTATCACATTCGATCAGCCTGCAGTGCACAATGAAGGACTATGCAATAATGCCATGGAACTCGTGCCTCTTGAAACACAGATTGAAACAGTTCGTCAAGAAACAACACCAGTCTACAATGATGTGGCATCAGAAAGTGCTACCGAGAGACAGATTGAAAGAACAATCCCATCAATTGACAGAACTGCCTCTGGTTATTTCATCAACTTCGACAACTTCTCTGAAGATTTAAACGACCCCGAAGTGATGCCAGAAACAAAAAAGTATTCTAAAGAAAATACAACAGGACTCCTTCAGCAAATCAAAGAACTATATCTGGATTCACCGTTGATTGAGCATTGGATTATCTCAGGGGTATTCATACTCCTACTATGCCTAATTTAGTTTTAATTTTAGGGAAGTTCATTACAATTGAATGGACACAGCAAGTCAGAACATCAACCTAGTCCTGAAACCACACAGATCATCCCACGTGAAGAAAAGAGAACTGTCAACAGTAAATGTCACAGCAATTCCAATACCTGGTGGGGTAGTATGGGAGAAAACAGACTATGAGATCTATGGTCCGGTCGAAATCCTGAAGTATCCTCATCAACTAAAGGTTTCCTTAAGTGACTTTGTGACACCTAGTACATTCTCTGATGATTGGGACTTTAACAGTATTAATGACATGATGTCTGATTTAGTAATGTCAGCTAGATTCACAGATCATGATTATTTACAAGGTTCATCTAGTTATGAGCAGTTATTCTGTTACACCCACTATGGGGATCATTATTTGCATAAATCTGCACAGCCTAGAAATGTTTTTATGTATAATCAATGGGAACATTGTTCTACACCACCTAAAAGCAGTTCTGAAGCATTTTTTGAGAAATTCAAATACTTCTCAGGGTTTAACACAAGTGATGCAGAAACGTTTTATTATAAACTGTTAGATAAAACAGGAATGAAAGCAATGCTGACAAATTCTAAATTGATATATTCAGAAGCATTTTATGACAAAATGATGACATTTGGTTTTGATTATTGGAAAAATAATATTGAAACGAAAACGATTTGGGGTACAAAAGATTGGCAGGTGCAAGGCATAGAAGCACTATTTAGAACCTGCATGATACCAGAACAAATGTTATTTTTAAATGACACAATACACCAAACATCTTGTCTTGGCCTAGCTAAGATCAAAGACCTTAAAACACCGTCTATACCAAAGCCAATAGCTGAGAATGCAACTGCAGATAATGAATTAGACGTGTCACAAATTTTACATTTCAACAGAACACATCCTGATTGGAAAAAATGGTTAATCTGGCCTACAGACACAAATAGCTGTCAAGATAGGTTCCTGAATAAAACACACGGTTTAAAAATGACCAGATTAGACCCAAGATACTCCCAGAGACAACATCCAGGGATTATAACAACATACAGTGTAGGGAAACTCTGCCTTGAATGGCTAACTACATCCACACTGGCTGAAATTAAGCAACACTTATCTTTATTAAAAGATGGTGCTGATTTGCGCGATTTCATTCTTGGACCACGCAAACAGCGTCAAAAGCGTTTCATAGCGACCAGCATCTATGCTGCTTACAACGAGGCTTGGAAAGTAAAGCAAATTGAAACTGCTGAAAAGATACGAGAAATTGATCGTATTAATTTGGAAAAATCACTTTCTGTGGTAGACAATGGGTTAATGACTCTGTCTTCCAGAATATATTCTTTGGACAATATTGTATCCTCTGCCTTTGATGTGATAGACAGAGATTTGCTAATGTTACAACATGGCCAGTCTCAATTACGCTCTATTATAGAATTAGGCTGGACGCTGCAAAACCTTCGTTCAGGCTATGTGCCTTGGCGTTTAATCAACACAACGTCATTATTTTCCAGTTTTAACCTTACTGATAAACAGATCAGTTTGGCACAGAAAGGAGCAGACTATACAATCCTGAGCATCGAAAAACTCGAGAGATTACCATTGACAATGTCAGAGAGTCCTGTCATTGAATGGATAATACACGGAATTATCACAATTCCGATAACAACTTTCCGATTTAAAAAGTGCCTTGAGTACATACCTGCTGGCCAGTATGAACAATTGGGTAAAGGATATGTAAAATCCGAATGGAAATTACCATACACTCATTCTTGCTATAGTGACAGCGACAAAAATGTATTTCTTAGTGGTGACAACTGTAAACACTCACTAAGCGGTATACTTTTGTGTCAGGGTATTAATTTACACGGAGCATGTGATGGAAATTCAAACAACCTTTCATGCCACCAGCTAGTCACACCTGCAACTCAGATAGAGCCCTTCTTTATGCAACTCGCAAACGGGAGTTACATTCTTAGAACGGATCACAGGTGCTGTGGCCTCGCGCCAGGGACAAGTTATCTAGTACAAGTTACATCCATGGTCAAATGTTGTATGCAAGCATTGTTCCCGAGCGGGCCTCCAGACATAGTGACTCCCCTCTGGCCTCGTCTGAATCTCTATTCTATACGAATTGATACATTAAGCAAAGTGAAATCTGTGCTTTTACAGACAACAGTGCCTATAACGTCATCTAAAGAGACGTATGATCTTCTAGTCGCAAGGACGGCTACTGAGGTCCATGACCTGTTATCAACAAATTGCCCCGTGCATTTCGTAGAAATGTTGAGCCAACTCCTTAACATGTCTAGTGCAACAAGCATCCCAGGCATATTTAAGACAGTCTTTACGGGACTGCTAACACCCTTCCAGGCAATTTTGGGAATCTTTCCTAATTTTGTGCACTCCATTTTTGGTGGTATTCCACTATTTTTGGGACTCATCGCAGGGATTCTATTTTTGACCCTCCTGCTACGTTATGGCAAACCTCGGCTCAGACATAGCTCCCATGGGAATGGAAGAGACAATCCTAGCAATGCGCTACAGGGACAGGATAACTAATGTCCTCGGATTGGCCAGGCTGAGAGATCTAAACATGACCTGGTTCCTTTCATTCAGACCAATATGGCAAAATTGCATTTTACCTGTGCTACGGTGTATGCTTTGCGGCAAGAAATGCGTGTTGGACATCTGTCTTTCACTTCCATCAGCAGTACCAATGGACGTCGATACTTTGCTAAGTCCAATAACGGCTCATGCATTGTGTTGTCCCCAGCGGCTACCAATCCTGATGACGGCATTTGCGGAGACTCCTGTACTACAGCCAAGTGGTAACAGTGGAGCGAGTGACAAAAGCAACATCACCCAGGTACAACGTGCTGTGAGCATTGCTGGTCCTGCCTTCGATGACAGCAATCATTCTCACACCTGCCAAGTTACAGCACTATCTAATTTGGTTGAACTATCACCTGATTTTGTAGACCAATTATTTGCGAGCCTGTCTGATACGATGTTCTCACCGACAGAGAAACAATAACCTTTTGAGAAGCTTTCCGACACACAGCGTTCCCATGAACTCTGAATTCGGCCTTCAGTTTTGATCAACAAAAACTGCCAGGAGCTTTGGAAATATATTTTCTTTGAATTGGACAATTTTTTAAAAATATTGACCCTCTCTTTTTGGCACGAACAATTCTTTGCTTAACGTAGAAACTATTCTTAGAGAACAGAAGCTTCACACTTCTATTTCTAAACACATCTAGAGACATAACAACATAACACCAGCCTCTAGCACACATGTTATTACAATGCATTTTTATGTGATGATTTATCTCGCATTTCTTCTGTCAGAGATACTTCATGTGTAATTCTTTTGCATAATCGTTCATTGATTTCATATGCAATAATTTTTTGAATGATTACTATGCTTTAAAACTACGTACAGTACCTAAATTCCATGTATTACAAGTACGCCTATTTCGAATGCATTTATGTATTTTGGGGTGGGCTATGTTACACAATGTTACACATGCATCTAATTGCTTAGTTTTAGTAATTTTGATGGACATTACCCGTGGAGTGGGTGTTGCGTGCTTATCTAGGTTCCTGATCGATACTGTGACCTTATGCCCCTATTCGGCTATAAATCCCTTTATTCCCTATATTGGCATAACCGTTCAAGTGCGATTTTCTGTAAAGTCATCTCTGGCCTCACACGAACAGAGCCACATTCCAGCATGACTCTCTGCTACTTCCTTTGCGACCAATTAGTGCAATGACAGAGCAGCAGTCACTATCTGATATTCCTAGATAACACTCCGAGTTCTTCAACAAGATAAAAACTTAGCAAACCTGGAAATCCCCGCTTGCTATGTTTTGATTAGTAATGGAACTCTAATGAGCAACTGATAACTATCACTTCCTAGTGACATCTTTAATTGACGTCTTATGTCCAGCAAACTTGCGTCAAACCCGGCACCTGTCAGGTATAAATATTACCAACGTTGCCTTAAGCAATGAGCGAGAACCTGTTGCTGATGCCAGCTGCCTGCAAGACCCTGTGTTGGTAAAAACTAGCACTCTGTCACTGCAGCCTGCTATCCCGTGGTGGTGAAGCTGCTGATTACCATTATCGCCGCTACAGCGCGACCTATGGTGCAGTACGCTTGAGGAGCCGTGCAGCCGTCCTCTGCGAAGACATCCAGCCCAGCTGCCCGCGGACGCTGTCACCCCTCCTTCCTCCCGACGCGCTGAGAGAAGCCGCTGCATTTCTCGTGCAGAGAAATCCAGTCCCGGCGCTTCCGGTTTACCCTCGCGGGTGACTGGGATATCGAGAGAGACCCCTGAAGGAGATACCAATCCTCCATCATTCTATTCAGAGGTATGGTGTTGACTAAACCCTTAGACGAGAATTCTTGAAACAAACCTTGGCAAAACCAACTTAACTTAAGCTACTTACTTACTCCCCTTTTCACGTGTTAGGCTTAGGTCAGGCACACTGGGGTAGGCTTAGTTAGAAGCACCAGTTGAGTATGTTAGCCTAATGTATATATGACTGTATATATGTTTTATTACTTTTAAACCATTGTATGGCTAAGAAACCATATCAATGCTTTTACAGTTCTATTTCGCAATACTTATCTTACTGTACGTACTTTTTATAATAACAGTTATTGCAATTGTGGCAATTCATTTCTCTTGTACGAGAAGAAAGACTGTTCAATAAATGTTAACCCTTTATTGATAAACGCCCGTCTCTCTATTCTCTACATACTGTGAAAGTAAACTGCACCAGACTGACTGAGTGAAATCTATGTCTATTGTTTCACACGACCCTAGAGATCGACTCTTGATCTGAGGAGCAAAGTTGTCATGTTGCACGGTTGTTGGAAAACTGAATCCCTTCTTGTCTGTGCCAAGGAAGCTGATCACTTCCTATGCAGAGAAGAAAGTTTCCAGTGACCTCTGAGCTAGTTGGTAACACAACCCAATTAAGTTTAGCATAGTCAGTGGAGGCCTGGAATATCCGCAGTTCCACGTCGATACTACTGTTTATGTTATTCCAATGCGCAGGGCCTAGTGGGAAACTAGGAACTACACTACAGTTACAATAGGCGCAAGTGGGTTTTCAGCTATAAGAAGGAAGAATATACCCCCAATAAATCTAGGAACTGAGGGAAGGAAAGTTTTTGACAGCTTACCGGATTTGGAAGGAGGGGAAGGAGAAGGAGTTGACGTGGATATCTATGAACAAAGTTTAAAGAAACTAGAATTGCAATATGCTGACAAGATAAATGTAGTGTTAGAAAGACACAAGTTTTATGGAAGAGTACAAGGGAAAAATGAGAAGGTAGGGAACTACAGAGCATGCCTGAGAGGGTTGGCAAACACATGTGAATTTAATGATTTAACAGAATCACTCATAAGAGATCAGTTGGTGAGGTGCACCAACAATAAGAGAATTCAGGAGAAGCTGTTGGTGGGTAATCCAGATTTGAGAAATGCTATAGATATAGCCAAGAGTGTGGAACACACAGCAGAATGTGTGAAAGAAATGAATATAAATGAGGGGAGCAAGGTAAATGAAATTGGTGACAGTAGGGAGAATTACAGAGAAGTGTATACTGTAAAGAATATAAGGGAAAAAAGAATTAGATAAGGAACAAAATGAAGAGAGATACAAGGAGGAAAACAGACTTAAATATTTTAAATGCGGTAGTACAAGGCAATTAGGGAACAGTATCAGATGCTTGACAAAACAGCTACTTGCAGGAATTGTAACAGGAAAGGACATTTTGAAAGAGCATGCAAAGATAATTCAAAAAAATTTGTGAATCTAGTAAGCAATAGTGATGTATGTGAAGGAGGGTATGTGTTACGCATAAACAACAAAGACATAGACTCTGTCAAGATGGTAGAATTACCAAAATGTATGATTGATCTTAATGGCGATGAGATAGAAGTATATACAGATTCTTGTTCGCAATTTACTTTTATCAATTTTAAGACATACAAGGAAAAATCTGAGAAAAGAGGTATAAAGTTGGTAAAACCAGATGCTTGCCCGATTGGTTACAACAGTGAAAGTATACCGTTAGAAGGAATGTTCACAGGAAGAATATCTTTTAAGGGAAGAAGCCCGTTAGGAAAAGTCTATGTGGCAACAGACGGTCTAAACCGACTTGGATGGGCTCAACAAAAATACTTATGGATGATATTAAACCCTACAGCTGAAGGGCCAGTTATGATAGTAGGAAGAAGGTGAGTGGTGAAGAAGTGGTAGAATAGCAAAAAGAGATTTGCAATGAGAAACCATTTGTGGGGAGGAAAACCCCAAAAGAAGATCAAGAAAAGTATTTAAGGCAGGAGGGGATAGAACCTGCAGAGAACTCAGGAGTTGCGCCCATAGTAATAAAAACAAAAGGGAGCACTAACAAAAAGGGACTAGGCTGTGAGGAAGGAAAGTGTAAGTAAATGAATGTTCCTTCTCTGGGCCAGTTGGACACAGAAGGGGACACAGGAATAATTATGGATATAAACACTAAGGGAATAGGGGTCACCCTTAGCCAAGGTGTAGAAGAGGAAGAAGAGAAATTTCTTGAACTAGGAGAGCAGGAGAAAGAGTTTAGGAAGGTCAGAGACAAACTAATCTTCCAAGGAAAGAATTGGTACAGAGAGAGGGAAATAGTACCACAGGAGATCATGAGAGGAAGTATTGTGACTGTGACCCATGGTGGTCATTTAGGTTGCAATTTAATTGTAAACAAAGTCAGAATGCACTACTGGTGGCCAACAGTGGAAACCAGGGAAGGGAGATACTTCACACAGTGCAAGAGTTGTACTAGTAGTGATAAGACTACAGTGAGCAGGGAAGACTGCATAATCGCAGTTGATGTACCAACCACTCTAGAGAGAAATCAGCAATAGACATTGTGGGACCCCTGGAAGCAAAGGAAGGGGATGCTAGGTGCACCAAATCCCTGTTTGACTATCACTCCAGAGGAGTGGAAATAAAGATTGTAAAAAATGGGACTGTGAGCTCAGTAATAGTGCGTGGTCAAGAAATGTTAAGCAATGAAGGAGCCTCTCAAACATTGGTGTTGGAAAATGGGGTCCAGATTGTTTTATCTTATATGTGTGAGGAACTAAATAGTTTGGTTACATCTCATCAAAGTACAACGTTGTACCATCCTAGAGTGAATGGAATATTCGAGAGAGTAAATCAGATGATCAAAGAGATTATACAATTGAATAGCAATAGTAGGGCTAATATGAGAAAAGCACTCGAGGAAATGATTTGGTCGTACTTAATCAGGCCATCCGGCGTGACGGGGTCATCTCCATTTGAATCAGAAAAAGTAAGAGAACCAGGCACTAATATGGGTCTATTAAGGCTTAAGGGGAAGGAGGAGGAGATGGATGACAACAGACAGAAGCAGGAAGAATAAGGAAATATCAGTATTGGTATTCTAGATGTACTCACAGACCTAAGTGTACTGGGAAGGGACATGGAAGGGTGCAGACAAGGTAAAGCTCTAGTTCCTCAGATCAGTCCAGTCGGGATGTCTTAAGTTTTCTGGGAGACTGAAATTATACATCTCGTGCAGATACCATGGTGTGCTGTTACGCTATGGGGTAGGAGATGTGTTGTATTTACTTAAAATGTAATGTTGGTACATTCCGTTCCCCCTCTGTTCTGCCCCGGTTGGGCTTACCCTCTGTGCTGTCAACATTCCAAGACGCACTCATGATCAGTACCTGACTGGCAGGGCTATGGATGTTGTTGATTTCATACTTCATTAAAGTACCTGAACTTAACTGTGGTGTGGTCACTTATTACAAAGATGTTGTTCCTTTATTCCGTACAGCACTGTGAACACCCTCAGCTCCCAGTTCCGGCCCTCAGTTCCTGGAGTCAGCCAACAACTGACAATCCTAAAACTGCCCCCCGAACCCCACAGGGAATCCAACCTGCACATTCTTAAAGGAACAAACCTTAGCATAAGTACACAACACATCTTCCCCCTTAACACAACTAAGAAAGGAAACTTATAACATACTACCAAACCCCCAACCCAAGCAAAAAAAGAACAATAACAATTACAAAAGGAAAAAAGTAAACAGCATTTCTGAGAGTGTATGCCAAATGTGCCCAATCACTTCAACATGTAATCTTTTTGATACTTAGGAGGGCATACTCTTTTCTGAGTTTCCCTTGTTACGGCAGAACCTTCCAAGACTCTCTCTTTCAAATCACCAATTTTCTTCTCAACTTCACATCACCCAAACCAACCAAATGACTCTCCCTCACACGAATCTGGGAAGACATGACATCTCCAACCCCGTGTTCAGAATGATTTTCTCACCCAAACGGTTTTGAACTGACATGTCAGGAACACTTTGATCAAAAAAGTTCAAAAGAATGTCCTTCTGTCACAGGCCTTTCATGATCAACATCTCCTGCATAATCATTCCCCACCAACACCACACTCCTTTTCTCCACCATTTACCATTCTCTGCCAAAACTGCATGTTTAGATACCCTAAAAACAAACCTTTTGAGGAAAATAATTTGGAATTGCTTGTCCCAGCTCCCATTGGTTTCTTCACTTTAATACCATCCCCAAAATGAAACTGAACCTCTTTTACCTTCTTGCCAATTACATACTTCAATTTAATTTTCCTTTGAGCTTCTACTACTTTGTCACACATCTGTTTCAAATCAGGGAACCTGTTGGCACTCTTTGTGTGCTCCAACACCTAGCTGGGACTCAATTTGCAAGAACCATGACGTCCTTTCAGCAGAAAAAAGGTGAGACACCAGGGAGGGAATGTGGAGTGTTGTGATAAATCCACGATCTTTCTTGTACAGCTTCAGGGACTATTCACCCGCCACAGTCTCTGAATCGTCTCTTTCAACATTCTGTCCACTCGCTCAAGCATACCATTGCATTGAGAACTATACAAAGTTACTGTCAAATGCTTGACCTCCATCATTTTCAAGAAAGATTGCATCATGTGTGACTTGAACTGTACACCATTGTCTGAGACCCGGATCTTGGGAACTCCTTCTCTGCAAAACATATTCCTCAAAAGTTCAGTCACAGTAGAGGTGGTAGGTTCACTCAAAAATTTGCATACAACGCATTTTGAGTAATAATCAACTACCACTAACGCATATTTGAATTCCATGTTGATGTTGTACATTGGACATATAAAATCCATAGCCAGTTTTTCCCCGGGGCCATTAGGAAAACTGATTGGGTGAAGGGGAGTGGTGCGCACCTTAACAGTTTTGTTTAAAATTAAACAATTCGCACACCGCCCGCAACTGCCTCAACTTCCACATCTATTCCTGCCACCAATAATATAGTTGCAACCGTTTCTTCAAACCAGTCATTCCAAGATGACCCTGATGAGCAAAATTGAATAATCTACATCTAAATTCAACCGTGGGAATTAGTGAATTTCCTCTCATGATGGCATTGCCTTCATTAGTTAATCCATCTTTTACCTTGTGATATAGCCACAGCCCATTGCATAGGTTCCTTTCCTCAGGCCAAACTTTGACGACAAAATCCTTAATTCATTCTTGCACCTCATAATGTTTTGAACTCTCCATCCATTCAGACTTTCTTATAGCTCCCTCTGGAACTACTAACCCATCAACCAATCCAACCATACATTCCACATCATCTTCATGCTGGCTCCCTTGCAACTCAATCATGGTCCATCTGGAAAGAAAATCAGCACGAGCAGTTTTCCTCTCCGGGATGTGCTCCATGACAAAATTGAACTCAAACATCCTGGATAACAACCTCACTAATCTTGGACTGACCTTGCCATGATCATTCTTTGAGAGTAGATAAACAAGGGGCTTGTGATCTGTCTCTAAGACAAATTTCCTTCCCCACAAATAGGTTTCAAGATGCTTGGTCACCCAAACACAGGCCAAAGCTTTCCTTTCTATTGTACTGTATTTGTGCTCTGTCAAAGAGAGGGACCTAGATACAAAACTAACAGTTCTTCGCCTTCCACCATCTGTGTGAGAACAGCACCCAGGCCAACCCTGCTTGCATCCACTGTCATTATGGATTACACCTTATCCTTATATACATGTAAAGCAGGTGCCTTCAGAATAAGATTCTTCAAATTTTCAAAATCTTATGACGCAGTTTCTTCCCATGCAAATTGCTCTCGCTTCCTAAGTAATTTCCTAAGGGGCTCTGTTTGGAATGCAACATTATATACAAAGCGTGAATAATATTCACAAAGCACCAGAATAGATGGTAATTGCACTTTGGTTTCTAGTTTTGGGCTGTCAATGATTGCCTAGACAAGATCAATGTTTGGTCTAATTACTGCTTCTGAATTGTGATGACCCGACTAATTAATGTCACTGACAAGAAATTTGCATTTTTCCTTTCTAGCAGTAAAACTGTGTTTCTCTAACGTACCCAACACCTCACTCAATGCACACAGATGGTCCTTAGTGTTTTTAAAAAAATTAAAATGTCATCCTGATACGATAAGACATTTTTACATTCCCCAAACAGTTTAAACATTAGTTTTTAAAAGATGGAAGGAGCCGAGGCCAGGCCAAAAGGCATCCTTAATAATCTAAATGTTCCAAAAGGATTGTTAAAGGTCATTAAGGAATGTGAATACTCCTCCAGCTCTACTTGGTGATAAGCCACCTTCAAGTCTATGCACAAAAAGACTTTGGCACCACCCAGTTGAGACAGCATCTCCTGAATCTTAAGTAAAGGTAAACACTTAACCAGAATGTTCTTAATCAATGATCTTAAATCAATGCAGAATCTGATGGCATTAGTGTCCTTTTTCTTTGTGACGACAATAGGAGAAATCCACTGTGATGAGTCTATGGGTTCAATACCCCTGAACAGCACACAGTTTCTCTAGATTCTGTTTTAATTGTTCCTGGATACACAAGGGAACCTTTCTTACTTTGTGGATGACTGGCACAGCGTCTTTCTTAATGATGATCTTGTGTTCAAATCCTTGCTCCAAGCCAAGTCTATCCTCGAATAGAGCATTGTGCTTAAGCAATAACTCTTGCAGAGAGGTATTAGATGCAGGAAAATCCACCAAAGAAAATGGGCATGCAGTGCCTGGTCTTAGCACCATCTCAAATTTCCCTTGTTCTTTCCATCTTAAGGTGCGATTCCAATCTCGCTAGGAAAGCCCTCCGAACGACTCGGATCCGGAGGGCTTTCCAAGTGAGACATGCTCCTGGAGTCTGAGCGAGCGATTACGATGCTGCAGTATTTTTGCAGACTCAGTTCGCTCGGACTCCCATTGAACTCTATGGAGGTCGTGTGCTGACATGTACACAGGCTCCCATAGCAGAAAGTTGTGGTTGGGGAAAAGCGTACACCCTGTATGGTGCCCGCCACACTGTGCATGCCTGGATCGGGGGGACCCATTGGCACACCCCGGTGACAGATTCAGAGGCCCCCGGCTGAAGGTGGGCCTGCTACGGTCCCCAGAAGTATGCTTCCAACAGCTGTTTCATCTCACTGAGACCAAAGCAAAGCGGCTGTCTGAATCGTGCATCGTGCTCGCCCTTTTGGAATCCGGCACAATTTTGCTCCATACGAGACGTATGGATAGATTCGGGTTTGTAAACGATTCGGTTGGCACAGACGCGATCTTCGCATCGTGCTTATTAGTTTGTAACGGGGGACGATTCGATCGGAAATATAGGCTCCGAATCGGAGTTGCTCTTTACTAATTCCATTTGGAGGCCTTTCTTATGAGATCGGAATCGGCCCCTTAGAATGTTGTAACCTTTCTTTGCTACATACATTTTGGTAAAGAGCGATCTACCTTTGAATTTATAAATCTCAGAAAAGCACCCCATCATGTCTTTGTCATGTCCGCCAAACGCAATTGTACCTATGTCCGGTAAAGATAGTTGGACAGAGTTCCATTCTTTGTAAAATAGCTCATCTGTCACAAAAGTGATGGGTGAACCATAGTCCACAGTTATTTGAACCTCAACATTACCATTCGTCACATTGCAAAGAGTATCCCCAATGCCGGTATCAGATTCTATGGAATGGACAATTTTGTTGAAACCTTTAAAGGCACATATGCTGGGATCTGAAAGTTCATCAATTTGTTCAGGGGTGGCAACTCTCTGAGAATGTTGGCACATGTGTGCAAAATGCCCCACATTCTTGCATTTCATAAATGATTTCCTATAGCTGGACAATTTTTTTGCATTAGCCAAATGTGTGCCTGATCCACATCTAAAACAGTAACTTAGTTTTTTGTTTTATCAGGCCTTTTGGGGAATAACTTTAGTTTCGGGGCATAGTGAATTAACTGGTTCCACCTCATGTTCACTTTTAGACTTATTTTCCTTTGAGGGTAGGACTGATCTTTCAATACCCCAGGCAATTTCAAGCGTTTTGTTTAAAGTTGGATTTCTGCAACATAGAAGTTTTTCTTCTGTTTTTTTGTTGAAGCAATTCACCACTAATTGATTTCTTAATTAAGAATCCGTACTACAATCCAATTCACACGTGGCAATTAAAACTCTTAGTCCAGCTAAAAAAGTCTCAATAGATTCATGTTGTTGTTGACGTCTGGTATAGAACCTGTGTCTTCAACTATACTGCTTGTATCATCCTTGATATAGTTATTTAGTCTGCATACTGCCTCCTTGTAAACATCCCAGCCACTTTCATCAGGTTGAGTGACTAGAGGAAGATGGTTGAAAATACGTTGCCCTTCTGACCCTAAACAATTGTACGAGTGCCAGCTTTCTGAATTGTTCAAATTTGGATCCTTCCATTGCTATGCTGTAACTTGCACAACCTATGAACCATTGCTTCCATTTTGTTTTTAAAAGACCAGGTTCTGGTAGAAAATGTGTGGGGCGGGGGCGTGGCTTAGCGCCTGACGGGGATGGCGGCTCCTGTGTGAGGCTCCTCGGCGTGACCGGGCGGCTGTCTTCTCTTCGTGCTGCCTCAGCGCTGTTTTATGCATGAAGAGACGTCGGAACCTCTCCTGAACGGCTCCAGACCTCTCCGGTCCACTTTTAATGAATATTACACCATATTTGGGACAATGTGAGTCTTTTTCTCCTGTCGCAATATCGCAACCGCCATTTAGTTTTTTCTCGCAGCGCTGAGGTGCCAATTTTCCTATTTCATAATGGATTGCTGTGGCTCCTAAAATAGTTTTTGCCTTTTTTCCTGCTTCCATACTGCTATGTGGGATACTTTGATGTCTCATGTACGTTCACAGCGCTATTGATTTTACCTGCAGTAAATAAAAATTTGTGGTGGCCATTTTGTGCTTTTTCTTCCTCCTCATTGCATTTTTTGGCCACCTCTGTGTTATTTCTCTACATGGGCAGGTCCAAAGGTTCCTTTTCCACAGTAACTACAGCAAAGCATATTTTTATCAAAAACTCGAAGGTTTTTACTCAATTTTCTCGCCTTCAAGACTCTCTTTCCCCGGCTGACGACATGGCAGCTTCTGAAACTGCGTCAACACCTTCTGGGAAATCTCTCACTAAACGTCTTAGGCAGAATTCATCCTCGCCACCGAAATCCTCTTCACCTGTCTCAATGGAAGCGTTACTGGAGGAAATTAGGGCATTGCGTCCCTTTATGGAAGACACCAATTCCAAATTGGAGGATACCAATGCAAAACTGCAAGTTCTCACTGACACTTGGACTCAACTGGATAACAGAGTTACGGCAGTTGAGCAGTCCATTTCCTCCATTACGGACACTTGCACTAAAATTTCCCCTCTTCAAGCTCAAGTTTCTCTGCTTCAACTTCACGTGGAGTAGTTGGAAAATCGTAATAGGCGTAATAATCTCCGCATTTACGGCCTTGAGGAGGGACAGGAGGGGTCTGATCCACTTACATTCTTCAAATCCTTTATTCCCAAAGTTCTTCGTATGCCAGAGGGCACCATTCTTAACATCCAAAGAGCGCATAGACTGGGTCATCCAGCTTCATCTACTGCTCCCTCACCGAAACCTAGAGAAGTAATCCTGTATTTCTTGGAGTACACGGATCTATTGAAGGTTCTTTCTGCTGCCAAATCCTCTTAACGTGTTACTTGGTCTGGATCCACTTTATTCTTCGCCCAGGACTACGCCAAGGCCACTGCGAATAGGAGGAAGGCCTTTCTCAACTTGAGACCTGCTCTTCGTGCAATGGGCGCTCAGTATGGTCTTTTCCACCACTGCCTTTTTAAGGTTACTTTTAACAACAGGACCACTACTTACGAAGACCCGCTCCGTCTCCAAAGTTTCATAAATGCACATAATGCCGAATCCATGGATGCCTCCTCCTCCAATGCTGGCTGATTCCCTTCCTATATGTTCCCTTCTTTGATTGTTGTCGCAGTTTTCCGCGTCTTGATGGTTAAATATTGTATATTCTAACTCTCCCTTTATCGTTCTTGTTTGACTTTGGTTGAATATTATATGTTCTAACTTTCCCTGTATCGTTCTCGTTTGACTTCTAGTTTTCATATTGTGTTACTATTTTCTCCCACAGATTCTCCCCTTCCTTGATGTGGTGCCTCCCGGTCCTCCATCTTGTCCGTTCACGACTGTGCCAGCCGTCCCGTCTGGCTCTTCCCCTCCCCTCGTATCCTTGGATACTTTCTTTGTATGTATGTTCTTCTCTCTTGTATTCCTTTGGTTGTTTCTGTGTAAGATGTACTCTTTACATCTTTCCATATCTTTTGCTTGCATCTTTTTCTATCATTCTTGTCCTCCTCTCACACTATTTCTTCTTCTCATGTCCCTCTTTTTCTTCTATTCTTTCTTTTCCTCTATCTTTCTTTTCTGATGCTTCCTCTCCCTCTCCCTTTTCTCCCCTTTCTCCCCTTTCTCCCTTCTGCTCTCATTTCTTCTCATCTATGTTTCAAGTTCTTTCTTCCTTCTTTTTTCTCTCACATTCATCTCTTTTCCAGGTTATTGCATAATTTGGTTTCATGCTTGTTTATTGCATTGCATGCTTTTTTCTCCAGCATGGTTGTTTTTCATGAGTTACATTCCGAGTTATTTCATGGAATGTTAAAGGATTGAATAATCCTATTAAAAGACAACGAGTGCATTTGCACTTGACTAGAATAAAATCTGACATTGTTTTGTTACAAGAGACCCACCTTTCCGATGTTGAAGCTTCTAAATTGCAACGTCTTTGGGTAGGTCATGTTTTTTCCTTATCTGCTTTAGGAAAGAAGAATGGAGTTGCTATCCTAGTTCACAAAAAGTTTAAGGTCTCTGTCACTCACCAAGAAATAGACTCTGAGGGTCGTTGGGTGATCGCCAATTTGACTGTTGATAATGTTCCTCTTGTTATATTTAATGTATATGCTCCTGTCTCTGTTAATAATACCTTTTGGCCTTTTATCTCAGACAAACTCCTCTCTTTTACTGATAGTTATATTATTTTTGGTGGCGATTGCAATCAAGTCCACGACCCCATCCTTGACAGACATTCCCCTGTTAAGTTTATTGCTTCGAAAATGCATAATCAATTTACTTCCACCATTAAGCGAAGTTCCCTAACTGACATTTGGAGACTTTGCCATCCCGATCTCTAAGAATATAGCTGTTTCTCCCCTCCTCACAAAACTCAATCCCGTATTGAATACCTGCTTCTCAGTCAGTCCCTGACCCAACATATTCTTTCCTCTGATATAGGCTCCATCCTCATATCCGCCCATGCCCCTGTTATAGTTGATTTCGACCTTATTCCTTTCTCCCCTCCTTCTGGAAGATGGCGATTTAATAATTCCCTTCTCACTGATCCCAAATTCTCTGGCCAATTCAGCTCTTTCGCAGATGAATTCTTACTCATTAATTCCGTTCCTGAATCTTCTCCAACCATGATCTGGGACTCAATCAAGGCTGCTGCTAGAGGATTCATTATGAACTATGTTTCTCAAAAGAAAAAATACTTTGAGAAGCAGTCCTTTCTTCTCCTTGTCAAGATTAAAAAGTTAGAATACTCTTATTATCGTGCTCCCTCGGATTCATCTCTAAAAGACCTTCTCTCTGCCAAGATTTCTTTTAACAAAATGTCTACTGATGCCGCGTCTTCCTATCTCTTAAAAAGTAGTGCCCGCTATTACAGTGGTCAAAACAAAATGGGGAAACTTTTGGCTAACTATTTGAAGATTAGACAAGATAGAACCCGGATTTCTTCCATTACTGACTCTTCTGGTTCGTCTCTTTTCAAAGATGCTGATATCTTACAGGAGTTTGTTACTTTCTATGAACAACTCTATACTCCTGAATCTATTCCACTTCCTTTGGATCTCTCTTCTTATTTTTGCTCACTCGCTCCTCCCCCTTCTTCTCATGTTGACTTTCACTCGCTTGAAGCAGATGTTTCTTTAGCAGAAGTTTCTCACGCAGTCGCGGTCCTAAAACAAGGTAAGGCCCCTGGCCCGGATGGTTTCATTATTGAGTTCTAGCAGCATTTTTCAAAATTTCTTCTCCCCCGTATGCTCCTCCTCTTTAATTCCTTTATTGCCAGCGGTCTCTCTCAAGGTGCATTTCAAGAAGCAATGATATGTCTTATCCCTAAAGAAGGTAAGGACCCTACTTTCTGCAAGAACTATCGCCCCATTTCCCTTGTAAATACTGATTATAAAATATTTGCCAAATTGCTAGCTTTGCGTATTGACCCTATTCTTCCTGAACTCATTGGCCCTGAGCAATCGGTCTTTGTCAAAGGGCGTCTTTCCTCTGATAACTCTCGAGTTTTCTTCAATATTCTCAGCAAGGCTCCTTCCTTTAACTCTCCTCTTGAGGCTATAACCCTGGATGCCGAGAAGGCGTTTGATAGGATTAGTTGGGATTTTATGTTTCATGCTCTTACCTGGATTGGTTTCCCCCCTAAGCTAATTTCCCTTATTTCTCTCTTGTACTCTGGTCCTAAAGCATCCATTTTTGCTAATGGGAAAATCTCTGATTATTTTTCTCTTTCTAGAGGAGTTCGTCAGGACTGTCCCTTATCCCCCCTTTTGTTTATTGTAGCCCTTGAACCTTTTCTTACTAAGATACGTCAAGACTCCCAAATTACTGGTTACAACCCTGGCCCCAATCAGGTTAAATTATCTGTATATGCAGATGACATTCTTTTGTATTGCTCTAACCCTGACTCTTCCATTCCTTCTTTTCTCCGCCAGGTTGATGCTTTCTCTTTAGTTTCGCATTATCGCATGAATCTGGATAAATGTGAAGTTCTACCCCTTAATATTTTATGCCTCAAACATTTTTTTGACCAAACTGCCTTCTCCTGGCGACCAACCAAAGTTAAGTATTTAGGCTTATGGTTTTCCCCTACTATCTCCGGCACTTTAAAAGCTAACTTTGATTACATTAAGAAAAAATTATCAGACTCTATCTCCAGGTGGCATCCTCTTTTCCTTTCCTGGTGGGGGAGATTAGACTCCATTAAAATGATGCTGGCCCCTATTATTTGATACTCTCTTTCTATGATCCCTGTTCAGATACCTTCATATTATTTTAAAAGTTTAGACTCCGTTCTATCCAAGATCCTTTCGAAGAACAAACCCCCCCGCATTGCCTTATCCTCGCTTAAAAAAGATAAATCTAATGGTGGTCTTAAATTCCCTGTTTTCAAATCTTATCACTATTCCTTTATTCTCAAACAAGCTTCTCATCGGTTGTCTACTGATCTTCCTACTTATCCTCCAGTCTGGTTATCTTTGGAAAAATCTCTGATCTCACCTTTTGATTTTCCCGAGTTTCTCACTTTTTCTGCTACGACATCCCTTTTACGTTCTCCCATCATTGCCCATTCTCATCATCTTCTGGCTCCATTATTATCCTCCTCGTATCCCTCTCGTGTTTCTCTTCATCAACAATCTATTTGGCACAACAAATCACTTCGAATCAAAAATTGTTCCTTTTTATGGAATTCGTGGAAATCCAAAGGACTGATGTGGATCTCCCAGCTTCTTCATAATGATACTCCCCTACCCTTTGCTGATCTCCAATCTCAATTTCATCTTCCTAATTTTTCACGAAAACAATATGATCTTTTACGTCCTGCTCTTTTACTTTACCTTCAATCTCTCCCTCCCTCCCTGGATCTACCTCCCCTTTGCGGTACTCTCTCCTCGCTATTATACTCCTCTCCTTCGGCTTCTTGCTACTATAATTCTTTGTTAAAAACTCCTACGCATCTTAAAACGAAGACTGAATTGGCTTGGGAACAAGACTTATCAGTATCTTGGCCCATCTGTTTATGGGATAAATTATGGTTAAAAATCCACAAAACTTCCAGAGCTGCCAACACCACTCAAACGTTATATTATGTATATCAGCGACTGCTGCTTTCTCCGGTTAAACTGGCTTCCTTCTCTTCTGACCTTTCCCCTACCTTCTGGTCCTGCCCTTGTACTCATGCTGATTTGCCTCATATGTTATTTCACTGTCTGAATGTCACCACTTTTTGACACTCAGTTTTCTCCCACATTAATACTATTTTTACTATACAAATCTTCTTTTCCCCTTCTAATATCCTATTAGGTTCCTTGTCCCCAAATCTTCCTTAACACCCTTCTCACTTTAAACTACTAGATTTATTTTTAGCAGTTGCCCTACACCTGATTACCTCCAATTGGAAGGATTCCTCAAAAGTTACTTATTCCGCTTGGTGGAATGCGATTTGCTTTAATCATAGGCTTGATACCAACTATGTTACCCCCATTTCCCTGGCTGTTAAGAGAGATTTATTGTGGATTCCTCTTACCACATATTTATCCACTTATTCCCCTTCCAGCTCTACCGCTATTCCAAATCCCATTACTGGCTCTGATGAAGTCCGCAAACCTCCTTGATTTTTCCACTTGTTGTCTTTTTCAAGATCCTTTCTTTTGTATCTTTGCCAGATGTATTCTATTGCTTTTACCTTATTGTCATTTGATATATCTTTTACGCATACAATGCTTACCTTGTTTCTGTTTTTTCTTTTTGAACTTCTCATTTCTCTTTTGTTAGACCTGACAGCCCTTTGGGTGGTCCCTCCTTTTATGTATTTATTTTTGTCCCCCTTCTGCCCCTCAATCCTTTCATTTTTGATGTCCACTGGAATTTTTAGGTGTTGACCTGGGGGTTAGGTACTCCTTGACCCCATGGCTCCTCATAGGCCTAGAAATCCCTCCTTTTCTGAGGGCAAGCTTAGTTACTCAAAATGGTGGCCAGCAACTGCCATAACGGTTACTTCAGGAAAGGGAACCATAGGTTAACATTGGGAATCTAGAACCTGCTGGCCTGTTCTAGACACTTGAGGCTAGGGGTATAAAAGGCCAACTGTAGGGCGACCATTTTGTGAGTTAGAGAGAGTCAGCTGGAGTGCAGACTGTGGTAGTAGGTGGGGGTAGGACATTCAGAGGTTTGACTTCCTTCCCTAGGGTTGCCTCCTTACTGCTTTCACCACCCCTTGCCCCTTCTTCTGCAGATCTGACCCTGCCAAGTGGAGTCCGTGATGACCCTGGACATTGGATCCTCTCCGAAACCTTAACGTCATCCTCTAGCCTGAGGGGGAATTGGAGTGATCTTAAGGGACTGAACGGTGTGGTAGTCTGGCCCCCGTTGTCCATTGGGTGGACCTCTATTAGGAACTTTGACTGAATTACCATGATAGGAGAGAATATAGAAGGAGTGGAGTTGATACCTTCCCCCTTCTTCTCCTGCGGTTTATGATCGTAAAAACTCTATGCTTTCCCCTATTGAGCCCCTCTCACCTGGGTTAAACTTCGCCATCCCGTGAAACATCCTATTCACAAGTGGGACCGGGTGGAAGATAGTAAGCCTGGGGGAAGAGTCGGTGGCCATGTTGACAGGTAGTGTGGCCGCTCTGAGGAAGGGGAGGCGCTGTTGAAGTGGATCGCGCCGCCGCGAAGCTGCGCAGGCCCTGCGAGGCGAGCGCTAGTCGCTGAGGAAGGGGAGGCGCTGTTGAAGTGGATCGCGCCGCCGCGGAGCTGCGCAGGCCCTGCGAGTCGAACGCTAGTATCTGAGGAAGGGGAGGCGCTGTTGAAGCGGAATGCGCCGCCGCGGAGCTGCGCAGGCCCTGTTCAGGGAGGTCGCTAGTCTCTGTGGGGGCGGAGTAGCAACAAGAGGCCTGCCGTGTCCGAGCAGGTTCAGAGAGGGAGTCACTGGTCTCCTGCGCTTGCCCACGGATGCCACTCCCCTACTTCCCGTGCAGCCTTCCAACAGTGTTAGGCCGGTGATCGAGTGGCTTGACCTGTGGGGGAGGCACTGTTGGGAACGAACTGGGGTTACTTAACATCTCTGCCCCCCACAGCTGACCGGGACGGTGGAGACAAATGCCAGATGATTCAAGTAAGGAGTGATCTGGGGGCTAACAAGGAAACTGTGATCGGCTGTGGGTCTGGGGACTGACTTCAGAAGAACCAGAGGGGAGATTCATTCCCCCTACAATCGGTCTGGAAGTACAACGATTGACAAAGCGGGAAAAAAACTTCTAAGCTTATTTAAATACTGTCAATGACTATGCTTATTGCTTAACCTTTTTATTACAGTGGCAGAAGAGAAAGGTTACTGTAAAATTCCCGGTGGAACTGTTTGCTAAACCTGAGTATCCTCTTGTTGTAAAAGACAAAGGGGCTTTTGAGGGAAATGTTACACTGATTTCTCCAAAGAGAGACATCAACCTTGCTGTTACTTAATGTGATCTGTGAAGTTGTGTTTAACTTTTATCTTTAGGAGATTGATCGTTTCACCAGGAACAAGGAATTGTTGAGTTGAAATTGATGTAAAGGAACAAAGAGAGAAATAATTGATTTAAATAATAACGAAGCTGTTGGATAAGATAACAAAAGAGTATATAGAATAATTCTTATAAAACAGCTCTTATTTTCATAAAAACATTTGGTGTAGTGTCCTTTTTGAGTGGATGGATGCTGTGTTACTGTAAAGGGGTGACACAAGCTTAACACTTTTGCCTTTGGGGTGTGGCCGTCCTACTCTCTGCCAGGCTACCCTATGTGATTTGGAACCCCCAGGTCCAACATAATTGGTGTCCAGCGGTGGGATGAGAACTGTGCTTGCGTCTACTCTATAGTAACGTAGTGTACTCCATAGACCTACACCTGGAGTTTTCTCCTAGCGGACTCCCTAATTATATTTTTGGTTTTCCAAATTCACTCCTGGTGGTGGGTGGAGGTAGCTTCTAATTACTCTCTAAACTAATTCCTTCCAGGTGGCTGTCCTTGACTCTCTTTGGCAAAAATGGAATTCGCTCTGGAGGAATTAGAGTCCTATACTGTGGCTCAATTCCGAGAATTTTCCCAAAACATGGGAGTGTACTTCAAGCGTGGTGCTAAAAAGGGGGAACTTAAAACCAGCTTGAGGGCATGGGTGGCAGCTCACCCAGATGGGAAGGAGGAGGAGGGGGCAGACAGGGACACTGTCATCGGGGTAGATGTGTTGTACCAATCTGAGAGGGAGAACTTACTGACAGGTCCCAGAACACTCTCAAGAAAGGGCAGCAGTGTCTCCGCGAGAAGCTTGACTGAAGCCGAACTAGCGGATAGGAGGGAGGAGAGACAGTTAAGATGGGAGTTGGCCAAATTGGAGAAGGCAAGAGAAGAGAGTATGCTAGCTCACACGTTGAGCCTCAGAGAATTAGACTTTAAGGCACTGCAAGTAGGGACTTCCAATTTTCCAAATGGTGGCAGCGAACCTAAGGATTTGACCAGGGAACCCAGACCCTATTTACCAAAGGACGTAGTCGCCAGCTACAGCACAGGGGATGACATTGCCAAGTGGCTGGCCGCCTATGAGGTCTCCTTAAGAGCCCATGGGATACTGGAGAAACACTGGGGGGGGGGTGGCTTGTATAAATGCATGCCTCCCGCTGGAAGGGATACACTATTGGCCCTGGAGCTGGAAGAGCAGACCCACTACCCCACCATGAAAGTGGCGCTAATAAGAAAGTTTGGACTTACTCCAGAAAAATACTGACAGAAGTTTAGGGGTAGTCACAAACTAGGCACACAGAATTGGGTGGATTTCTTGGACTACGCAAAGAAGGCATTAGAGGGTTGGGTGCAAGGCAGCGAGGTGGGGGACTATGAGGGGTTGTATGACCTTATTTTCAAGGAGCACCTACTCGAGAAATGTTTTCCCGAGCTGCGTCAACACCTGGTGGACAGCAAGCTGACCAACCCCCGGAAGCTTGCTGAGGAGGCGGACATCTGGGCAAGTACCCAGGTGTCCTCAAAGGGGACTGGAGGGGATTCCCAAAGGACCGGACAGGGCGCCCCCCAGAAGAAAGAGGCGGGAGACAAAAAGAGGGAGTTCTCAAAAGGCCCCCAAAACAGTTTCCAGGGAAAGGGAACAGGATTCACCCTTAAGACTAACCCGCCCAGAAACCCTCATCCTAGCCAATGTCAGCAGCCAAGGGTTGTCCACTGCTTTGAGTGTGGTGGTGTTGGACATTATAAGGGAGATGTCAAGTGCCCAAAGAGCCCACCCCCTCCCACTGGAGGAAAAGCCCCGGGAGTAGCTAGTGTAGTGTTCGGGGAGGAGTTGCCCTTGGATAAGGGGGGGGAATGGGCGGGTGTCACCTTAGTGTCCCTGGGAGATCGGGAGATGGTTCCTAAGATCCAGGTGCCCTCAAATACTACAAAGTATAGGCAATGGGTCACCATCAATGGCCAAAGAGGGGAGGCTCTGAGAGATACAGGAGCCAGTATGACTATAGTAAGGAGTCAACTGGTGTCTCCAGAGCAGGTGATTCCACATTTACTCCACCCCGCCGCGATGGCTGACGGCAGATTGGGCCACTACCCTGTGGCCGAGGTTCCATTTGAGTGGGAAGGGGTTGCAGGTTCACTTCGAGTTGCCGTAAGCCCTGCCGCGCCAGTCGATTGTCTGTTGGGAAATGACATGGAGCACAATGCTTGGAAGGAGGTGGAATACCGGACTCATTCGGAGATGCTGGGTACACCTGACTGGGCCTGTGCTAGCACAAGGTCCGCGACTACCCGGAGGGGGAGTTCGCTTGGGTTGGAGCCTGGAACAAGGGCCCAGCCAGCTGCCAAAAAGGGAAAGAACCGAGGACAGGAGAAGCCTGCCTCGGCTTCCACACCCCATGAGACAGATAGGTCACCTGCGGTGGTGGACCAGGAGTCCGTGGAGGGGGAAGTATTCTCCCTGGAGGACTTACCTATTCCTGCTAAATGGCATGTGGAAGGAGGGCCTACCAGGGAGGAGTTTTGTAAGGGCCAGAAGGAGTGCCTTACCCTTGAGGGACTGAGTCGACAGGCCGAAGCCCAGGCAGCAAGGAACGTTTTTGGGAACTACCATATTTACTGGGAGGATGGACTCCTTTACAGTGAACCTAAGGCACCTGTGCATGGTTCATCCCGGGCCTTGGTAGTCCCTCAACGGTACCGAGCCTTTCTTATAGAACTGGCTCATGAAATTCCCTTGGCAGGACACTTAGGACAGGACAAGACCTTTGCCCGACTTGTCCCCCACTTTTACTGGCCTCAGATAAAAGTGGCATCCGACACCTACTGCCGGACATGTGTATCCTGCCAAGCCAGTGGGAAAACAGGGGTGAAGCTGAAAGCTTTCCTGGAACCACTTCCTGTCGTTAGCACCCCCTTTGAAAGGGTGGGCATCAACATTGTGGGGCCATTGGATCCACCAACTACAGCTGGTCACAGGTTTATCCTGGTTCTGGTGGATCACGCCACACGGTACCCAGAGGTAATTCCTCTGAGGACCATTACTGCACTTGTAGTGGCTAGGGCCCTGATGGGGATCTTTACCCGAGTGGGTTTCCCCAAGGAGGTTGTGTCCGACCGGGAGACCATCTTCATGTCAGCATATATGCGGGCTATGTGGAAGGAGTGTGGAGTTACCTACCGGTTTACCACTCCTTATCACCCACAGACCAATGGTCTGGTGGAAAGGTTCAACAAGACCTTGAAAGGCATGATAAGAAGTCTGCCTGAGAGCCTGCTGAGGAAATGGGACGTCCTCCTACCCTGTTTGTTGTTTTCCTACAGGGAAGTGCCACAGAAGGGAGTGGGCTTCAGCCCCTTCGAGCTTCTGTATGAGTACCCTGTGCGTGGACCTCTCAGCCTGGTGAAGGACGGATGGGAAAAGTCTCCCAGGAAGCTTCCCCATGATGTGGTGAGCTACATGCTGGCTTTCCGGAGCCAAATGGCTAAGTTGTGGAAGCAAGCTTCAGACAACTTGGAAGCCAGCCAAGCAGTGATGAAAGAGTGGTATGACCACAGCGCTCACCCCGTGGAGTTGGAGCCTGGCCAGAAAGTGTGGGTGAGGGAACCTGGAGAGCTAAGTGCCCTCCAAGATCGCTGGACAGGCCCGTTTGAGGTGATGGAGAAGACGGGTAAGGCCACCTACCTGGTGGATCTTAACACCCCTCGACAGCCCCTACGGGTGCTGCATGCTAATCTCCTCAAGCCCCACCATGAGAGGCCCGAGGTCATCTTGATGATGGTGACGGACGGAGCAGAGGAAGCGGAAAGCGAGCCTCTCCCTGATCTCTTTTTGTCTCAGGAAAAGGATGGGTCGGTGGAGGGAGTGATTCTCTCCCCATCCCTAACTCCTGAGCAGCGAGAGGACTGCCGACAGGTCTTGGAGCAGTACTCCTCATTGTTCTCCCTTGTCCCGGGAAGGACCCACCTGTGTACCCATGATGTGGACACAGGAGACAGCCCACCAGTGAAGTCTAAAACCTACCGGCTGTCAGACAAGGTGAAGGCCAGCATCCACAGTGAAGTTACCAAGATGCTGGAGCTAGGAGTCATTGAACCTTCTCGTAGCCCCTGGTCCAGTCCGGTGGTTCTGGTACCAAAAGCTGCCCCACCGGGCACCACTCCAGAGCTGAGGTTCTGTGTGGATTACCGGGGACTGAACTCAGTGACCAAGACTGATGCACATCCGAGCCCTAGGGCGGATGAACTTATTGACCGGCTGGGAGCTGCCCAATATCTGAGTACCTTCGACCTTACTTCAGGGTACTGGCAGATCTCCCTTACAGATGGAGCAAAGGAAAGGTCAGCCTTCTCCACGCCTGAGGGCCACTACCAGTTCTGTGTGATGCCCTTTGGGCTCAAGAACGCCCCTGCCACTTTTCAGCAGCTGGTGAACCAGGTCCTCTCTGGAATGGAGGCTTTCTCCGCTGCTTATCTGGATGACATGGCCGTCTTCAGCAGCAGTTGTGAGAACCATTTGTGTCACTTACAAGCTGTTCTCCAGGCCCTGAAACAGGCTGGCTTGACAATCAAAGCCAGTGAATATCAGATCGGGCAGGGGTCGGTTGTGTACCTAGGCCACTTGGTGGGAAGAAGAGCGGTGCAGCCCTTCCAGGCAAAGATTGAGGCAATCATGGCCTGGGAGTTCTCCAAGACCCAAACTGAGGTCCAAGCTTTCCTGGGCCTCACAGGTTACTACCGTCGCTTTGTGAAGGGGTATGGCACTATTGTAGCCCCCCTCACTGAGCTCACATCTAAGAAACAACCTCGACGGGTAGTCTGGACGGAGGCTTGTCAGCAAGCCTTTGAGAAGCTGAAACAAGCAAGGTGCGCAGCACCGGTCCTGAGGGCCCCGGATTTCTCCAAGGAATTCATTGTCCAGACAGACGCATAAGAGCATGGCATTGGGGCAGTGTTATCGCAACTCAATGAAGAGGGTCTGGATCAGCCTGTTGTCTTCCTGTCCAGGAGACTGCTTCCCCGGGAACAGAAGTGGAGTGCAATTGAGCGGGAAGCCTTTGCAGTGGTATGGGCTCTGAAGAAGTTGCGGCTATACCTGTTTGGCTCGCACTTCCTGGTTCAGACTGACCACCAACCCCTTCGTTGGCTGATGCAAATGAAGGGGGAGAATCCCAAGCTGTTGAGATGGTCCATCTCTCTACAGGGAATGGACTTCCGGGTGGAACATCGGCCTGGAGTGGACCACGCCAATGCAGACGGTCTCTCTAGGTATTTCCGCCTTAGTGATGAGAACTCCCAAGGGATCGGGTAGCTCTCCCCACTTTCAGCTGGGGGGGGGGCGCGTGTTAGACCTGACAGCCCTTTGGGTGGTCCCTCCTTTTATTTATTTATTTTTGTCCCCCTTCTGCCTCTCAATCCTTTCATTGTTGATGTCCACTGGAATTTTTAGGTGTTGACCTGGGGGTTAGGTACTCCTTGACCCCATGGCTCCTCATAGGCCTAGAAATCCCTCCTTTTCTGGGGGCAGGCTTAGTTACTCAAAATGGTGGCCAGCAACTACCATAACGGTTACTTCAGGAAAAGGACCCATAGGTTAACATTGGGAATCTAGAACCTTCTGGCCTGTTCTGGACACTTGAGGCTAGGGGTATAAAATGCCAACTGTAGGGCGACCATCTTGTGAGTTAGAGAAAGTCAGCTGGAGTGCAGGCTGTGGTAGTAGGTGGGGGTAGGACATTCAGAGGGTTGACTTCCTTCCCTAGGGTTGCCTCCTTACTGCTTTCACCACCCCTTGCCCCTTCTTCTGCAGATCTGACCCTGCCAAGTGGAGTCCGTGATGACCCTGGACATTGGATCCTCTTCGAAACCTTAACGTCATCCTCTAGCCTGAGGGGGAATAGGAGTGATCTTAAGGGACTGAACGGTGTGGTAGTCTGGCCCCCGTTGTCCATTGGGTGGACCTCTATTAGGAACTTTGACTGAATTACCACGATAGGAGAGAGTATAGAAGGAGTGGAGTTGATACCTTCCCCCTTCTTCTCCTGCGGTTTATGATCGTAAAAACTCTACGCTTTCCCCTATTGAGCCCCTCTTACCTGGGTTAAACTTCCCCATCCCATGAACCGTCCTATTCACAAGTGGGACCGGGTGGAAGATAGTAAGCCTGGGGGAAGAGTCGGTGGCCGTGTTGACAGGTAGTGTGGCCGCTCTGAGGAAGGGGAGGCGCTGTTGAAGTGGATCGCGCCGCCGCGGAGCTGCGCAGGCCCTGCGAGGCGAACGCTAGTCGCTGAGGAAGGGGAGGCGCTGTTGAAGTGGATCGTGCCGCCGCGGAGCTGCGCAGGCCCTGCAAGGCGAACGCTACTCTCTGAGGAAGGGGAGGCGCTGTTGAAGCGGATTGCGCCGCCGCGGAGGTGCGCAGGCACTGTTCAGGGTGGTCGCTAGTCTCTGTGGGGGCGGAGCAGCAACAAGAGGCCTGCCGTGTCCGAGCAGGTTCAGAGAGGGAGTCACTGGTCTCCTGCGCTTGCCCACGGATGCCGCTCCTCTACTTTCCGTGCAGCCTTCCCACAGCGTTAGGCCGGTGATCGAGTGGCTTGACCTGTGGGGGAGGCACTGTTGGGAACGAACTGGGGTTACTTAACATCTCTGCCCCCCACAGCTGACCGGGACGGAGGAGACAAATGCCAGATGATTCAAGTAAGGAGTGATCTGGGGGCTAACAAGGAAACTGTGATCGGCTGTGGGTCTGGGGACTGACTTCAGAAGAGCCAGAGGGGAGATTCATTCCCCCTACAATCGGTCTGGAAGTACAACGATTGACAAAGCGGGAAAAAGGCTTCTAAGCTTATTTAAATACTGTCAATGACTATGCTTATTGCTTAACCTTTTTATTACAGTGGCAGAAGAGAAAGGTTACTGTAAAATTACCGGTGGAACTGTTTGCTAAACCTGAGTATCCTCTTGTTGTAAAAGACAAAGGGGCTTTTGAGGGAAATGTTTACACTGATATCTCCAAAGAGAGACATCAACCTTGCCGTTACTTAATGTGATCTGTGAAGTTGTGTTTAACTTTTATCTTTAGGAGATTGATCGTTTCACCAAGAACAAGAAATTGTTGAGTTGAAATTGATGTAAAGGAACAAAGAGAGAAATAATTGATTTAAATAATAACGAAGCTGTTGGATAAGATAACAAAAGAGTATATAGAAGTATTGTTATAAAAGAGCTCTTATTTTCATAAAAACATTTGGTGTAGTGTCCTTTTTCAATGGATGGAATGCTGTGTTACTGTAAAGGGGTGACGCAAGCTTAACACTTTTGCCTTTGGAGTGTGGCCGTCCTACTCTGTGCCAGGCTATCCTATGTGATCTGGAACTCCCAGGTCCATCATCTTTGACTTAAAATAAGCGTTTATTGATGCCATTTATTATATATTTGCTTCATGCACAGTTGTTTTATGTATATATTGTTTTTTACCCTTTGAATGCACTGTTGTATTCTCCTATTTTACTTGGTTTCAATAAACTTGAACTTAAAAAAAAAAAGAAAATGTGTGGGGCAAGAAATGTTTTGCATGCTGTACTTGATCAATAAAATAGTGTTTTGCAATGAACAAAAAATGTAAAATGTCTTTATTGACAACCTGTTTAAACATAGGCAGGTTAGCCTCCATGCTTCAATTGTTAGCTTGGGGAATTTGGCCAGTGGCAACAAGTTTTAAAACAAGCTCATGAATTGTTCCACTAGGAACGACTTTGTGAAGAAGGCTCTGGCTCAGCAGTCTTACTAGGGACGTGCAAACACCCACAACCAACAGAGGAGGCTGTGCGGGCAAAGCACTGAGAGAAGCTGCAGCCTGAGCGCAGATTCAGGTGAGCCTCGGTAGTGCGAGGGGTGGGTGAGTAAGCTCAAGCAGGCACCGTTGATTAGCACTAGTGGAGCACGAGCAGGAAGGGAGGCTAGAGAAGACTGGTGAGTGAACAAGGCAGCGCGAGCAGGCCAAGTCATTGTAAGAATTCAAATTAGCGTGTGAGAGGCGCGAGCATGCTGAGGAGTGTAAGCATTTTTTTTTTTACCACCAAAGCTGATAAGCAGTAAAGTCTTGCGTACCGCGTAAACCAGGATCTGTATCACTTCCTCTCATCGCATTGATGAGCATAGGCATTCTCGGTGACGGTGCTGTTTGAAATCCCAATTGTATCTAATTTGTGATGGGTTCCTCTAAGCAGAAATGAAGGGCACACACAAGATGTAGAAGATTTGCCCACGGCTCCCAACTCCAGCCCTCAGCTCTAGGAGTCAGCCAACAACTGGCAAGCCTAGAACTACCACCTCCAATCCCACCGGGAATCCAAACTGCACATTCTAAAAGGAACGAACCTTACCATAAGAAAACAACATACTGCTCCCAATAATTGTGTTTCCCAATAAAATACACTGTTAACAGGTTATGGTCGCTCAGGTTGTGTCTTAGAACCCTAATATCCAAAAGTGCAGATAATAAGCAACTGAAAACAAAGATATAATCAATGACAGTGCTGTGCGCCCCCTTAAATGTGGGTATTCTGTCACTTAAGTAATCTTGATTACTAGCCATTAAGTTAACTAAGTTAAACTCAGAGATAAGGTTATTCGCAGTGTCACCTTGGCGAGTGTGTTTAAAATGTGTCTCTGAATTCCTGTAAGTTGTGCAAGAATGATAATTATGTTAAAGGGGGGGTCAATAAATGCTTTAAGACTGATAACAGCATCTGGTTCATTTCTCAACATAACTGCATTATCAAAATTGATAAAAAGCAGTCTGCATTTAAGGGGAAATGTTAAAAGAGTACCCAGGATTCAGGGCCGGACTGGCCGTAGCAGGCACCAGGCATTTCCCCTGGGGGCCTCCAGGGAGGGGGCCGATTTTGGGGCCCCCGGGGCCATTATTGTTACAGGGCTGTTTTTGCAGTATAGCTGCAAAATCGGCCCCTGTAACAAAATCGGCCGAATTCGGCCTTGGCAGACGGCTTGGCGGCTCCCAGGGCCCTTCTTGGTTCTCAGTCCGGCACTGCCAGGATTGGTTGGCTCACGACGTGGCTTTTTCATGATCAGATCCCAGTCTCTCTTAACCAGGGCATCAGGATTTCAAAGCGGATAGAAGAAGCCTAAAGGGAGAACGATATGCAATCTATTGATGCACAATTTGCACTCAGGGCATGAAGAATCGAGCCAGCTCGAGCAGGTTTGTTAAAGTTTACTATAAAATAGTCACACAGAGATGTTTTGTGGGACTGGTCCATCCAGCCCTCCCTTCAGACCATTATGATTTTTTCTCCAAAGAGTGCAACAGTGGGGAAACTGTTGGATAGCGTAGGGGTAAAAATTACAATTCCCACTCCAGAGAGTGCAAAGTTAGGGAAAGTGTTGGATAGCCTAGGGGTAAAAATTACTATTCCCACTCCAGAGAGTGCAACGGTAGGGAAAGTGTTGGATAGCATACGGGTAAAAATTACTATTCCCACTCCAGAGAGTGCAACGGTAGGGAAAGTGTTGGATGGCGTAGGGGTAAAAATTACAATTCCCACTCCCGAGAGTGCAACGGTAGGGGTAAAAATTACTATTCCCACTCCAGAGAGTGCAACGGTAGGGAAAGTGTTGGATGGCGTAGGGGTAAAAATGACAATTCCCACTCCAGAGAGTACAACGGTAGGGGTAAAAATTACTATTCCCACTCCAGAGAGTGCAACGGTAGGGAAAGTGTTGGATAGCATAAGGGTAAAACTAACTATTCCCACTCCAGAGAGTGCAAGGGTAGGGAAAGTGTTGGATAGCGTAGGGGTAAAAATTACTATTCCCACTCCAGAGAGTGCAACGGTAGGGAAAGTGTTGGATAGCATAGGGGTAAAAATTACTATTCCCACTCCAGAGAGTGCAACAGTAAGGAAAGTGTTTGATAGCGTAGGGGTAAAAATTACTATTCCCACTCCAGAGAGTGCAACAGTAAGGGAAGTGTTGGATAGCGTAGGGGTAAAAATTACTATTCCCACTCCGGAGAGTGCAACAGTAGGGAAAGGGTTGGATAGAGTAGGGGTAAAAATTACTATTCCAACTCCAGAGAGTGAAACAGTAAGGAAAGTGTTGGATAGCGTAGGGGTAAAATTACTATTCAAACTCCAGAGACTGCAACAGTAGAGAACGTGTTGGATAGCGTAGGGTTAAAAATTACTATTCCAACTCCAGGGAGTGCAACAGTAAAGAAAGTGTTGGATAGTGCAGGGGTAACAATTACTATTCCCACTCCAGAGAGTGCAACAGTAGGGAAAGAGTTGGATAGCGTAGGGGTAAAAATTACTATTCCAACTCCAGAGAGTGCAACAGTAGGGAAAGTGTTGGATAGCGTAGAAGTTAAAAATAGCATACTTATAAGTAAATTAATGTTTTAAAATATTATAAAAATTAATTATTAAATAAATGTAAACTATTTACAAATACCAATACATATTTATTAAAAACATAATTACCAATGAATAATTAAGTAAAAATAAATTAATAATAAATACCAATTAATAATAATTAATTACCAATTAATAATTAATTAACAATAATATTATTAACAAAAAAATTAAAATAAATCATTACTGAATTACATTTAAATTACCCCCCACCCTACTCCTCTATAAACCCATAACCCGCTACAGAACATAATTATCAATTAATCAATTAATGAAAATTAATTACCAATTAATAAAAATTATTTACCAAATATTAATTAATTAACAATACTATAATTAACAAAAACAATTACTTAACCCCTTCGATGCTCATGACGGAACGGTTCCATCATGAGCGTCGGGTGGCCTGTGCTCATGACGGAACCGTTCCGTCATGAGCCCGTTGGCTCATTAGAACCTTCAGCACAGCGCGAAAATTCGTGCCGCGCTGAAGGTGTTAAAAAAAATTATTGCTTAATTACATTTCAATTACTTCCCACCCTATTCCCCTATAAACCCATAACCCGCTACAGAACATAATTATCAATAAATAATTTAATTTAAATTAATGACCAAATAATAAAAACGAATTACCAATGAATTTAAATTAATTTATAATTCCTAAAAAATATTAGTTAGTTTAGCATAATAAAATTACTTTCCACCCCATTCCCCTATAAACCCACAACCCGCTACCGTGCTAAAATACAAAATTTACTTAAATGACATAAAAAAACATATTAAATATATAATATGCATAAAAATCATATAAAAATCGATATTAGTAACATCGATATTACTAACATCGATATTAGTAACATCGATATTACTAACATCGATATAAACAAAATCGATATTGCTTACCTTCGACATTCAGTCCCATCGATATTAAAAATATTGATATTACTTACCTTCTATATTCTGTCCCTTCGATATTTCCACATCAACATTATTGTATGTCGATATTTAAAAATCAATATTTTGACATGGTAGTCTATCACGTATTGATCACTGTTTGGTGCCTGTGGCCCAGGCATATTACATCACAGAAGCTACACACCTAGCGAGAGGTTTATCGGATCATTTGCCGCTTTTGATCAGGATTGATGTGTCCTCTGGGTCGAGCTGTATGATAGCCCCCATTAATCCCTGGTATATACGCAATCCTAAAATCCATAAGGATTTTCTGAAGGCGTTAGACCACTATTTTTGGGAGAATGAGGGATCGGTGTCATCATCACTTTTCCTATGGGAGGCTTTTAAGGTGGTTATAAGAGGCCAGGCCTTGTCACTGATTGCAGGGGCTAAGAGGGATCGTAACGCAGAAATTGTGAAAATAGAATCTGATATAGCTCGTATTGAGGCGGACTTGAAGCGAGAGGTGACTCATGCTAAACTGCATGCTCTGAATCTTAAGTAGCTTGAATATAAAGCGCTAGTTACTAAAAGTGCCAAAGCTCTGAGTAGAGAGCAGCAGGGTCGGTTGCACGATGTCGGGGATACTTATTGCATGGTTAGATAAGAAAGACAGGGCTGATCGGGTCGTACCGGAATTAGAGGCAGCTGATGGAACGCGAATAACGGATCCCCAAGGCATTGTGGATAATTTTGCAGAATATTTTGGTATAGGATATACCTCAGTCACAGGGCGGCCGGAAGAGGACTCTCGCTTACTATTGCGAGATATCCGCCTTCCAGGCCTGACTAAGGAAGATCGTGACTTTATGGATAGTGCTCTCACCGTGGATGAAGTGGCCCTTGCAGTGCGCTCCTTGAACTCTGGTAAAGCACTAGGTCCTAATGGGCTCCCGATTGAGCTGTATAAACATAGACCCGATAGGATTGCCCCTTATCTTCGAGGTATGTTTGTGAAAGCACGGGAAAAGGGAGTGCTGCCGTATTATCAAAGAGTGGCATCTATTGTAACTATTCATAAGAAGGGGAAACAGAAGACAAATTGTGCCTCTTATAGGCCTATTTCTTTACTGAATGCGGAGCCTAAGATTCTTGCTAAACTCTTATCCAATAGGCTTGTCAAGGTTATTAGCAGTCTGGTACATCCTGATCAATCGGGTTTCATTCCCCATAGAAATACAGCCTTAAATCTTCGCAGACTACACGGGGTGTTGGCCAGAGCTCATACTCTGAAGGAACAGGCTGTAATAGCATCGCTCGACGCAACGATGGCCTTCGACATGTTATAATGGCCATATTTGTGGGCAGTTCTGACTAAGGGCTTCATTAGGATGGCGGACGGACGAGGTGGAGGGACCGTCCGCAGGGGCAGCGGTGGTACCTCCGTTGCAATTAGGATGTGACCGCCACCCTGGCGGTCACATCCCGTATATTTACCCTTGCGGCAGGTGCTGTTCGAAGCAGCACCCGCCGCAAAGTTAAAAATGCATGATTTGCATTTACATGCACAAAGCGGCAGGCACCGCGCGGTGCCTGCCGCTTTGTGCATGTGAATGCAGGGGGGTACCATAGGTACCCCCCATGTGCACTCTCACCCCCCCTTCACCCTGGGGTCCGCAAGGAGCCCCCAGAAGCAAAGTTCCACATGCTTTTCCACAGCGGTAAAGCTGCCTCAGACAAGCATTTTCCTACACACATCCTAATTTGGCTGACGGTGTCTTGCAGACACCGCCACCAAATAGCGCCCAACAACCCGCGGATCAGCGGCGGACAGTTCTGCCGTCCGCCGCTGTTCCCACGACCATCCCACCGCCATCCTAATCTGGCGGTGGGTGTTTCCTTTGGCTGCGGCGGTGAATCCGCCTCCTCCGGGCCGGCAGTGGCCTCCGCCGGCCCAGAGGATGCCGATTCACCGCCATCCTAATGAGGCCCTTAGTTTGGATTTGGACTGGAGTTTATTGGTTAGGTGCGTCTGTTGTATACTGAAACCTTGCACGAGTGGTAGTAAATAATCGCGTCTCTGCAACGTTTAGTTTGGGGCGAGGCACCCGACAGGGGTGTCCGCTCTCTCCCCTTTTGTTTTCATTGGCACTAGAGCCATTGGCGGTGTGGAACCCCTTGAAGCCGTCCATTCGAGGTATTCGATGGTCCCCTCAGGTGGAGGACAGGATCTCTTTATATGCGGATGACATTCTGCTCTATTTGACTTCACCCAGAAAATCTTTGAATGTTGTCTGTGATGTTCTGGCCTCCTACGGTAGGAATTCGGGGCTCACTATAAATTGGGGGAAATCCTATTTGTTTGTGCTGAGTGGTGATACCCCAATTCCTCCACGAAACTGCCCGATTCAAATTGCCGCTGATGGGTTTACATATCTGGGAATCTTTATTTCATTGGATCCCGCAGTCCGATACGAAAGGAACCTCCTCCCCCCTTTGGTTAGGTTGAAAAGTGATGCGAATAGTTGGAGGAAGCTTCCTCTCTCCCTGTTGGGGAGGGCTGCCCTTTTTAAAATGATGTCCCTACCTCGCTTTCTTTACGCCCTTCAGAACACATTAGACTTGGTCCCTGCCAGTTATTTCCGAGAGGTGGAGGGGGATACATCGTAGTTTATTGTGGGAAGGTATGCCTCGTATTGCCTTGGCCAAATTGACGTTACCGTGGTATGACGGTGGTATTGCCCTACCCGACATCAGAAGGTATTATTGGGCTTCTCAATTGGCAGCTATAAACCAAGGTACTTATGGACCAGGCTTGGACCCTAGATACGCAATGGACAGATGGCTACTTCCGGGTGGAAATTATAGTAGAGCTTTATATGCCAAATCGGCGGGGAAAACTTTGACGGGACCTACTAAGGTGGCGGTGTGGATATGGCATGACGCCACTAGCTCCTTGGGGTGGAGAGGCCGCCTAACGCTTGCCACTCCACTAATTGACTCGGACAGACTCGGGAAGCTTTGGAACACAAAAGGCTTCGATAGATGGGACCTGATCGGGATCACTACAATTGGAGATATTTGGGTTAAGGGCAGGATTAAGACATTCGCTGAATTACAGAGTTCGAGTTGAATGGAGCGGAGTATTTACGCTATGCGCAAGTTCGACATGCGCTCCAGGAGGCAGTACCGGCAGGAGAGGAACTGCCCGAGGCCTTGCCGTTAGAGGATAGGATATTGGATGGGCATTTGCCAGATAGAACTATCTCCTTTATCTATAAAAAATGTATCAATCACAAAGCGGATCTCCTTGTAGAGTTGAGGAGCAAATGGATGGGAGATGGTATTGAACTGGATGACGAAGACTGGCAAACAGCTGTGTCATCCCCGAAGGAGGTAGCGATTCCGGTGTCTTTGAGGCTAGTCCAATTGAAGATATTACACAGAATATATGTCACAGGTCCACTCTTGGTCCGGATGGGGCTTTCAGCTGACGGTTTGTGCAGGCGAGGATGTGGGCAGGTGGGCACGTTCCTTCATATCATCTGGGAATGTCGCTATATAGTGGATTACTGGAGTGCAATACATGATGTTATGTGAGAGGTGTTGGGGGTGCCGTTTTTTTCAGAGACGAGGAGATGTATCCTTAATATTTGGGAACCCACAGACATAAATATAGCAGAGACCAAGTGGGCCACTCTGGGGGCAATGGTAGCGAAAAGGAAAATAGCACAGAAGTGGGTTTCCAGAAGACCACCTACGCCTGAGGAATGGAAAGAGAGCATTGACTGGTGTATGTTCTGTGAAAAGACCGTATTCCTGGCCAGAGGCCGACCCCGTGTGTGGGTGACTGTTTGGGGGCAGTGGAATTAATACAGGGGTGAGATTTGAATACCACCAGTTGACCCTCCTTTGGATATACTCGCATCCCCGTGACCCTTGTCTGTGATGGTATCTTGTCCCCCACCATCCTCCTCCCCCTTCACATTCCCCCAAGTATATATGATCTGTTGTAATGATGTATGGAAATGTCTTACCTCTGTTCTATGCACTTTTTGTATGCCTTGTATTAATAAAAAATAAAATATAAAAAAAATCAATATTTTATCTGCCTACTCCTGTAGTACAACGCAGTGGTTCGCCGCCAGCTCTTATTCAGTGCTTGTAATCTCCTCCAATAGCACCCCCAAGGCCTGGTTCAACAACAGCAGTATAGATGTGCTAGATCTTGGCCTTTTATCACTCCCATTAGAGATTTCTCTTCTCCATGCTCAAGGAAGTGATTACGATAGGTCTAGGGTTAGCTAACAAATTGTGTAGGTAAGAATAGTATCAGAAGGCTGGAAACCCACGGGATCATAGAATGCACACCAGTGGCGCTTCCACTCACTGTCTCCAATACCTTCAAATTCCAAGCTCCAGGAGCAAGAGGGGTAGCCCAGCCGAGCCTCTTCTGGGCCATCATGGGCTAAGACAGCCCATCTTTGCCTGAGCCGATCCCAGGCATGCTCCGCACGTGTCCCATGCTGCGGGATGCCTCTGGAGTTTTTATGGTACTCTGGCACCTTTATGCTGCATCACGGCCCCCTCCTCCCGCCCGGCAGGAACAGCAGGTGTGTTGAAAATGTAACAGTGTAGTTAGGATTGTCCGCCAAAACTGGCGGTCACTGTTTATCGTGATCCATGATCTATTTCGAACCTGTGTTTGTCTTCACGAAAAGATACCTGACTCATGCAACGGTTTGTGTTTTTTGAATACTTCAATTAAAACTGGCAGCTCCCATAGCTGCTGAGCTTGGAGGGACATTAAGGTGTTGATGAGATAATCATTGAAGGATGATATCCGGATAGAATTCAATACTTCTTTCTGAAGCAACTGATCAGTGACGTCAGATTGGCAGTTCTAAGTTTAAAAAAAATTTCACAAAAGCTCCTTGCCTCGGGAGTCGTTGATTTGCTAGGACAAAGTCTTCCTTGGGCAGGAGAAGCATTGCAAGGCAAATGGAAAAGCTTTGATTTGACAACTTAAACTATTATTTTTTTTTGTTGAAGGAAGCTTTAATGAAATGAATTCAGGAAAAACTTGCAATTTAATAGAACATGTCTAATAATTAATTCAATGGAAAATATAAAAATATTAATACAAGAATATAAAATACAGTTGTAGCATTAACAACAATAAAATATTGCATTCTATAGAGCTACTAGCTGTACCCTGCCACGCGTTGCTGTGGCTCAGTCTGGTTAAATGGAAGAGAAAGAAAAGAGTAAGCGCACGTTTCTAATATGTTTAATTTCACAATGCTTTTGTGACTATTGTCACGTTGTGTATATATAAACACGCGCTAATGTTGAAAGTGAACCAACTTCTCCCCGCTCCCTCCACCCACTTCACGGTCTGCCATCCTGACACCAACTGTCCTCCCTAATATATGTAGACTCTTGTCTCTATGCATCCTTTCTTAATGTTACAAAGTGAACCAACTCCTCCCCCCTCCCTCCACCCACTTCCCGGTCTGCCATCCTGACACCAACTGTCCATCCTAACATATGTAGACTATTGTCTCTATGCGTCTCTTGTAGTTTTTGCGCAGCAACCAAATCAATAGGGTCTGTTTGGCCTTTCGATTAAAAACACGCTCGTATTGGACATGCACGTATTCTAATCCCACGTTGTGTATATATAAACAGGCGCTTAATCGAATCCAATGTTGTGTCAAATTTTCAAATCAATCGGTGAAGAACTTTCGGAGATTTACGATTTTGAACAAAGGAACATTGACATTTTTATGTGTCTGTTCGGGCTTTCGATTAAGAACACCAGCGTATTCAACACCCTCATATTGGAATCCAATGTTGTGTATATAAAAATACTCCCGTATTCGAATCCAAAGTTGTGTCAACATTTCAAAGCAATCGGTGAAGAACTTTTGAAGATTTGCGATTTTGAGCAAACAAACATTTACATTTTTATTTATATAGATAGACCATATAGAAATACTAAATAGGTACCTTAGTAATACAGCTATTTGTATTTTGTATTTTGTGGGAAGGTAATCAAGAGGAAGGAAAAGGAAAGAGAAAAATAGATGGAGAAAAAAACAATAAAAAAGAATAAATAGGATAAACAACCTTACCGGTGTGAATTATTATTGAATATCACAAGCTTAATACAAGTAAATAATAATACAAGTAAATATCATAGTAATGTTGTAAATAATAAATGTCAAGTTCATTGTGGATGAAAAACAGAATCACTGTCCGGGGTCCAAGCATAGTGATTGGCTAGGCAAGAGGTAAGAGGTGACCAATAATTATCCTTCCGAAGGAATTATTGAGTGGGAGTTGTAGATGCTCTGGTGATGACAGAGTGAATTCCACCATCCAATAAAATGGTAGCATCTTTCCAATTAGATGTAATAACTTGAAAAGCAATTGCAATAAGCAGGTCCACAAACTGACCTAGTTTACTGGCACCAATCCAAATAGGTGAAGAACTTCCCCCAAAATAGATTTGATCTCAAAATGAAAATTAACAGAACACATAGATGAGGTTGTTTTACATAACCTCTTCCTGAAAGAGTCACTATTTGGGCAGTGAAAAAACAAATGTAAGTATGTGCTTGGTGTATTTGAACAGGCCCAGCATGATTTCAGTAAGCTTGGATTATATTTATAGAGAGAGGTTGGAATTGAAAACAACTTGTACAATGTTTGTGTTGTGTTAGCATGACAGGAGGCATGATGTATTCTTAGCCAAATGGAGTTTCATGTTTGTAAGGAAAAATAGTTTACTAATTCCTATTCCAATCAAAGTTCTATATGGGATGATTTTAAGTGACTAATGGAGATAATTATATACGTAGGAGGCTTTAATCGGTCAGGAGAGCATTAATTGTACCAAAATATAAATAGGGAGTCGGGGAAGGAGCTTATCAAAGGAAGGATGTGTGTTGTGTAAGAATTTATTTTAGAGATTCATATTTAAGAATGGAAGCAGTGGAGAGGCCAAATGTTGTTTGAACTTCAGATGAAGAAAGGAAGTGTGTGTCTCGAAGTAGTTGTTTAACTTGAAGCATTCCTTTAGCAACCCAATCTTTCCCAAAAATTGTGCAATTTGGTATTTTAATACATTTATTGTGCCATGTAGAAGAGTCTAGCACAGAGGTCTTCAAATTTTCCTGTAGTAAGAGCTACTTATGTATAATGAAAATCATCCTGAGCTACTAATTATTATTAAGTTGTAATTGTGCCACATTATACAAGAATACATTAGTGGCCACTAACCAAAGATTATCAGCAGTGATCACCTCAGTGCATAAAGCAGGTTTGCCAGCAGTAATGTAAAAAAAAAAGTTTTAGCAATTTCGAACTGCCTTACATAAGTAATACAGAACAAAGGTAGCAATAAGTCTCCACAACACTGGATGATTTTTCTCATGATTATGTGTTGTTGCCCCAAATTGACTGATGAGCGATGCTGCATGCTTCGCTGTATTTTCAGGGCAAAGGGAGTTAGGAAATGCAGAGAGGCTCTGGACATGTGCTTCACTGAAAATGCAGCATGCAACCTAGCGAGACTGGGAAAATTCACAAACTCTTTAAGGCTTGCATTCACCTAGAAACTATAGATTATTGCCAGTCTTCAACTGGTTAGCACATCACACTTTAAACACTGTCTCCTTTTGATCTTGAATGTTATCAGTAATCCGGAGGCAGTTTACTTCTGCATCTGTGTGTATAATAGGTATTTAATTGGATCGCATGCAACACTTTACCCTTTTTAACGTCACAGCACAGTCCGTTCTATCTACGTCAAGAAGGAGTGAAAAGCCTCAATTGATAATATGTTTAAAATAAATTATGGTCTTCCATGTTTTAGGATGTGACATGTTTATTTTTAGGTCATATAGTTTATTTTATATGAGAATACGCCCATAACAACAAAGAGATGGCATTCCCACTCATTGAATTTTGCAACTGCAAGTGCAATTCATACCGCTTTATGGGCTTAATTGAATGGTTAATAAATACATTGAATTGAATTGACTTATCACTCAAAGACCAGCTTTAAATATAAAATAACCAAACATTCACCCTGAAGGATATCTTGAAACTGAAAATTGTTTATTGTTACTGGAAATGACACTGGAAGTTCAATCAGAAATTTCACAGTTTTTCTCCAAACATCAGTCTACGAGTCCAGAAAACACAAACAAAGTGTCTGGATGGAGGATTTACTAGCAGTGTGAATCACTGTTTAAGTGACTAATTTAAAGTGTCTCACTAAATATATGGATAGTGATTAAACTGTGTGAATATCTGTATCACTCTGTCTCTTGTGAAAACTACTGCATAAGTTGGTTACTAGCCATGTTAAAGTCTATATTAGTTATTGATTAGTTAAGTGAGTATTTGTATGGGCGAGTGAATGTGTGTGTGGTTGGGAGGGAGGTGTGTGACTGTCCAAAGATATGTAAATAGTTAATTTAGTAGGTATATGAGATTAAGACTGCATGTGGAAACAGTTGTTTGTGTGAGTGAATGTCTTTATGGGTGCAGGGCCGGACTGACTACTGGGCGTTTTGGAATGCTGCCAAGCTGGGGGCTGATTTCACTGCAGCGGGGGCTGATTTTGTTGATGGAGACCTGCGTGTGCTTCAAAATAATTAAGGCAAACCGAATTTCGTTGAGCACACGCAGGTCCCCATCAATGAAATCAGCCCCCAGCTCAGCAGCATTTCAAAACGCCCGGTAGCCAGTCCGGCCCTGTATGGATTGTGTGATGAGTAAATATATTTTTCAATGATACATGTCCAACAAAGTAGAAATATAAAAGGCAGTGTATGTGACAGTTATTGTATATAAATAAGTATATATAAGACTCCGTGATTGTATGAGTGAATGTACGGATAACTGTATACTTGTAATAGTGATTTTATAACACACTAAGTATGAGTTACTATCTATATGAATAAATGAAGTGGTGTGTGTAAGTGTGCAGCTAAGTAAATGTAAGTATGATCAATTGTTTGTATAAGTGAGTAGGATGACGGCATACGTGAATAGGATGTATGCTGGTGTGTAATGTTGATGTAGGTGTATAAGTATATTTGATAGTGTTTTATTGATCTTTGTCAGCATGTATGAGTGAATCTATAGGTAAGTGTTTAGATGTGTGTGTAGATCTAGGAGTGAGTTTTTAGAAACTTGTATTGGTGTGTCAATGGTTTCAAATATGGTACTCCATATTTTATAATGAGTGTTGAAGGGTTATACTAGTGTATGATGAGGTGTATCAGATTGTCACGTGGATGATGTCATCAGTGATGTCATCAGTGATGTCATATGAAATGTCATCAGTGATGTCACTGACCATGTCATGAATGATGTAATGTGTGACATCATCAGCAGTGGATTGCGGGCGCGCAAGTTATAGTTAGTAGAACTAACTATAACTGAGGAATTTCAAAGGTTCTGTACGAGCAAAATGTCAAGCTACCTATAACACCCCTGAAACCTATGTTTTTTTCAGTGAATTTCTAAGGTTTTTTAAATGCTAATTCCTAACTATATCATGTCTGAAATCTATAGTTTTGTTCAGTAAATTTCAAAGGTTTTTTAAATGGCAATTTTTAAATGTAATAATTGTTATATTTACTTTTTTGATGCTGATTTTCTAAATTTTTGTAAACTATTTATTTTTACATATTTTATTTTTTAAATTAAATTATATATTTTTAATATAAATGGAAACAAGTTTTTTAAAATATTGAAACTCTGTTTTTTTGTCTTATAGTTTTATTTAAAATATATTTATATTGTTTACTTTATTGTTTTTTTTCCCAACTTTTTTTGGAGTCCCGCACCCACAGCGTGCCTTTCTTGAATACTGCACAGAACCTAGCTGCCATTTTAGGATTGTTGTGTAGGATCCACAAAGGATGTGCGATGTGTGCGCATTTTCCTGCGCGATCGTATGCGACCGGTACGCGACTCCAGGTGCATACACGACACATACGTATTACTTTATACGACACTCGCGTGCTTCCGTGTGATGTCATATACGTGTTGAACGCAGTGGGTGCGCTACTCCTGCAAAAAAAGTTATGTTTAAAATGATATATACATGTAAGTAATATACATATTAGGGCAAAACATTACCTAAGCTAATCATAAAAATAATATACTTTTACTTTTAATAAACTTATATTACTTTTAAATGCAATTTCGCGAAGTCGCGTTGGGTGCGTGCTGCCTGTGCGCACAGTGCACGGACCCCCTGTGCCCTGCAAAAAAAGATTTGATTGGTTCATAACATTTCCCATGTAACTATTGAAGGACCCCACCCATTTCAATCATTCTTCTTAGACCTTCTTTGGAGGAACATCTCAGACTTGAGAAGAACTTTTTTGGGTGATTTATTTGTGCTATTGACTTACATCTACACACAATGGCTTCTGGACAGCAGCCAGCATCAGATTCCGACCATTCTTCTGATGATGGGTTTCTCCTGAACCTCCACGCCCTGAAAGATACACTTCAGTGGTTTGGAATTTTTTTTCCATTCTGGAAGGACAAAAAAAGGTAAACGCCACTAAAGTGACATGCAAAATCTGCAAAAGGGTTCTATCTAGAGGAGATCCAACCAAGAAGTCTTCTTGCGGTATGGCAAGCATGATGATGCACCTCAAGACACTGCACCCTGTCAACCTGGCTCATGAGGAGCGCAGGAGACTTCATGCAAACCCTCCACCTGCAGTGATAAGTACTTCTGGTACATTGTCATCGCCAAAACATCCGGACATATGTCCACAATTTGGCCAACTGAAGGTGCACTGTATTAAGTGCAACAAATTACTCTGTTATGGAGAGCAGTCCGAAAGATCTCATCTGCAAAGCACAAGAAAATCATTGGTGCTAGACTTTTGTTTTGTGTTTTTCCTGAAGTTCATTCTTTTGTTCCTCCAGTTCTCTTTTTCCTTTAAAAAACAAACAAACAAAATAACAAAATTGTTCAAAAAAGTACAAAAAAATATAAAACAAAAAACATAAAATAGTTATTTTCAGAACTAACTTCTCTGGTTAAAAAAGAGCTATATTTGTATGATAGTGTGTGAAAGTTTAGTTGAATGTATGTGTAGTGCATAATTGCCTGAAAGAATGCATTAGTAGTGTATAGTGAATGTATAAGTGCAGAACTATAAGGAAGTGCTGCAGCATGACACTGTAAGCTCTTTAGCTGTAGTGTGCTGGTGTACTTCCGAAGCACAGGGATGCAGCATATGTACATAAATATGTTGCAATTCTATGTTTCCCTCTGCACTATTGCTTAAACTTCAGCCATGCAATGACACAGGTACCCTTGCACCATGGTGCAAGGATATCTGTGTCGTGTGGAGTTTGTTTTTGTGCAGGAAGACACACCTTACTGCACAAAAACAATCAGTGATAGCATTTTTCTCCTTCAATGTATACTGTGCAATGTAGCATGTATTGAAAGAGAAAAAATTAGGAGAAATGAAAACAATTCTCCTTGTGCCTTGCTACACCAATTGGAGGATGGTGCAGCATTCACACACATGTCCAGATTTATGATTTCTGATAAATCTGGAGATGCGTCTTGTTCTATGAGTGTTCTGTGCAAACACGCACAGTGACACCTATAGAATGCCCTTTCAACACAAAGTGGTGTGTATTATGAGTTCATATTGACATGGAGAAGAAAAGCTACACAGAGTGCCTTTTCCTTTCTTTGTAAATATGAAAGAGTGTCTTGCGCTATCACTATGTTACAAAAAGTGACATATTGTTGGCACAGGATGCTTCTAAATTTGCCCCATAAGTGCTTAGGTATTGGCAGACTGTTACAATAAGAACATATTGCTAGTTCATTGTTTGAAAAATTGAATGGGAGTGACAGGAGGTAAGCACAGAGTTATCTCTCCAAAGATGCTCAAGAAGAATGATTGAGATGATTGCAGTCCTTCAATAGGTAATGAGAAATATTATGAACCAATCAAATCTTTTTTTAAATCACATGGTATCCTATGACAGGGAGATTCCAAAACTACATAGGTATAAACTGGGTATTTTGAAGATTGTATTAATACTTTGTACCTTCTTGCAGATGTGCATGCATAGTATATAACGAAATTAACTTGTACTAGGGTTAGTGGCTAGGCCAATCCTTTACAATATGACTAATAAGTAGAGTAATTTCAGTACTGCAAAGAGAGAACAAGATACATTTACAAGTACTTAGGTTTTGGCAAAGTGATAGGACATGTTTATAGAGTTGTGACGGGAAGGGATGAGGTCTGATGTGACATGTGCAAACACACTCTGTGACGTGTTTTAAGTTGAGGAATTTAGTCTCTTTTAATCCTGAAAGTCCCTGGGTCCTACTAGGCCACCATGTCTCTCTATTGAACACCAGACAGCTGCGTTGCAGAGAGGTGGTCTGAAGCCATGTCCCATTTTACACCTCTTTGCAATGCAACTCTCTGGCACTTTCTGCACATATCTGGGTGGTTAGTTGGCTCCCAGGGACACTCAGTATTCAAGGCAACTTTATTCTGTAACTTAAAACGCTCACAGAGCATCTTTCCACACATACCTACTCCATCCATCCCCCCTTTCTTCACCAGTGAGGAAACACAGCCCATTGTGCATATTAATACTTAGTTAATCTTACCTTCACAGTAATAGAAATAAAACACGCAAACAAATGTTTTCAGTTGTTTTTTATAATTTAATATATATAAAATTTTAGAATTAGGATCTGTGAAAGAGAAGAAAAAATACAGTTATAATATATAATATTATATTTTTCACAACACAACTTAATTTTAACATTTTATAAATTATTTTCTTTGCCTTTTTTGCTAATCTCAAAATATATATAGAATTTCACTACAAACAGTGATTTCAATTTTGCTCATCACATAACAGCGGGCAAATAAAATACAATCAATAAGATTGTTTAAAAAAAACAAAAGTACGTCTAACATATTTTTATATACGCAACTATTTATGAACATTCCACAAAAACTACATCCTCAATAACAAGCCATATAATACAAATCACACACATATAACATGCTTTCTTCTAAGAGAATTTTCATACTTGAATATGAAAGAACTCAAGTAATAATACGATGAATAATTATTTTAAATTTTCATACACTGTAAATAATAATCTTTAAAAATATATGCTGACAGAATGTGCAAGAAATAGTCCCTAATTAAAATAGATACTTTTCCTCTAGGCCAAATAGTATTCTTGAAATCATTTATATTTAAATTGTTCAATAGTAATCGTATTAATACATATTAATAAATTCCTCAGAGGCCGAATTATGTTCCTAAAACATTGGCTTTAAAATTATTAGGTAGGAATTTGGTAATTCGCTATGCAAACATTGTTTAAGAACCAATTGAGCAACATTACAATATGTCCATCCTTTATCGCATTTTAAATAGGCAGTGTAATGCCAGATGTTATAGAAGGACCATCATGGAAAGTTATTGTAACTGCTACAAAGGTTCTACCTGATATTGATAGTTGACTTGCTAAAAAATGTTTTATTAAAGTTTCCAATTTTCTTCCATCAGCTGTACAACATTGCATCATTAAAATTATATATTGTCCATATCTTTGTATAATTAATGTTGATAACTTTTCGGATTTGCATTGGCTACACTACATGCTTTGATTTGCTGCTTTAACTAGTTTGTTGAAAGACACTTATTTACAGTCTGGTAATGTCAAATATATAAATCTTTCTGTGTATATGTTAGTGGTACATGTAAATATACAATTTTCACATTGATGTTGCCGTTGATAACAAAGGCCAAAAAGATTTTCAATTTCTATGCCTACATTTTCCAATACGGCAAGCATATACATTAGAAATTCCTGAGCATCTTGTTGGACATTCTGCGTAAATTGTGTAGAACAAGAACATATATCCAAAAGATTACGAATATCAGAAATGCTTTCTAATTTCCTTTTATCAGTTCTCAATTTTTCATAAATACAATGCAACGAGAAACAAAATCTTTTTTCTGATTCTCCATAATTTGCTATTGCAAACTTTGTAGAAAAAAACAACATTGACCACTAAATTAGCATAGCAGTTGATACCTGAACTATTTTCAAACTTATAACCAACAAACTCTTCAACAGTGTCCTTTTTCTTTTTGCTTGCAATCACAACATTATCTTGATGTTTTTCCTTCTCTATAACTTTACTACAGATATTCTCATATCTTCTTTTTTTACCTACCACATGCTTCTCAAATACAGGATATTGACCTAAATTGGGAGCATATGCTCTTCTTAACCTATTATACTCTTTTACACAGTTTGCATCTGCAGTAATCTTTGTCTCATCAAAACCAATCAAAAACAAACCAGATAAAGTTCTGACTCGGGAGAAAGCAACATATGCCATACTCTCTTTAAACAGGGTACTTCCAATGTTCACCAAAGCACTGTCTACACTTAAACCTTGAGATGTATGAATAGTCACTGCATATGCCAGAGAAAGTGGAAACATTTTTCTATGGAAATATACATCTTTAACAAGAAAGAAAATTTCGATAATTCATACAATCCACAACTGTACCCATTACTCCATTACCTAAACCTTTTTCTTCATCCAAATTATGCCTTAAAATTACCCGACAGTTTATTCATGCATATAGATTATTTTCTAAACCAGCAGTTTTAGATATGGCTTTTTCTAAATAATCCAATTTTGTATTCAATTTTTCTGTCAAAATAATAGAAATTCCTTCATGCTCTATTTTATCAATGGCTTCCATTTTTATTATCTCTTCATTTTCTAGCTTCAAAAGTTTTTCATTGAATATAGAACACTCACGCAGTGTTGGCATTAAGCCTATTATAGATTTATTTTCTGCAATTTTCATATATATTTTCTCAGGAACTATCTTTTCGTTTGGAAACAAATTGGAAAGTAATCGACTTTGCAAAGCTTGTTTACCATGTTCTGTCAGTACTCCAATTCTTACATCTTGAAGAATAGTTCCATAATCAACATCATTTGCCTGTCGCATATTTGTAATGCGTTCTTTGTATTCAAAATATGAGCAAATATTAACGTTTCCAACACTACCCACATAAATTCTGGTGTCTTCAAGTGCAAGTGTTTTAAATACTGGTTGTCTTTTTACGGGAGTAAGTTCCAGTAGATCTCCAAAAACGATGACATGTTGTCCTCCAAATAAGACATCGTACTTTGTTTTAAGAATGTGGAGCATTCTTAAATGCACAAAAGCAAACATTAAGTTTGAGACCATGCTTACCTCATGAATAATCAGAAGTTTTGTTTTCTTTAGCACTTATGAAACTTCATACCAAGCTTCTCCAGATAGTTTGTGATATTCCAATTTGTTTTCATGCTCCACAGGTAGCATAAGTAAATGATGCAATGTAATTCCTTTAATGTTGTGTGCAGTTGGAGCAGTTACAACCCAAGACAAATGCGAGTCAGTTGTTTTTGTAGATAACTGGTCATTACTTTAATTAAGAATTTTTTTCCTGTTCCAGCTTGACCACTCACATACATTCGGATAGGTTGAAATGAGGTGCATGTGCATTCTTTCTTTTCATGAAGAAATCCATGGTCAATCTGTTGTCTCACTTGCTGATACATTTCTTTCTGTTCAACATTTAGTTGTTCTTCCAGATTTCCTAAGTCCATAATATCTTCTTGAGCTTGATGCATTGCTATTTCCACTTCATTCATGGCAATTGCCGCTTCATTTTCAAGAACTGGTTGCCCTAGTGGATCTTGGCTTAGTGGAGCAGAACTTTGACTGTCTTGAGAACTGTCTCTAGCTATCTCAGCTGCAATAGTAGCTTCTTGATCAATTTCATTGTTCAACATTTTCACATAATTTGCAAAAACAGTGCATTCTATGGTATCTTTACAAGCATTGAAGGAATCTTCATAGCTCTGAAATTCTCCAAGTAATTCCAATTCTGAAAGCCACATTTTGAACAGTTGTAAAATTGCTAAATAGTAAAATTCCCTTTTATCAGGAGTGTCACAACTCAGTTTTCTGTGATTAATCAAATTTCCTTTCCTTTGTTTTACCAAACATCCTTCGGAACCAATCACTGCATATTTTGAATCATTTATGTTTTCTGTAGTATTCCAGTTAAAAGTGTAGTTTTGCAGCACTTCATAGAGACATATGTTCTCAAGATGATGACTTCTATTTGGATAATATGTGTCCAACATGTTAGTTTTCACAGTATCTGTACTTTCCGGATCATTTTCTGCTAAATATTCAATTTCTTGAACAGATTTAAGTACTCGATTTCACATTGCAGCACGACCTAGACTCACCCAAATGATTCTTCTAGATTTTGATTATAAACTTGCAGATGATAACCGATCTGAGCATTCATACGCTCCGATTTCTCGATTGAATATTATAGTCACACTGAAACTATAATTTCTTACTAAGACTCTTCTTGTGAGAAATTTCTTCTCACATTTCTTTCAATTCTGTCTTTTCTGATTTTGTAATGTAGGATGTTACATACCGAGCAACAGCAATGGAATTATCTGCTACGTACTGAATATCCATGTTAGCATTCCACAGTGAAAGAATAACCAGATTATAATCATTTATGTATTTTGATTCTTCACTTCTTCTCAAATTGTATGTATTTTTTGGAGACTTTCTAGTGATATGTCTCATAGCTGACATAAAATTGTTTACTCTTCCTTTGGATATTACAGGACTTGGAAATCCAAAACTGCATTTGGTATACAACTTTTCCTTAGACTTGTACTTTTGTCGACAGTATTTTCCACATCGATAACTTTGGAATTATAAGACTTGTCGTCTTAAGTTGTTTTGTTCTGTTCTTTTTGGTATAGCACATGTGGCATATTCTTCAATAAAAGACAAAACAGTATCATTGGAATCAGTTCCGAATTTGGGGGCATCCTTGATCCATATCAGCATATGTATATGAGGAGCACCTCTAGCTTGATACTACTTTCTCCAAAATAAATCCACAACTTCTTCAAGAGGAGGATTCTTTTTATTGCAGATAAAAGACATCGTCGCTTCAAATCAATGATTGAAATATCTGCATACATTAACAGGATCCAAAGAGCACAATTCTCCAGGTGTCTTGTATTCAATATTTTTTATATTCGAATTTGCTTCTCAAAGAAATTCAAGTAAATCATCCCAAGCGTATTCAGCACAGCTTAGGGTAAACAACCACATAGGAGTTCCTAAGTTCCTTAGCATACATTTAAGTTCTCCATAACAATGATACCAATACTCATTAGTACCATGCTGACATGCCATCAAATAAATCAACTGAGATTCTAAATGATCGTCTCTCTGATGTATTTTATCCATAAATTCCTTTGCAGAAACATTTTGAAGATTTTCTCCTGTTTTTAATATGTGGTTAACTGCAGATGAAAATCCAGACAAGTCACTCTCAAACAAAAGATGAATTATATATGGGATACATTGTTGAAATCATGGATGTTCTGCATACAATCTTGGTGTCCGATATTCAGATGCAGGAATCTGCAATGATCGTTCGTCACATTATCCACATTTTCCAGTTGGGAACAGCTGCGGAAAACGCGAGCTTCCAAACTTTTTCCCCATACACTCATGGGAGTCCCCTTTGCTTTCTTCATTTGAAAAGATTCTATAGTATTCCCCATCACTTCTTTCGAATGAAGTGGATGTTCACTATATTGTTCATAAATTTCTTCACTTTTGGACATGTCCACTTTTTCATTTTGACCACTTGCCATTTCACTATCATCTCCTAAAAGTATTTCTTCTTCTTCCACATATACATTTTTGTAGTAATAATTTTTTATCAGATATAATGTTGCATTTTGCACTTTCCTAACATCCACATATTCTTGCCAGATTTTCTTACTCTTAGTAGGAACACCATTTACTAGAATACCTAGTGGTTCACTTTCTACATTCTCCACACCAATAGTTCCAATAGTTTTCTTTAAATCTAGAGGTAAATATACAACTCTTCCTTTTAATCCTCTCTGTAAATCTGTAGGAGGCAATTTACCTGTTTTAGGCTCCATACGATCAATAGCCTGAAATGGGTGCACACATTGAATCAGAATAGACTCATGCGTATTTAAATCTATCAATTCTGGAGGAATAGTTACCAACTCTAGATTATTATGGACAGCTCTAGCAGGCATTTTATTATTGTCTAATTTGTTATAACAATATTTACAAATACACTGATCAGAACCCAATCAAACCAATAGTTCCAATATTTTTCTTTAAATCTAGAGGTAAATATACAACTCTTCCTTTTAATCCTCTCTGTAAATCTGTAGGAGGCAATTTACCTGTTTTAGGCTCCATACGATCAATAGCCTGAAATGGGTGCACACATTGAATCAGAATAGACTCATGCGTATTTAAATCTATCAATTCTGGAGGAATAGTTACCAACTCTAGATTATTATGGACAGCTCTAGCAGGCATTTTATTATTGTCTAATTTGTTATAACAATATTTACAAATACACTGATCAGAACCCAATCAAAGCAATTCTCTACCAAAAATTACGTGGAAAATTCCTTCCACTTATCATTATTTTCTCTTTCACTTTTTAAATACAGATCAACACTCCAAAAATTAAAATTCTTAACCCTCTCGGGATTCGTTTTTTGTCTAAATAATTTTTAAGAGTCATTCCATCCCACCATTTTGAGAGTTTGCTCAAACTTCAAAATGGTGGGATGGAATGACTCTTAAAAATTATTTAGACCAAAAACGAATCCCGAGAGGGTTAAGAATTTTAATTTTTCCAACATATGATGATCTAGATCCAGACCTCTTAAAAGATTGGGAAGAAAATCTTTATGCCTCATCTTTCACTATGATGAATATTCTTATCAAAAACGCTGAAAGAAAATAAAAAAACACCACTGGAGGGAGAATTTTGCTTTCCATATTGTAAAATAAAGTTGCAAGATTGGCAAAATGTAGAATGGTGTACAGGCAGGCGACGACAGGAATAAAAGTATGTCTAGAATGGTATATAGGCAGGTTACAGGAGATGTTTTTGAAAATAGTATTTGTATGTTGAAATAAGTTAGACCACAACATTTACTTTGTGTTTTTCTCTTTTTCACAGCCCTGATGATGTCCCTGTTGGGACGAAACGCGTAGGCTGTAGATGTGGATTGTGTATGGACTATGCAACAGTTGTATGTCATAAGATGAAATATGATACTGTGGATATCATCATTAAAGAACTGGCAATGTGAAAAAAGAAGAAGGAAGCCTGCTTGGAAATTTTGTTTTTGGGATTATTGACTATTGTCTAATAGCATAAACTATTGCTTGAATATTATTTGTACTTCAATGCTCCTTGATTAATGTTTATTTAAGTTAAAAACAATTTTATTATAAAAAATCTTTTTCCTGATTTCTTTATACTGATTTGCCTCGTTTTAACATTAATTGTGTCTTTTGCATGTAAGTTTACATTTACTCCTTTCTTTTTACTCATATTCTTTTTTCTGCTCGAAGCATTGTTTCTACTTAATAAAATCTGCACACTATTTCTAGGCTTTGAAGGTGTTTTAATGAATTCTTTTGTTGTCTTACTGGAAGACTTTTTCTTTTTACCAACATGATGTTGGTCATCAAATACTTGTTCTGCAATTTTCTTCAAATCATTGTCCTTTTGCTGTCGATTTCTCTTTCTTGATTTTTCAGGCATGATAACTTTATTTTAATGATGATAAACAATAGCTGTAAAAAATAATTATAAATAATTGTATTTTAATACATTTATAAATTATACCTTTCTATTGCTATACACACACATTGTATATGTTAAGGCCTAGCTCACTGTATGAGTAGTTGGGTAGCAAACCAATCATTAGAATACTACAAGGAGATTGCCTGGGTGAATTTATAAGTGGTTCAGTTTTGGCACGGTGAATGGATTAGTACATAGTGCTGAATTGGTCACTACAACAGTGCAAGGACAGTTACAGGATGTTTGCTGTAGTGTATGGATACTGCCTGCGGAAATGAAGGTGTGTAAGATAGGTGTGTAGGTGAATAAAGGACTGCATGCATATTCCATAAAGATTTGTAGCAGTTCATGTGCTAAAGACTGGATCACTGCATGAGTACTTGCGTACTGATTAAATGATTAGAGTACTGCAAGGATAATGCCTGGGTGAATATATAAGCGCTGGGTTTTGGCAGAGTGAATGAATTAGTACATAGTGCAGAATTGCTCAATACAGGATTACAAGGGGAGTGAGAGGGTGTTTCCTGGAGTCTAAGGAGCCTGACTGGGGAATTAAAGGCCTCAAAAACAAGTGTGTAGATGGTTAGAGGACTACATGCAAGTGGATAGGAGTTTGAAGCAGTCTATGTGGTAAGGCTCTAAGTCATTAAATGAGTATTTGGGTACTATCTTAATGATTACAGTACAGCAAAGAGAAAGACTGGGTGAATTTATAAATGGTTGAGTTTTGGCACAGTGAATGGGTGCAAGGGGAGTAACAGCATGTTTGCAGGAATGCATATGGATACTGACTGGGTAATTGAAAGTGTGAAAGACAAGTGTGTAGGTGTTTAGAGGACTGCATGCATAGTGGATAGGAATTTGAAGCACTGCATGTTCTAGGGCATGAGTCTCTCACAATGGTTGCCTAAATGCAGACAAAATCACAGTGTGATTCTAGACAACCAACACTATTCCTTGGACTTTAACAAAACAGTCTCACTAGTCTGGAAGGAGTAACAGGACTGCATAAATTCTACATATTTCAGAACTACACTCTAGAGTGAAAGCCTGACTCATTTTGCGAATGCATAAGCAATGACTTACTTCTAATACTACTAAAACTTGACATGACAGGTATTAAAGCAGTTATCTGTCAGCAAAGACAGGATGTAACCAAATGCTTCTCTCACAATTTTTGCCCAAATGCACACAACCTCACTGTATGATTCTGAACAAGCAACACTATTCCTTGTACTTTACCAAAGCACATTCACTAGTCTGGAAGGGGTAAGGTGACTGCACACATTCTACATTTTTCAGAACTACACTCTAGTGTGAAAGCCTGACTCATTTTGTGAATGCATAATCAATGACTAGCTTCTAACAGTGCTAAAACTTGACAACATGACAGGTTTTAAAGCAGTTATCTGTCTGCATAGACATGAAGTAACCAAATGCTTCCCTCACAATGGTTACCCAAATGCACACAGACTAACAGTGTGATTTTAGACAAGCAACACGATTCCTTGGACTTTACCAAAACACATTCACTAACCTCAAGGGGTAAGGAGACTGCAAACATTCTACAAATTTCAGAACTACACTCTAGAGTGAAAGCCTGACTCATTTTGCGAATGCATAAGCAGTTATTGGCTTCTAATCCCAATAAAACTGAACAACATGACAGGTTTTAAAGCAGTTATATGTCTGCAAAGACATGCAGTAACCAAATGCTTCTCTCACAATGGTTGCCCAAATGCACACAGACTCACAGTGTGATTCTAGACAAGTAACACTATTCCTTAGACTTTACTAAAACACATTAATTATTCTGGAAGGGTTAAGGTAACTGCACACATTTTACATATTTCAGAACTACACTCTAGTGTGAAAGCCTGACTGATTTTGTGAATGCATAAGCAATTACTGACTTCTACTACTACTAAAACGTGATAACATGACAGGTTTTAAAGCAGTTATCTGTCTGCAAAGACATGAAGTAACCAAATGATTCTCTCACAAAGGTTTCCCAAATGCACACAGACTCACAGTGTGATTCTAGACAGGCAGCACTATTCCTTGGACTTTACCAAAACATATACACTAATCTGGAAGGGGTAAGGTGACTGCACACTTTCTACATATTTCAGAACTACATTCCAGTGTGAAAGCCTGACTCATTTTGCAAATGCATAAGCAATGACAGGACTCTAATACTACCAAAACTTGACAACATGACAGGTTTTAAAGCAGTTATCTCTCACAATGGTTTCCGTGATGCACACAGACTCACAGTGTGATTCTAGACAAGCAACACTTTTCCTTGGACTTTACCAAAACACATTCACTAATCTGGAAGGGGTAAGGTGACTGCACACATTCTAAATATTTCGATCTACACTCTAGTGTGAAAGCCTGACTCAATATGTGAATACATAAGCAGCGACTATTTTCTGATACTACTAAAACATGACAACATGACAGGTTTTAAAGCAGTTATTTGTCTTCAAAGACATCAAGTAACCAAATGCTTCTCTCACAATGGTTGCCCAAATTCACACAGACTCACAATGTGATTCTGGACAAGCAACACTATGCCTGGGACTTTACCAAAACATATTCATTAATATGGAAGGGGTAAGGTGACTGCACAATTTCTACATATTTCAGAACTACACTCTTGTGAGAAAACTTGACTCATTTTGCAAATGCGTAAGCAATGACTAGCTTCTAATACTACTAAAAGTTGACAATATGACAGGTTTTAAAGCAGATATCTGTCTGCAAAGACATGAAGTAACCAAATGCTTCCCTCACAATGGTTGCCCAAATGTACACAGACTCACAGTGTGGTTCTAGACAAGTAACACTATTCCTTAGACTTTACCAAAACACATTCACTAGACTGGAAGGCGAAGGTGACTGCACACATTCTACATATTTCAGAACTACACTCTAGTGTGAAAGCTTGACACGTTTTGCGAATGCATAAGCAATGACTGGCTTCTCATACTACTAAAACTTGACAACATGACAGGTCTTAAAGCATGTATCTATCTGCAAAGACATGAAGTAACCAAATGCTTCTCTCACAATGGTTGCCCAAATGCACACAGACTCACAGTGTGATTCTAGACAAGCAACACTATTCCTTGGACTTTACCAAAGCACATTCACTAGACTGGAAGGGGTTTGCTGGCTGCAAACATTCAACATATTTCAGAACTACACACTAGTTGAAAGGCTGACTCATTTTGCAAATGCATGAGCAATGACTGGCTTCTGATACTACTAAAACTTGACAACATGACAGGTCTTAAAGCATGTATCTATCTGCAAAGACATGAAATAACCAATTGCTTCTCTCACAATGGTTGCCCAAATGCAAACAGACTCCCAGTGTGATTCTAGAGAAGCAACACTATTCCTTGGACTTTACCAAAACACATTCACTTGCCTGGAAGGGGAAGGTGACTGCACACATTCTACATATTTCAGAACTACACTCTAGTGTGAAAGCTTGACACGTTTTGCGAATGCATAAGCAATGACTGGCTTCTAATACTACTAAAACTTGACAACATGACAGGTCCTAAAGCATGTATCTATCTGCAAAGACATGAAATAACCAATTGCTTCTCTCACAATGGTTGCCCAAATGCAAACAGACTCCCAGTGTGATTCTAGAGAAGCAACACTATTCCTTGGACTTTACCAAAACACATTCACTTGCCTGGAAGGGGAAGGTGACTGCACACATTCTACATATTTCAGAACTACACTCTAGCATGAAAGCCTGACTCATTTTGCGAATGCATAAGCAATGACTGGCTTCTGATACTACTAAAACTTGACAACATGACAGGTTTTAAAGCAGTTATCTGTCTGCAAAGACATGAAATAACCAAATGCTTCTCTCACAATGGTTGCCCAAATTCACACAGACTCACAGTGTGACTCTAAACAAGCAACGCTATGCCTTGGACTTTACCATAACACATTCTTTAATCTGGAAGGGGTAATGTGACTGCAAAATTTCTATATATTTCAGAACTACACTCTAGTGTGAAAGCCTGACTCATTTTGTGAATGCATAAGCAATGACTGGCTTCTGATACTACTAAAACTTGACAACTTGACAGGTCTTAAAGCATGTATCTATCTGCAAAGACATGAAGTAACCAAATGCTTCTCTCACAATGGTTGCCCAAATGTACACAGACTCACAGTGTGATTCTAGACAAGTAACACTATTCCTTGGACTTTACTAAAACACATTCATTAATCTGGAAGGGGTAAGGTGACTGCACACATTCTACATATTTCAGAACTACACTCTAGTGAAAAAGCCTAACTCATTTTGTGAATGCATAAGCAATGACTAGCTTCTGATACTACTAAAACGTGACAACATGACTGGTCTTAAAGCACATATCTATCTGCAAAGACATGAAATAACCAATTGCTTCTCTCACAATGGTTGCCCAAATGCAAACAGACTCCCAGTGTGAATCTAGAGAAGAAACACTATTCCTTGGACTTTACCAAAACACATTCACTTGCCTGGAAGGGGAAGGTGACTGCACACATTCTACATATTTCAGAACTACACTCTAGTGTGAAAGCTTGACACGTTTTGCGAATGCATAAGCAATGACTGGCTTCTAATACTACTAAAACTTGACAACATGACAGGTTTTAAAGCAGTTATCTGTCTACAAAGACATGAAGTAAGCAAATGCTTCCCTCACAATGGTTGCCCAAATTCACACAGACTCACAATGTGATTCTAGACAAGCAACACTATGCCTGGGACTTCACCAAAACACATTCATTAATCTGGAAGGGGTAAGGTGATTGCACAATTTTACATATTTCAGAACTACACTCTATCTGCAAAGACCTGAAGTAACTAAATGCTTCTCTCACAATGGTTGCCCAAATGCACATAGACTCACAGTGTGATTCTAGACAAGCAACACTTTTCCTTGGACTTTACCAAAACAAATTCACTAATCTGGAAGGGGTAAGGTGACTGCACACATTCTACATATTTCAGATCTACACTCTAGTGTGAAATCCTGACTCAATTTGTGAATGCATAAGCAATGACTATTTTCTGATACTACTAACACATGACAACATGACAGGTTTTAAAGCAGTTATTTGTCTACAAAGACATGAAGTAACCAGATGTTTCTCTCACAATCATTGCCTAAATGCACACAGACTCACAGTGTGATTCTAGACAAGTAACACTATTCCTTGGACTTTACTAAAACACATTCATTAGTCTGGAAGGGGTAAGGTGACTGCACACATTCTACATATTTAAGAACTACACGCTAGTGTGAAAGCCTAACTCGTAAGCAATGACTAGCTTCTAATACTACTAAAAGTTGACAATATGACAGGTTTTAAAGCAGATATCTGTCTGCAAAGACATGAAGTAACCAAATGCTTCTCTCACAATGGTTGCCCAAATTCACACAGACTCACAATGTGATTCTAGACAAGCAACACTATGCCTGGGACTTTACCAAAACACATTCATTAATCTGGAAGGAGTAAGGTGACTGCACATTTCTACATATTTCAGAACTACACTCTAGAGTGAAAGCCTGACTCATTTTGCGAATGCATAAGCAGTTACTGGCTTCTAATCCTAATAAAACTTGACAACATGACAGGTTTTAAAGCAGTTATCTGTCTGCAAAGACATGAAGTAACCAAATGCTTCTCTCACAATGGTTGCCCAAATGCACACAGACTCACAGTGTGATTCGGGACAGGCAACACTATGCCTTGAACTTTACCAAAACACATTCACTAATCTAGAAGTGGTAAGGTGACTGCACACTTTCTACATATTTCAAAACTACACTCCAGTGTGAAAGCCTGACTCATTTTGCAAATGCATAAGCAATGTCTGGCTTCTATTACTACCAAAACTTGACAACATGACAGTTTTTAAAGCAGTTATGTCTCACAATGGTTGCCCAAATGTACACAGACTCACACTGTGATTTTAGACAAGCAACACTATTCCTTGAACTATCAAAACGATTTCAGCAATCTACATAGGGAAATAGGCACATTATGTAGTCAGTCCGTCATTACTGTGAGTTGATTAGCCATCTCACACATTGGCATGTTCACAAATATGAGAGTCCATTACACAACAGATCTGTGTACATGCCCACAAATATCATATGTGACATGTGAGGAAGTACATGCCAATGCATGTAATTGTGTGCACTGACATGGCATGTGTAGTTATCATTGAGTTCATTGTCACACTAGCATTGAATTTACCAATCAGGTGGCATGATTCATTGTACTTGCCTAGTGTTCAATGATGAGAATTGGCCATTGCCATTGCTACAGCATGATGTGTCCATAGGTGCTGTATGCGTGCTCTGCCAGCGCAATCATGGTCATTGGCCACAATTGAAAAATACCAATTCACAGTAGCGATGGCCTGGGCTCCATGGTGTGACACTGCCAATGCCCATGCCCTTTCAGCCAATTGGAACCGCGATCGCAGTAGTGAATTACACATTTGAAACCTGCAGTAGGCGTGCCCCGCTACCGTGGGCACGGTCACTGGGTACTATCAAAAGATGCACGTTGCGGTAGCGGCCGCCTGGGCCCAGCAGTGTGACACGGCAATGCCCAAGCACTACCAGCCAATGGGAACCGCGATTGGGGTAGTGAATTACACATTTGAATCCCGTGGTAGGAGTACTCCGCTACTGCGGGCCCGGTCATTGGGAACTATCAAAATATGCACGATTGCGGTAGCGACCGCCTGGGCCCAGTGGTGTGACAGTGCCAATGCCCATGCCCTACCAGCCAATGGGAACCGCAATCGCTGTAGTGAATTATACATTTGAAACCCGCAGTAGGCATGCTCTGCTACCTCCGGAGTGATTGGGTACAATCAAAAGATGCCCGATTGTGGTAGCGATTGCCTGGCTCCAACGATGTGACACCAACAATGCCCATGCCCTACAAGCCAATGGTATCTGCGAATGCGGTAGTGAATTGCACATTTAAAAATGGCGGTAGGGGTGCAATGCCACAACGGTCCTGGTGATTGGTTGCATTTGAAAAGAGCTGACCAGGAACACCAATTGCAGCAGCTGAGTACCACTGAAACAACCCCAGGGGGCCATATATGTCTGTGAGAGAGCCACACATTTCAATTGCATCCAGACACTGTTGCCTGCCATTCTTCACTAACAACTGCTGCTCTAGCTGTCTCCTGGACCCAGTGATGGCGAGAACTGAGAACATTAGGGCCCGTTCTTTCACCACAGAGGAGTTGGAGGTCCTGGTGGACAAGGTGCTCTCACAGAATGGGAGGCTATATGGTGCTCCAGATGTACTGGTAAGTGTTTTAGAGTGACATTTTGTGAGTGCTCAGAGTGCTCACATGATATAGTTCTGCAGTAGTATGTGCTAGTGTGTGCAAGTTAATGTGCATGCATCCTCATTTTTGATGTACCATGCTCCATACCTGGCCTAGTAAATATTGCACTTAACTATTTGTGGAGGATGGCAACATGGACATTTCCACAGCCCTTCTTCAGCAAGTAAAATACAAATGTTCATCTAAGATTTGGTAATGTAAATGAGTGATACACTGCCTGGCATGGGGTGTGTAGCCACATTTCCATGATCCATGGCTGCATTGAAGGATGGGAGGGACATGCAGTGTTTTTGCAGCCATAATGTCACACTGCTGGTTTGCACAGTCGAAGTCTGAAAAAACGTTGCCTGGGCTATGTGATGACATAGTCCACGAGGTTTTCACATCCTCATTTGTGACATTGCAAAGGTGCGGGCTCTGAGTGTCTCCACCGGACAGCACACACACTGTCACAAGAGGTGGGATGATATCTGCTGGCTAGGCAAAAACGTGGCAGAGATGACGCTGGGGGTGCTCCCTCGCAGTGGCAGGTTGGCGTGCAGGAGCATGACACCACTAATGGCCCGCATCTTGGCAGTGACACAGCCAGAGCTGTTTGAGGGCCCATCAGCAGCAAGTTGGGGGTTAGTGTTCTGCTAAGTGTGACTTTGGGTGTGAGTGACTGCATGAATCCCAAGCCTGAGCCAGTGCGGAGCTCTGTGCTGTTTCTAGTGTGATGCAATGGCTTCTAAGTGGCCTCTGTGTTGAGTGCAGCTGTCATGCATTTTCACAACATGTAGTTTCTCATGTGTTTCATACAATGACCCTTGACATTACAAGATGAGATGTGGCCTTGTGACATATGCTGCATTATGGGTGTCATAGACATCACCTGGCAGTGAAGAGCAGTGAGCACCATTCTAGTGTGCTTTTGTAGATGTGTGCTGTGCACAACTTAAAATTTGTGAGAACTACACATCTGACACCAATGTGCAACTGTAGTTGTGCTTCAAAGCACAACTTGATAGATATCAGGTGCTTATGGCCATTGCAAAAGGACATTTGGGAGTCTGTATCTGTGGTGATCCCTTAAAGTGACTCCATCTGTGACAGAGGCCACATATTGAGATGTATATCTATCTCACCTACAGGCACGTAGGTATCATTACAGATATTATAATGTTAGGTTACAAGGAGGCATTGGCCAGCTGTTTGGCAGTGTCAATGTCATATGGGTCATTAATGTCAACTATGCATGTTTCCATGCATCTTCTGATGATTGCAAAAAAGTTGCCCCTGCACTGCACATGGTGGTGAGAAACATGGGGGGTTCAGTAGCTGATGCAAGCACTGCGACTGGCTTGCCTGAGAGATGCCCACATAGTCTCTGGAGACCGTTTTGAATGATTCTGTCGCAAAGAAATGGAGAGCAGAAAGAATCTTATGGTATGCAGGAATGGCATGGGAACTGCAGGTCACAGAGTCAAGTTCCTGATCGCACTCACATACCATCTCCAAGATGACTTCTGGAGGGAAACGGTATCTTCCCTGACATCTTGGCTGGACATCCCAAATAGGTTTATCCTTTGTCTGAATATCCTCCCTATTCTCCTCCTTCTCCTCCTCAAGCCTTCTTGTCGCATGGCAAGGGGCAGAGCAACAAACACATTCATGTTGGAAGATGTGTGTGTTTGCTCAGCTTTCATATGTGATTCAGGGCTGGGATTGGATGTTGGGGTGCAGTGTTTCAGCTGGAGCATGGTGGGGGATGGTAGGCACTTGGACAGGTGTTTAACATTAATGAAAATGATCATTAGGCCCAAATGCGGGTATTCGAGCCCAGAGATGGAAATTCCACCCAGGTTGCGAAGATTCCGGTCCAAAGGAGGGACTCCTGCTTTGGGTGTGGAAATTCCGCTCCAGGTACTAAAATTCCGGCCAGAGTGCAGAAGTAAAGTTAGGAGTCATAAGTAATTTCTGTGATAGGCTAAAACTTCAGAGAGCATGTGAAGCAAGCTGTTTTACCACTTATAATCCCTTGAATACCAAATTAAAGGACACCACACAAGGTATATATCAAATGTATATGTATTTATTCTAAACACAACCCCTCTCCACTCTTTATGAGGTCAGAGGTAAAAGTACATCACAAGTAACTCAATTAGCATACAATAAGTTGCACAAATACAGTTATGCCCTAGGGGCCTCACAAACCATATACTAAGAAAGTGGTATAAGAACCACATGAGAGGTAGACAGCAGGCCTAGTGTAGGAGAGTATAGTCTGCTTCCTATGGTCACCCCCACTTTTTGCAGTGGTTTTCTGTTTTTTCGACTTTAGTGTGGCTGTGGGCCTGCTAATCAGACCCACAGCTCAGCTGTTCTCTATCTAAATTGATACCATGTACTTTAGGTACATACCTGATTGGGTATTGGGTCACCTTTGTTAGCCCCAGTATAAGTGTACCATAGGTACACTTATACAGATAAAGATCTAGTTGACTGCGGTGTCGGTATCCGTACTGGACCCAACTGGAGCAAGCCTGGAGCAACCAGGATAGCAGATTGGTTTTAAAGGTTTGTCTTCAGGAGGTGTAATAGCCAATGGGCTAGCAACCGGGAAGACGCATTGAGCTGAAATGCAAGAGCCGGCCTAACGCGGAGTTCGTGGAGTTTGGAGGGCTGAGCTTCGGTGAAAATTCTGCTCGGTACTGAGGCTTCTCGTACCCCTTTAGCACAACTTCGAGTTACCTCAGGATTCGATGCAGTTAGCAAAATGCAGGATGTCCAGGGTGTCCGGTCACACGTCTCTCGTGTCCGCCACGGGTCTCAGCTTTGCTGTGGATGTGGGGCAGAGTCAGATAAGTCTGGAAGTCCAGTTTCTGTGTCACTGAGTCTCCGGGTTCCAGCAGGAACATCGACAAAGCAGACAGGAAAGTTACTAATGGTCACTCCTTGACCACAAGGGAGTTGTCTTCAGTCTTCTAGTCAAAATAGAACGTTGAAGGTCCAAGAGTTCTGTATCAAAGTTTTGTTCCAGGATAATCTAAAGTCCTGGGGACACAGCTCCTATACTTATACTAAGAAAAGGGCTGGATTACCTGCTAGGTCCCTCCTATGGGTGGACCTGGGAAGGGGGTGGTTACACCCCATTCCCTTTGTCCAGTTTCGCGCCAGAGTGGGGCTGGAATGCCCCAGCAACTGGTTTGAACTGGGCATTGCATGAGGCACCTTGTGTGCCCCAGGCAGTGTCTCAAAAAGTATCTGCTGATGCAGCCCTCCCTGTCTCAATACACATCTGCCTGTCTGGGGAGGTGCTGGCACCTCCCTGGACAGGAAACCTATGGTCCAGGCCTCCCCTGCAGGAGTTTCATCCAGCAGCAGGAGGTCAGACTTGTGTCGCTGGCAGGGGAATCCATTTTGTGATGCTGGGGCTCTGTTTAACTTTAACCGGGTAAAGCAGTAACATACATGTCTTTTCCCTCTAGAAGGGTGAAATGCTACCCCCGCCCCCAGAATTGGCGGGGGAGGGGGCAGTATTCTAAAGTGTTTGACACCTTACACGACATGTTTTGATAAAGCCAAACCAACGTTAGCATTAACCATGAGGATTATAATGAACTTAAGAGTATATGGTATGGCTATATCATAGAACAGCTATAGGGAGATGGTTCCCAAAGCTGCAGAGGGGCTCAGCTCATGCTAGAGCGCCCTCTCACATAAAACCAAGCACTCTGCCTCCAGGGTTGTCGAGGCCTACCATAGGAGTGACTAATAGGTGCATATGTGTCTATATATAAGGTAGATATAGGTATACTATATCTAAGTAAGGGGTGATTACACCACCTTGCCCAAGCTGAGTCATCAGCCTGTGGTGTCAGTTTGGATGGCCAGCCAGGAGTGGCATAATACATGCTGCAGCCCATGGAAGGCCTTGGATACACCTATGCCCTGGGTACCTGTAGAATCGCTGGGACTACACTGAACAACCAAAGGTTAGGAAGTAGGAGGCCCACGGGAGACGTGTGCAGTGTCTGAACACAATCACGAGTTACTATTGACTTATAATGTGAAACAAAGAAATTACAAAGTTACTGTTTTAGGACACAACATGGCTCTGCCCCTATATGGCACTTGGTAGCCTTGATAGTTAGACCTGCATTTTGAAGTGCCTCCAAAACATTCTTCAGGTGGATCAGGTGATCTTCCCAAGTGGATCTAAAGACAGCAATATCATCTAGATAAGTTGCACAGTAGTCATCCAGGCCTGAGAGGACTTGGTTTCAAAACCTTTGGAATGTGGCAGGTGCATTTTCCAGGCCAAAGGGCATTACCACTAATTGATAATGTCCTCCTGGGGTTGAAAATGTTGTCTTAGTTCTTGCATCATTAGCTAGTCGGATCTGCCAGTAGCCAGCTGTCAAGTCAAAGGTACTCAAAAACTTGGCAGATGCCAATCTGTCAATTAGTTCATCTGCCCTTGGTATTGGGTGGGCATCTGTCCTAGTGACAGCATTGAGGTCTGTAATCCATGCAAAACCTCATCTCTCTCTTACCATCTTGGGTGTGAGGTTTAGGCACCAGGAATACTGGACTGGCCCAAGGGCTCCTGTGGGCTCAATGACTCCCAACTCCAACATCTTTTGGGCTTCTGTCCTGATACAGTCCCTGACATGATCAGGTTGCCTGTAAATCTTACTTTTAACAGGCAGCCTGTCCTCAGTGTCCACTTCATGAGCGCACCAGGTAGTTTGACTTGGAGTCAGAGAAAACATATGTCTGTAGGACTGTAGAACTTGTTTGCAGTCCTGTTGCTGTTGGTCAGTGAGGCTGCCTGCCATGGCTACTCCATCAACTGAACCATCATCAGGGTTCTGAGAAAGCAGGTCTGGGAGAGGGTCACTCTCCTCCTCCTGTCCCTCATCTGTAGCCATGAGCAAGCCCGTGTCAGCCCTGTCAACATATGGTTTCAGTCTGTTGACATGAAGCACCCTGGGAGGGCTCCTGGGAGTTCCAAGATCAACCAAATAGGTTACCTCTTCCTTTTTCTCAACAATAGTGTGGGGCCCAGACCATTTGTCTTGGAGAGCTGCTGGGGCCACTGGCTCTACCACCCAAACAGTCAGCACAGCTTTTTGGTCAAGCCAGGCTTTCTTTAATTCATGGCTAGCCTCAAGGTTTTTGGATGCCCTTTTCATATACTCAGCCATCCTGGAGCGGAGACCAAGTACATAATCCACAATGTCCTGTTTGGGAAGTTTGAGAGGTAACTACCATCCCTCCTTCATCAAACAAATGGGTCCTCTTACAGGATGCCCAAACAGAAGCTCAAAAGGGCTGTAGCCAACCGACGTCTGTGGGACCTCTCCGTAAGCAAACAAAAGGCAGGGCAGTAGGATGTCCCATCTTTGCATAACCTTTTCAGGTAAACTCTTAATCATGCCCTTTAAGGTCTTGTTGAATCTCTCCACCAGACCATTGCACTGTGGATGATAGGGTGTGGTGAGCATGTAGTTCCCTTCACACTCCTTCCACATATCCAGACATAAAGTTTGCACCTCTGTCTGAGACAACCTCCTTTGGAAAACCCACTCATGAGAAAACTCCCAGAAGGGCTCTTGCCACAACAGGTGCTGTTGTGGTCCTTAGGGGAATAGCTTCTGGGTGTCTGGTGGCATGATCCACTACCAGCAGAATAAACCTGTGCCGAGAGGCTGTTTGGGGATCCATTGGTTCAACAATGCCAATCCCTACTCTTTCAAAGGGAACCCCGACCACAGGTAGTGGTATTAGGGGAGCCTTTGTGGTGCCACCTGATTTGCCACTGGCTTGGCAGGTGACACAGGAGCGACAAAACTCCTTGGTGTCTTCTGACATGTGGGCCCAGTGAAAGTGAGGGACAAGCCTGTCCCAAGTCTTGTTCTGGCCAAGATGTCCTGCAAGGGGAATATCATGGGCTAGTGTGAGAAGGAAGCCCCTGAATGCCAAAGGTATGACCAACCTCCTGGAAGCATCCAGGCTTGGGGTCTCTAGCCTCTGAATACAGGAGCCCATCATCCCAATGGACTTTGTGGGTCCCACTAGCATTCCCAGCAGCCTCAGCCGCAGCTTGCTGTCTGAGGGGTTCAAGAGAAGGGCAGTCCAACTGCGCCTGCCTCAGATCTGCTCTGGAGGGTCCCCCTGTCCCAAGAAACTCAACCTGATCAGGCTCAAGTTCTTCTAGGACAGTTTCCTCCTGGGTCTCACAATCAGCTTCCTGAGAAGGCTGATCCATTTCCTGAGGCAAGGAGGAAGGCACAACCTTAACCCTACTGCTTCTCCTCCTGGTAGGCAACTGGTCCATTATTTCAGGATCCAGGGCCTGTTCAGTGTTGCAATTCTTGACCTGTGACTGGTCACAGCAAAGACATGTGCTGATATACCTAACATCTCTGCATGAGTCCTATACTCCACTTCAGACCAGACTAAAGATTCTAGGTCATTGCCAAGCAAACATTCTACAGGGAGGTCTGAGCTAACAACAACTCTTTTGAGGCCAGTTACCCCTCCCCAGGAGAAATTAACAATTGCCATTCTTTGGGGGGTAGTGACATTGCTTGCATTGGTCACTAGGTGATTGTCACCTAGTATTATCTGTCCAGGGTCCACAAAGCTGTGTGTCACCATTGTGACACTAGCACATGTGTCCCTGTAGGCCTGAGCCACTTTGTTATTAATTAAAGGAGTCTGTCTGTACTTGCCCAAGTTACTGGGGCTCATAGTAGAGGGCATAGCCATGTCCACATCACATACAAGAACAGCTTGAGTTGGTATTCTGACTAGGTCAGAATACACCTCAGTTTGTAGTGTAGTTCCTATATTCCCAATAGGCTCTGCGCATTGAAATAACATAAATGATAGTTTAGACGTAGGACTGAAGTCAACTAGGTCTCTATTGAATATGTTAGACTTAATTGTGAATGCCAGCTAGCTCAGAGGTCACTAGAAACTTTCTCAAAGAAACAAGAAGGGATTAGTTTCTGACAACCATATAACATGACAACTTTTTTCCCAAAGAATAAGAAATATATCTTCAGAGTCGCGGAAAGAATAGATGGCTATTTCACTCAGTCAATCGTTCATGCTTCGTTTCACCAGGGTTTTTGCAGAGAAATAGAGAGGCGGGCGTTTTCAATAAAAAGGTTATTTATTGAGCAGTCTTCTTTCTCATGAAAGAGAAGTTAATTGCTACAATCGTAATACTTGCTATGAAGTAAAGTGCGTACAGTAAAATGAGTATTATGAAATAATACTTTAAAAGCATGATATGGTTTCTAAGCCATAATATACATAAAATAGATAAAATACATACATTGATAAATAATGACTAAAAGTACTCAACTGGTGCATCTAAAATACGCCTACCCCGGTGTACCTAACCTAAGTCTAGTACAAGGGAAGAAGTAAGTGAGGTGTAGCTTGAGTTAAATAGTTTTCTGCCAAGAATCTATCCAAGAATTCTCTAAGGGTCTAATCAGCTCCGTACCTTGGTTATAGAATGAAGGAGGTCTTGTAACTCTCTCTCAGGACTCAATCTCCCAGTAACCCGCAAGGGTAGCAGGGAAACACTGGAGCTGGATTTCTCGGCAGGAGAAAAGACAGCGTCTCTTTCAGTGCGTCAGCTGGAGGGTCGGCTTCCTCCGGCACTCGCTACAGCAGGGAGTCGGGCAAGTAGTTAGTCGACCTGCTCCAAACCACCCTGTGTTTGCTAGGGCAGATGTGGGGATATTTATACCTGGAAGGTGTCGCGTTTGACGTAAGGGTGAACATAATAACGTCACTAAGAACTCGAGGAGTTCTGGGACAAATCAATACTGAAGCAGGGGGAAGTCCCGTACTGCTGAAGGCTGGCTGTCTTCTAGAAGTGGTTGTACTCTAGGAGCTTAGTGGAAGTAGCCATACTGTATTTAGACTGCATTGGCTTTGTCTAAATATGGTTATGATTCTTATGCCTATATAAGGATATGATAAGTTATACCTATATAAGGGCATGAATCGGGAAAATTACACTAGAGTCCTAGATTCGTTTAAAACACCCACTCCATGTAGAATGTCCATCTTTACTAAATACTAGGCAGTTATAACATTTCGAAGCATGTGTTTATAATCCCACCCCAAAAATACATAAAATGCATTTGAAATGGTTGTACACGAAATAATGAGTATTGTACTGTACGTTTTCTAAGCAGTGGTATCATTCAAACAATGCATATAGTTTTACATTTGAATCGCTGACTGAATGATTCACGAAAATACATTCATGAAATGGCTCTTAATACAGAAGAGAAGGTTGAGCCCATTTCATCACAGATTTATATAAGACTGTACATGTGCTAGGGGCTAAGTTTAGATATTGTCTCTAGTATTCAAAAATAGAAATCTTGTTCTCTAAGAATAGTTCTACATTAAGCAGATTACTCTGTGCCCAAAAACAGTTAAATATTTTGGTAATGAGAAAAATAATTTTGTTGTGGTAAAAAATAGTTCCACATTTTAGAAGTTCTGTTTATCAAAACTGAAGGCCGACATCAAAGTTCAGGGAACACTGTGTGCTTGTTTTTCAAGAGTTATTCTCGTTAGGAGAAAACATTAACTCAGATAGGCTGACAAAGAATTTGTCTACCACCGTAGGTGAAAGTTGGGCCATTTCCGAAAAAGTAGAAATAGTGCATATGTGAGATGCATCACCGTTGGCGTTATCTGGATCAGCAATGTTCACAGAAAGTTGTACCTGTGTGCCGCTTTCATCTCGTACCTCACCGTCACCTAGTCGTAATGGTGGGGTCTCAACAAATGCCGTCATCAGAATTGGTAGCCGCTGGGAACAACACGTTGCATGAGCCATTACTGAACCAAGCAAAGTATCGACATCCATAAGTACTGCTGATGGGAGTGAGAGACAGATGTCTAACACGCATTCTTCTCCGCAGAGCAGGCATCATAGAACAGGTAAAATGCAATCTTGTCAGATTGATCTGAATGATAGAAGCCATGTGGTATTCAGATCTCTTAGACGAGCCAAGCAGAGGACCTGTGTTATCCTATCTCGGTACCGCATTGCCATGATCGTTTGTTCCATGGTAATCTGGGTATCGCTGGTGACTGGACTTGCCATATCGGAGCAGAAGGAACAAAAATAGAATTCCTGCAACGAGTCCCAAAATAAGAGGCAGGCCGCCGAACACAGAGTGCACGAAATTCGGGAAAATGCTCAGGACTGCTTCGAAGGGTGCTAACAGTCCAGAAAAAATTGTCTTAAATACATGTGCGATGCAACTGGTATCTGACATGTTTAAAATTTGACCTAACATTTCTACGAAATGTATGGTGCAGTTTGTTGATAATAATGCATGTATCTCTGCTGAGGTCCTTGCAACTTGCAGATCATACGTTTCTCTAGACGAGGTCAAAGGCACAGTTTTTTGTAAAAGAATGGCTTTCATTCTGCTTAATGTATCAATTCAAATAGAAGAGATATTCAATTAAGGTCATATTGTTGCCTCCTTGTCTGGCTTGCTGTTTGGATACAATTCTTGTATACAACAAGTGACCCTGGATGTAACACTAACGAGTTAGGTTGTTCCTGGCAGCATGCCACAACAGCTGTGGTCACTTACCATAACGTACTTGCTGATGGAAAGCTGCCTGAAAACAGGCTCTATTTGTGTGGCTGGGGTGCCGTGCAGGTGGCAAGAAAGGTCATTAGATGAACCCTCATAGGCTCCATGTAAATTAATTTCTTGACACAGAAGTGTACCACTTAGCGAGTTTTCACAATTTTTCCCACTAAGAAATACTTCTTTATTTAACCCACTCCAACATCTATGAGTGTAAGGTAAATTCCAGGTCGACTTAATGTATCCTTTACCCAACCTTTCATACAGGCCTGCTGGTATATTCTGTTGGCAATATTGAAACTGGAATGTCGTTATTGGTATTGTTATGGTACCATGTATTATCCACTCAATGACAGGTTTCTCGGAAACTGTTAATGGTAATCTTTCTAGTTTTTCAGTGCTCAGCACCGTATAGTCTGCTCCTCTTTGTGCCAAAGAGATTTGTTTATCTGTAAGGTTAAAGATAGAAAATAATGACGTTGTGTTGATTAGACGCCAAGGCACATAGCTTGAACGCAGATTTTGTAACGTCCAGCCTAACTGTACAATAGAACGTAATTGGGACTGGCCATGTTGTAACCTTAGCATATCCTGTTCTATTATATCAATAGCAGAAGATACAATGCTGTCCAAAGAATAGATTCTGGAGGACAGAGTCGTTAACCCATTGTCCCCTACAGACAGTGGTTTTTCCAAATTAATACGGTCAATTTCTCGTATTTTTTCAGCAGTTTCAATTTGCGTTACTTTCCAAGCTTCATTGTAAGCAACATATATACCGGCATATATGAAACGTTTTTGACGCTGTTTGCAAGGTCCGAATAAGAAATCCTGCAATCAGCACCTTCTTTAAGTATGGTCAAGTTTTGCTTAATTTCAGGTAGTGTGGATTTCTATAGCCATTCGAGGCATAGTTTTCCCACACTGTATGTTGTTATTGTCCCTGGATGTTGTCTCTGGGAATATCTTGGGTCTGGCCTGTTCTGTTTCAACCCCTGTGTTTTCTTTAGGAACCTATCTTGACAGGTATTAGTGTCTGTGGGCCAGATCAACCATTTTTTCCAATCAGGATTAGTTCTGTTTTGGTGAAAAATATGGGACACGTCTAACCCCTCATCTGTAGTACTATTTCTATCAGGCATAGGCTTTGGTATAGACAGGTTATTTAAAATTTTTATCTTAGCTAGGCCAAGACAGGATGTTTGTTGAATGGTGTCATTCAGGAACATTATTTGTTCTGGGATCATGCAGGCTCTGAATAATGATTCTAATCCTAGTACTTGCCAATATTTTGAACCCCAGATTGTTTTTGTTTCAATGTTGTCTTTCCAGAATTCAAAACCAAATGTTGACAACAGTTCATAAAATTTTGCAGAATATATCTGTTTTGTATTGGTCAACATATTTTTCATTCCTGTCTTATTCACATTTTTTAAATAAAACATATCTGGATCGTGATATTAAAACCTTAGAAGTATGGAAATTTCTCATAAAATGTTTTTGAGCTGCCTTTTGGCGGTGTTGGACAATGTTCCCATTGATTATAAGTAAAAACATTTCTAGGTTTTGCAGATTTATGCAAATAGTGGTGTCCATAATGAGTAAAGCAATACATTTCCTCATAATCAGATGAACCTTCTAAATAATCATGATCTGTGAATTTTGCTCACATTTCTAAATCAGACATCCTATTATTAATAGTCTCAAAGTCCCAATCATCAGAGAAGGTGATCAGTGAGACAAAGTCACTTAATGAAACCTTGAACTGATGAGGATACTTCAATAGTTCCACCGGGCCATAGATGTTGTAATCAGTAGCATCCCATGCTACACCACCAGGTATAGGAATGGCTGTGATGTTTACTGATGACAGGTCTCTTTTTTCAACATGAGATGACTTGTGAGAATTTAGGACCAAGTTGATTTTCTGACTTGCTGTGTCCATTGTACTGTATTTTCCATCAATCATTCTTCCCAAGCTTAAAACCAAAATAAGCCAGAGCAGGAGGAAAAGTACACCTAACACAATCCACAATTCAATCCATGGTGAAATCAGATATATTTCTCCAAGTTGATGAAAGAGTTCTGTAATTTTTTCTTTGAAAGTTTTATTTGCTGGCTTTTCTTCATGTTCACTGGGATCTTCAGAAAAGTCATGGAAATTGATGAAGTAGCCAGAGGCAGTTCTGTCAATTGTTGGAATTGCATCAGGATTGTTATTAATCTTTGTAGTTGCTTCTTCCTTTGTCATTTTAGTATAGTCAGAGGCTACATCATTATAGACAGGTGTTTCTTGACGAACTGTTGTAATTTGGGTTTCAAGAGGCACAAGCTCCATGGCTTTGTTGCATAGTCCTTCTTTATTCACTGCAAGTTTATCAAATGTGATTAATCTTTCAGTTTGAACCTCTTGACTTGTAGCAAGGTTTGGTCTTCTGCTACATCTTGGGAGTCCACTGGGCCTAATACTTATTATAGGCCACATGGTTGTTGTTTTACCAGGTCGATTGATACAATTCTGTTCTCCTTTTTACCAGTAAGGGGCGGTAGTACTACTGATCTTGTTCCGTTGATTGCTAAGACAGGTACTGCTTTTCTATAAGAAGGCCCAAATTCCTTCTTCACCGCGATCTTTTCTCCGACCAGATCCCCAATCTTTGGAATCCAGCCAGGTCTTGCTGGGACAGGTGGTTTTTCTTCAGTGGCCGTTAGCTTTAGCTTTGTGTTACTCAGACTTCTTCTTGTTTCATATAAGTGCTGTAAAACAGCCAAACGATCTTTGATATTAAAGGTGTTTTGTTCCACCACTGAAGTGTGATTATCGAGGTCTTTGATTATCATTCTAGTACCAAACAAAAGTTCATACGGAGTGATTCCACCCAGAGAATTTCTTGGCAGATTATTAAAACTACGTTCGACATTTATTAGATGTTTGACCCACCCATCACCCGAACCTAATACCCTCGCTGTTGTAGCGGGCATTCCGTTCTCCTACAGAACTGTGCATAGAGACCTGGAACCTCGGTGAATTAGGATGGCCCAAAATTCACCTCAGTACCCAAAATCCCCTTACCGAGCTAGCTACAGTGTCTCATTGGTCATAACAAACTCCCAATGCTTAGACAGACCAGAACATGAACTTAGAATACCTCAGGAATCGTGGAACACATGAACACTCTTTCGTTATATAATCATCACAAACCAGAACATGGAGTAAAAGAGGACACGTGCATGTTTGAAATATTTATTTACTAATGCAAGGTTCTCAAACGCAGTATCTTGTATAATACTAGCAAACATATTATAAGCAACAAAGCTATCAGCATAGTTATTAGTCCATAAAAGGCGAATGGGGACAGCATACTAAAATGCTGGAATGAATAGAAATTAACAATGTCTAATTCACAACCTCCCTATTTAGCATAGTATTTTATATCTATGAAGGTCTCATTTGAGTTTTAGCAGGGCGGGCCTGTCGTGTTCTATCTAGGACCCCGATCAATATTATGACCTTATGCCCCTATACAGCTATAATCAATCCATACCCCTATAATGGCATAAACGATCGGAGCCATATTTCAGAAACTCGTCTCTGCAGCTCATTACAGTATATGACACAGCAGAAGCCACTATCTAAGATTCCTAGATACACACCGAGTTCTTTCCACAGATAAAACCCCCAGCAACCTGGGAAAGCCCCGCTTGCTATGTTTTGATTAGTAATAGAACTCTAATGAGCACTGTAAGAACGACCGGTTCTTAGTGACATCTTATTGACGTCTTATGTCCAAACACTTATGTCAAACAAGGCACCTTCCAGGTATAAATAATACCAACGTTGCCTTAAGCAAACACAGCGGTGGTGATAGAGAATACAGGAGCAGAACAGCTGTCCTTTGCAGAGCCCAGCAGATGCGAGAAGCCCACGGACGCTGCCCCTCCTCCTCCTTGACGCGCTGAGAAAGACGCTGTCTTTTCTCCTGCCGAGAAAATCCAGCCCCGGCGTTTCCAGCCTACCCTTGCGGGTAACTGGAATATCGAGTCCTGAGAGGAAATACAAGACCTCCAACATTCTATTCCAGAGGTACAGTGTTGACTAAACCCTTAGAGAGAATTCTTGAAGCAAACCCTTGGCAAAACCAACTTAACTTAAACTGCTACTTACTTACTCCCTCCCAAGTATTAGGCTTAGGTCAGGAACACTGGGGTAGGCGTATTTAGAAGCACCAGTTGAGTACGTTAGTCAAATGTATATATGAATGTATATATTTTATTCATTTTAACCATTGTATGGCTAAGAAACCATATCAATGCTTTTACAGTATTATTTCGCAATCCTCCTTTTACTGTACGCACTTTTTATAATAACAAGTCTTGCAATTGTGGCAATTCATTTCTCTTGCATGAGAAGAAAGACTGTTCAATAAATAATATCTTTTATTGAAAATGCCCGTCTCTCTATTCTCTGCATCCTGGTGAAAGTAATTCTTGCACAACTGACTGAGTGAAATAGGTGTCTATTGTTTCACACGACTGTAGAGATTGGCTCTTATTCTAAGGAGCAAAGTTGTCATGTTTATGCGGTTGTTGGAAAACTGAATCCCTTCTTGTCTGAGCCAGGGGAGCTGATCACTTCCTTTTCAGTCAAGAAAGTTTCCAGTGACCTCTGAGCTAGTTGGTACAAACCCAATTAGGTTTAGCATAGTCAGTAGAGACCTGGAAGACCGCACTTCTACATCTACACTGCTGTTTATGTTATTCCAATGCGCAGGGCCTATAGGGAAAATAGGAACTACACTACATGGCGCCCAACGTTTGGTAAGGCGATAAAACTAACGCAAGACGTTAGAGTAACTCAGTCGTGCTTTTTCACACAGACCCTTTCTACCGTAAATACTCCAATAGACGTCTGGAGTGGGTGAAAGGTTAAAATCCGGCCGAACTTAGTAGGAAGAGATTCCTATGTAAAGCTTCTGGTTTATTCAACGTTGAAGGATACAGTGTTCCAAAATATTATGCACCTAATCTTTGTCTCCTTGGAGACCTGCTCTGAAAAACTTTCATTTATACAATGTCAGTACTAGACAACGGAACCACTGATGCCGCAGTAAATGCGACTCAGCAGGGTCCCGATGAAATTAATGAACCGGGTGCAATAATCATCCCGGTCAACATAAGAAAAACTATAACGTTAAAACGTATAGAAAATGGACTGGCCACACAAGGTGGCACAGTCGTCTTCGTGATAGAGGCACATGAATATCAGCAGACAGAGGTATTCTATTCTTGGATAAAATTTCCAGCGGCAAACGCTGCAACACACGAGTTCCAATATTACAAAATAGAGGATCCACCGGAAGAGTACGCTCCTTTCGAGGAGATTGAAATCCCATTAAAATACCAAGAGCATCTGTTCTGGTTTAAAGGCGCCCTAAAACATAATGATCATATTACCAGGCTCGGTCCACTAGGTAGACCAGGAGCAACGTGGCCGGTTCTATCCAGCTACACACCACATCCGGACATTGCAAAAATGTCAAAAGAAGAACTTTTAGCACAGCTAAAAACATGAATCAAAATACATAGACAATTAGTCCAATATGTAATGCGGACTGCAACAGTCCAAACAGCTGTTAATGTCCCACAGCTGACCCCTCATCAGGGGAACACAAATTAAATTACAACACAGAACATACAATCATGTCTTGGTAAAACACCCATAAAACGGGAACAAATTCCTTTCTGGTTAGCGCAGAAAATTACTCAGATAGAGGCAGTATTTCCGAATACTACCCCTATTGGGAAACACAGAATTCTGACCATCTGCCTTCCAATGGGGGTTGCACCACACGTGGAGGACTGTGACACTTGGGGTACAGTCTTTGCTTCCATTTATACAAAAACACATGGTGTTCCGTCAATGGCGGTAATACCAGATGTGCTGAAACAGATTCAGAATGAATACGGTCCAGAACCTGCTTTAACTCTTGTTATGAAATTACTGAAAGACTTCAAGCAGGTCTCGACTATATTACTAGCCAACATAAAAGGAGAAGCAGCATCTGTGGCGATCCGCCAGAAGTTGAAGGAAACAGATATAACAGATCAACCAATTGAGCTTGCCAGAATTATAGAAAAATTTTATGAAGAATTAGGTAGAGACAGCTTGGGTGGGAAACCAGTAAAACCCCAACTACTCGAAAATCCTGAAAAATTATTTATTAAAAATAATTCAAACACTCCGAAAAAGAACTGGGATGGAAATAAACAATCCACTCCCAAGGAAAAGGTTTCCCAGTCCAGAGGAAGGTCTCCTCAACGGAGAGAAAGAACTCCGACTCGAGAACACCAATCTCCCCAGAGGGAGCCCTCTGAGAAAAGATATAACATTAGAAATAGGGATAACTTGAAGAAGCCTGATAGATATAAAAGTATTGATACACGTCCCTTTCGATCTTTTTCGCAGAAATCGGAAAGAAGAGGACGGTCAGACCCAGGAGAGCACACCAAGTCCAAAGACAAGGAACCTGCTCAAAGTAAAAAGTCACAATTTCCAAGAAAGAAGGTAGCCAGTATTAGAGTAATCGAACATGCCGAGAATACTGAGGACACAGCTGAAAAACGGGGAGTGGGCACAGACAATGCTAGACAGTGCAGCAGAAATCACCATAGCTCGCAAGATCCTGATGAGTCATCTGGAGACAGTGGACACGAATGAATACATTCAAGTAGAAACTGCCGACACCAGAGTTAGCGAACCTCATTAGATATACGAAATAACACTGCGTATAGAGGGAGATAAGACTAGGAAAATAAGGGGCCTATTCTGGGATAACCTCTCAAAAGGCTATGACATCCTGTTAGCTGAGAAATGATTGGCCCCCAGAGTTTGTCAGGGAGTGCCCTCGTGGCGAAGAAATAATTATGCCTGCCTTCTCGAATCACATTCCGATTCACACTAAATATATATATATGCAAGGAAATGGGCAGTAGCCCAGATATCAGCACTATATAAAAATCATGTAGGATGGGATGAGGACTCTCCTCCTCACAAAATCCAGTTAAAAAGTCAACCGACTGCACAAAGGCAGTATCCAATTAAGCAAGAAGCTAAAAAACACGTCAAGGAGATTTTAGATCAACTTGAATACCAGGGGGTGATTGAAACATGCACCTCTCAAATGAACAATCCTTTGTTTCCTGTCTCCAAACCAGACGATTCATATCGTCTAGTCTTGGACTACAGACACCTTAACTCATGTTGCAAAACATTTGCAGTACAAAATTCGCATAGTGCTGCACTAATGAATAACATAGTTCGCAAAAAATATAAAACGACATTAGACATATCTAATGGTTTCTTTTGTCAAAATATTGCACCAGAAAGCAGGTACTTGACCGCTTTCTCAGTAATGGGGTCTCAGAAAAATTTCTGTAGGCTCCCACAGGGATTCAAGAACAGCCCAGGATTATTTTCAGCCAGAGTAACAGAGTTACTACAAATATATGATGATGAGGCATTATCTTACGTCGATGACATCTATCTCACAGACGACGACTTGGAGACTCACTTGAAAAGGGTGAACACCATAATACTTGGTTTCGCAGCAGAGGATTACAAATTCAACTTTAAAAAGTCTCGAATTGCCCATCTGACAGTCTTATTTTTAGGATACGAATTATCAAGTGAAGGAAAAAGCCTGGTGCACAACTTCTTAGAGAAGTGCGCTGTACTCCAAGCACCAAAAACGCTGAGGAACTTACAATTGATTCTAGGCTTCCTGAATTTCGTAAGAACTTACATTCTAAATTATGCGGAGAGGGTTAAACCTCTCTACGAACTAATTAAACCTGATTTTAAACCAATCAACTGGACTCAAAAACACACAGAAATTTTGAGATCATTGCAAACAGACATGTTACCAAAAACAAAATTAGATACACGTGACAATACACTCAACCTTGTAATCCGAGTCATCCCAGGAAGATGCGGATTCGCGTACCTGACCTCTAATGAGGGAGAAACGGTACCAATAGCTTATAAATCTCACTTGTACACACAAGCAGAAAAAACATTCAGTCTCACCGAAACTACTGTGAAAGCAGTGCAAACTGCTATAGCTAAAGAACGAGAAGTAGCACATGGCAAAAGGATCAATGTCCTCACAGCGGAATCCGCCTTCGAGGCGCTATTCAGCCCAGTAAACCTGCCTACAGTGTCACTGGATCCAAAATGGATACAGTGGGAAGATTCGCTTGCTGCGGAAGACGTGAAATACTATTTTGCCCCGCACATGAAAAAACTGAATGATTTAACTTATGAAAAAGAATATCCTCTGCCAATCGAAATTCTTCCTCTACAACAATACTCCTGTATAATCTACACAGACAGATTTGTACAGCATTACAACATAGAAAATAAATCCTACGATGCAGCCTGTGCGATTGTTAAAGGTTGCTGGCTATGTGGTAAATTCAGACCGAAAATAACAAAAACTGAATCACTGAGAAAATGTTCGGCTCAGCGAGCTGAAATCAGATCTTTAAAGATGGTGCTTGAAAATGCAGAACGTGAATTCCCGACACTATTCGTGTGCGATTCGCATTTTTACGTCAACTCCTACGATAATGATTTGCAGAGCTGGATTCAAAAAGATTACAAAGATGACACAGGTGGCACAATCAAGCATAAAATGCTTTGGGAACAAGTAGTTCTTTTACAGAAGGAACTACAAAAGACTCACGTGATACACACTCTGAGTCATCAACGTGATGGCGTTCACGTTGCAGGGAATTCATTGGCTGATGAAGCCGCGAAGGCAGCTGTACAAACGGCTTCCGTAGCTGCTATCACCCGGTCAAAAACAAAAATAGACAGCGCTATACTACAAGCTGTCAGTGCGTCAGTAAAAGATGATAGAAAAACACTCCCAAAAGGCTTTCCAGAAAAGTACTTATATTTAACAGATACGAATAATGTTCCTTTTGCTGGAATCCCTGGAGTGGGGGATAGAGTAATTCCAGACATGGAACACAGGTTAGGACTAATTACAGCGGCACATGAAGGGCTTGCTTCTGCACACGCTGGCGTTTCCGCAACAATATCATTATTAAAACAGAGATATTGGTGGCCTCGCATGAGAATACAAACCAAGAAATATGTATTAGAATGCGAAATATGCCAAAGAATAAATGTATCAACAGTAAAACGACCAGCGCAGACCCCCCTTCTCATCTCAGATAAACCATTAGCATGTGTTTACCTGGACCACTGTGGTCCCCTACAAAGGGACGGCAACTATAAATATATCATGGTCACAGTGGATTCCTGTACGAGATTCATATGGATGTGGCCCCAGCGCTCGGCTGACGCCAAAACTGTTATAAAAGATCTGCGAGTCTTTATCGGCACATACGCAATTGCCATGTTCCATTCTGACCAGGGTCCTGCTTTCAGCTCTCGAGCTTATAAGGAGGCCATGCCCAGTATGGGCATTGGGTTGCGATTCTCTTGTCCATCACACCCTGAGGGGAACATTGTGGTGGAAAGAAAAAACCGAGACATAAAGCAATCTATAACAGCAAAGGTATTAGGTTCGGGTGATGGGTGGGTCAAACATTTAATAAGTGTCCAACTTAGTCTAAATAATTTGCCAAGAAATTCTCTAAAAGGTTTCAGCCCGTACGAACTATTGTTGGGAACTAGAATGCATGTTCAGGGCCTCGATAGTCAGGCTTCAGTGGTAAAAGATAAGAATAAAGACTTTGACATCAAAGATCGTTTGGCTGTTTTACAGGACTTGAATGAAACAAGAAAATCCTTAAGCAACATAAAGTTAAAGCAACAGCCAACTACCACTGAAGACACACCACCTGTCCCAGCAAGACCTGTCTGGATTCCAAAGATTGGGGATCTAGTCAGAGAGAAAATAGCGGTGAAGAAGGAATTTGGGCCATCTTACAGAAAAGCAGTACCTGTCCTGGCAATCAACGGAACAAGATCAGTAGTGCTACCGCATCTTGCTGGTAAAAAGGAGAACCGAGTTGTATCAATCGACCTGGTAAAACCACAATCATGTGGCCTATAATCAACAGTAGGCCAAGTGGACTCCCAAGAAACAACAGAATACCCAAATTTGCAACAATCCAAGAGGTTCAAACTGAAAGACTAATCACATTTGATAAACCTGCAGTGCACAGAGAGGGACTATGAAATAATGCCATGGAACTCGTGCCTCTTGAAGCACAGATTGAAACAGTTCGTCATGAAACACCAGTCTACAATGATGTGGCATCAGAATGTGCTACCGAAAGACAAATTGAGAAAACAATTCCAACAATTGACAGAACTGCCTCTGGCTACTTCAACAACTTCGATACTTTTTCTGAAGATCAAAACGACCCTGAAGTGACGCCAGAAACAAAGACTTTTAAAGAAAAAGCAACAGAACTCTTTCATCAACTCAAGGAAACTTACCTTATTTCTCCATGGTTAGAGTTTTGGTTTGGGCTAGGTTTATTTTTCCTCATGCTTTGGCTCATAATGATACTTTGTTTGGGAAAATTCATTGAAGGGAAATACAGTTCAATGGACACAGCAAGTCAGAACATCAACTTAGTTCTAAAACCACACAAATCATCTCACGTGAAGAAAAGAGGACTATCATCAGTAAATGTCACAGCCATTCCAATACCCGGCGGGGTAGTATGGAACAAAACTGACTATGAAGTATATGGCCCGGTCGAGATCTTGAAATATCCTCTCCAGTTCGAGGTTTCCTTAAGTGACTTTGTTAAACCAAGTACATTTTCTGATGATTGGGATTTTGAAAGTATAAATAATATGATGTCTGATTTAGTGTTGTCAGCAAGATTTACAGAACATGATTATTTACAAGGTTCGTCTAATTATGCACAACCAAGAAATGTTTTTAAATATAAACAATGGGAACATTGTGCTACTCCACCTAAAAGCAGTTCGAAAACATTCTATGAGAAATTCCAGTACTTCTCCGGGTTTAACACAAGTGATGCAGACACTTTTTATTATAAACTGTTGGATAAAACAGGGACGAAAACAATGCTGACAAATACTAAATTGATATATTCAGAAGCATTTTATGAAAAAATGATGACATTTGGTTTTGATTTCTGGAAAAATAACATTGAAACAAAAACCATCTGGGGTACAAAAGATTGGCAGGTACAAGGCCTAGCAGCATTATCTCGAGCCTGCATGATCCCAGAACAAATAATGTTCTTAGATTACACAATTCACCAAACTACCTGTCTTGGCCTAGCTAAGATTAAAGACCTTAACAAACCGTCTATTCCAAAGCCAATACCTGATAATGCAACAACAGAAGTTGAAATAGACGTATCAAAAATTTTACATCTAAACAGAACACATCCTGATTGGAAAAAGTGGTTAATCTGGCGTATTGACACGAATAACTGTCAAGATAGATTCCTGAACAAAACACAGGGGTTAAAAATGACCAGACCAGACCCTAGATACTCCCAGAGAAAACCTCCAGGGATAGTAACAACATACAGTGTAGGGAAGCTGTGCCTTGAATGGCTAGAATCATCCACACTGGCAGAAATTAAGCAACACTTATCTTTACTTAAAGATAGTGCTGATTTGCGCGATTTCATTATGGGACCACGCAAACAGCGTCAGAAACGTTTCATAGCGGCAAGTATATATGCGGCATACAACAAGGCTTGGAAAGTAACTCAAATTGAAACAGCTGAAAGAATACGAGAAATTGATCGTATTAATTTGGAAAATTCACTTTCTGTTGTGGACAATGGGTTAAACACTCTGTCCTCCAGAATATATTCACTGGACAGTATTGTATCATCTGCCATCGATATATTAGACAAAGACTTGCTAATGTTACAGCATGGCCAGTTCCAATTGCGTTCTATTGTACAGCTAGGCTGGACGCTGCAAAATCTTCGTTCAGGCTATGTGCCATGGCGTTTAATCAACACAACGTCATTGTTTTCCATCTTTAACCTTACTGATAAACAAATCAGCTTGGCACAGAAAGGAGCAGACTATACAATCCTGAGCATCGAAAAACTTGAGAGATTACCATTGACAATGTCAGAAAGACCTGTCATTGAATGGATAATACACGGGATTATCACAATTCCGATAACAACTTTCCAATTTAAAAATTGCCTTGAATATATACCGACTGGCCAGTATGAACGATTGGGTAAAGGGTCCATTAAGTCAGCATGGAAATTACCATATACACACACATGTTATAGTGACAGCAACAAAAATGTATTTCTTAGTGGGGAAAATTGCAAACATTTTATTTATGCCAGGGTATTAATTTACACAGGGCCTGTGAAGGAACTTCAAACAACCTTTCATGCCACCAACATGTCACACCTGCAACGCAGATAGAGCCTTTCTTTAAGCAACTCTCTAACGGGAGTTACATTCTAATAACGGATCACAGCTGTTGTGGCTTGATGCCAGGGAAAGCATATCTCGTAAGCATAACTTCCATGGTCACTTGCTGTATGCAAGCATTGTTTCCAAACGGCCCTGAAGATTCCGAGACGCCGATTTGGCCTCCTTTGAATGTCTCTTCTATACGAATTGATACTTTAAGCAGAATGAAGTCTGTGCTTTTACAGACAACAGTGCCCATAACGTCATCAAAAGAGACGTTTGATCTCCAAGTTGCAAGGACAACATCGGAGATACATGACCTTTTATCAACAAATTGCCCCGTGCATTTCACAGAAATGCTTAGCCAAATTCTAAATATGTCAGATGCCGTAGGTATCTCAGGCGTATTTAAGACGATTTTTACGGGACTGTTAACACCATTCAAAGCAATCCTGGGAATTATTCCTAATTTTGTCCATTCAGTCTTTGGTGGCATACCCCTGACATTGGGACTTGTAGCAGGCATTTTATTTTTGACCCTCCTGCTCCGATATGGCAAGCCAAAACACAGACATGACTCCGGCAAGGATGGAAGAAACGATCCTAGCAGTACGCTACCGGGACCGCATAACTAGAGTCTTTGGATTGGAAGAGATCTGAACATGACCTGGTTTCTTTCATTCAGACCTATATGGCAGACCTGCATCTTACCTGTGCTTCGATGTATGCTATGCGGCGAAGAATGCGTGTTAGACACCTGTCTTGCACTACCATCAGCAGTACCAATGGATATCGATACTTTGCTAAGTCCTGTAACGGCTAACGCATTGTGTTGTCCCCAGCGGCTACCAATCCTGATGACGGCATTCGTTGAGAATCCTGTGCTACGACTAGGTGGCGGCAGTAAAGCGTAAATGAAAGCAACATCACCCAGGTACGGCCTTCTGTGAGCATTGCTGATCCAAACATCAATGATAGCAATCATTCCCACACCTGCCAAGTTACAGCATTATCGAACTTGGTCGAACTGTCACCTGAATATGTAGACCTATTCTTTAAGATCCTGTCTGATATGATGTTCTCCCCTGAACAACAACAATGAATTTTTGGAAACACATTCCGGCGCACAGCGTTCTCATGAACTCTGAATTCGGCCTTCAGTTTTGATCAACAAAACCTACTAAAAAGCGTTTGGAACTCTATTCCCCCGTTCACTATGAAATTTTTTTCTTTTTAATTGAACACTTTTTCAAAATATTACCTTCTTTCTGGCACAAAAACCTTTGCTTAAAGTAGAACTATTCATAAAGAACAGAACTTCTATTTTTAGTAGACCTAGAGACAAAATAACTTTACCTCAGCCTCTAGCCCATGTTACAGCAATTGCATTTATATGTGATATAATAGTCTCGCCTTTTTTTTCTGTATCCAGAGACATTTCATGTGTAATTTTTTCGCAAAATCGTTCAACTGATTATATATGCTATAATTTTTGAATGATTTCTATGCTTAAAGACGTACAGTACCTATATTTTCATGTATTTCAAATACGCCATTTCAAATGCAATATGTATTTTGGGGTGGGAAGTATTACACGGGCATCTTATTGCTTTATTTTTTAGTAATTTGATGGACATAAATTCGTGGAGTGGGTGTCGTGTTCTATCTAGGACCCCGATCAATATTATGACCTTATGCCCCTATACGGCTATAATCAATTCATACCCCTATAATGGAATAAACGATCAGAGCCATATTTCAGAAACTCGTCTCTGCAGCTCATAACAGTATATGACACAGCAGAAGCCACCACTATCTAAGATTCCTAGATTACACACCGAGTTCTTTCAACAGATAAAAACTCCAGCAACCTGGGAAAGCCCCGCTTGCTATGTTTTGATTAGTAATAGAACTCTAATGAGCACTGTAAAAACGACCGGTTCTTAGTGACATTTTTATTGACGTCTTATGTCCAAAAACTTACGTCAAACAAGGCACCTTCCAGGTATAAATAATACCAACGTTGCCTTAAGCAAACACAGCGGTGGTGATAGAGAATACAGGAGCAAAACAGCTGTCCCTTGCAGACTCCAGCAGATGCGAGAAGCCCACGGACGCTGCCCCTCCTCCTCCTTGACGCGCTGAGAAAGACGCTGTCTTTTCTCCTGCCGAGAAAATCCAGCCCCGGCGTTTCCAGCCTACCCTTGCGGGTAACTGGAATATCGAGTCCTGAGAGGAGATACAAGACCTCCAACATTCTATTCCAGAGGTACAGTGTTAACTAAACCCTTAGAGAGAATTCTTGAAGCAAACCCTTGGCAAAACCAACTTAACTTAAACTGCTACTTACTTACTCCCTCCCAAGTATTAGGCTTAGGTCAGGTACACTGGGGTAGGCGTATTTAGAAGCACCAGTTGAGTACGTTAGTCAAATGTATATATGAATGTATATATTTTATTCATTTTAACCATTGTATAGCTAAGAAACCATATCAATGCTTTTACAGTATTATTTCGCAATCCTCCTTTTACTGTACGCACTTTTTATAATAACAAGTCTTGCAATTGTGGCAATTCATTTCTCTTGCATGAGAAGAAAGACTGTTCAATAAATAATATATTTTATTGAAAACGCCCGTCTCTCTATTCTCTGCATCCTGGTGAAAGTAATTCTTGCACAACTGACTGAGTGAAATAGCTGTCTATTATTTCACACGACTCTAGAGATTGACTCTTATTCTAAAGAGCAAAGTTGTCATGTTTATGTGGTTGTTGGAAAACTGAATCCCTTCTTGTCTGAGCCTGGGGAGCTGATCACTTCCTATTCAGTCAAGAAAGTTTCCAGTGACCTCTGAGCTAGTTGGTACAAACCCAATTAAGTTTAGCATAGTCAGTAGAGACCTGGAAGACCACACTTCTACGTCTACACTGCTGTTTATGTTATTCCAATGCACAGGGCCTATAGGGAAAATAGGAACTACACTACAGGCCCATACCTTAAAATCTCAGTGGCAGGACGATCACATCACCTTCCACCCGCTCTCTGCATGCGAAGCATATTTATTGTGTTTTTGTGCGTTCAGCACAACAATATAAAACTCGCCTAGAGCCAGATTTTGGCAGCAGCATGTGCGTTATGTTTATAGGGGTGCAAAGATCAGACCTTACAACAACACTGGGTTAAGTTATCCGTGTAGCCTTCAGCACTCGCTGTGCAGACAGAGTGCAGAACAAAACTGATATCAGAGCAATAACATATTATTTCTCTAGTAAATCACGAAGCTCTTCTGGGTTGAAAGCTAAAACAACAATTATGTGTTGTGTGCAAAAGTGAAGCAAGAATGAAAACGGCATGCAAACATTATAATAAACTCATGCTAACTTAACACAGTATGTTGAAAAGAAGTAGCTATATGACACTGTTATAGATTGCTTTATGTCATGTTTTTTTCTTTCCACTACCGCATTACCCTCAGGATGGAAGGGACTAGAGTACCGCAATGCAAACCCCAAGCTGGCCATGGCCTCCTTGCAAGCTCGAGAGCTAAACGCAGGACCCTGGTCAGAATGTAGCGTGCCGATTGCGTATGTGCCGATAAAGACTAGCAAATCTTTTATAACAGTTCTGGCGTCAGCCGAGCACTGGGGACACATACAAATGAATCTTGTCTTAGTAGTTGAGGGGCCGCATCCGTCCGTAGGGACGCCTGCGTGTTGACAGTCTAATGCTATCTAACTGAGGTGTCTGGGCTTGACTGATTTTGTTATTGTCAGTTACCTCGTCCAGTTCATAACTGCGATCTCTGTTGCAGTTTTGGCAATCAATTGCAAAGTTATAAATTTGCACGCTCATTCCCGGCCACCAGTACTTCATTTGTAATTCTATTAGAGATTTCAAGATACCTTGATGTGTCAGACCCTCTCCCATATGTGCTTCTTGAACCAAGTAAGCCCTCCGTTTCCTGTTTGGAATTACTCTGTCCCCCACTCCAGGGATTTGAGCAAAAGGAACGGAGTTTGCATCCCTTATGTATGTATTTCCGAGTGGATAATTTAGAGGTAACGCCGCATAGTTGCCTTCCATTGAGGCTTTTACTGCTAGTAGCGTTTCACTGTCTATCCTTTTTTTAGAACGCTTAATTGTAGCTACGGAAGCCGTGTGGACAGCTGCCTTTGCGGCTTTATCAGCCAATGAATTCCCTGCAAAGTGAACGCCATCACGTTGATGATTCAGTGTAAGGATCACATGAGTCTTTTGTAGTTCTTTCTTTAAAAGAACTACTTGTTCCCAAAGCATTTTATGTTATGTTATGTTAATTTTTTTCTTCTATAGCGCTCGGCTACTCCAAGGAGCATCCCGGCGCTTTGGCGAAGAATATCAGCAGGTAGAACAACAACATAACAGCTAAATCGCAGACTAAGAAAGGAAAAAGACAAAAAACTATTTAGTAAAAAGCCACGTTTTTAGGCCCTTCCTAAAAGCAAGAAGGCTGGTAGCCTGTCTCAGGGACAGTGGTAGTTCGTTCCAAGCCCGCGGGGCCAGGTATCGAAACGACCAGCCTCCCATTCTTGCACGCCTAATGGCAGGAACCGTCATTTTGGACAAACAGGATGACCTCAGGGTCCTGCTGGGTTGATAAAAGGAAAGGCGTTTCCCAATATACTTGGGACCTACGCCATGTAGAGCTTTGAAAGCCAGTGTCAGGCTTTTGAAGAGGATCCTCTTTGGAGTAGGTAGCCAATGTAAGGTGTTAAGTAATACAGTGGCACCTGCTCTTCTCGGGAGTCCATAGATGGCTCGGGCTGCCGAGTTCTGTACTACTTGCAAACGGGTCAAAATATACTTCGGTAGACCCAAGAAAAGAGTGTTTGCTTAGTCTAGTCGTGATCCAATCAAGGCCTGAACAATTATTTTCCTATGGTGAAGTGACACCAAAGGAAGAAACTTTCTCAGCATCCGCAGAATGCTGAAACACTTCCCTGAAAGGCACGAGATATGTGGCCCAAAGGACAGTTCACTGTCCACTATCACTCCAAGGTTCTTGGCCTTGAAAGACACACTGTCAGGAGGAAACATATCCTGTGGCCACCAGGATTTCCAATTTGGCTCGGGAGCACATCCAAAGAAGAGCAGCTCCGACTTGTCAGAGTTGCACTTCAAGCCATGACACCTAAACCACTCAAAAACCGCACCTAGACATTCCCTGATCTGTATGCCATCAAACATCCCGCCCCTGTCACATGTGAACAGGAGCTGGGTATCATCGGCGTAGGATATGATCTGGGCGCCAAAGGACTCTGCTACCACCGCCAGAGGGGCCATAAAGATGTTAAAAAGCATGGGGCTAAGAATGGAACCCTGTGGGACCCCCACCTCTAGCGGTGTCATATCAGCGGAGAAAGGGGGTGCCCAGATCGTTTGCTGGCGGCCGGCCAGAAAGGATTTGAACCAGTTCCACACCGTTCCACGAAGGTCACATTCCCAGAATCTTAAAAGGAGGCCATCATGAGGAACGGTGTCGAAAGCCGCCGACAAATCAAGCATGACTAACATGGCCTTTCCCCCAGAGTCGAGCACCTCCCTGATGGCATCAGTGACCTCGAGTAAGTCCGTCTCCGTGCTAAAATTGGCACGGAAACCAGATTGCGATGCATGCAAAAGGTTGTTTCCTTCGATGAAACTGGAAATCGTCCTATGCACGTATCTCTCGGTCACTTTCGCCAATACAGGGAGGAGGGAGATTGGCCTGTAGTTAGCATGAATGAGGGGGTCTAGGGCAGGTTTCTTGAGTAGTGATAGGATCATGGCGCGCTTCCATGCCTGCGGAACCACACCTGTAGACAGGGAAGAGTTCAGAAGAGGGTTCAGCAAAGCATTTAGGGCTGGTGCCACTTTTCCCAGGTATTTATCCGGGCACAGGTCCAGTGGTGAGCCAGATTTCAAACCTGACAGAAGATCCAAAGATGTGTTGAGGCACATAGGGGGAAATTCATAAAGAAAAGGTCCCTGACCCTCCGAAGAGGATGAAGAGGATGGAAGACTCAAATCCAACTGTGGGCAGGAATAAGAAAGAGAGGCTTGAATGGTTGTAATTTTACTGACAAAGAAGGTGGCTAGTTGTTTTATCCAGGGTTCTGAATGTGTATGAGTAGGGGTACACATGGCAGGAGATATAAAATCCTGAACCACTTTAAAAATCTCTTTGCAGGTGTTCTCAGCCTCATCAATTCGGCGCTCTAGATAGGTCTTTTTTTCTTCCCAGATCCACTTATGGTAAGCTCTGACTACCGCTCTAAATTTCAGTCTTTCTGTTGGGTCGTAGACCCGCATCCAAGCTCTCTCAGCCTTCTTACAGTCCTGCCGTAGCATCCTCGACTGGGGAGTAAACCACGGGGCCGACGCCCTTCGCTCACCTGATTTAGACTTCTTCTCGGGGACTAAGGTCTCAAATCAGGCCATAAGCCATTTTTGGAAGAGAACAAGATTCTCCTCCAGGTTGCCCAAAAGAGGACATGGAAAACTAATGAGAGCCTCAGATAGCATATCCACCGAGAGCAAATGAAAAGGCAGCGAAGTCCGCGTGGCCTCTGTTGTAGGTCTCACCCGTGTAAGGGCGGTAACGAGCAAAGAAAAAGAAATTAAAAAGTGGTCAGACCATAATACTGGCTGTAAAGAAAATACGCTGATAGGTTTCGTTGAAAAAACCTGGTCCAGGGTATGGCCTTTGTTGTGTGTCGGTCCTTGTATGAACGGAAACAGCCCTAGCGGGGCCGTAATATCAGCGAGTTTCATGGCATCAGGGTCAAGTTTGTTGTCCATGTGAACATTGAGATCCCTAAGTAGGATACAGTGTTCTGATATGAGACATGGAACTGAGAGTGCTACTTGTAATTCATCAAAAAAGGCCCAGTGGGTCCCGGCGTTCTATACAAAAGAATCTCGGTACAAGCCTGAAGGGGAGAGAGATGAAGGGTGAAACCAAGGGCTTCGCATCCCTGAATATTCTCTGCCGGAAAGGTCGAGCAGGGAATGTTTTTGTTTACAATAAGCGCTACTCCTCCTCCTCTGCCCAATACTCTATCCCTCCTGAAGATGTTGTAATCAGGAGGGATGGCGTTGGCCAGGTCAGGGGCAGAGCAATCGCCCAGCCAGGTCTCTGTGAGGAATAAGCATGATACATTGGAATTCTGCAGCAAGTTCCAGATATTAAGGGAATGGCAGTTCAGAGACCTGGTATTAAGAAGGAGACACTGAAGGTGAGCAGATGTATTAGCCTGCGAGGGTCCATTGGGGTCCGGAAGACGCCAACCACACTCCGAGCAGCCTTTTCTGAGAGCCTAGCCCCCAGGGAAGATATGATGGCAAAGGCCTCGAGGGAGGCGTAAAGTAAGAAGATCTGCCGAAGTATAGGTAATCATACTTACAGAACAGCACAGAAATGCGACCAAAAGAAAAGAAGCCAGCCGTCCTGCCCTGTCCGCCACCGAGACGCTGACGAGCGCAGACGGGCAGGACTCTGGCGCGACTCTGGCGCAGGGAAGGCGCATCCCCTGCGCGTCACCGCTGCGCGTTGAAAAAAGTGGAGCTTTAAGTAGGCCGGCGCTGCCTATAGGTCCTAGCGCCGAGACCCGCACCAAGATGGCGACGTCTGGCTTCAAAGAGCTGTTCCAATATGGCGCTCCCACACATACCCTATGCTTTATTGTGCCACCTTTCGCATCTTTGAAACCGTTTTGAACCCAGTTATGCAAGTATTCATTGTAAGACTGGACGCAGTAATACGAATCGCACACTATTGGTATTCTCAAGCGCCATCTTGAAAGCCTGTAGTTCAGCTCGCTGAGCTGTACAGTTTCTGAGTGACTGAGTTTTAGTGACCATTGGTCTGAATTTACCTATGCGCCATCGACCTTTTACAATCGCGCATGCAGCATTGTATACTTGTTTATACAAAATCCAGTGTTGTGCAGATCAGTCTGTATATTTTATACAGCCGTAATGTTCCAGAGGCAGAATTTCGGTCGACAGAGGACATTCGTACTCGTATTGGAGAAATTCTTGTGTTTTCAAGCTAGGGTCAAACACGTATTCAACGTCTGTTGCAACAAGAGAATTAACCCATTGTATCCATCTTGGATGTAAAGCTTTAGCATTTGGAATGCTCGCTCTTGTTACTGCCTCCAGGGCAGGTACAGGTGTAACGACTGATATGCGTTTTCCCTGTGCGAGGGCTCTTTCTTTTGCTATAGCAGTTTGAACCGCTGTCAGAATTTTCTCAGTTGAAGTGAATTTTATTTCAGCTTGTGTGTACAAGTGTGATTTGTAAGCTATTGGTACCGTTTAACCTTCCTTATAGGTCAGGTACGTGAATCCGAAACTTTCTGGGATGACTCGGATTACAAGGTTTCGTTCATTTACGCATGTTTGTAGCTTTGTTTTTGCTAACATGTCTGTTTGTACTTAGCGAAAAATTTCTGTGTGTTTATGAGTCCAATTAGTTGGTTTGAAAACAGGTTTTATTAATTCGTAGAGTGGTTTAACCCTCTCTGCGTAATTCAGAACGCAAGTTCTTCCAAAATTCAGGAAACCTAGAATTGATTGTACGTTTTTCAGTGTTTTTAGAGCTTGGAGCAGCGCACATTTCTCTAAGAAATTGGCATACAAGGCTTTTCCCTTCACTTGATAACTCATATCCTAGAAATAGGACAGTGAGGTGGGCAATCCGTGATTTCTTAAAATTGCATATGTACCCTTCAGATGCGAACCCAAGTATAATGGTGTTCACTCTTTTCAAGTGCCTGTCCAAATCATTGTCTGTTAGATAGATGCCATCTACATAAGATAATGCCTCATCATCATACATTTGTAGTAACTCTGTTACTCTGGCTGAAAATAATCCTGGGCTATTCTTGAATCCCTGGGGGAGACGGCAAAATTGCCTCTGGGCCCCCATACTTGAGAACGATACAGAAAAGGGGGGTGGTGATGAACAGAGTGTCTGAATTAAGCAGACCACTCTTACCCAGTCCAAAGATCAGGGCTTGATCCATCACCGTTATTTATCTCACTGCACCATCCCAGCTCAGAACTTGGCTATATGCAAATCAGTCTGTCCCTGGCCCTGTGCATCATGGGAACAGGGCAGACTAAACTACCAAGCCAATTCTTCACCAGAAAGGAGACAAGCTACCGGGGACCGGTTTCTGGCATTTCAGCCGTCTTCGGGCCGGCTTGCTTGAATCCTGATGGTGCAGTGAGAAAGGGACTCATGTCTGAGTATACCCTGCCACACCTATAGTGGCCAAAAACGATACAGAAAAGGGGGTGGTGATGAACAGAGTGTCTGAATTAAGCAGACCACTCTTACCCAGTCCAAAGATCAGGGCTTGATCCATCACTGTTATTTATCTCACTGCACCATCCCAGCTCAGAACCTGGCTATATGCAAATCAGTCTGTCCCTGGCCCAGTGCATCATGGGAACAGGGCAGACTAAACTACCAAGCCAATTCTTCACCAGAAAGGAGACAAGCTACCGGGGACCGGTTTCTGGCATTTCAGCCGTCTTCGGCCCGGCTTGCTTGAATCCTGATGGTGCAGTGAGAAAGGGACTCATGTCTGAGTATACCCTGCCACACCTATAGTGGCCAAAAACGATACAGAAAAGGGGGTGGTGATGAACAGAGTGTCTGAATTAACCTCTTGGCTGCTAATGACAAGGGTAACTCGTCATGGACTTTCCATTGATTTCAATGGAAATCAGGGGCCCGATGTAGGTAAACGCGATTTTCCGAATTCAAAATACCGAGGCGGGCCGAATCGGTATTCTGAAATCGGAAAACGAGATGTAGGGAAAAAAAAGCGAATGAATACCGAATTGGTAGGCATCGGTAATGAGAATCGGTACGTTCCGATTCTGCACGGTCCGAATCGGAAAGTACCGAATCGGCTAACAACGAATCGGAAATTACCGAATCGGCTACCACCGATTCGGATAGACCCGATTCGGCGAACACCGAATCGGTAAATGCCGATTCGGTAAAATCCGATTCGGCAATCATAGATTCGTAGCCATGAAAACACACCCATGCCGAAACGGCCCATAGGAATGCATTGAAGGGACCGAATCGGCTTTTACCGAATCGGATAATACCGAATCGGATAATACCGAATCGGTAATATCCGATTCGGTAAAATCCGATTCGGCAAAAGCCGATTCAGCCAATGAGGTGGCTCCCCCTCCCCCACCCAAACAGGGAGTGGCAACCCTGGCAGGTGCAGCTAATTAAGAAGTTTCTGGAGAGCCAGCCTGAGCTCAACACTCACAGTTAGCAGCAGTGGGAATAGGAGGTTGCCAACTGAACTGAAGAACATGGCAGAGCAGTCAGAAAGCCAGAAGTCCTCCCAGAAGAGGAAGCCGAAGTTCACCACCACCGAACTTCAGGTGCTGGTCGAGGAGGTGGTGAGGGTGCACCGCCAGCTGTTTGGCAAGCTGTCCCTCAACGTGCCAGACAGCACCAAGAGGAGGATCTGGGCCGAAATCGCCCAGAGGGTGAATGCTGCGGGTGTCACCCCCAGGTCCATAGAAGAACTCAAAAAGAGATTCTATGACATCCGCAGCCTCACAAAAAGGAAGATGGCTGAGATACAGAGGCAGGCTGGAGGCACTGGAGGAGGCAGAAACCCGGCGCCACCCCTCACCGAGCTGGAGGAACTGGTCTCCAGCACCATTGAGAGGGAGAGTGTCAGTGGAATCGGGACCCTGGACAGCTCTGCGAGAGCAACAGCTACAGGTAAGAAGCATGCGCATCATGACACACCCTACCAGACACCTCCCCATTAGACACAATGCATAGGCAAACCCCAGCACAGTACTGTCACCAACATACAAGAGACAAGCATCATGGTACATGTAGTCAGCAGAAGTTAGCTAAAAATGGCAGTGCAGAATGACAAGACAGGAAACAGTGTGACACAGTGTAAGGAGATGCAAGGACATGTGGAATGCTATGATTGTACTGACTGTAATACATCGGCACTCAGTTTACAAATGCTTCTTTGTACCTAGGGGCCCCATCAGGCGGAACAACATTGACATCAGAGGGAGCAGCACCGTCTGACACTGCAGTCGCAGGGCCGAGCACAAGCCAGGCTGGCCAGGAGGAGGAGGAGGAAGGAGACACCCTAGGGCTAGGTATGGAGGGAGACCTGGTCATAGACTTCGATGCACTGCACTCCCCACAAATGGCCAGCACACCCCCCTTGCAGTTCTCCCCAGAGAACTCCCCTACAAGGGACACCATTCCGCCTACACCAGCTCCTGCCACAACCATGGCCTTGCCACCTGTACGACCTGTCCTGGGAGCAGGGGCTCAGGGACCGGCCAGCTCCACACCCCCACCAGTGGCACCCCAGCCCACTCAGCAGGCCGGAAGCAGCAGTGCCCGGCGCCGTACCATCACCACCACTGCTGCACCAGCACGGGAGGGCAGTGTATTCCTGGGCCTTGAGGGACAGATGGTGAAGATTCAGAGGCAACAGGCAAGATCCACTATGGCCTGCCAACGCCAGCTCCTGCAGCACAACCTGCAGATGGGAGAGTTGGTCAAGGGATTCCAGGCCGTCGTGGAATCGAACAAGGAGGTGGCAGCAGGGTTAGGCAGGCTAACCACTGCCATCACCCACTCTTCTAGCAGACAGGAGGAGCATGAGCAGGTGCGCAGGCGGGATGCCCGGGTGCTGAACCGCGCCATGGGCCGCCTTGCTGCGGCGACGGCACAACTGTGCCATCGCAGCGCCAACCAGGAATCTGTGCTTAGTCAGCATACGGCTGAGCTCACAAGGGGGATGGCCCGGATCACCACTGCTATGGAGGCCATGATTATTTCGAACACCGCCTCCAATCCTGCCCTGGACCTGGGTGATGCTGGGGACAGCAGCAGCCGCAGCAGCCCGGCCAGCGCTGCGTCTGAGCCACGGAGGAGCACCAGGCGCTCCGCTGATGCTGCTGGGTATTCAGAGGGGGCTGAGGGACACCCCAGTGGGTCTGGCAAGCGGGCAAAGAAATAGCCTTGCAAGGGCGGGTGAGGCAACCTGAACCTTGGACTTTATTTTATTTCCCATACACCATTTTTTGTTGCACATCAGTGCTGTAACTGTGTTGCAACACAATTAAAATTTGTTTTTTCCAATCAACATTTTGCTGTCTTTGCATCTGTACTCAGTCAGAAATAGTTCTCAGTAATCTCCTCACGTCTGTATCTGCCATCACTTGGCGTACACACCCCAGCTGGCTGTGTCAGTGGCACAGCTTCGTCGTCGTCATGGTCCTCGTAGTCAGACAACTCCACCTCAGTGCCCTTCTTCACCGCAAGGTTGTGTAACATTGCACATACAGCTATGATCTTGCAGCAGGTGATGGGGGTATACTGCCTTGCACCTCCACTCTTGTGCAGGCATCTGAATCTACTTTTCCAGATGCCAAAGGTCCGTTCGACAACATTCCTTGTGCGTATGTGGGCCCGGTTATACCTCCTTTGGCTGGGTGTGGAGGGGTTGAGGTAGGGGGTGAGTATGAATGAGCGGAGGGCATATGCACTGTCGCCTGGAAGAGAAAGGGGTCACATTAGACACATGCATACATGTATTCCACCTACCTACTATGTGTTATGGGGGTCTGATGATGTGTCTCACCTAGGAGGTATCCTTCTCCAAATTCGCCAGCCATCAGCCGTGCATATATGCCACTCTTTTGGAAAATATAGGAGTCATGGGTACTCCCTGGAAATTTCGCTACCAGGTCTGTGATGGTGCACTTTGCATTGCAGATCACCTGCACGTTGATGGTGTGTGTAGACTTGCGATTGCGGTATATGTATTCGGTGTCCGCTGGTGGGCAAATCGGAATGTGCGTGCCATCTATGCATCCGATGATTTGGGGAAATTGTGCCATCTGGTAGAAGTCAGCTTTGGTTTGTAGCAGTTCTGCGTGGGTTGCAGGGAAAGAGATGTATTGGTCCATCCTGTGTATCATGGCGTCAAGGAATGTGTGGAAGAACCTTGACAGGCTGCTCTGGCTCACCCCTCCTGCTGCTGCTACACCACTTTGATAGCTGCCAGACGCTAGAAGGTGTAGGCTGCATAGCACCTGGATGTGCGCAGGGATGGCGTGTGCCCTTGGGGTGTGGTGGTCCAAGAATGGCTTGAGATCCCTGATGAGCTCAAGTATGATGTCAGAGTCCAGCCTGTATCTCTGTAGTATCTCTGCCTCTGTGAGCATGAACAGGGTTATCCTCTGTCTGTAGACCTGTTCATTTCTTAGCCATTCCCTCTGTCCTTCCTGCTGTAGCCGTAGCCGCCTCGCAATGACATAGAAAGCTGCCATCCTGCAAGTTGCAATGCATTTTGGGACTGTTTATATGGGTTGGAGTTGGTTACCACCTGATTGCAATCCATGGTAAATACCGAGTGAATTCTACCGATTTTGAGCCGATTTCGGTGTTTCTGTGCCTCCCTACATCTCCCCAACTGTCGGAATCGGGGAATTTACCGATCGGCGATTCATACGAATCGGCATGTTTTCCGATTCGGCTCATGTCCGAATCGGTCTTTCTACCGATTCGGTACATGGACCGAATCGGTGATTTTCCGATTCGGTGTCACTAACGATTCGGTACATGGACCGAATCGGTGATTTTCCGATTCGGTGTCACTACCGATTCGGTACATGGACCGAATCGGTGATTTTCCGATTCGGTGTCACTAACGATTCGGTACATGGACCGAATCGGTGATTTTCCGATTCGGTGTCACTAACGATTCGGTACATGGACCGAATCGGTCTTTGCATCCGAATCGGTGTTTTTCCGAATCGTTACATATCCGATTTTCGGTATGTACGTATCGGATTCTTTCCCATTCGGTACTCATTCCGATTCGGTTTTCACTCCGATTCTTTATGTTTTTGGTTCCCTACATCTCGATGGCTGTTTACCGATCGGTAAGGGCCAAAAATCGGTATTTTCGGCCGTTACCGATCGGTAACGCCCTACCTACATCGGGCCCTATATGATCAGAATAATAATGCCTTAGCAGTAAAGGGGTTAAGCAGACCACTCTTACCCAGTCCAAAAATCAGGGCTTGATCCATCACCGTTATTTATCTCACTGCACCATCCCAGCTCAGAACCTGGCTATATGCAAATCAGTCTGTCCCTGGCCCAGTGCATCATGGGAACAGGGCAGACTAAACTACCAAGCCAATTCTTCACCAGAAAGGAGACAAGCTACCGGGGACCGGTTTCTGGCATTTCAGCCGTCTTCGGCCCGGCTTGCTTGAATCCTGATGGTGCAGTGAGAAAGGGACTCATGTCTGAGTATACCCTGCCACACCTATAGTGGCCAAAAACGATACAGAAAAGGGGGTGGTGATGAACAGAGTGTCTGAATTAAGCAGACCACTCTTACCCAGTCCAAAGATCAGGGCTTGATCCATCACCGTTATTTATCTCACTGCACCATCCCAGCTCAGAACCTGGCTATATGCAAATCAGTCTGTCCCTGGCCCAGTGCATCATGGGAACAGGGCAGACTAAACTACCAAGCCAATTCTTCACCAGAAAGGAGACAAGCTACCGGGGACCGGTTTCTGGCATTTCAGCCGTCTTCGGCCCGGCTTGCTTGAACCCTGATGGTGCAGTGAGAAAGGGACTCATGTCTGAGTATACCCTGCCACACCTATAGTGGCCAAAAACGATACAGAAAAGGGGGTGGTGATGAACAGAGTGTCTGAATTAAGTAGACCACTCTTACCCAGTCCAAAGATCAGGGCTTGATCCATCACCGTTATTTATCTCACTGCACCATCCCAGCTCAGAACCTGGCTATATGCAAATCAGTCTGTCCCTGGCCCAGTGCATCATGGGAACAGGGCAGACAAAACTACCAAGCCAATTCTTCACCAGAAAGGAGACAAGCTACCGGGGACCGGTTTCTGGCATTTCAGCCGTCTTCGGCCCGGCTTGCTTGAATCCTGATGGTGCAGTGAGAAAGGGACTCATGTCTGAGTATACCCTGCCACACTTATAGTGGCCAAAAACGATACAGAAAAGGGGGTGGTGGTGAACAGAGTGTCTGAATTAAGCAGACCACTCTTACCCAGTCCAAAGATCAGGGCTTGATCCATCACCGTTATTTATCTCACTGCACCATCCCAGCTCAGAACCTGGCTATATGCAAATCAGTCTGTCCCTGGCCCAGTGCATCATGGGAACAGGGCAGACAAAACTACCAAGCCAATTCTTTACCAGAAAGGAGACAAGCTACCGGGGACCGGTTTCTGGCATTTCAGCCGTCTTCGGCCCGGCTTGCTTGAATCCTGATGGTGCAGTGAGAAAGGGACTCATGTCTGAGTATACCGTGCCACACCTATAGTGGCCAAAAACGATACAGAAAAGGGGGTGGTGATGAACAGAGTGTCTGAATTAAGCAGACCACTCTTACCCAGTCCAAAGATCAGGGCTTGATCCATCACCGTTATTTATCTCACTGCACCATCCCAGCTCAGAACCTGGCTATATACAAATCAGTCTGTCCCTGGCCCAGTGCATCATGGGAACAGGGCAGACTAAACTACCAAGCCAATTCTTCACCAGAAAGGAGACAAGCTACCGGGGACCGGTTTCTGGCATTTCAGCCGTCTTCGGCCCGGCTTGCTTGAATCCTGATGGTGCAGTGAGAAAGGGACTCATGTCTGAGTATACCCTGCCACACCTATAGTGGCCAAAAACGATACAAAAAAGGGGGTGGTGATGAACAGAGTGTCTGAATTAAGCAGACCACTCTTACCCAGTCCAAAGATCAGGGCTTGATCCATCACCGTTATTTATCTCACTGCACCATCCCAGCTCAGAACCTGGCTATGTGCAAATCAGTCTGTCCCTGGCCCAGTGCATCATGGGAACAGGGCAGACTAAACTACCAAGCCAATTCTTCACCAGAAAGGAGACAAGCTACCGGGGACCGGTTTCTGGCATTTCAGCCGTCTTCGGCCCGGCTGCTTGAATCCTGATGGTGCATTGAGAAAGGGACTCAAGTCTGAGTATACCCTGCCACACCTATAGTGGCCAAAAACGATACAGAAAAGGGGGTGGTGATGAACAGAGTGTCTGAATTAAGCAGACCACTCTTACCCAGTCCAAAGATCAGGGCTTGATCCATCACCGTTATTTATCTCACTGCACCATCCCAGCTCAGAACCTGGCTATATGCAAATCAGTCTGTCCCTGGCCCAGTGCATCATGGGAACAGGGCAGACTAAACTACCAAGCCAATTCTTCACCAGAAAGGAGACAAGCTACCGGGGACCGGTTTCTGGCATTTCAGCCGTCTTCGGCCCAGCTTGCTTGAATCCTGATGGTGCAGTGAGAAAGGGACTCATGTCTGAGTATACCCTGCCACACCTATAGTGGCCAAAAACGATACAGAAAAGGGGGTGGTGATGAACAGAGTGTCTGAATTAAGCAGACCACTCTTACCCAGTCCAAAGATCAGGGCTTGATCCATCACCGTTATTTATCTCACTGCACCATCCCAGCTCAGAACCTGGCTATATGCAAATCAGTCTGTCCCTGGCCCAGTGCATCATGGGAACAGGGCAGACTAAACTACCAAGCCAATTCTTCACCAGAAAGGAGACAAGCTACCGGGGACCGGTTTCTGGCATTTCAGCCGTCTTCGGCCCGGCTTGCTTGAATCCTGATGGTGCAGTGAGAAAGGGACTCATGTCTGAGTATACCCTGCCACACCTATAGTGGCCAAAAACGATACAGAAAAGGGGGTGGTGATGAACAGAGTGTCTGAATTAAGCAGACCACTCTTACCCAGTCCAAAGATCAGGGCTTGATCCATCACCGTTATTTATTTCACTGCACCATCCCAGCTCAGAACCTGGCTATATGCAAATCAGTCTGTCCCTGGCCCAGTGCATCATGGGAACAGGGCAGACTAAACTACCAAGCCAATTCTTCACCAGAAAGGAGACAAGCTACCGGGGACCGGTTTCTGGCATTTCAGCCGTCTTCGGCCCGGCTTGCTTGAATCCTGAAGGTGCAGTGAGAAAGGGACTCATGTCTGAGTATACCCTGCCACACCTATAGTGGCCAAAAACGATACAGAAAAGGGGGTGGTGATGAACAGAGTGTCTGAATTAAGCAGACCACTCTTACCCAGTCCAAACATCAGGGCTTGATCCATCACCGTTATTTTTCTCACTGCACCATCCCAGCTCAGAACCTGGCTATATGCAAATCAGTCTGTCCCTGGCCCAGTGCATCATGGGAACAGGGCAGACTAAACTACCAAGCCAATTCTTCACCATAAAGGAGACAAGCTACCGGGGGCCGGTTTCTGGCATTTCAGCCGTCTTCGGCCCGGCTTGCTTGAATCCTGATGGTGCAGTGAGAAAGGGACTCATGTCTGAGTATACCCTGCCACACCTATAGTGGCCAAAAACGATACAGAAAAGGGGGTGGTGATGAACAGAGTGTCTGAATTAAGCAGACCACTCTTACCCAGTCCAAAGATCAGGGCTTGATCCATCACCATTATTTATCTCACTGCACCATCCCAGCTCAGAACCTGGCTATATGCAAATCAGTCTGTCCCTGGCCCAGTGCATCATGGGAACAGGGCAGACTAAACTACCAAGCCAATTCTTCACCAGAAAGGAGACAAGCTACCGGGGACCGGTTTCTGGCATTTCAGCCGTCTTCGGCCCGGCTTGCTTGAATCCTGATGGTGCAGTGAGAAAGGGACTCATGTCTGAGTATACCCTGCCACACCTATAGTGGCCAAAAACGATACAGAAAAGGGGGTGGTGATGAACAGAGTGTCTGAATTAAGCAGACCACTCTTACCCAGTCAAAAGATCAGGGCTTGATCCATCACCATTATTTATCTCACTGCACCATCCCAGCTCAGAACCTGGCTATATGCAAATCAGTCTGTCCCTGGCCCAGTGCATCATGGGAACAGGGCAGACTAAACTACCAAGCCAATTCTTCACCAGAAAGGAGACAAGCTACCGGGGACCGGTTTCTGGCATTTCAGCCGTCTTCGGCCCGGCTTGCTTGAATCCTGATGGTGCAGTGAGAAAGGGACTCATGTCTGAGTATACCCTGCCACACCTATAGTGGCCAAAAACGATACAGAAAAGGGGGTGGTGATGAACAGAGTGTCTGAATTAATCAGACCACTCTTACCCAGTCCAAAGATCAGGGCTTGATCCATCACCGTTATTTATCTCACTGCACCATCCCAGCTCAGAACCTGGCTATATGCAAATCAGTCTGTCCCTGGCCCAGTGCATCATGGGAACAGGGCAGACTAAACTACCAAGCCAATTCTTCACCAGAAAGGAGACAAGCTACCGGGGACCGGTTTCTGGCATTTCAGCCATCTTCGGCCCGGCTTGCTTGAATCCTGATGGTGCAGTGAGAAAGGGACTCATGTCTGAGTATACCCTGCCACACCTATAGTGGCCAAAAACGATACAGAAAAGGGGGTGGTGATGAACAGAGTGTCTGAATTAAGCAGACCACTCTTACCCAGTCCAAAGATCAGGGCTTGATCCATCACCGTTATTTATCTCACTGCACCATCCCAGCTCAGTTCCTGGCTATATGCAAATCAGTCTGTCCCTGGCCCAGTGCATCATGGGAACAGGGCAGACTAAACTACCAAGCCAATTCTTCACCAGAAAGGAGACAAGCTACCGGGGACCGGTTTCTGGCATTTCAGCCGTCTTCGGCCCGGCTTGCTTGAATCCAGATGGTGCAGTGAGAAAGGGACTCATGTCTGAGTATACCCTGCCACACCTATAGTGGCCAAAAACGATACAGAAAAGGGGGTGGTGATGAACAGAGTGTCTGAATTAAGCAGACCACTCTTACCCAGTCCAAAGATCAGGGCTTGATCCATCGCCGTTATTTATCTCACTGCACCATCCCAGCTCAGAACCTGGCTATATGCAAATCAGTCTGTCCCTGGCCCAGTGCATCATGGGAACAGGGCAGACTAAACTACCAAGCCAATTCTTCACCAGAAAGGAGACAAGCTACCGGGGACCGGTTTCTGGCATTTCAGCCGTCTTCGGCCCGGCTTGCTTGAATCCAGATGGTGCAGTGAGAAAGGGACTCATGTCTGAGTATACCCTGCCACACCTATAGTGGCCAAAAACGATACAGAAAAGGGGGTGGTGATGAACAGAGTGTCTGAATTAGGCAGACCACTCTTACCCAGTCCAAAGATCAGGGCTTGATCCATCACCGTTATTTATCACACTGCACCATCCCAGCTCAGAACCTGGCTATATGCAAATCAGTCTGTCCCTGGCCCAGTGCATCATGGGAACAGGGCAGACTAAACTACCAAGCCAATTCTTCACCAGAAAGGAGACAAGCTACCGGGGACCGGTTTCTGGCATTTCAGCCGTCTTCGGCCCGGCTTGCTTGAATCCTGATGGTGCAGTGAGAAAGGGACTCATGTCTGAGTATACCCTGCCACACCTATAGTGGCCAAAAACGATACAGAAAAGGGGGTGGTGATGAACAGAGTGTCTGAATTAAGCAGACCACTCTTACCCAGTCCAAAGATCAGGGCTTGATCCATCACCATTATTTATCTCACTGCACCATCCCAGCTCAGAACCTGGCTATATGCAAATCAGTCTGTCCCTGGCCCAGTGCATCATGGGAACAGGGCAGACTAAACTACCAAGCCAATTCTTCACCAGAAAGGAGACAAGCTACCGGGGACCGGTTTCTGGCATTTCAGCCGTCTTCGGCCCGGCTTGCTTGAATCCTGATGGTGCAGTGAGAAAGGGACTCATGTCTGAGTATACCCTGCCACACCTATAGTGGCCAAAAACGATACAGAAAAGGGGGTGGTGATGAACAGAGTGTCTGAATTAAGCAGACCACTCTTACCCAGTCCAAAGATCAGGGCTTGATCCATCACCGTTATTTATCTCACTGCACCATCCCAGCTCAGAACCTGGCTATATGCAAATCAGTCTGTCCCTGGCCCAGTGCATCATGGGAACAGGGCAGACAAAACTACCAAGCCAATTCTTCACCAGAAAGGAGACAAGCTACCGGGGACCGGTTTCTGGCAATTCAGCCGTCTACGGCCCGGCTTGCTTGAATCCTGATGGTGCAGTGAGAAAGGGACTCATGTCTGAGTATACCCTGCCACACCTATAGTGGCCAAAAACGATACAGGAAAGCGGGTGGTGATGAACAGAGTGTCTGAATTAAGCAGACCACTCTTACCCAGTCCAAAGATCAGGGCTTGATCCATCACCTTTATTTATCTCACTGCACCATCCCAGCTCAGAACCTGGCTATATGCAAATCAGTCTGTCCCTGGCCCAGTGCATCATGGGAACAGGGCAGACTAAACTACCAAGCCAATTCTTCACCAGAAAGGAGACAAGCTACCGGGGACCGGTTTCTGGCATTTCAGCCGTCTTCGGCCCGGCTTGCTTGAATCCTGATGGTGCAGTGAGAAAGGGACTCATGTCTGAGTATACCCTGCCACACCTATAGTGGCCAAAAACGATACAGAAAAGGGGGTGGTGATGAACAGAGTGTCTGAATTAAGCAGACCACTCTTACCCAGTCCAAAGATCAGGGCTTGATCCATCACCATTATTTATCTCACTGCACCATCCCAGCTCAGAACCTGGCTATATGCAAATCAGTCTGTCCCTGGCCCAGTGCATCATGGGAACAGGGCAGACTAAACTACCAAGCCAATTCTTCACCAGAAAGTAGACAAGCTACCGGGGACCGGTTTCTGGCATTTCAGCCGTCTTCGGCCCGGCTTGCTTGAATCCTGATGGTGCAGTGAGAAAGGAACTCATGTCTGAGTATACCCTGCCACACCTATAGTGGCCAAAAACGATACAGAAAAGGGGGTGGTGATGAACAGAGTGTCTGAATTAAGCAGACCACTCTTACCCAGTCCAAAGATCAGGGCTTGATCCATCACCGTTATTTATCTCACTGCACCATCCCAGCTCAGAACCTGGCTATATGCAAATCAGTCTGTCCCTGGCCCAGTGCATCATGGGAACAGGGCAGACTAAACTACCAAGCCAATTCTTCACCAGAAAGGAGACAAGCTACCGGGGACCGGTTTCTGGCATTTCAGCCGTCTTCGGCCCGGCTTGCTTGAATCCTGATGGTGCAGTGAGAAAGGGACTCATGTCTGAGTATACCCTGCCACACCTATAGTGGCCAAAAACGATACAGAAAAGGGGGTGGTGATGAACAGAGTGTCTGAATTAAGCAGACCACTCTTACCCAGTCCAAAGATCAGGGCTTGATCCATCACCGTTATTTATCTCACTGCACCATCCCAGCTCAGAACCTGGCTATATGCAAATCAGCCTGTCCCTGGCCCAGTGCATCATGGGAACAGGGCAGACTAAACTACCAAGCCAATTCTTCACCAGAAAGGAGACAAGCTACCGGGGACCGGTTTCTGGCATTTCAGCCGTCTTCGGCCCGGCTTGCTTGAATCCTGATGGTGCAGTGAGAAAGGGACTCATGTCTGAGTATACCCTGCCACACCTATAGTGGCCAAAAACGATACAGAAAAGGGGGAGGTGATGAACAGAGTGTCTGAATTAAGCAGACCACTCTTACCCAGTCCAAAGATCAGGGCTTGATCCATCACCGTTATTTATCTCACTGCACCATCCCAGCTCAGAACCTGGCTATATGCAAATCAGTCTGTCCCTGGCCCAGTGCATCATGGGAACAGGGCAGACTAAACTACCAAGCCAATTCTTCACCAGAAAGGAGACAAGCTACCGGGGACCGGTTTCTGGCATTTCAGCCGTCTTCGGCCCGGCTTGCTTGAATCCTGATGGTGCAGTGAGAAAGGGACTCATGTCTGAGTATACCCTGCCACTCCTATAGTGGCCAAAAACGATACAGAAAAGGGGGTGGTGATGAACAGAGTGTCTGAATTAAGCAGACCACTCTTACCCAGTCCAAAGATCAGGGCTTGATCCATCACCGTTATTTATCTCACTGCACCATTCCAGCTCAGAACCTGGCTATATGCAAATCAGTCTGTCCCTGGCCCAGTGCATCATGGGAACAGGGCAGACTAAACTACCAAGCCAATTCTTCACCAGAAAGGAGACAAGCTACCGGGGACCGGTTTCTGGCATTTCAGCCGTCTTCGGCCCGGCTTGCTTGAATCCTGATGGTGCAGTGAGAAAGGGACTCATGTCTGAGTATACCCTGCCACACCTATAGTGGCCAAAAACGATACAGAAAAGGGGGTGGTGATGAACAGAGTGTCTGAATTAAGCAGACCACTCTTACCCAGTCCAAAGATCAGGGCTTGATCCATCACCGTTATTTATCTCACTGCACCATCCCAGCTCAGAACCTGGCTATATGCAAATCAGTCTGTCCCTGGCCCAGTGTATCATGGGAACAGGGCAGACTAAACTACCAAGCCAATTCTACCCCAGGAAAGGATACAAGCTACCGGGGACCGGTTTCTAGCAATTCAGCCGTCTACAGCCCGGCTTGCTTGAATCCTGATGGTGCAGTGAGAAAGGGACTCATGTCTGAGTATACCCTGCCACACCTATAGTGGCCAAAAACGATACAGAAAAGGGGGTGGTGATGAACAGAGTGTCTGAATTAAGCAGACCACTCTTACCCAGTCCAAAGATCAGGGCTTGATCCATCACCATTATTTATCTCACTGCACCATCCCAGCTCAGAACCTGGCTATATGCAAATCAGTCTGTCCCTGGCCCAGTGCATCATGGGAACAGGGCAGACAAAACTACCAAGCCAATTCTTCACCAGAAAGGAGACAAGCTACCGGGGACCGGTTTCTGGCAATTCAGCCGTCTACGGCCCGGCTTGCTTGAATCCTGATGGTGCAGTGAGAAAGGGACTCATGTCTGAGTATACCCTGCCACACCTATAGTGGCCAAAAACGATACAGAAAAGGGGGTGGTGATGAACAGAGTGTCTGAATTAAGCAGACCACTCTTACCCAGTCCAAAGATCAGGGCTTGATCCATCACCTTTATTTATCCCACTGCACCATCCCAGCTCAGAACCTGGCTATATGCAAATCAGTCTGTCCCTGGCCCAGTGTATCATGGGAACAGGGCAGACTAAACTACCAAGCCAATTCTTCACCAGAAAGGAGACAAGCTACCAGGGACCGGTTTCTGGCAATTCAGCCGTCTACGGCCCGGCTTGCTTGAATCCTGATGGTGCAGTGAGAAAGGAACTCATGTCTGAGTATACCCTGCCACACCTATAGTGGCCAAAAACGATACAGAAAAGGGGGTGGTGATGAACAGAGTGTCTGAATTAAGCAGACCACTCTTACCCAGTCCAAAGATCAGGGCTTGATCCATCGCCGTTATTTATCTCACTGCACCATCCCAGCTCAGAACCTGGCTATATGCAAATCAGTCTGTCCCTGGCCCAGTGCATCATGGGAACAGGGCAGACTAAACTACCAAGCCAATTCTTCACCAGAAAGGAGACAAGCTACCGGGGACCGGTTTCTGGCATTTCAGCCGTCTTCGGCCCGGCTTGCTTGAATCCAGATGGTGCAGTGAGAAAGGGACTCATGTCTGAGTATACCCTGCCACACCTATAGTGGCCAAAAACGATACAGAAAAGGGGGTGGTGATGAACAGAGTGTCTGAATTAAGCAGACCACTCTTACCCAGTCCAAAGATCAGGGCTTGATCCATCACCGTTATTTATCTCACTGCACCATCCCAGCTCAGAACCTGGCTATATGCAAATCAGTCTGTCCCTGGCCCGGTGCATCATGGGAACAGGGCAGACTAAACTACCAAGCCAATTCTTCACCAGAAAGGAGACAAGCTACCGGGGACCGGTTTCTGGCATTTCAGCCGTCTTCGGCCCGGCTTGCTTGAATCCTGATGGTGCAGTGAGAAAGGGACTCATGTCTGAGTATACCCTGCCACACCTATAGTGGCCAAAAACGATACAGAAAAGGGGGTGGTGATGAACAGAGTGTCTGAATTAAGCAGACCACTCTTACCCAGTCCAAAGATCAGGGCTTGATCCATCACCGTTATTTATCTCACTGCACCATCCCAGCTCAGAACCTGGCTATATGCAAATCAGTCTGTCCCTGGCCCAGTGCATCATGGGAACAGGGCAGACTAAACTACCAAGCCAATTCTTCACCAGAAAGGAGACAAGCTACCGGGGACCGGTTTCTGGCATTTCAGCCGTCTTCGGCCCGGCTTGCTTGAATCCTGATGGTGCAGTGAGAAAGGGACTCATGTCTGAGTATACCCTGCCACACCTATAGTGGCCAAAAACGATACAGAAAAGGGGGTGGTGATGAACAGAGTGTCTGAATTAAGCAGACCACTCTTACCCAGTCCAAAGATCAGGGCTTGATCCATCACCGTTATTTATCTCACTGCACCATCCCAGCTCAGAACCTGGCTATATGCAAATCAGTCTGTCCCTGGCCCAGTGCATCATGGGAACAGGGCAGACAAAACTACCAAGCCAATTCTTCACCAGAAAGGAGACAAGCTACCGGGGACCGGTTTCTGGCAATTCAGCTGTCTACGGCCCGGCTTGCTTGAATCCTGATGGTGCAGTGAGAAAGGGACTCATGTCTGAGTATACCCTGCCACACCTATAGTGGCCAAAAACGATACAGAAAAGGGGGTGGTGATGAACAGAGTGTCTGAATTAAGCAGACCACTCTTACCCAGTCCAAAGATCAGGGCTTGATCCATCACCTTTATTTATCTCACTGCACCATCCCAGCTCAGAACCTGGCTATATGCAAATCAGTCTGTCCCTGGCCCAGTGTATCATGGGAACAGGGCAGACTAAACTACCAAGCCAATTCTTCACCAGAAAGGAGACAAGCTACCAGGGACCGGTTTCTGGCAATTCAGCCGTCTACGGCCCGGCTTGCTTGAATCCTGATGGTGCAGTGAGAAAGGGACTCATGTCTGAGTATACCCTGCCACACCTATAGTGGCCAAAAACGATACAGAAAAGGGGGTGGTGATGAACAGAGTGTCTGAATTAAGCAGACCACTCCTACCCAGTCCAAAGATCAGGGCTTGATCCATCACCGTTATTTATCTCACTGCACCATCCCAGCTCAGAACCTGGCTATATGCAAATCAGTCTGTCCCTGGCCCAGTGCATCATGGGAACAGGGCAGACTAAACTACCAAGCCAATTCTTCACCAGAAAGGAGACAAGCTACCGGGGACCGGTTTCTGGCATTTCAGCCGTCTTCGGCCCGGCTTGCTTGAATCCTGATGGTGCAGTGAGAAAGGGACTCATGTCTGAGTATACCCTGCCACACCTATAGTGGCCAAAAACGATACAGAAAAGGGGGTGGTGATGAACAGAGTGTCTGAATTAAGCAGACCACTCTTACCCAGTCCAAAGATCAGGGCTTGATCCATCACCGTTATTTATCTCACTGCACCATCCCAGCTCAGAACCTGGCTATATGCAAATCAGTCTGTCCCTGGCCCAGTGCATCATGGGAACAGGGCAGACTAAACTACCAAGCCAATTCTTCACCAGAAAGGAGACAAGCTACCGGGGACCGGTTTCTGGCATTTCAGCCGTCTTCGGCCCGGCTTGCTTGAATCCTGATGGTGCAGTGAGAAAGGGACTCATGTCTGAGTATACCCTGCCACACCTATAGTGGCCAAAAACGATACAGAAAAGGGGGTGGTGATGAACAGAGTGTCTGAATTAAGCAGACCACTCTTACCCAGTCCAAAGATCAGGGCTTGATCCATCACCGTTATTTATCTCACTGCACCATCCCAGCTCAGAACCTGGCTATATGCAAATCAGTCTGTCCCTGGCCCAGTGCATCATGGGAACAGGGCAGACTAAACTACCAAGCCAATTCTTCACCAGAAAGGAGACAAGCTACCGGGGACCAGTTTCTGGCATTTCAGCCGTCTTCGGCCCGGCTTGCTTGAATCCTGATGGTGCAGTGAGAAAGGGACTCCTGTCTGAGTATACCCTGCCACACCTATAGTGGCCAAAAACGATACAGAAAAGGGGGTGGTGATGAACAGAGTGTCTGAATTAAGCTGACCACTCTTACCCAGTCCAAAGATCAGGGCTTGATCCATCACCGTTATTTATCTCACTGCACCATCCCAGCTCAGAACCTGGCTATATGCAAATCAGTCTGTCCCTGGCCCAGTGCATCATGGGAACAGGGCAGACAAAACTACCAAGCCAATTCTTCACCAGAAAGGAGACAAGCTACCGGGGACCGGTTTCTGGCAATTCAGCCGTCTACGGCCCGGCTTGCTTGAATCCTGATGGTGCAGTGAGAAAGGGACTCATGTCTGAGTATACCCTGCCACACCTATAGTGGCCAAAAACGATACAGGAAAGGGGGTGGTGATGAACAGAGTGTCTGAATTAAGCAGACCACTCTTACCCAGTCCAAAGATCAGGGCTTGATCCATCACCTTTATTTATCTCACTGCACCATCCCAGCTCAGAACCTGGCTATATGCAAATCAGTCTGTCCCTGGCCCAGTGCATCATGGGAACAGGGCAGACTAAACTACCAAGCCAATTCTTCACCAGAAAGTAGACAAGCTAACGGGGACCGGTTTCTGGCATTTCAGCCGTCTTCGGCCCGGCTTGCTTGAATCCTGATGGTGCAGTGAGAAAGGAACTCATGTCTGAGTATACCCTGCCACACCTATAGTGGCCAAAAACGATACAGAAAAGGGGGTGGTGATAAACAGAGTGTCTGAATTAAGCAGACCACTCTTACCCAGTCCAAAGATCAGGGCTTGATCCATCACCGTTATTTATCTCACTGCACCATCCCAGCTCAGAACCTGGCTATATGCAAATCAGTCTGTCCCTGGCCCAGTGCATCATGGGAACAGGGCAGACTAAACTACCAAGCCAATTCTTCACCAGAAAGGAGACAAGCTACCGGGGACCGGTTTCTGGCATTTCAGCCGTCTTCGGCCCGGCTTGCTTGAATCCTGATGGTGCAGTGAGAAAGGGACTCATGTCTGAGTATACCCTGCCACACCTATACTGGCCAAAAACGATACAGAAAAGGGGGTGGTGATGAACAGAGTGTCTGAATTAAGCAGACCACTCTTACCCAGTCCAAAGATCAGGGCTTGATCCATCACCGTTATTTATCTCACTGCACCATCCCAGCTCAGAACCTGGCTATATGCAAATCAGCCTGTCCCTGGCCCAGTGCATCATGGGAACAGGGCAGACTAAACTACCAAGCCAATTCTTCACCAGAAAGGAGACAAGCTACCGGGGACCGGTTTCTGGCATTTCAGCCGTCTTCGGCCCGGCTTGCTTGAATCCTGATGGTGCAGTGAGAAAGGGACTCATGTCTGAGTATACCCTGCCACACCTATAGTGGCCAAAAACGATACAGAAAAGGGGGTGGTGATGAACAGAGTGTCTGAATTAAGCAGACCACTCTTACCCAGTCCAAAGATCAGGGCTTGATCCATCACCGTTATTTATCTCACTGCACCATCCCAGCTCAGAACCTGGCTATATGCAAATCAGTCTGTCCCTGGCCCAGTGCATCATGGGAACAGGGCAGACTAAACTACCAAGCCAATTCTTCACCAGAAAGGAGACAAGCTACCGGGGACCGGTTTCTGGCATTTCAGCCGTCTTCGGCCCGGCTTGCTTGATTCCTGACGGTGCAGTGAGAAAGGGACTCATGTCTGAGTATACCCTGCCACACCTATAGTGGCCAAAAACGATACAGAAAAGGGGGTGGTGATGAACAGAGTGTCTGAATTAAGCAGACCACTCTTACCCAGTCCAAAGATCAGGGCTTGATCCATCACCGTTATTTATCTCACTGCACCATTCCAGCTCAGAACCTGGCTATATGCAAATCAGTCTGTCCCTGGCCCAGTGCATCATGGGAACAGGGCAGACTAAACTACCAAGCCAATTCTTCACCGGAAAGGAGACAAGCTACAGGGGACCGGTTTCTGGCATTTCAGCCGTCTTCGGCCCGGCTTGCTTGAATCCTGATGGTGCAGTGAGAAAGGGACTCATGTCTGAGTATACCCTGCCACACCTATAGTGGCCAAAAACGATACAGAAAAGGGGGTGGTGATGAACAGAGTGTCTGAATTAAGCAGACCACTCTTACCCAGTCCAAAGATCAGGGCTTGATCCATCACCTTTATTTATCTCACTGCACCGTCCCAGCTCAGAACCTGGCTATATGCAAATCAGTCTGTCCCTGGCCCAGTGTATCATGGGAACAGGGCAGACTAAACTACCAAGCCAATTCTACCCCAGGAAAGGAGACAAGCTACCGGGGACCGGTTTCTAGCAATTCAGCCGTCTACAGCCCGGCTTGCTTGAATCCTGATGGTGCAGTGAGAAAGGGACTCATGTCTGAGTATACCCTGCCACACCTATAGTGGCCAAAAACGATACAGAAAAGGGGGTGGTGATGAACAGAGTGTCTGAATTAAGCAGACCACTCTTACCCAGTCCAAAGATCAGGGCTTGATCCATCACCGTTATTTATCTCACTGCACCATCCCAGCTCAGAACCTGGCTATATGCAAATCAGTCTGTCCCTGGCCCAGTGCATCATGGGAACAGGGCAGACAAAACTACCAAGCCAATTCTTCACCAGAAAGGAGACAAGCTACCGGGGACCGGTTTCTGGCAATTCAGCCGTCTACGGCCCGGCTTGCTTGAATGCTGATGGTGCAGTGAGAAAGGGACTCATGTCTGAGTATACCCTGCCACACCTATAGTGGCCAAAAACGATACAGAAAAGGGGGTGGTGATGAACAGAGTGTCTGAATTAAGCAGACCACTCTTACCCAGTCCAAAGATCAGGGCTTGATCCATCACCTTTATTTATCTCACTGCACCCTCCCAGCTCAGAACCTGGCTATATGCAAATCAGTCTGTCCCTGGCCCAGTGTATCATGGGAACAGGGCAGACTAAACTACCAAGCCAATTCTTCACCAGAAAGGAGACAAGCTACCAGGGACCGGTTTCTGGCAATTCAGCCGTCTACGGCCCGGCTTGCTTGAATCCTGATGGTGCAGTGAGAAAGGAACTCATGTCTGAGTATACCCTGCCACACCTATAGTGGCCAAAAACGATACAGAAAAGGGGGTGGTGATGAACAGAGTGTCTGAATTAAGCAGACCACTCTTACCCAGTCCAAAGATCAGGGCTTGATCCATCGCCGTTATTTATCTCACTGCACCATCCCAGCTCAGAACCTGGCTATATGCAAATCAGTCTGTCCCTGGCCCAGTGCATCATGGGAACAGGGCAGACTAAACTACCAAGCCAATTCTTCACCAGAAAGGAGACAAGCTACCGGGGACCGGTTTCTGGCATTTCAGCCGTCTTCGGCCCGGCTTGCTTGAATCCAGATGGTGCAGTGAGAAAGGGACTCATGTCTGAGTATACCCTGCCACACCTATAGTGGCCAAAAACGATACAGAAAAGGGGGTGGTGATGAACAGAGTGTCTGAATTAAGCAGACCACTCTTACCCAGTCCAAAGATCAGGGCTTGATCCATCACCGTTATTTATCTCACTGCACCATCCCAGCTCAGAACCTGGCTATATGCAAATCACTCTGTCCCTGGCCCAGTGCATCATGGGAACAGGGCAGACTAAACTACCAAGCCAATTCTTCACCAGAAAGGAGACAAGCTACCGGGGACCGGTTTCTGGCATTTCAGCCGTCTTCGGCCCGGCTTGCTTGAATCCTGATGGTGCAGTGAGAAAGGGACTCATGTCTGAGTATACCCTGCCACACCTATAGTGGCCAAAAACGATACAGAAAAGGGGGTGGTGATGAACAGAGTGTCTGAATTAAGCAGACCACTCTTACCCTGTCCAAAGATCAGGGCTTGATCCATCACCGTTATTTATCTCACTGCACCATCCCAGCTCAGAACCTGGCTATATGCAAATCAGTCTGTCCCTGGCCCAGTGCATCATGGGAACAGGGCAGACTAAACTACCAAGCCAATTCTTCACCAGAAAGGAGACAAGCTACCGGGGACCGGTTTCTGGCATTTTAGCCGTCTTCGGCCCGGCTTGCTTGAATCCTGATGGTGCAGTGAGAAAGGGACTCATGTCTGAGTATACCCTGCCACACCTATAGTGGCCAAAAACGATACAGAAAAGGGGGTGGTGATGAACAGAGTGTCTGAATTAAGCAGACCACTCTTACCCAGTCCAAAGATCAGGGCTTGATCCATCACCGTTATTTATCTCACTGCACCATCCCAGCTCAGAACCTGGCTATATGCAAATCAGTCTGTCCCTGGCCCAGTGCATCATGGGAACAGGGCAGACAAACCTACCAAGCCAATTCTTCACCAGAAATTAGACAAGCTACCAGGGACCGGTTTCTGGCAATTCAGCCGTCTACGGCCCGGCTTGCTTGAATCCTGATGGTGCAGTGAGAAAGGGACTCATGTCTGAGTATACCCTGCCACACCTATAGTGGCCAAAAACGATACAGAAAAGGGGGTGGTGATGAACAGAGTGTCTGAATTAAGCAGACCACTCTTACCCAGTCCAAAGATCAGGGCTTGATCCATCACCGTTATTTATCTCACTGCACCATCCCAGCTCAGAACCTGGCTATATGCAAATCAGTCTGTCCCTGGCCCAGTGCATCATGGGAACAGGGCAGACTAAACTACCAAGCCAATTCTTCACCAGAAAGGAGACAAGCTACCGGGGACCGGTTTCTGGCATTTCAGCCGTCTTCGGCCTGGCTTGCTTGAATCCTGATGGTGCAGTGAGAAAGGGACTCATGTCTGAGTATACCCTGCCACACCTATAGTGGCCAAAAACGATACAGAAAAGGGGGTGGTGATGAACAGAGTGTCTGAATTAAGCAGACCACTCTTACCCAGTCCAAAGATCAGGGCTTGATCCATCACCGTTATTTATCTCACTGCACCATCCCAGCTCAGAACCTGGCTATATGCAAATCAGTCTGTCCCTGGCCCAGTGCATCATGGGAACAGGGCAGACTAAACTACCAAGCCAATTCTTCACCAGAAAGGAGACAAGCTACCGGGGACCGGTTTCCGGCATTTCAGCCGTCTTCGGCCCGGCTTGCTTGAATCCTGATGGTGCAGTGAGAAAGGGACTCATGTCTGAGTATACCCTGCCACACCTATAGTGGCCAAAAACGATACAGAAAAGGGGGTGGTGATGAACAGAGTGTCTGAATTAAGCAGACCACTCTTATCCAGTCCAGAAATCAGGGCTTGATCCATCACCATTATTTATCTCACTGCACCATCCCAGCTCAGAACCTGGCTATATGCAAATCAGTCTGTCCCTGGCCCAGTGCATCATGGGAACAGGGCAGACTAAACTACCAAGCCAATTCTTCACCAGAAAGGAGACAAGCTACCGGGGACCGGTTTCTGGCATTTCAGCCGTCTTCGGCCCGGCTTGCTTGAATCCTGATGGTGCAGTGAGAAAGGGACTCATGTCTGAGTATACCCTGCCACACCTATAGTGGCCAAAAACGATACAGAAAAGGGGGTGGTGATGAACAGAGTGTCTGAATTAAGCAGACCACTCTTACCCAGTCCAAAGATCAGGGCTTGATCCATCACCGTTATTTATCTCACTGCACCATCCCAGCTCAGAACCTGGCTATATGCAAATCAGTCTGTCCCTGGCCCAGTGCATCATGGGAACAGGGCAGACGAAACTACCAAGCCAATTCTTCACCAGAAAGGAGACAAGCTACCGGGGACCGGTTTCTGGCATTTCAGCCGTCTTCGGCCCGGCTTGCTTGAATCCTGATGGTGCAGTGAGAAAGGGACTCATGTCTGAGTATACCCTGCCACACCTATAGTGGCCAAAAACGATACAGAAAAGGGGGTGGTGATGAACAGAGTGTCTGAATTAAGCAGACCACTCTTACCCAGTCCAAAGATCAGGGCTTGATCCATCACCGTTATTTATCTCACTGCACCATCCCAGCTCAGAACCTGGCTATATGCAAATCAGTCTGTCCCTGGCCCAGTGCATCATGGGAACAGGGCAGACAAAACTACCAAGCCAATTCTTCACCAGAAAGGAGACAAGCTACCGGGGACCGGTTTCTGGCATTTCAGCCGTCTTCGGCCCGGCTTGCTTGAATCCTGATGGTGCATTGAGAAAGGGACTCATGTCTGAGTATACCCTGCCACACCTATAGTGGCCAAAAACGATACAGAAAAGGGGGTGGTGATGAACAGAGTGTCTGAATTAAGCAGACCCCTCTTACCCAGTCCAAAGATCAGGGCTTGATCCATCATCGTTATTTATCTCACTGCACCATCCCAGCTCAGAACCTGGCTATATGCAAATCAGTCTGTCCCTGGCCCAGTGCATCATAGGAACAGGGCAGACAAAACTACCAAGCCAATTCTTCACCAGAAAGGAGACAAGCTACCGGGGACCGGTTTCTGGCATTTCAGCCGTCTTCGGCCCGGCTTGCTTGAATCCTGATGGTGCAGTGAGAAAGGGACTCATGTCTGAGTATACCCTGCCACACCTATAGTGGCCAAAAACGATACAGAAAAGGGGGTGGTGATGAACAGAGTGTCTGAATTAAGCAGACCACTCTTACCCAGTCCAAAGATCAGGGCTTGATCCATCACCATTATTTATCTCACTGCACCATCCCAGCTCAGAACCTGGCTATATGCAAATCAGTCTGTCCCTGGCCCAGTGCATCATGGGAACAGGGCAGACTAAACTACCAAGCCAATTCTTCACCAGAAAGGAGACAAGCTACCGGGGACCGGTTTCTGGCATTTCAGCCGTCTTCGGCCCGGCTTGCTTGAATCCTGATGGTGCAGTGAGAAAGGGACTCATGTCTGAGTATACCCTGCCACACCTATAGTGGCCAAAAACGATACTGAAAAGGGGGTGGTGATGAACAGAGTGTCTGAATTAAGCAGACCACTCTTACCCAGTCCAAAGATCAGGGCTTGATCCATCACCATTATTTATCTCACTGCACCATCCCAGCTCAGAACCTGGCTATATGCAAATCAGCCTGTCCCTGGCCCAGTGCATCATGGGAACAGGGCAGACTAAACTACCAAGCCAATTCTTCACCAGAAAGGAGACAAGCTACCGGGGACCGGTTTCTGGCATTTCAGCCATCTTCGGCCCGGCTTGCTTGAATCCTGATGGTGCAGTGAGAAAGGGACTCATGTCTGAGTATACCCTGCCACACCTATAGTGGCCAAAAACGATACAGAAAAGGGGGTGGTGATGAACAGAGTGTCTGAATTAAGCAGACCACTCTTACCCAGTCCAAAGATCAGGGCTTGATCCATCACCGTTATTTATCTCACTGCACCATCCCAGCTCAGAACCTGGCTATATGCAAATCAGTCTGTCCCTGGCCCAGTGCATCATGGGAACAGGGCAGACTAAACTACCAAGCCAATTCTTCACCAGAAAGGAGACAAGCTACCGGGGACCGGTTTCTGGCATTTCAGCCGTCTTCGGCCCGGCTTGCTTGAATCCTGATGGTGCAGTGAGAAAGGGACTCATGTCTGAGTATACCCTGCCACACCTATAGTGGCCAAAAACGATACAGAAAAGGGGGTGGTGATGAACAGAGTGTCTGAATTAAGCAGACCACTCTTACCCAGTCCAAAGATCAGGGCTTGATCCATCACCGTTATTTATCTCACTGCACCATCCCAGCTCAGAACCTGGCTATATGCAAATCAGTCTGTCCCTGGCCCAGTGCATCATGGGAACAGGGCAGACTAAACTACCAAGCCAATTCTTCACCAGAAAGGAGACAAGCTACCGGGGACCGGTTTCTGGCATTTCAGCCGTCTTCGGCCCGGCTTGCTTAAATCCTGATGGTGCAGTGAGAAAGGGACTCATGTCTGAGTATACCCTGCCACACCTATAGTGGCCAAAAACGATACAGAAAAGGGGGTGGTGATGAACAGAGTGTCTGAATTAAGCAGACCACTCTTACCCAGTCCAAAGAGCAGGGCTTGATCCATCACCGTTATTTATCTCACTGCACCATCCCAGCTCAGAACCTGGCTATATGCAAATCAGTCTGTCCCTGGCCCAGGGCATCATGGGAACAGGGCAGACTAAACTACCAAGCCAATTCTTCACCAGAAAGGAGACAAGCTACCGGGGACCGGTTTCTGGCAATTCAGCCGTCTACGGCCCGGCTTGCTTGAATCCTGATGGTGCAGTGAGAAAGGGACTCATGTCTGAGTATACCCTGCCACACCTATAGTGGCCAAAAACGATACAGAAAAGGGGGTGGTGATGAACAGAGTGTCTGAATTAAGCAGACCACTCTTACCCAGACCAAAGATCAGGGCTTGATCCATCACCTTTATTTATCTCACTGCACCGTCCCAGCTCAGAACCTGGCTATATGTAAATCAGTCTGTCCCTGGCCCAGTGTATCATGGGAACAGGGCAGACTAAACTACCAAGCCAATTCTACCCCAGGAAAGGAGACAAGCTACCGGGGACCGGTTTCTAGCAATTCAGCCGTCTACAGCCCGGCTTGCTTGAATCCTGATGGTGCAGTGAGAAAGGGACTCATGTCTGAGTATACCCTGCCACACCTATAGTGGCCAAAAACGATACAGAAAAGGGGGTGGTGATGAACAGAGTGTCTGAATTAAGCAGACCACTCTTACCCAGTCCAAAGATCAGGGCTTGATCCATCACCATTATTTATCTCACTGCACCATCCCAGCTCAGAACCTGGCTATATGCAAATCAGTCTGTCCCTGGCCCAGTGCATCATGGGAACAGGGCAGACTAAACTACCAAGCCAATTCTTCACCAGAAAGGAGACAAGCTACCGGGGACCGGTTTCTGGCATTTCAGCCGTCTTCGGCCCGGCTTGCTTGAATCCTGATGGTGCAGTGAGAAAGGGACTCATGTCTGAGTATACCCTGCCACACCTATAGTGGCCAAAAACGATACAGAAAAGGGGGTGGTGATGAACAGAGTGTCTGAATTAAGCAGACCACTCTTACCCAGTCCAAAGATCAGGGCTTGATCCATCACCGTTATTTATCTCACTGCACCATCCCAGCTCAGAACCTGGCTATATGCAAATCAGCCTGTCCCTGGCCCAGTGCATCATGGGAACAGGGCAGACTAAACTACCAAGCCAATTCTTCACCAGAAAGGAGACAAGCTACCGGGGACCGGTTTCTGGCATTTCAGCCGTCTTCGGCCCGGCTTGCTTGAATCCTGATGGTGCAGTGAGAAAGGGACTCATGTCTGAGTATACCCTGCCACACCTATAGTGGCCAAAAACGATACAGAAAAGGGGGTGGTGATGAACAGAGTGTCTGAATTAAGCAGACCACTCTTACCCAGTCCAAAGATCAGGGCTTGATCCATCACCGTTATTTATCTCACTGCACCATCCCAGCTCAGAACCTGGCTATATGCAAATCAGTCTGTCCCTGGCCCAGTGCATCATGGGAACAGGGCAGACTAAACTACCAAGCCAATTCTTCACCAGAAAGGAGACAAGCTACCGGGGACCGGTTTCTGGCATTTCAGCCGTCTTCGGCCCGGCTTGCTTGAATCCTGACGGTGCAGTGAGAAAGGGACTCATGTCTGAGTATACCCTGCCACACCTATAGTGGCCAAAAACGATACAGAAAAGGGGGTGGTGATGAACAGAGTGTCTGAATTAAGCAGACCACTCTTACCCAGTCCAAAGATCAGGGCTTGATCCATCACCGTTATTTATCTCACTGCACCATTCCAGCTCAGAACCTGGCTATATGCAAATCAGTCTGTCCCTGGCCCAGTGCATCATGGGAACAGGGCAGACTAAACTACCAAGCCAATTCTTCACCAGAAAGGAGACAAGCTACCGGGGACCGGTTTCTGGCATTTCAGCCGTCTTCGGCCCGGCTTGCTTGAATCCTGATGGTGCAGTGAGAAAGGGACTCATGTCTGAGTATACCCTGCCACACCTATAGTGGCCAAAAACGATACAGAAAAGGGGGTGGTGATGAACAGAGTGTCTGAATTAAGCAGACCACTCTTACCCAGACCAAAGATCAGGGCTTGATCCATCACCTTTATTTATCTCACTGCACCGTCCCAGCTCAGAACCTGGCTATATGTAAATCAGTCTGTCCCTGGCCCAGTGTATCATGGGAACAGGGCAGACTAAACTACCAAGCCAATTCTACCCCAGGAAAGGAGACAAGCTACCGGGGACCGGTTTCTAGCAATTCAGCCGTCTACAGCCCGGCTTGCTTGAATCCTGATGGTGCAGTGAGAAAGGGACTCATGTCTGAGTATACCCTGCCACACCTATAGTGGCCAAAAACGATACAGAAAAGGGGGTGGTGATGAACAGAGTGTCTGAATTAAGCAGACCACTCTTACCCAGTCCAAAGATCAGGGCTTGATCCATCACCATTATTTATCTCACTGCACCATCCCAGCTCAGAACCTGGCTATATGCAAATCAGTCTGTCCCTGGCCCAGTGCATCATGGGAACAGGGCAGACAAAACTACCAAGCCAATTCTTCACCAGAAAGGAGACAAGCTACCGGGGACCGGTTTCTGGCAATTCAGCAGTCTACGGCCCGGCTTGCTTGAATCCTGATGGTGCAGTGAGAAAGGGACTCATGTCTGAGTATACCCTGCCACACCTATAGTGGCCAAAAACGATACAGAAAAGGGGGTGGTGATGAACAGAGTGTCTGAATTAAGCAGACCACTCTTACCCAGTCCAAAGATCAGGGCTTGATCCATCACCTTTATTTATCTCACTGCACCATCCCAGCTCAGAACCTGGCTATATGCAAATCAGTCTGTCCCTGGCCCAGTGTATCATGGGAACAGGGCAGACTAAACTACCAAGCCAATTCTTCACCAGAAAGGAGACAAGCTACCAGGGACCGGTTTCTGGCAATTCAGCCGTCTACGGCCCGGCTTGCTTGAATCCTGATGGTGCAGTGAGAAAGGAACTCATGTCTGAGTATACCCTGCCACACCTATAGTGGCCAAAAACGATACAGAAAAGGGGGTGGTGATGAACAGAGTGTCTGAATTAAGCAGACCACTCTTACCCAGTCCAAAGATCAGGGCTTGATCCATCGCCGTTATTTATCTCACTGCACCATCCCAGCTCAGAACCTGGCTATATGCAAATCAGTCTGTCCCTGGCCCAGTGCATCATGGGAACAGGGCAGACTAAACTACCAAGCCAATTCTTCACCAGAAAGGAGACAAGCTACCGGGGACCGGTTTCTGGCATTTCAGCCGTCTTCGGCCCGGCTTGCTTGAATCCAGATGGTGCAGTGAGAAAGGGACTCATGTCTGAGTATACCCTGCCACACCTATAGTGGCCAAAAACGATACAGAAAAGGGGGTGGTGATGAACAGAGTGTCTGAATTAAGCAGACCACTCTTACCCAGTCCAAAGATCAGGGCTTGATCCATCACCGTTATTTATCTCACTGCACCATCCCAGCTCAGAACCTGGCTATATGCAAATCAGTCTGTCCCTGGCCCAGTGCATCATGGGAACAGGGCAGACTAAACTACCAAGCCAATTCTTCACCAGAAAGGAGACAAGCTACCGGGGACCGGTTTCTGGCATTTCAGCCGTCTTCGGCCCGGCTTGCTTGAATCCTGATGGTGCAGTGAGAAAGGGACTCATGTCTGAGTATACCCTGCCACACCTATAGTGGCCAAAAACGATACAGAAAAGGGGGTGGTGATGAACAGAGTGTCTGAATTAAGCAGACCACTCTTACCCAGTCCAAAGATCAGGGCTTGATCCATCACCGTTATTTATCTCACTGCACCATCCCAGCTCAGAACCTGGCTATATGCAAATCAGTCTGTCCCTGGCCCAGTGCATCATGGGAACAGGGCAGACTAAACTACCAAGCCAATTCTTCACCAGAAAGGAGACAAGCTACCGGGGACCGGTTTCTGGCATTTCAGCCGTCTTCGGCCCGGCTTGCTTGAATCCTGATGGTGCAGTGAGAAAGGGACTCATGTCTGAGTATACCCTGCCACACCTATAGTGGCCAAAAACGATACAGAAAAGGGGGTGGTGATGAACAGAGTGTCTGAATTAAGCAGACCACTCTTACCCAGTCCAAAGATCAGGGCTTGATCCATCACCGTTATTTATCTCACTGCACCATCCCAGCTCAGAACCTGGCTATATGCAAATCAGTCTGTCCCTGGCCCAGTGCATCATGGGAACAGGGCAGACAAAACTACCAAGCCAATTCTTCACCAGAAAGGAGACAAGCTACCAGGGACCGGTTTCTGGCAATTCAGCCGTCTACGGCCCGGCTTGCTTGAATCCTGATGGTGCAGTGAGAAAGGGACTCATGTCTGAGTATACCCTGCCACACCTATAGTGGCCAAAAACGATACAGAAAAGGGGGTGGTGATGAACAGAGTGTCTGAATTAAGCAGACCACTCTTACCCAGTCCAAAGATCAGGGCTTGATCCATCACCGTTATTTATCTCACTGCACCATCCCAGCTCAGAACCTGGCTATATGCAAATCAGTCTGTCCCTGGCCCAGTGCATCATGGGAACAGGGCAGACTAAACTACCAAGCCAATTCTTCACCAGAAAGGAGACAAGCTACCGGGGACCGGTTTCTGGCATTTCAGCCGTCTTCGGCCTGGCTTGCTTGAATCCTGATGGTGCAGTGAGAAAGGGACTCATGTCTGAGTATACCCTGCCACACCTATAGTGGCCAAAAACGATACAGAAAAGGGGGTGGTGATGAACAGAGTGTCTGAATTAAGCAGACCACTCTTACCCAGTCCAAAGATCAGGGCTTGATCCATCACCGTTATTTATCTCACTGCACCATCCCAGCTCAGAACCTGGCTATATGCAAATCAGTCTGTCCCTGGCCCAGTGCATCATGGGAACAGGGCAGACTAAACTACCAAGCCAATTCTTCACCAGAAAGGAGACAAGCTACCGGGGACCGGTTTCTGGCATTTCAGCCGTCTTCGGCCCGGCTTGCTTGAATCCTGATGGTGCAGTGAGAAAGGGACTCATGTCTGAGTATACCCTGCCACACCTATAGTGGCCAAAAACGATACAGAAAAGGGGGTGGTGATGAACAGAGTGTCTGAATTAAGCAGACCACTCTTACCCAGTCCAGAAATCAGGGCTTGATCCATCACCATTATTTATCTCACTGCACCATCCCAGCTCAGAACCTGGCTATATGCAAATCAGTCTGTCCCTGGCCCAGTGCATCATGGGAACAGGGCAGACTAAACTACCAAGCCAATTCTTCACCAGAAAGGAGACAAGCTACCGGGGACCGGTTTCTGGCATTTCAGCTGTCTTCGGCCCGGCTTGCTTGAATCCTGATGGTGCAGTGAGAAAGGGACTCATGTCTGAGTATACCCTGCCACACCTATAGTGGCCAAAAACGATACAGAAAAGGGGGTGGTGATGAACAGAGTGTCTGAATTAAGCAGACCACTCTTACCCAGTCCAAAGATCAGGGCTTGATCCATCACCGTTATTTATCTCACTGCACCATCCCAGCTCAGAACCTGGCTATATGCAAATCAGTCTGTCCCTGGCCCAGTGCATCATGGGAACAGGGCAGACTAAACTACCAAGCCAATTCTTCACCAGAAAGGAGACAAGCTACCGGGGACCGGTTTCTGGCATTTCAGCCGTCTTCGGCCTGGCTTGCTTGAATCCTGATGGTGCAGTGAGAAAGGGACTCATGTCTGAGTATACCCTGCCACACCTATAGTGGCCAAAAACGATACAGAAAAGGGGGTGGTGATGAACAGAGTGTCTGAATTAAGCAGACCACTCTTACCCAGTCCAAAGATCAGGGCTTGATCCATCACCGTTATTTATCTCACTGCACCATCCCAGCTCAGAACCTGGCTATATGCAAATCAGTCTGTCCCTGGCCCAGTGCATCATGGGAACAGGGCAGACTAAACTACCAAGCCAATTCTTCACCAGAAAGGAGACAAGCTACCGGGGACCGGTTTCTGGCATTTCAGCCGTCTTCGGCCCGGCTTGCTTGAATCCTGATGGTGCAGTGAGAAAGGGACTCATGTCTGAGTATACCCTGCCACACCTATAGTGGCCAAAAACGATACAGAAAAGGGGGTGGTGATGAACAGAGTGTCTGAATTAAGCAGACCACTCTTACCCAGTCCAGAAATCAGGGCTTGATCCATCACCATTATTTATCTCACTGCACCATCCCAGCTCAGAACCTGGCTATATGCAAATCAGTCTGTCCCTGGCCCAGTGCATCATGGGAACAGGGCAGACTAAACTACCAAGCCAATTCTTCACCAGAAAGGAGACAAGCTACCGGGGACCGGTTTCTGGCATTTCAGCTGTCTTCGGCCCGGCTTGCTTGAATCCTGATGGTGCAGTGAGAAAGGGACTCATGTCTGAGTATACCCTGCCACACCTATAGTGGCGAAAAACGATACAGAAAAGGGGGTGGTGATGAACAGAGTGTCTGAATTAAGCAGACCACTCTTACCCAGTCCAAAGATCAGGGCTTGATCCATCACCGTTATTTATCTCACTGCACCATCCCAGCTCAGAACCTGGCTATATGCAAATCAGTCTGTCCCTGGCCCAGTGCATCATGGGAACAGGGCAGACGAAACTACCAAGCCAATTCTTCACCAAGAAGGAGACAAGCTACCGGGGACCGGTTTCTGGCATTTCAGCCGTCTTCGGCCCGGCTTGCTTGAATCCTGATGGTGCAGTGAGAAAGGGACTCATGTCTGAGTATACCCTGCCACACCTATAGTGGCCAAAAACGATACAGAAAAGGGGGTGGTGATGAACAGAGTGTCTGAATTAAGCAGACCACTCTTACCCAGTCCAAAGATCAGGGCTTGATCCATCACCATTATTTATCTCACTGCACCATCCCAGCTCAGAACCTGGCTATATGCAAATCAGTCTGTCCCTGGCCCAGTGCATCATGGGAACAGGGCAGACTAAACTACCAAGCCAATTCTTCACCAGAAAGGAGACAAGCTACCGGGGACCGGTTTCTGGCATTTCAGCCGTCTTCGGCCCGGCTTGCTTGAATCCTGATGGTGCAGTGAGAAAGGGACTCATGTCTGAGTATACCCTGCCACACCTATAGTGGCCAAAAACGATACTGAAAAGGGGGTGGTGATGAACAGAGTGTCTGAATTAAGCAGACCACTCTTACCCAGTCCAAAGATCAGGGCTTGATCCATCACCGTTATTTATCTCACTGCACCATCCCAGCTCAGAACCTGGCTATATGCAAATCAGCCTGTCCCTGGCCCAGTGCATCATGGGAACAGGGCAGACTAAACTACCAAGCCAATTCTTCACCAGAAAGGAGACAAGCTACCGGGGACCGGTTTCTGGCATTTCAGCCATCTTCGGCCCGGCTTGCTTGAATCCTGATGGTGCAGTGAGAAAGGGACTCATGTCTGAGTATACCCTGCCACACCTATAGTGGCCAAAAACGATACAGAAAAGGGGGTGGTGATGAACAGAGTGTCTGAATTAAGCAGACCACTCTTACCCAGTCCAAAGATCAGGGCTTGATCCATCACCGTTATTTATCTCACTGCACCATCCCAGCTCAGAACCTGGCTATATGCAAATCAGTCTGTCCCTGGCCCAGTGCATCATGGGAACAGGGCAGACTAAACTACCAAGCCAATTCTTCACCAGAAAGGAGACAAGCTACCGGGGACCGGTTTCTGGCATTTCAGCCGTCTTCGGCCCGGCTTGCTTGAATCCTGATGGTGCAGTGAGAAAGGGACTCATGTCTGAGTATACCCTGCCACACCTATAGTGGCCAAAAACGATACAGAAAAGGGGGTGGTGATGAACAGAGTGTCTGAATTAAGCAGACCACTCTTACCCAGTCCAAAGATCAGGGCTTGATCCATCACCGTTATTTATCTCACTGCACCATCCCAGCTCAGAACCTGGCTATATGCAAATCAGTCTGTCCCTGGCCCAGTGCATCATGGGAACAGGGCAGACTAAACTACCAAGCCAATTCTTCACCAGAAAGGAGACAAGCTACCGGGGACCGGTTTCTGGCATTTCAGCCGTCTTCGGCCCGGCTTGCTTAAATCCTGATGGTGCAGTGAGAAAGGGACTCATGTCTGAGTATACCCTGCCACACCTATAGTGGCCAAAAACGATACAGAAAAGGGGGTGGTGATGAACAGAGTGTCTGAATTAAGCAGACCACTCTTACCCAGTCCAAAGAGCAGGGCTTGATCCATCACCGTTATTTATCTCACTGCACCATCCCAGCTCAGAACCTGGCTATATGCAAATCAGTCTGTCCCTGGCCCAGGGCATCATGGGAACAGGGCAGACTAAACTACCAAGCCAATTCTTCACCAGAAAGGAGACAAGCTACCGGGGACCGGTTTCTGGCAATTCAGCCGTCTACGGCCCGGCTTGCTTGAATCCTGATGGTGCAGTGAGAAAGGGACTCATGTCTGAGTATACCCTGCCACACTTATAGTGGCCAAAAACGATACAGAAAAGGGGGTGGTGATGAACAGAGTGTCTGAATTAAGCAGACCACTCTTACCCAGTCCAAAGATCAGGGCTTGATCCATCACCATTATTTATCTCACTGCACCATCCCAGCTCAGAACCTGGCTATATGCAAATCAGTCTGTCCCTGGTCCAGTGCATCATGGGAACAGGGCAGACTAAACTACCAAGCCAATTCTTCACCAGAAAGGAGACAAGCTACCGGGGACCGGTTTCTGGCATTTCAGCCGTCTTCGGCCCGGCTTGCTTGAATCCTGATGGTGCAGTGAGAAAGGGACTCATGTCTGAGTATACCCTGCCACACCTATAGTGGCCAAAAACGATACAGAAAAGGGGGTGGTGATGAACAGAGTGTCTGAATTAAGCAGACCACTCTTACCCAGTCCAAAGATCAGGGCTTGATCCATCACCGTTATTTATCTCACTGCACCATCCCAGCTCAGAACCTGGCTATATGCAAATCAGTCTGTCCCTGGCCCAGTGCATCATGGGAACAGGGCAGACTAAACTACCAAGCCAATTCTTCACCAGAAAGGAGACAAGCTACCGGGGACCGGTTTCTGGCATTTCAGCCGTCTTCGGCCCGGCTTGCTTAAATCCTGATGGTGCAGTGAGAAAGGGACTCATGTCTGAGTATACCCTGCCACACCTATAGTGGCCAAAAACGATACAGAAAAGGGGGTGGTGATGAACAGAGTGTCTGAATTAAGCAGACCACTCTTACCCAGTCCAAAGAGCAGGGCTTGATCCATCACCGTTATTTATCTCACTGCACCATCCCAGCTCAGAACCTGGCTATATGCAAATCAGTCTGTCCCTGGCCCAGGGCATCATGGGAACAGGGCAGACTAAACTACCAAGCCAATTCTTCACCAGAAAGGAGACAAGCTACCGGGGACCGGTTTCTGGAAATTCAGCCGTCTACGGCCCGGCTTGCTTGAATCCTGATGGTGCAGTGAGAAAGGGACTCATGTCTGAGTATACCCTGCCACACTTATAGTGGCCAAAAACGATACAGAAAAGGGGGTGGTGATGAACAGAGTGTCTGAATTAAGCAGACCACTCTTACCCAGTCCAAAGATCAGGGCTTGATCCATCACCTTTATTTATCTCACTGCACCGTCCCAGCTCAGAACCTGGCTATATGCAAATCAGTCTGTCCCTGGCCCAGTGTATCATGGGAACAGGGCAGACTAAACTACCAAGCCAATTCTTCACCAGAAAGGAGACAAGCTACCGGGGACCGGTTTCTGGCAATTCAGCCGTCTACGGCCCGGCTTGCTTGAATCCTGATGGTGCAGTGAGAAAGGGACTCATGTCTGAGTATACCCTGCCACACCTATAGTGGCCAAAAACGATACAGAAAAGGGGGTGGTGATGAACAGAGTGTCTGAATTAAGCAGACCACTCTTACCCAGTCCAAAGATCAGGGCTTGATCCATCACCGTTATTTATCTCACTGCACCATCCCAGCTCAGAACCTGGCTATATGCAAATCAGTCTGTCCCTGGCCCAGTGCATCATGGGAACAGGGCAGACTAAACTACCAAGCCAATTCTTTACCAGAAAGGAGACAAGCTACCGGGGACCGGTTTCTGGCATTTCAGCCGTCTTCGGCCCGGCTTGCTTGAATCCTGATGGTGCAGTGAGAAAGGGACTCATGTCTGAGTATACCCTGCCACACCTATAGTGGCCAAAAACGATACAGAAAAGGGGGTGGTGATGAACAGAGTGTCTGAATTAAGCAGACCACTCTTACCCAGTCCAAAGATCAGGGCTTGATCCATCACCGTTATTTATCTCACTGCACCATCCCAGCTCAGAACCTGGCTATATGCAAATCAGTCGGTCCCTGGCCCAGTGCATCATGGGAACAGGGCAGGCTTAACTACCAAGCCAATTCTTCACCAGAAAGGAGACAAGCTACCGGGGACCGGTTTCTGGCATTTCAGCCGTCTTCGGCCCGGCTTGCTTGAATCCTGATGGTGCAGTTAGAAAGGGACTCATGTCTGAGTATACCCTGCCACACCTATAGTGGCCAAAAACGATACAGAAAAGGGGGTGGTAATGAACAGAGTGTCTGAATTAAGCAGACCACTCTTACCCAGTCCAAAGATCAGGGCTTGATCCATCACCGTTATTTATCTCACTGCACCATCCCAGCTCAGAACCTGGCTATATGCAAATCATTCTGTCCCTGGCCCAGTGCATCTTGGGAACAGGGCAGACTAAACTACCAAGCCAATTCTTCACCAGAAAGGAGACAAGCTACCGGGGACCGGTTTCTGGCATTTCAGCCGTCTTCGGCCCGACTTGCTTGAATCCTGATGGTGCAGTGAGAAAGGGACTCATGTCTGAGTATACCCTGCCACACCTATAGTGGCCAAAAACGATACAGAAAAGGGAGTGGTGATGAACAGAGTGTCTGAATTAAGCAGACCACTCTTACCCAGTCCAAAGATCAGGGCTTGATCCATCACCGTTATTTATCTCACTGCACCATCCCAGCTCAGAACCTGGCTATATTCAAATCAGTCTGTCCCTGGCCCAGTGCATCATGGGAACAGGGCAGACTAAACTACCAAGCCAATTCTTCACCAGAAAGGAGACAAGCTACCGGGACCGGTTTCTGGCATTTCAGCCGTCTTTGGCCCGGCTTGCTTGAATACTGATGGTGCAGTGAGAAAGGGACTCATGTCTGAGTATACCCTGCCACACCTATAGTGGCCAAAAACGATACAGAAAAGGGGGTGGTGATGAACAGAGTGTCTGAATTAAGCAGACCACTCTTACCCAGTCCAAAGATCAGGGCTTGATCCATCACCGTTATTTATCTCACTGCACCATCCCAGCTCAGAACCTGGCTATATGCAAATCAGTCTGTCCCTGGCCCAGTGCATCATGGGAACAGGGCAGACAAAACTACCAAGCCAATTCTTCACCAGAAAGGAGACAAGCTACCGGGGACCGGTTTCTGGCATTTCAGCCGTCTTCGGCCCGGCTTGCTTGAATCCTGATGGTGCAGTGAGAAAGGGACTCATGTCTGAGTATACCCTGCCACACCTATAGTGGCCAAAAACGATACAGAAAAGGGGGTGGTGATGAACAGAGTGTCTGAATTAAGCAGACCCCTCTTACCCAGTCCAAAGATCAGGGCTTGATCCATCACCGTTATTTATCTCACTGCACCATCCCAGCTCAGAACCTGGCTATATGCAAATCAGTCTGTCCCTGGCCCAGTGCATCATAGGAACAGGGCAGACAAAACTACCAAGCCAATTCTTCACCAGAAAGGAGACAAGCTACCGGGGACCGGTTTCTGGCATTTCAGCCGTCTTCGGCCCGGCTTGCTTGAATCCTGATGGTGCAGTGAGAAAGGGACTCATGTCTGAGTATACCCTGCCACACCTATAGTGGCCAAAAACGATACAGAAAAGGGGGTGGTGATGAACAGAGTGTGTGAATTAAGCAGACCACTCTTACCCAGTCCAAAGATCAGGGCTTGATCCATCACCGTTATTTATCTCACTGCACCATCCCAGCTCAGAACCTGGCTATATGCAAATCAGTCTGTCCCTGGCCCAGTGCATCATGGGAACAGGGCAGACAAAACTACCAAGCCAATTCTTCACCAGAAAGGAGACAAGCTACCGGGGACCGGTTTCTGGCATTTCAGCCGTCTTCGGCCCGGCTTGCTTGAATCCTGATGGTGCAGTGAGAAAGGGACTCATGTCTGAGTATACCCTGCCACACCTATAGTGGCCAAAAACGATACAGAAAAGGGGGTGGTGATGAACAGAGTGTCTGAATTAAGCAGACCCCTCTTACCCAGTCCAAAGATCAGGGCTTGATCCATCACCGTTATTTATCTCACTGCACCATCCCAGCTCAGAACCTGGCTATATGCAAATCAGTCTGTCCCTGGCCCAGTGCATCATAGGAACAGGGCAGACAAAACTACCAAGCCAATTCTTCACCAGAAAGGAGACAAGCTACCGGGGACCGGTTTCTGGCATTTCAGCCGTCTTCGGCCCGGCTTGCTTGAATCCTGATGGTGCAGTGAGAAAGGGACTCATGTCTGAGTATACCCTGCCACACCTATAGTGGCCAAAAACGATACAGAAAAGGGGGTGGTGATGAACAGAGTGTCTGAATTAAGCAGACCACTCTTACCCAGTCCAAAGATCAGGGCTTGATCCATCACCATTATTTATCTCACTGCACCATCCCAGCTCAGAACCTGGCTATATGCAAATCAGTCTGTCCCTGGCCCAGTGCATCATGGGAACAGGGCAGACTAAACTACCAAGCCAATTCTTCACCAGAAAGGAGACAAGCTACCGGGGACCGGTTTCTGGCATTTCAGCCGTCTTCGGCCCGGCTTGCTTGAATCCTGATGGTGCAGTGAGAAAGGGACTCATGTCTGAGTATACCCTGCCACACCTATAGTGGCCAAAAACGATACTGAAAAGGGGGTGGTGATGAACAGAGTGTCTGAATTAAGCAGACCACTCTTACCCAGTCCAAAGATCAGGGCTTGATCCATCACCGTTATTTATCTCACTGCACCATCCCAGCTCAGAACCTGGCTATATGCAAATCAGCCTGTCCCTGGCCCAGTGCATCATGGGAACAGGGCAGACTAAACTACCAAGCCAATTCTTCACCAGAAAGGAGACAAGCTACCGGGGACCGGTTTCTGGCATTTCAGCCATCTTCGGCCCGGCTTGCTTGAATCCTGATGGTGCAGTGAGAAAGGGACTCATGTCTGAGTATACCCTGCCACACCTATAGTGGCCAAAAACGATACAGAAAAGGGGGTGGTGATGAACAGAGTGTCTGAATTAAGCAGACCACTCTTACCCAGTCCAAAGATCAGGGCTTGATCCATCACCATTATTTATCTCACTGCACCATCCCAGCTCAGAACCTGGCTATATGCAAATCAGTCTGTCCCTGGCCCAGTGCATCATGGGAACAGGGCAGACTAAACTACCAAGCCAATTCTTCACCAGAAAGGAGACAAGCTACCGGGGACCGGTTTCTGGCATTTCAGCCGTCTTCGGCCCGGCTTGCTTGAATCCTGATGGTGCAGTGAGAAAGGGACTCATGTCTGAGTATACCCTGCCACACCTATAGTGGCCAAAAACGATACAGAAAAGGGGGTGGTGATGAACAGAGTGTCTGAATTAAGCAGACCACTCTTACCCAGTCCAAAGATCAGGGCTTGATCCATCACCGTTATTTATCTCACTGCACCATCCCAGCTCAGAACCTGGCTATATGCAAATCAGTCTGTCCCTGGCCCAGTGCATCATGGGAACAGGGCAGACTAAACTACCAAGCCAATTCTTCACCAGAAAGGAGACAAGCTACCGGGGACCGGTTTCTGGCATTTCAGCCGTCTTCGGCCCGGCTTGCTTAAATCCTGATGGTGCAGTGAGAAAGGGACTCATGTCTGAGTATACCCTGCCACACCTATAGTGGCCAAAAACGATACAGAAAAGGGGGTGGTGATGAACAGAGTGTCTGAATTAAGCAGACCACTCTTACCCAGTCCAAAGAGCAGGGCTTGATCCATCACCGTTATTTATCTCACTGCACCATCCCAGCTCAGAACCTGGCTATATGCAAATCAGTCTGTCCCTGGCCCAGGGCATCATGGGAACAGGGCAGACTAAACTACCAAGCCAATTCTTCACCAGAAAGGAGACAAGCTACCGGGGACCGGTTTCTGGCAATTCAGCCGTCTACGGCCCGGCTTGCTTGAATCCTGATGGTGCAGTGAGAAAGGGACTCATGTCTGAGTTTACCCTGCCACACTTATAGTGGCCAAAAACGATACAGAAAAGGGGGTGGTGATGAACAGAGTGTCTGAATTAAGCAGACCACTCTTACCCAGTCCAAAGATCAGGGCTTGATCCATCACCATTATTTATCTCACTGCACCATCCCAGCTCAGAACCTGGCTATATGCAAATCAGTCTGTCCCTGGTCCAGTGCATCATGGGAACAGGGCAGACTAAACTACCAAGCCAATTCTTCACCAGAAAGGAGACAAGCTACCGGGGACCGGTTTCTGGCATTTCAGCCGTCTTCGGCCCGGCTTGCTTGAATCCTGATGGTGCAGTGAGAAAGGGACTCATGTCTGAGTATACCCTGCCACACCTATAGTGGCCAAAAACGATACTGAAAAGGGGGTGGTGATGAACAGAGTGTCTGAATTAAGCAGACCACTCTTACCCAGTCCAAAGATCAGGGCTTGATCCATCACCGTTATTTATCTCACTGCACCATCCCAGCTCAGAACCTGGCTATATGCAAATCAGCCTGTCCCTGGCCCAGTGCATCATGGGAACAGGGCAGACTAAACTACCAAGCCAATTCTTCACCAGAAAGGAGACAAGCTACCGGGGACCGGTTTCTGGCATTTCAGCCATCTTCGGCCCGGCTTGCTTGAATCCTGATGGTGCAGTGAGAAAGGGACTCATGTCTGAGTATACCCTGCCACACCTATAGTGGCCAAAAACGATACAGAAAAGGGGGTGGTGATGAACAGAGTGTCCGAATTAAGCAGACCACTCTTACCCAGTCCAAAGATCAGGGCTTGATCCATCACCGTTATTTATCTCACTGCACCATCCCAGCTCAGAACCTGGCTATATGCAAATCAGTCTGTCCCTGGCCCAGTGCATCATGGGAACAGGGCAGACTAAACTACCAAGCCAATTCTTCACCAGAAAGGAGACAAGCTACCGGGGACCGGTTTCTGGCATTTCAGCCGTCTTCGGCCCGGCTTGCTTGAATCCTGATGGTGCAGTGAGAAAGGGACTCATGTCTGAGTATACCCTGCCACACCTATAGTGGCCAAAAACGATACAGAAAAGGGGGTGGTGATGAACAGAGTGTCTGAATTAAGCAGACCACTCTTACCCAGTCCAAAGATCAGGGCTTGATCCATCACCGTTATTTATCTCACTGCACCATCCCAGCTCAGAACCTGGCTATATGCAAATCAGTCTGTCCCTGGCCCAGTGCATCATGGGAACAGGGCAGACTAAACTACCAAGCCAATTCTTCACCAGAAAGGAGACAAGCTACCGGGGACCGGTTTCTGGCATTTCAGCCGTCTTCGGCCCGGCTTGCTTAAATCCTGATGGTGCAGTGAGAAAGGGACTCATGTCTGAGTATACCCTGCCACACCTATAGTGGCCAAAAACGATACAGAAAAGGGGGTGGTGATGAACAGAGTGTCTGAATTAAGCAGACCACTCTTACCCAGTCCAAAGAGCAGGGCTTGATCCATCACCGTTATTTATCTCACTGCACCATCCCAGCTCAGAACCTGGCTATATGCAAATCAGTCTGTCCCTGGCCCAGGGCATCATGGGAACAGGGCAGACTAAACTACCAAGCCAATTCTTCACCAGAAAGGAGACAAGCTACCGGGGACCGGTTTCTGGCAATTCAGCCGTCTACGGCCCGGCTTGCTTGAATCCTGATGGTGCAGTGAGAAAGGGACTCATGTCTGAGTATACCCTGCCACACTTATAGTGGCCAAAAACGATACAGAAAAGGGGGTGGTGATGAACAGAGTGTCTGAATTAAGCAGACCACTCTTACCCAGTCCAAAGATCAGGGCTTGATCCATCACCTTTATTTATCTCACTGCACCGTCCCAGCTCAGAACCTGGCTATATGCAAATCAGTCTGTCCCTGGCCCAGTGTATCATGGGAACAGGGCAGACTAAACTACCAAGCCAATTCTTCACCAGAAAGGAGACAAGCTACCGGGGACCGGTTTCTGGCAATTCAGCCGTCTACGGCCCGGCTTGCTTGAATCCTGATGGTGCAGTGAGAAAGGGACTCATGTCTGAGTATACCCTGCCACACCTATAGTGGCCAAAAACGATACAGAAAAGGGGGTGGTGATGAACAGAGTGTCTGAATTAAGCAGACCACTCTTACCCAGTCCAAAGATCAGGGCTTGATCCATCACCGTTATTTATCTCACTGCACCATCCCAGCTCAGAACCTGGCTATATGCAAATCAGTCTGTCCCTGGCCCAGTGCATCATGGGAACAGGGCAGACTAAACTACCAAGCCAATTCTTTACCAGAAAGGAGACAAGCTACCGGGGACCGGTTTCTGGCATTTCAGCCGTCTTCGGCCCGGCTTGCTTGAATCCTGATGGTGCAGTGAGAAAGGGACTCATGTCTGAGTATACCCTGCCACACCTATAGTGGCCAAAAACGATACAGAAAAGGGGGTGGTGATGAACAGAGTGTCTGAATTAAGCAGACCACTCTTACACAGTCCAAAGATCAGGGCTTGATCCATCACCGTTATTTATCTCACTGCACCATCCCAGCTCAGAACCTGGCTATATGCAAATCAGTCGGTCCCTGGCCCAGTGCATCATGGGAACAGGGCAGGCTTAACTACCAAGCCAATTCTTCACCAGAAAGGAGACAAGCTACCGGGGACCGGTTTCTGGCATTTCAGCCGTCTTCGGCCCGGCTTGCTTGAATCCTGATGGTGCAGTGAGAAAGGGACTCATGTCTGAGTATACCCTGCCACACCTATAGTGGCCAAAAACGATACAGAAAAGGGGGTGGTAATGAACAGAGTGTCTGAATTAAGCAGACCACTCTTACCCAGTCCAAAGATCAGGGCTTGATCCATCACCGTTATTTATCTCACTGCACCATCCCAGCTCAGAACCTGGCTATATGCAAATCATTCTGTCCCTGGCCCAGTGCATCTTGGGAACAGGGCAGACTAAACTAACAAGCCAATTCTTCACCAGAAAGGAGACAAGCTACCGGGGACCGGTTTCTGGCATTTCAGCCGTCTTCGGCCCGACTTGCTTGAATCCTGATGGTGCAGTGAGAAAGGGACTCATGTCTGAGTATACCCTGCCACACCTATAGTGGCCAAAAACGATACAGAAAAGGGGGTGGTGATGAACAGAGTGTCTGAATTAAGCAGACCACTCTTACCCAGTCCAAAGATCAGGGCTTGATCCATCACCGTTATTTATCTCACTGCACCATCCCAGCTCAGAACCTGGCTATATGCAAATCAGTCTGTCCCTGGCCCAGTGCATCATGGGAACAGGGCAGACTAAACTACCAAGCCAATTCTTTACCAGAAAGGAGACAAGCTACCGGGGACCGGTTTCTGGCATTTCAGCCGTCTTCGGCCCGGCTTGCTTGAATCCTGATGGTGCAGTGAGAAAGGGACTCATGTCTGAGTATACCCTGCCACACCTATAGTGGCCAAAAACGATACAGAAAAGGGGGTGGTGATGAACAGAGTGTCTGAATTAAGCAGACCACTCTTACACAGTCCAAAGATCAGGGCTTGATCCATCACCGTTATTTATCTCACTGCACCATCCCAGCTCAGAACCTGGCTATATGCAAATCAGTCGGTCCCTGGCCCAGTGCATCATGGGAACAGGGCAGGCTTAACTACCAAGCCAATTCTTCACCAGAAAGGAGACAAGCTACCGGGGACCGGTTTCTGGCATTTCAGCCGTCTTCGGCCCGGCTTGCTTGAATCCTGATGGTGCAGTGAGAAAGGGACTCATGTCTGAGTATACCCTGCCACACCTATAGTGGCCAAAAACGATACAGAAAAGGGGGTGGTAATGAACAGAGTGTCTGAATTAAGCAGACCACTCTTACCCAGTCCAAAGATCAGGGCTTGATCCATCACCGTTATTTATCTCACTGCACCATCCCAGCTCAGAACCTGGCTATATGCAAATCATTCTGTCCCTGGCCCAGTGCATCTTGGGAACAGGGCAGACTAAACTACCAAGCCAATTCTTCACCAGAAAGGAGACAAGCTACCGGGGACCGGTTTCTGGCATTTCAGCCGTCTTCGGCCCGACTTGCTTGAATCCTGATGGTGCAGTGAGAAAGGGACTCATGTCTGAGTATACCCTGCCACACCTATAGTGGCCAAAAACGATACAGAAAAGGGAGTGGTGATGAACAGAGTGTCTGAATTAAGCAGACCACTCTTACCCAGTCCAAAGATCAGGGCTTGATCCATCACCGTTATTTATCTCACTGCACCATCCCAGCTCAGAACCTGGCTATATTCAAATCAGTCTGTCCCTGGCCCAGTGCATCATGGGAACAGGGCAGACTAAACTACCAAGCCAATTCTTCACCAGAAAGGAGACAAGCTACCGGGACCGGTTTCTGGCATTTCAGCCGTCTTCGGCCCGGCTTGCTTGAATACTGATGGTGCAGTGAGAAAGGGACTCATGTCTGAGTATACCCTGCCACACCTATAGTGGCCAAAAACGATATAGAAAAGGGGGTGGTGATGAACAGAGTGTCTGAATTAAGCAGACCACTCTTACCCAGTCCAAAGATCAGGGCTTGATCCATCATCGTTATTTATCTCACTGCACCATCCCAGCTCAGAACCTGGCTATATGCAAATCAGTCTGTCCCTGGCCCAGGGCATCATGGGAACAGGGCAGACTAAACTACCAAGCCAATTCTTCACCAGAAAGGAGACAAGCTACCGGGGACCAGTTTCTGGCAATTCAGCCGTCTACGGCCCGGCTTGATTGAATCCTGATGGTGCAGTGAGAAAGGGACTCATGTCTGAGTATACCCTGCCACACCTATAGTGGCCAAAAACGATACAGAAAAGGGGGTGGTGATGAACAGAGTGTCTGAATTAAGCAGACCACTCTTACCCAGTCCAAAGATCAGGGCTTGATCCATCACCGTTATTTATCTCACTGCACCATCCCAGCTCAGAACCTGGCTATATGCAAATCAGTCTGTCCCTGGCCCAGTGCATCATGGGAACAGGGCAGACTAAACTACCAAGCCAATTCTTTACCAGAAAGGAGACAAGCTACCGGGGACCGGTTTCTGGCATTTCAGCCGTCTTCGGCCCGGCTTGCTTGAATCCTGATGGTGCAGTGAGAAAGGGACTCATGTCTGAGTATACCCTGCCACACCTATAGTGGCCAAAAACGATACAGAAAAGGGGGTGGTGATGAACAGAGTGTCTGAATTAAGCAGACCACTCTTACACAGTCCAAAGATCAGGGCTTGATCCATCACCGTTATTTATCTCACTGCACCATCCCAGCTCAGAACCTGGCTATATGCAAATCAGTCGGTCCCTGGCCCAGTGCATCATGGGAACAGGGCAGGCTTAACTACCAAGCCAATTCTTCACCAGAAAGGAGACAAGCTACCGGGGACCGGTTTCTGGCATTTCAGCCGTCTTCGGCCCGGCTTGCTTGAATCCTGATGGTGCAGTGAGAAAGGGACTCATGTCTGAGTATACCCTGCCACACCTATAGTGGCCAAAAACGATACAGAAAAGGGGGTGGTAATGAACAGAGTGTCTGAATTAAGCAGACCACTCTTACCCAGTCCAAAGATCAGGGCTTGATCCATCACCGTTATTTATCTCACTGCACCATCCCAGCTCAGAACCTGGCTATATGCAAATCATTCTGTCCCTGGCCCAGTGCATCTTGGGAACAGGGCAGACTAAACTACCAAGCCAATTCTTCACCAGAAAGGAGACAAGCTACCGGGGACCGGTTTCTGGCATTTCAGCCGTCTTCGGCCCGACTTGCTTGAATCCTGATGGTGCAGTGAGAAAGGGACTCATGTCTGAGTATACCCTGCCACACCTATAGTGGCCAAAAACGATACAGAAAAGGGAGTGGTGATGAACAGAGTGTCTGAATTAAGCAGACCACTCTTACCCAGTCCAAAGATCAGGGCTTGATCCATCACCGTTATTTATCTCACTGCACCATCCCAGCTCAGAACCTGGCTATATTCAAATCAGTCTGTCCCTGGCCCAGTGCATCATGGGAACAGGGCAGACTAAACTACCAAGCCAATTCTTCACCAGAAAGGAGACAAGCTACCGGGACCGGTTTCTGGCATTTCAGCCGTCTTCGGCCCGGCTTGCTTGAATACTGATGGTGCAGTGAGAAAGGGACTCATGTCTGAGTATACCCTGCCACACCTATAGTGGCCAAAAACGATATAGAAAAGGGGGTGGTGATGAACAGAGTGTCTGAATTAAGCAGACCACTCTTACCCAGTCCAAAGATCAGGGCTTGATCCATCATCGTTATTTATCTCACTGCACCATCCCAGCTCAGAACCTGGCTATATGCAAATCAGTCTGTCCCTGGCCCAGTGCATCATGGGAACAGGGCAGACTAAACTACCAAGCCAATTCTTCACCAGAAAGGAGACAAGCTACCGGGGACTGGTTTCTGGCATTTCAGCCGTCTTCGGCCCAGCTTGCTTGAATCCTGATGGTGCAGTGAGAAAAGGACTCATGTCTGAGTATACCCTGCCACACCTATAGTGGCCAAAAACGATACAGAAAAGGGGGTGGTGATGAACAGAGTGTGTGAATTAAGCAGACCACTCTTACCCAGTCCAAAGATCAGGGCTTGATCCATCACCGTTATTTATCTCACTGCACCATCCCAGCTCAGAACCTGGCTATATGCAAATCAGTCTGTCCCTGGCCCAGTGCATCATGGGAACAGGGCAGACTAAACTACCAAGCCAATTCTTCACCAGAAAGGAGACAAGCTACCGGGGACCGGTTTCTGGCATTTCAGCCGTCTTCGGCCCGGCTTGCTTGAATCCTGATGGTGCAGTGAGAAAGGGACTCATGTCTGAGTATACCCTGCCACACCTATAGTGGCCAAAAACGATACAGAAAAGGGGGTGGTGATGAACAGAGTGTCTGAATTAAGCAGACCACTCTTACCCAGTCCAAAGATCAGGGCTTGATCCATCACCGTTATTTATCTCACTGCACCATCCCAGCTCAGAACCTGGCTATATGCAAATCAGTCTGTCCCTGGCCCAGTGCATCATGGGAACAGGGCAGACTAAACTACCAAGCCAATTCTTCACCAGAAAGGAGACAAGCTACCGGGGACCGGTTTTCTGGCATTTCAGCCGTCTTCGGCCCGGATATTGAATCCTGATGGTGCAGTGAGAAAGGGACTCATGTCTGAGTATACCCTGCCACACCTATAGTGGCCAAAAACGATACAGAAAAGGGGGTGGTGATGAACAGAGTGTGTGAATTAAGCAGACCACTCTTACCCAGTCCAAAGATCAGGGCTTGATCCATCACCGTTATTTATCTCACTGCACCATCCCAGCTCAGAACCTGGCTATATGCAAATCAGTCTGTCCCTGGCCCAGTGCATCATGGGAACAGGGCAGACTAAACTACCAAGCCAATTCTTCACCAGAAAGGAGACAAGCTACCGGGGACCGGTTTCTGGCATTTCAGCCGTCTTCGGCCCGGCTTGCTTGAATCCTGATGGTGCAGTGAGAAAGGGACTCATGTCTGAGTATACCCTGCCACACCTATAGTGGCCAAAAACGATACAGAAAAGGGGGTGGTGATGAACAGAGTGTCTGAATTAAGCAGACCACTCTTACCCAGTCCAAAGAGCAGGGCTTGATCCATCACCGTTATTTATCTCACTGCACCATCCCAGCTCAGAACCTGGCTATATGCAAATCAGTCTGTCCCTGGCCCAGGGCATCATGGGAACAGGGCAGACTAAACTACCAAGCCAATTCTTCACCAGAAAGGAGACAAGCTACCGGGGACCGGTTTCTGGCAATTCAGCCGTCTACGGCCCGGCTTGCTTGAATCCTGATGGTGCAGTGAGAAAGGGACTCATGTCTGAGTATACCCTGCCACACTTATAGTGGCCAAAAACGATACAGAAAAGGGGGTGGTGATGAACAGAGTGTCTGAATTAAGCAGACCACTCTTACCCAGTCCAAAGATCAGGGCTTGATCCATCACCTTTATTTATCTCACTGCACCGTCCCAGCTCAGAACCTGGCTATATGCAAATCAGTCTGTCCCTGGCCCAGTGTATCATGGGAACAGGGCAGACTAAACTACCAAGCCAATTCTTCACCAGAAAGGAGACAAGCTACCGGGGACCGGTTTCTGGCAATTCAGCCGTCTACGGCCCGGCTTGCTTGAATCCTGATGGTGCAGTGAGAAAGGGACTCATGTCTGAGTATACCCTGCCACACCTATAGTGGCCAAAAACGATACAGAAAAGGGGGTGGTGATGAACAGAGTGTCTGAATTAAGCAGACCACTCTTACCCAGTCCAAAGATCAGGGCTTGATCCATCACCGTTATTTATCTCACTGCACCATCCCAGCTCAGAACCTGGCTATATGCAAATCAGTCTGTCCCTGGCCCAGTGCATCATGGGAACAGGGCAGACTAAACTACCAAGCCAATTCTTTACCAGAAAGGAGACAAGCTACCGGGGACCGGTTTCTGGCATTTCAGCCGTCTTCGGCCCGGCTTGCTTGAATCCTGATGGTGCAGTGAGAAAGGGACTCATGTCTGAGTATACCCTGCCACACCTATAGTGGCCAAAAACGATACAGAAAAGGGGGTGGTGATGAACAGAGTGTCTGAATTAAGCAGACCACTCTTACCCAGTCCAAAGATCAGGGCTTGATCCATCACCGTTATTTATCTCACTGCACCATCCCAGCTCAGAACCTGGCTATATGCAAATCAGTCGGTCCCTGGCCCAGTGCATCATGGGAACAGGGCAGGCTTAACTACCAAGCCAATTCTTCACCAGAAAGGAGACAAGCTACCGGGGACCGGTTTCTGGCATTTCAGCCGTCTTCGGCCCGGCTTGCTTGAATCCTGATGGTGCAGTGAGAAAGGGACTCATGTCTGAGTATACCCTGCCACACCTATAGTGGCCAAAAACGATACAGAAAAGGGGGTGGTAATGAACAGAGTGTCTGAATTAAGCAGACCACTCTTACCCAGTCCAAAGATCAGGGCTTGATCCATCACCGTTATTTATCTCACTGCACCATCCCAGCTCAGAACCTGGCTATATGCAAATCATTCTGTCCCTGGCCCAGTGCATCTTGGGAACAGGGCAGACTAAACTACCAAGCCAATTCTTCACCAGAAAGGAGACAAGCTACCGGGGACCGGTTTCTGGCATTTCAGCCGTCTTCGGCCCGACTTGCTTGAATCCTGATGGTGCAGTGAGAAAGGGACTCATGTCTGAGTATACCCTGCCACACCTATAGTGGCCAAAAACGATACAGAAAAGGGAGTGGTGATGAACAGAGTGTCTGAATTAAGCAGACCACTCTTACCCAGTCCAAAGATCAGGGCTTGATCCATCACCGTTATTTATCTCACTGCACCATCCCAGCTCAGAACCTGGCTATATTCAAATCAGTCTGTCCCTGGCCCAGTGCATCATGGGAACAGGGCAGACTAAACTACCAAGCTAATTCTTCACCAGAAAGGAGACAAGCTACCGGGACCGGTTTCTGGCATTTCAGCCGTCTTCGGCCCGGCTTGCTTGAATACTGATGGTGCAGTGAGAAAGGGACTCATGTCTGAGTATACCCTGCCACACCTATAGTGGCCAAAAACGATATAGAAAAGGGGGTGGTGATGAACAGAGTGTCTGAATTAAGCAGACCACTCTTACCCAGTCCAAAGATCAGGGCTTGATCCATCACCGTTATTTATCTCACTGCACCATCCCAGCTCAGAACCTGGCTATATGCAAATCAGTCTGTCCCTGGCCCAGTGCATCATGGGAACAGGGCAGACTAAACTACCAAGCCAATTCTTCACCAGAAAGGAGACAAGCTACCGGGGACTGGTTTCTGGCATTTCAGCCGTCTTCGGCCCAGCTTGCTTGAATCCTGATGGTGCAGTGAGAAAGGGACTCATGTCTGAGTATACCCTGCCACACCTATAGTGGCCAAAAACGATACAGAAAAGGGGGTGGTGATGAACAGAGTGTGTGAATTAAGCAGACCACTCTTACCCAGTCCAAAGATCAGGGCTTGATCCATCACCGTTATTTATCTCACTGCACCATCCCAGCTCAGAACCTGGCTATATGCAAATCAGTCTGTCCCTGGCCCAGTGCATCATGGGAACAGGGCAGACTAAACTACCAAGCCAATTCTTCACCAGAAAGGAGACAAGCTACCGGGGACCGGTTTCTGGCATTTCAGCCGTCTTCGGCCCGGCTTGCTTGAATCCTGATGGTGCAGTGAGAAAGGGACTCATGTCTGAGTATACCCTGCCACACCTATAGTGGCCAAAAACGATACAGAAAAGGGGGTGGTGATGAACAGAGTGTCTGAATTAAGCAGACCACTCTTACCCAGTCCAAAGATCAGGGCTTGATCCATCACCGTTATTTATCTCACTGCACCATCCCAGCTCAGAACCTGGCTATATGCAAATCAGTCTGTCCCTGGCCCAGTGCATCATGGGAACAGGGCAGACTAAACTACCAAGCCAATTCTTCACCAGAAAGGAGACAAGCTACCGGGGACCGGTTTTCTGGCATTTCAGCCGTCTTCGGCCCGGCTTGCTTGAATCCTGATGGTGCAGTGAGAAAGGGACTCATGTCTGAGTATACCCTGCCACACCTATAGTGGCCAAAAAGGATACAGAAAAGGGGGTGGTGATGAACAGAGTGTCTGAATTAAGCAGACCACTCTTACCCAGTCCAAAGATCAGGGCTTGATCCATCACTGTTATTTATCTCACTGCACCATCCCAGCTCAGAACCTGGCTATATGCAAATCAGTCTGTCCCTGGCCCAGTGCATCATGGGAACAGGGCAGACTAAACTACCAAGCCAATTCTTCACCAGAAAGGAGACAAGCTACCGGGGACCGGTTTCTGGCATTTCAGCCGTCTTCAAGCCCTGATCTTTGGACAGGGTAAGAGTGGTCTGCTTAATTTAGACACTCTGTTCATCACCACCCCCTTTTTTGTATCAATTTTGTCCACCATAAGCGTGGAAGGGTATACTCAGATGTGAGTCCCTAGCTCATTGCACCATCAGGATTCAAGCAAGCCGGGCCGAAGACGGCTGAAATGCCAGAAACCGGTCCCCGGTAGCTTGTTTCCTTCCCAGTATAAGAATTGGCTTGGTAGTTTGGTCTGCCCTGTTCCCATGATGCACTGGGCCAGGGTCAGACTAATTTGCATATAGCCAAGTTCTGAGCTGGGATGGTGCAGTGAGCTAAAAAACGGTGATGGATCAAGCCCTGATCTTTGGACAGGGTAAGAGTGGTCTGCTTAATTCAGACACTCTGTTCATCACCACCCCCTTTTTTGTATCAATTTTGTCCACCATAAGCGTGGAAGGGTATACTCAGATGTGAGTCCCTAGCTTATTGCATCATCAGGATTCAAGCAAGCTGGGCCGAAGACGGCTGAAATGCCAGAAACCGGTCCCCGGTAGCTTGTTTCCTTCCCAGTATAAGAATTGGCTTCGTAGTTTGGTCTGCCCTGTTCCCATGATGCACTGGGCCAGGGTCAGACTAATTTGCATATAGCCAAGTTCTGAGCTGGGATGGTGCAGTGAGCTAAAAAACGGTGATGGATCAAGCCCTGATCTTTGGACAGGGTAAGAGTGGTCTGCTTAATTCAGACACTCTGTTCATCACCACCCCCTTTTTTGTATCAATTTTGTCCACCATAAGCGTGGAAGGGTATACTCAGATGTGAGTCCCTAGCTCATTGCACCATCAGGATTCAAGCAAGCCGGGCCGAACACGGCTGAAATGCCAGAAACCGGTCCCCGGTAGCTTGTTTCCTTCCCAGTATAAGAATTGGCTTGGTAGTTTGGTCTGCCCTGTTCCCATGATGCACTGGGCCAGGGTCAGACTAATTTGCATATAGCCAAGTTCTGAGCTGGGATGGTGCAGTGAGCTAAAAAACGGTGATGGATCAAGCCCTGATCTTTGGACAGGGTAAGAGTGGTCTGCTTAATTCAGACACTCTGTTCATCACCACCCCCTTTTTTGTACCCATACTTGAGAAAGCGGTCAAATACTTGCTTTCTGGTGCAATGTTTTGACAGAAGAAACCATTTAAAATATCTAATGTTGTTTTATATTTTTTGCGCACAATGTTCTTCATCAGTGCTGCACTGTGTGAATTCTGTACTGCAAATGTTTTGCAACAAGAGTTTAAGTGTCTGTAGTCCAATACTAGACAATATGAATTGTCTGGTTTGGAGTCAGGAAACAAAGGATTGTTCATTTGTGAGGTGCATGTTTCAATCACCCCCTGGTACTCAAGTTGATCTAAGATCTCCCTTACTTGTTTTTTAGCTTCTTGCTTAACAGGATACTGCATTTCTGCAGTAGGTTGATTTTTTAACTGGATTTTATGGTGAGGGGATTCCTCATCCCATCCTACATGATTTTTATATAATGCAGGGGCTTGGGCCACTGCCCATTTTCTAGCATATGTGTATTTTTTATGAATTGGAATATGATTTGAGAAGGCAGGCATAATCATTTCTTCGCCATGTGGGCACTCCCTAACAAATTCTGGTGGCCAGTCTTTCTCAGCTATAAGAATATCATAGCCTTTAGATAGCTTCTCCCAAAAGAGAGTTTTTATTTTCCTAGTTATGTCCCCTTCTATACACAATGTTATTTCATATAATTTATGGGGTACACTAACTCTGGTGTCTGCAGTATCCACTTGAATGTACTCATTCATGTCCACTGTCTCCAGAAGATTCATCAGAATCTTGCGAGCTATGGTCACTTCTGCTGCGCTGTCTAGCATTGTCTGGACCCACTTTCCGTTCTTGAGTTGCGTCCTCAGGATTCTCTGCATGTTTTATCTTTATGCTTGCTACCTTCTTTTTGGAAAATTGAGATTTTTTACTTTGGTGAGCGGGTTCTTTGTCTTTGGACTTGACGCACTCTTCTTTATGTTCTGACCGTCCTCTTCTTTCCGATTTCTGCGAGGGAGTCTGAAGAGATCGAGAGGGACGTGTATCATTATCTTGATATATGTCAGGTTTTTTCAAATTATCCGTATTTCTGAGGTTATATCTTTTAGGAGTAATTAAACTATTTTTAATGAAAGATTTTTCAGGACTTTCTGTTAGTTGTGGTTTTAGTGGTTTCCGACCCAAACTATCTCTACCTAATTCTTCATAGGATTTTTCAATTATTCTGGCAAGTTCAAAAGGTTGTTCTGTTATATCTGTTTCTTTTAATTTTTGGTGGATCGCCACTGATGCTGCTTCTCCTTTTATGTTGGCTAGTAATATAGCCGAGACTTGTTTAAAATCTTTAAGTAATTTCATACCTAGATTTAAAACAGGCTCTGGACCGTATTCATTTTGAATCTGTCTTAGTACGTCTGGTATAACCGCCATAGACGGAACATCATGTGTTTTTGTGTAGATTGAAGCAAAGACTGTTCCCCAAGTGTCACAGTCTTCCACATGTGGTGCGATCCCCATTGGTAAACAGATTGTCAGAATTCTGTGTTTTTCACGAGGTGTACTATCAGGGAATACTGCCTCTAATTGAGTAATCTTTTGAGCCAACCAGAACGGAATTTGTTCCCGTTTTGCGGGTAATTTACCAATGACTGATTGTGTAGTCTGTGGTGTAATTTTGTTTGTATTCCCCTGGTGAGGGGTGTGCTGTGGGATTTTTATAGCAAGTTGGACTGTTAAAGTCTGCATGACATATTGGACTAACTGTCTATATATTTTAAATACCTGTTTCAGCTGAACTAAGAGTTCTATTTCTGACATTTCTTCAATGTCCGGATGTGGTGTATAACCGGCTAGAACCGGCCATTTAGCTCCTGGTCTTCCTAGTAGACCGAGCCTGGTAATTCTATTGTGATGTTTTAGGGCGCCATTAAACCAGAGCTGATGCTCCTGGTAAGTTAGTGGAATTTCAACGTCCTCGAAAGGAACGAATTCCGCTGGAGGTTCCTCTGCTTTGTAGTAGTGGAACTCGTGTGTTACAGCATTTTCTGCTGGAAAAGTTATCCATGAATAGAATACCTCTGTCTGGCGATACTCATGTGCCTCTATTACAAATATAACTGTACCACCTCTTGTTGATACTCCATTATTTATTAGTTTGTATGTTACACTCTTTCTTACATTTACTGGGATGATCACTGCATCCGGGTCGTTTTGCTGAAGACTTGTGTCTTCTGCTAATAGTTGAGTTGCTATTCTAGCTCTCTCCCTTTCTTCGTCACTCTCCGCCATTTTGCTGACAGAAAGTTTGCAGAGCAAGTTTCAAGGAAACAAAGATTAGGTGCACAATATTTTGGAACACTGTATCCTTCAACGTTGAACAAACCAAAAACTAATACATAGGATTCTCGTCCTATTTAGTTCTGGCGGATACTAACCTTTTACCCACTCCAGACGTCTATTGGAGTTTTTACGGAAAAAAGGGTCTGTGTGAAAAGCACAACTGAGTTACTCTAGTATCTAGCATTAAACGTTGGGCGCCATGTAGTGTTCTTCCGATATTCCCAATAGGCTCTGCGCATTGGTATAACATAAACGATAGTTTAGACGTAGGACTGAAGTTGACTCGGTCTCTATTGAATATGTTAGACTTAATTGTGAATGCCAGCTAGCTCAGAGGTCACTAGAAAGTTTCTCGAATAAACAAGAAGGGATTAGTTTCTGACAACCATATAACATGACAACTTTGTTCCCCAAGAATAAGAAATATATTTTCATAGTTGCGGAAACAATGGATGGCTATTTCACTCAGTCAATCGTGCATGCTTCGTTTCACCAGGGTTTTTGCAGAGAAATAGAGAGACAGGCGTTTTCAATAAAAAATGTATTTGTTGAGCAGTCTTCTTTCTCATGCAAGAGAAGTTAATTGCAACAATCGTAATACTTGCTAGGAAGTAAATTGCGTACAGTAAAGTGAGTATTGTGAAATAATACTGTAAAAGGATGATATGGTTTCTAAGCCATAATATACATAAAATAGATAAAATACATACAATGATAAATAATGACTAAAAGTACCCAACTGGTGCATCTAAAATACGCCTACCCCGGTGTACCTAACCTAAGTCTAGTACAAGGGAAGAAGTAAGTGAGGTGCAGGTTGAGTTAAATAGTTTTCTGCCAAGAATCTATCCAAGAATTCTCTAAGGGTTTAATCAGCTCCCTACCTTGGTTATAGAATGAAGGAGGTCTTGTATCTCTCTCTCAGGACTTGATCTCCCAGTAACCAGCAAGGGTAGCAGGGAAACACTGGAGCTGGATTTCTCTGCAGGAGAAAAGACAGCGTCTCTCTCAGTGCGTCAGCGCGAGGGTCGGCTTCCTTCGGCACTTGCTACAGCAGGGCGTCGGGCAAGTATTTAGTAGATCTGCTCCAAACCACTGTGTGTTTGCTAGGTCAGATGTGGGTATATTTATACATGGAAGGTGCCGAGTTTGACGTACGGGTGGACATAATACCGTCACTAAGAACTCGAAGTTCTTTACACGCTCCAGGAGTTCTGGGACAAATCCATACTGAAGCAGGGGGAAGTACCGTACTGCTAAAGGCTGGCTGTCTTCAAGAACTCGTTGTACTCTAGGAGCTTAGTGGAAGTAGCCATGCCGTATTTGGACTGCATTGGCTGTGTCTAAATATGGTTATGATTATTATGCCTATATAAGAATATGATAAGTTATACCTATATAAGGGCATGAATCGGGAAAATTACACTAGAGTCTTAGATTCGTTTACAACAAGTTCCCAGGGTTAACCCTACTACACCCTTCTGTTGAGAACGACCACTATTAGCTGTACTAGGGGGAACAGTTGCCTTAGGGGCAATGGTGCCTGGAGCTGCCTCCTTCTTGGTTCATTCACTGGTTCAGTGAGTATTTACCTTACATACTTTGCACCATGGTTTCTTAGGACCTTGTTTCTTTTTTGCAGGTTGGGAACCCCCACCATTAGACCCGTTTGTCTGCCTTCTTTCCCAATTCTTGGGTAGAGGTCAGATCAGAGTCAATCAGGTGTTGATGCAATAACTGGTTCTGACAGTTGTTAAGAATTTGTTCTCTCATGATCAAATTATACAATCCTGAATAGTCATTAACCTTTCCGCCCAGTAACCAGCCTTCCAGAGCCTAAGTAGCACAATCCACAAAGTCAGTCCAGTCCTGAGTCTGTGTCTTCCCGGTATCTCTGAACAGCAACCTGTACTGCTCAGTGGTTAAGCCAAACCCATCTGTGAGAGCACTCTTCAGGACATAGTAGTTGTCAGCATCCTGTTCATTAACTGTCAGGAGCTTGTCTCTGCCTTTTTCTGAAAATGAGAGCCACAAGATTGCTTCCCACTGAATTTGGGGTAACTGCTGTACTTTGCAAGCCCTCTCCAAAGCAGTTTCCATTTGTGGATGTCATCCCCAACCTGGTAGGGAGAGACAATCGTAATCAGGTTTCTATGGTCATGAGACCTTTCCCTATCTCTAGGTACTGTGCTGCCACCAGTGGGCTCTAGCCCACACAATTTTCTCTCTCTCTTAAGAGCCAGGGTCTCTTTTGCAAGTGCAACGTCTTGCCTCCTGATTCTAAGCTTGGATTCCCTCATCCTAGCCTTATGCTCTCTTCTCTGAGGGGAAGTCATTCTCCCTAGAGCTGAGGCATGGGACCCTACTGAGTCATCAGAGTGGTTAGACTCACTAGAGAGTGACCTTCCTCTTCTGTGCTCAGGGTTAGGCCTACTTGGGGGTCTGGATTGGATTGAGCATGGGCGTAAAATCCGTTCAGCGTGCGGATTTTGCGGATTTTCGGCAATTTCGCTATCCGCAAATATCGCAAAATTGCCGAAAATTCGCAAATCCGCTCGTGGGCGGATTTTCGGCAGTTGAGTAGAGGTATTTCAAAAACCGGTGGCGTCTTCTTGGATAAATATGAAGGGCAGGGTTCATTCTGGCACGATGCTCCTGGCACAAAAATTAAACCTCAACAGGAAGCACTTACAGATATAAATAAAGCAGGTGCCCGAGTTGAAGCTCAAGTTCAGTAAAGCATTCATCAGCCCAAAAACAATTTTGAGCTTTGTCGAGGCTGGGCAGGTGTGCTTTCTCCACATATCTAGTGTCGAAAATTAGCTGTGATGCTGGATCGAGACCTTTGCATCCTTCACTTTCACGAGCGCAATCCGCATGCAGTTCCTGTGACCAGGAGCTTCTTTCTCTTCATCTGCTGCTCTGATCGGTCTCTGACCTTTTATACACACAAGAAGCATGTGAACTCGCATAGAAGGCCCGCCCGTTTGGCCCCGCCCACACACTAGCGGTGTGCACCGTCTTCCCGCCATTTACCCACTATGATAGACAGCTCACTCAAGGGACCCCTGCGCCCTTCCGCGCGATGGCATAGAACACACACATGGTGACTGGAGACAACTCTTCTGCCGCTTTACGCAGCTGTAGTGTAGGAAAAGCACTATACCTTTACCCAACGAGGTAGCACTTACTGATTAGCCAGTAGAAGGTACTCCAGTTGAGTAGAGGTATCGCACAAAACGATGGCGTCTTTTTGGTTAAATATGAAGGGCAGGGTTCATTCTGGCACGATGCTCCTGTCACAAAAATTAAACCTCAACAGGAAGCACTTACAGATATAAATAATTTTAAATCAGGTGCCCGAGTTGAAGCTCAAAGTCAGTAACACATTCATCAGCCCAAAAACAATCGTGAGCTTTGTCGAGGCTGGGCAGGTGTGCTTTCTCCCCATATCTACTGTCAAAAGTTAGCTGTGATGCTGGATAGAGGCCTTTGCATCCTTCACTTTCACAAGCGCAATCCCCTTGCAGTTCCTGTGACCAGGAGCTTCTTTCTCCTCATCTGCTGCTCTGATCGGTCTCTGTCCATTTATACACACAAGAGGCATGTGAACTCGCATAGAAGCCCTGCCCGTTTGGCCCAGCCCACACACTAGCGGTGTGCACCGTCTTCCCGCCATTTACCCACTATGATGGACAGCTCACTCAAGGGACCCCTGCACCCTTCGGCGCAATGGCATAGTAACACACACATGGTCATTGGAGACAACTGTTCTGACACTTTACGCAGCTGTAGTGTAGGAAAAGCACTATACATTTACACAACGAGGTAGCACTTACTGATTAGCCGGTAGACAATGGGAAACAGTCTATTTGTGCAAATCCGCAAGTTTGCAAATTTTTTTGCGAACTCGCTTATTTTTTGGCTGTTTCGCACTAATTTGCCGACCGCAAATCCGCAAAATTCGCCCATACTCAGATTGGATTCTTCCTCCTCCAGTCCCAAATAGTCCTAGGTTAACCTGGTTCAGTTTCCTGACTCCTACCTGGTTAGCATCCACATCATCATCAGACTCCCCTTGGTTCTCACCAGTGGGATCTTCTGTTGAGGGATGGCCCCCCTCTGTACTACCTGTTTGATCTGCCTTTTCTGCATCATACTCCACTAAAATATCTACCAGGTGGTTAAAGGTTGGACTCTGTCCTTGTCTCAGCCTTCTGGCTGTACACAGGCTTCACAATTCATGAAAAGTGAATGTGTCATATTTAGAAGGTGCCCTGGGAGGGCCAGTCGCTAGTTACCATTGACTTATAATAGAGAACGTAAGAGTTACAAAGTTACTGTTTAAGGGCACTTCCGGATTTACTACGACTAAACCCCTTTAGACTAGGGCACTTCGAGAGTCAAGACCCACGGGAGCACCGGAGTTCTCATGTTACCTCATCCAGGGAAGCCGGGTGCATAGGTGCCTTTTGGTGTCTGGTTTCGTTGATACATTCAATGGAGATCTGCAAAGAAGTGCTGCAGGCGGCCAAATGAAGAGTGTCCGGGTGGATCCAAGGGTGGATCGAAGATATGAAGAACCTGAAAGCAGAGGGGACAGAGTCTGGGTTACTAGCCAGTGACCAGGAAGGAACCAGGAAGGAACCAGTCGATGTTGGATGCTTGAAGGTGAAGAAGGTGAGTTTGTCTTTTCAGCCACGAGGTCCAGGAGGCATCGTCAATGACCAGGAGCTGGATTCGATATGTCCCACAATGGATCTACATGACTGCAGCATCGGAATCCGGATTGGACCCAACAAGCCTTGGCAACTGCAACCCATGCAGGATGTCAAGATTGGCTCTGTTACAGACCAGCAAGGTCTGTGGTACTTCTCCTTTTTAGGGAAGCTGGAGCAAACCTGGAGCAACTAGAAGCGCAAGTTAGTTTCAAGATGGCATTTTCAGGGGGCTCACTAGCCAATGGGCAATGAACTGGGAAGACACGTCAAGCACAAATGTAAAGGCGGGCCCACGGGACACTCGCGGAGTGTGGGGGCCTGAGCTTCCGTTCAAATAGTGCTTGGGGCTGAGGCTTCTCATACTCCAATGCATATCTCACTGAGGCTTCAGGAAAGGAGTGCAGGTAGCAAAATGCAGGATGTCCAAGATGTACGCTCCCACCTCTGTCTTGTCTGACACGGGTATCAGCTTTGCTGTGGATGTGGATTGGGGTAAAATAAGTCTGGAAGTCCAGTTATTGATTCACAGAGTCTTTGGGTTCTGATGGGAACCTTGAAACTGCAGACCGGCCAAGTTGCTGTTGGTGCCTGTTTGCACAGGGTGGTCACTCCTTGACCACAAGGGAGATGTCTTCCATCTTCCAGTCAGAATGGAATGTCGAAGGTCCAATATATGTCTTACAAAGATTTGTCCAGGATAATCTAAAGTCCCAGGGACACAGCTCCTATACTTATACTAAGGCTGGGGGCTGGATTGCCTGACTACGTCCCTCCTATGGGTGGACCTGAGAAGGGGGTGATTACACCCCTTTCCCTTTGTCCAGTTTCATGCCAGAGCTGGGGCTGGAGTGCCCCAGCAACTGGTTTGAACCGGGCTATGCATGGAGCACCTTGTGTGCCCCAGGCAGTGACTAGATGCATTCATTGAATGCAGCCCTCCCTGCCCCAATACACAAAACCCCTGTCTGGGGAGGTGCCAGCACCTCCCTAGACAGGAAACCTATTGTCCAGGCATCCCCTGCTGGAGTTTCGTAGAGCAGCAGGAGGTCAGACTTGTGTCTGTGGCAGCAGCATCCATTTTGTGATGCTGAGGCTCTGTTTAACTTTAACCAGGTAAAGCAGTAACTTAAACGTGTTTTCCCTCTAGAAGGGTGGAATGCTACCCCTGCCGCCAGAATTGGCGGGGGGGGGTAGTATTCCAAAGTTTTTTACACCTTACACGACATGTTTTGATAAAGTGAAACCAAAGTTAGCATCGACCACGAGGATTGTAATGCACTTAAGAGTATATGGTATGGCTATATCATAGAACAGCTATAAGGAGATGGTTCCGAAAGCTGCAGAGGGGCTCAGCTCATGCTACGGCACCCTCTCACATAAAACCACGCACTCTGCCTCCAGGATTGTCGAGGCCTACCATAGAAGTGGCTTATAGGTGTATATGTGTCTATATATAGAGGTAGATATAGGTATACTATATGTAAGTAAGGGGTGATTACACCACGTTACCCATGCTGTGTAAACAGACCTGTGGTGTCAGTTTGTAAGGCAAACCAGGGGTGGCACAATACATGCTGCAGCCCCTGGTAGGCCTAGGGTACACCTATGCCCTGGGTACCTATGGTACACTATACATGGGCTCACAAGGGTGATCCACTAACCAATCTGGTATGTACCTAAAGAACATGGACTCCATTTTGTAGGGAAAGCAGATAGTCTGGGGCCCTGAATAGCAGGGTCCCAGGCCAACTAAGTCAAAGACCAGCAAAACACCAGGAAAAAAGTTGGGGTAACCATATAGTCGCAGATTCCACCTTCCTACACAACCCCCCCCAACAAACGAAAGGAGATAAGGCTATCCTTGTCCAGGTAAGTATATATTGACTAAGTGGCCATATAAGGAAGTACCTGCACTAGCATGTTTACTCCCTGTCTTATGGTCCACTTGTAGTGTAGTTCCTATATTCCCAATAGGCTCTGCGCATTGGAATAATATAAACAGCAGTGTAGACGTAGGACTGAGGTCGACTAGGTCTCTACTGATTATATTAGACTTAATTAGTTTCGCCAGCTATCTCAGAGGTCACTAGAAACTTTCTTGAATGTTCAGGAAAGAGTTAACTCTCCGGATTAGACAAGAAGGGATTAGCTTCTGACAACCATACAAACATGACAACTTTGCTCCCTCAGAATAGAGTGTATCTCCAGAGTCGTGTGAAAACAATAGGCAGCTATTTCACTCAGTCAATCGTGCATACTTAGTTTCACCAGAGTGCAGAGAAATAGAGAGACGGGTGTTTTCAATAAAAGGTATTATTTTATTAAGCAGTCTTCTTTCTCATGCAAGAGAAATGAATTGCCATAATTGCAATACTTATTATGAAGTAAAGTGCGTACAGTAAATGTAGTATTATGAAATAATACTGTAAAAGCATAGATATGGTTTCTTAGCCATATGATACTTTAAAATAGATAAAATATATATACATACATAAAACCATTGACTAACGTACTCAACTGGTGCTTCTAACTACGCCTACCCCGATGTACCTGACCTAAGCCTAATACTTGGGAAGGAGTAAGTAAGTAGCAGTTTAAGTTAAGTTGGTTAAGATTGTTTTTTGCCAAGGATCTGAATCAAGAAGTCTCTTTAAGGGTTTAGTCAGCTCCGCACCTTGGTAATAGAATGTGGGAGGTCTGGTATCTCTTTCTTCAGGACTCGATCTCTCAGCAACCCGCAAGGGTGACTAGGGAACACCGGAGCTGGATTTTCTTGGCGTGAGAAAAAGTAGCTCCTCCAGCGCGTCAAAGGGGAGGGGCGGCTTCCGTGGGCTCTCGCATCAGCTGGGCTCTCGGGCAAGTAGATAGCCGCTCTACTCCAAACCACTGTGTGTTTGCTTAAGGCAACTGTTGGTATTTTATACCTGAAAGGTGCCGGGTTTGACGTAAGGTTGGACATAAGACGTCACTAAGAACTAACAGTTCTTTCTGGACTCCAGGAGTTCTTGTTCAAATCAAAACAAAAGCAGGGGGGAATTTCCCGGACTGCTTGAGGCTTGGTTTGTTTAAAGAACGCGTTGTGCGTTCTAGGAGTCGATGGGAGTAGCCGTGCTGTGCTTTGGACTGCATGGGCTATTACTGAATATGGATATGATTCTTATGCCTTTATAAGGTTATTATTGATTATAACCGCACAAGGGCCAGAATCAGGAATATCGAATTAGGGTCCTCGATAGAAATACAACACCCAATCCACGGATTAATGTCCATCATTACTAAAAAACTAAGCAATAATAAACATATAACAATGCGTGTGTGTTTTCCAACCCACCCCAAAATACATATTTCGCATTTGAAATGGTATATGGTAAATACACGAAAATAAGTATTGGTACTGTACGCTTTTCAAGCAGTGTCATCATTCATTTGAATGCATATATATATCAGCTGAATGATTTGCGAAAATTACACATGAAATGGCTCTGAATACAGAAAAGAAGGTCGAGACCATTCTATCACATATTTATACAAAATGCTGTATATGTGCTAGAGGCTGAGGTAAAATATTGTCTCTAGTATCCTAAAAATAGAAGCTCTGTTCTCTAAGAATAGTTCTACTTTAAGCAGAGTATCATGTGCCAAAAAAAGGTAAATATTTTGGAAATGGAAAAAATATTTTCTCTTTTAGGGGAAAAAATAGTTCTAATGTTTGCAGTAGCTTTGTTTATCAAAACTGAAGGCCGAATTCAGAGTTCAGGGAATGCTGTGTGATCATTGTTTTTAAGAGTTATTCTTGTTGACTGGAGAGAACATCATATCAGACAGACTCGCAAAAAAGTGGTCTACAGCATCAGGTGAAAGTTCAACCAAGTTCGAAAATGCTGCAACTGTGCAGTTTGGAGCGTGATTGCTATCATCGATGTTTGGATCAGCAATGCTCAAAGAAGGTTGTACCTGTTTGGCGCTGCTTTCCTCTCGTACCTGACCGCCACCTACTCGTAGTGGTGAAGTCTCAACGAATGCTGTCATCAGAATAGGTAGCCGCTGGGGACAACACGATGCATGAGTCGTTACCGGACCTAGCAAAGTATCGATATCCTTTGGTACTGCTGATGGTAGTGTAAGACAGATGTCCAACACGCATTCTTCTCCGCATAGCAGACATTGAAGCACAGGTAAGATGCAATCCTGCCAGATTGGTCTGAATGAAAGAAACCAGGTTGTACTTAGATCTCTTAGCCGGGGCAATCCGAGGACCTTAGTGATACGGTCTCGGTATCGTATTGCTAGGATCGTTTCTTCCATCGTTGCTAGAGTCTTGTCTGTGAATTGGCTTGCCATATCGGAGCAGAAGGAACAAAAATAAAATTCCTGCCATGAGTCCCAAGATTAAGGGTAGGCCGCCAAAGACAGAATGGACAAAATTCGGGAAGATGACCAGAACTGTTTCAAAGGGTGCTAACAGTCCAGAAAAAACTGTCTTAAATACATGTGCGATGCCACTAGTATCAGACATGTTTAAGATTTGGCTTAACATTTCTGCGAAATGCACGGGACAATTGGTCGATAAAAGAGATTGTATCTCTGCCGATGTCCGTGCCACTTGCAGATCATAAGTTTCTTTGGATGACGTTAGAGACACAGTTGTCTGTAAAAGAATAGACTTTATTCTGCTTAAAGTATCAATTCGAATAGAAGAAATATTCAACGAAGGCCATAACGCAGCACCCATATCTGGATTGCTGTGTGGATACAATACTTGCATACAGCAAACGACCCTGGAAGTTACGGTCACGAGATAAGCTTTCCCTAGCACCATCCCACAACAGCTGTGGTCACTTAATAAAACGTAACTCCCGTTACTAAGTTGTCTAAAAAATGGCTCTATCTGTTTTGCAGGAGTGCCATGCAGGTGGCATGAAAGGTTATTTGAAGACCCTTCGCAGGCTCCATGCAAGTTAATACCTTGACACAGAAGTGTACCACTTAGTGATTTGTTACATTTGTTACCACTAAGGAATACATCCTTTTTCCCTTCACTATAACATCTTTGTGTATAGGGTAAACCCCAGGTTGATTTGATGTATTCTTTACCCAACTTTTCATACTGACATGCAGGTATATACTCTTGGCAGTATTTAAACTGGAAAGTTGTTATCGGAATTGAAATTGTTCAGTGTATTATCCATTCAATGACAGGTCTCTCTGACATTGTCAATGGTAATCTCTCAAGTTTTTCAATGCTCAGAATCGTATAATCTGCTCCTTTTTGTGCCAAACTGACTTGTTTATCAGTAAGGTTAAAGATACCAAATAATGACGTTGTGTTGATTAAACGCCATGGTACGTAGCCTGAACGCAGATTTTGCAACGTCCAACCAAGCTGTACAATAGAACGTAATTGAGACTGACCATGTTGTAATATTAGTAAGTTCTGCTCTATTATATCAATAACAGATGATACAATGCTGTCCAATGAATATATTCTGGAGGACAGAGTCGTTAACCCATTGTCCACCACAGAAAGTGATTTTTCCAAATTAATACGATCAATTTCTCGTATTTTTTCTGCTGTTTCAATTTGCATTACTTTCCAAGCTTCGTTGTACGCAGCGTATATACCGGCCGCTATGAAACGTTTTTGACGCTGTTTGCGTGGTCCCAATATGAAATCACGCAAGTCAGCTCCGTCTTTAAGTAAAGTAAAGTGTTGCTTAATTCAAGCCAGTGTGGATTTCTGTAGCCACTCAAGGCATAGTTTCCCTACACTGGATGTTGTAACTATCCCTGGATGTTGTCTCTGGGAGTATCTTGGGTCTGGCCTGGTCATTTTGAACCCCTGTGTTTTGTTCAGGTATCTATCTTGACAGTTATTTGTGTCTTTTGGCCAGATCAACCACTTTTTCCAATCAGGATGTGTTCTGTTTTGATTAAAAGTATGGGATATGTCTATCTCCACATCTGTAGTGCTATAACTTTCAGTTATGTGTTTCGGAATAGACGGTGTGTTTAAGTCTTTTATCTTAGCTAAGCCAAGACATGTAGTTTGTTGAATTGTGTCATTCAAAAATATAATTTGCTCTGGGATCATGCAGGCCCTAAATAATGCTTCTAGGCCTTGTACTTGCCAATCTTTTGTACCCCAGATCATTTTTGTTTCAAATTGTTTTTCAAAAATTCGAAACCAAATGTAGACATTTTGTCATAAAATTTTTCAGAATAAATCAATTTAGTATTTGTCAACATTGTTTTCATTCCTGTCCTAATTAACATTTTAAAATAAAACGTTTTTGGATCACTGAGAAGTACTGGAATTTCTAATAAAATGTTTTTGAGCTGCCTTTTGGTGGTGTTGGACAGTGTTCCCATTGGTTATAAGATAAAACATTTCTAGGCTGTGCAGTTTTATGCAAATAGTGATCACCAAAGTAGTTATAACAGTATAACTCTTCATAATTAGATGAACCCTGTAAGTAATCATGTTCAGTACATTTGGCTGACATTACTAAATATGACATCATATTATTAATGTTTTCAAAGTCCCAATCATCAGAGAAAGTACTTGGTGTCACAAAGTCACTTAATGAAACCTTGAACTGATGTGGATATTTCAAGAGTTCAACCGGGCCAAAAATGTCATAATCAGTTCTGTCCCATGCTACCCCACCGGATATTGGATTGGCTGAGATGTTTACTGATGACAGTTCTCTTTTCTCGATGTGGGAGGATGTGTGAGGCTTTAGGACTAAGTTCATGTTCTGACTTGCTGTGTCCATTGTACTATATTTTCCATCAATGAATTTTCCCAAACATAGAACCATGATGAGCCAAAGCAGGAGAGTAAGTACACCTAACACAATCCAAAATTCAATCCATGGGGAAATCAGATATGTTTCTCTTAGTTGGAGAGAAAGTTCAATTACTTTGTCTTTGAAACTTTTTGTTGCAGGCATTTCTTCATGCTCACTTGGATCTTCTGAAAAGTCGTCGAAGTTGATGAAGTAGCCAGATGCAGTTCTGTCAATTGTTGGAATCATTTCTGGATTTTCATTTGTTTTTGCATTTTTCTTTGTTTCATTAGAATAGTCAGAGAATACATCATTGTAGATTGGTGTTTCTTGACTAACTGTTGCAATTTGGGTTTCAAGAGGCACAAGTTCCATGGCATTATTGCATAGTCCTTTTTTATTTACTGCAGGTTTATCAAATGTGATTAGTCTCTCAGCATGAGCGTCTTGGATTGTAGCAAACTTTGGTATTCTGCTATTTCTTGGGAGTCCACTGGGCCTACTACTTATTATTGGCCACATGATTGTGGTTTTACCAATCGATGGATACAACTCGGTTCTCCTTTTTCCCAGCAAGGGGCGTTAGTACAACTGATCTCAATCAGCTGACAGGTACAGCTTTTCGGTAAGAAGGCCCAAATTCCTTCTTCACCGCGATCTTCTCTCTGACCAGATCCCCAATCTTTGGAATCCAGACAGGTCTTGCTGGGACAGGTGGTTTTTCTTCAGTGGTTTGGCTGTTGTTTCAACTTTATGTTACTCAGGCTTTTTCTTGTCTCATTTAAATCCTGTAAAACAGCCAAACGGTCTTTGGTATCAAAGGATTTTTCTTCTACCACTGAAGTGTGACAGTCAAGATCCTGAATGTGCATTCTAGTACCGAACAATAGTTTGTATGGAGTGAGACCTTTTAGAGAATTTCTTGGCAGATTATTAAGACTACGTTGGACACTTGTTAAATGTTTGACCCACCCATCACCCGAACCTAATACCCTCGCCGTTATAGATTGCTTTATGTCACGGTTTTTTCTTTCCACTACCGCATTTCCCTCAGGACGTAAGGGAGAAGAGTACCGCAATGCAATGCCCAGGCTGTTCATGGCCTCTTTGTAAGCTCGAGAGCTAAACGCAGGACCCTGATCAGAATGTAGCATGGCAATTGCGTATATGCCGATAAAGACTCGCAAATCTTTTTATAACAGTTCTGGCGTAAGCCGAGTGCTGCTGGTCTACATTTTTAAGTTAATTTGTCTTAATAATTATTGGGACGTATTTCTCTGGTTGGATTTCTGTATTATTGATAGCCTGAAGCTTTCTAACAAAGATGTCCAGGCAATAGTCTGGTCCGGTTCACAGCTGCGATCTCTGTTGCAGTCTGGACAATCCATTGCAAATTTGTAAATTTGCACGCTCATTCCTGGCCACCAGTACTCTGATTGTAATTCTATTAAAGATTTCAAGATCTGTTGGTGCCTCGGACCCAGTCCCATGTGTGCGCTTTCAATCAAGAAAACTCTCCTGTTCGTGTTTGGAATTACTCTATCCCCCACTCCAGGGATTTGAGCAAAAGGAACGGAGTTTCCATCTATTATGTATGTATTACTGAGTGGATAGTTGAGAGGTAATGCTGCATAATCGCCTTTTAATGAGGCTTTTACCGCCAGCATGGTTTCCCCATCTATGTGTTTTTCTGAACGCTTTTCAGTGGCTACGGAAGACGGTTGGACCGCTTCCGCTGTGGCTGTGTTAGCCAATGAATTCCCTGCAACGTGAACGCCATCACGTTGATGACTCAATGCGTGTATCACGTGAGTCTTCTGTAGTTCTTTCTTTAAAAGAACTACTTGTTCCCAAAGCGTTTTATGCTTTATTGTGGCACCTGTGTCATCTTTGTAACCGTTTTTACTCCATGTCTGCATGTCACTGTTGTAAGATTTGACGCAGAAATGCGAATCGCTCACTATTAGTGTCGGGAATTCACGATCGGCATTTTCAAGCGCCATCTTTAAAGATCTTATTTCAGCTCGCTGAGCTGAACAGTTTCTGAGTGATTCAGTTTTAGTAATCATCGGTTTGAATTTACCAGAGCGCCAGCGACCTTTAACAATCGCGCACGCTGCATTGTAGGATTTTTCCTCTACATCGTAGTGTTGTGCAAATCTGTCCATGTAGATTACACATGTGTACTGTTCGAGAGGCAGAATTTCGATTGGCAGAGGATATTCTTGTTCGTATTCTAGATCATCTAGTTTTTTCAGTTTCGGGTCAAAATAGTATTTCACGTCTTCTGAAGCAAGGGAAGTTTCCGATTGTACCCATTTTGGATCTAATGCCACTGTATTCAGATTGCGTGGACTTGTTAATGCCTCAAGGGCTGATTCTACAGTATAAATAGTTATTCTCTTGCCTTGGGCCAGGGCTCTTTCTCTTGCTACAGCAGTTTGAACCGCAATCAGAATTTTTTCTGTAGAACTGGATTTCATTTCAGCTTTAGTGTACAAATATGATTTGTAAGCTTTAGGTACAGTTTCTCCCTCATTAGAGGTTAGGTATGTGAATCCGCATCTTCCTGGGATTACTCGGATTACAAGATTACGTGTGTTTTCACATGTTTGCAATTTTGTTTTAGTTAACATGTCTGTTTGTAGTGATCTTAAATTTTCTGTATGTTTCTGAGTCCAATTTATTGGTTTGAAATCAGGTCTTATTAATTTATAGAGAGGCTTAACTCTCTCTGAATAATTAAGTATGTATGTTCTTCCGAAATTCAGGAAACCTAGTATTGATTGTAAATTCTTCAGCATTTTTGGTGCTTGGAGTACAGCACATTTCTCTAAGAAATTGTCAGCTAGGCTCTTGCCTTCACTTGATAATTCATATCCTAAAAACAGGACAGTTAGATGGGCAATTCGTGACTTTTTAAAGTTGAATTTGTAACCCTCTGAAGCGAACCCAAGTATTATGGTGTTCACTCTTTTGAAGTGAGTCTCCAGGTCGTCATCTGTCAGATAGATGTCATCGACATAGGATAATGCCTCATTGTTGTATATTTGTAGTAACTCTGTTACCCTTGCTGAGAATAATCATGGGCTATTCTTGAATCCCTGTGGGAGTCGACAGAAGTGTTTGTGGGACCCCATTATTGAGAAAGCGGTGAAATACCTGCTTTCAGGTGCAATGTTTTGACAAAAGAATCCATTAGAGATATCTAATGTCGTTTTATATTTTTTGCGCCCAATGTTATTCATTAGTGCTGCACTGTGTGAGTTTTGTACTGCAAATGTTTTACAACAGGAGTTAAGTTTTCTGTAGTCCAAAACTAGACAATATGAATCGTATGGCTTGGAGACAGGAAACAAAGGATTGTTCATTTGTGAGGTGCATGTTTCAATCACCCCTTGATATTCAAGTTGATCTAAAATCTCCTTGACTTGCTTTGTAGCTTCTTGTTTAACTGGGTACTGCCTTTGTGCGGTGGGTTGAGTTTTTTAACTGGATTTTGTGGTGAGGCGAATCCTCATCCCATCCTACATGATTTTTATATAAAGCAGGAGCTTGGGCTACTGCCCATTTTCTTGCAAGTGTATATTTTTTATGAATTGGTATATGATTAGAGAAGGCAGGCATAACTATTTCTATGCCATGAGGGCACTCCCTGACAAACTCTGGTGGCCAGTCTTTTTCAGCTAACAGGATGTCATAGCCTTTCGAAAGGTTATCCCAAAAGAGACCCCTTACTTTCCTCGTCTTGTCCCCCACTATACGTAATGTTATTTCGTATATGTTATGGGGTTTGCTAACCCTGGTATCTGCAGTTTCCACCTGAATGTATTCATTCGTGTCCACTGTCTCCAGATGATTCATCAGGATCTTGCGAGCTATGGTCACTTCTGCTGTGCTGTCTAGCATTGTCTGGGCCCACTCTCCGTTTTTCAGTTGTGTCCTCAGAATCCTCGGCATGTTTAATCTTAATACTTTCTACCTTCTTTCTGGGATATTGTGATTTATTACTTTGATGAGCAGGTTCTTTCTCTTTGGACTTGACGTGCTCTTCTCTGTGTTCAGACCGTTCTCTTCTTTCCCATTTCTGTGAGGAAGATCGAGAAAGATTGAGTGAGAGGGATCGAGAGGGACATATATCAATATCTTGATATCTATCAGATTTTCTCAATTTATCCCTATCTCTAAGGTTGTATCTTTTTTGAGAGGGCTCCCTTTGGGGAGATTTGTTTCCCCGGTCTGGAGATTTTTCTCTCCGTTGAGGAGACCTTCCTCTGGACTGGAATAGTTTTTTCCTGGGAGTGGACTGTTTATTACCCTCCCAGCTCCTTTTTGGTGTATTCAGATTATTTTTAATAAAGGTTATTTCAGGATTTTCAGTTAGTTGGGGTTTTACCGGTTGTAGGAAGGTGGATATCTGACTATGGTTACCCCCAAACTTTTTGCCTGGTGTTTAGCTGGTTTTTTACATAGTTGGCCTGGGATCCTGCTATTCAGGGCCCCAGGCTGATTGCTCTCTCCTTAAAATGGACTCCATGTACCTTAGGTGCATACACAATTGGAACTGGTTCAACTTATAGGCCCCTGTAACAGTGTACCCTAGGTACCCAGGGCATAGGTGTATCCAAGGCCTACCAGGGGCTGCAGCATGTATTGCGCAACCCCTGGCCTGGCCTCCATATTTGACACAACTGGCTGATCACTCAGCTGGGGCAAGTTGGTGTAATCACCTCTTGCTTAGGTGTAGTATATCTATACCTAACCTAAACTGGACACATATGTTCCTATCAGCCACTCCTATGGAAGGCCTCATCAATCCTGGAGGCAGAGTGCTTGGAAATATGTGAGATGATGCTCTAGCATGAGCTGAGCCTGTCTACAGCTGTCGGGAACCACTCCCTTAGCTGTTCCGGGAAATTGCCATACCATATACTCTTAAGTGCATTATAATCCTCACGGTTATATGCTAACTTTGGTTTGGCTTTATCAAAACATGTCGAGTAAGGTGTCATACGATTTGGAATACTATCCCCTCAACACTTATGTTGACGGGGATGGCATTCCACCCTTCTAGAGGGACATGACATGTACATAGCCTTCACCCAGGTTAAAGTTAACCAGAGCCTCAGCATCACAAAATGGATGCTGCCACCACAGACACAAGTCTGACCTCCTGCTGCTGGGAGTCCTTCCAGCGAGGGAGGCTTGGACAAAGGGTTTCCTGCCTTGGGAGGTGCGAGCACCACCCCAGACAGGATTTTGTGTATTGGGTAGGACAGGGCTGAATAGAATCAGACATGCCTGGGACACACAAGGTGTCCCCGTGCATAAGCCAGTCCAAACCGGTCCTGGGACTTTCCAGACCCAGGCCTGGCGAGGAGCTGGACAAAGGAAAGGGGGTGTAACCGCCCCCCTTCCTGGACCCACCCAGAGGAGGGACCTAGCAGGTGATCCACCCCTCAGATTGGGAATAAGAGTGGGAGCAGTGCCATAGCACCTCAGATCATCCTGAATCAACTTGAAACTAAGAAGACGACTGGACTTCGACATTCTGCTGCACAGAAGACTGAAGAGCATCTCCCTTGTGGCCTAGGAGTGGCCAACCTGTGAACACAGGCACCATCCAGCAACTCGACGTCTGCTTTGCTGCCGCCTCCCGCTGGGGCCCGAGCCCAGAGCCTGACAAGACCCAGACTGCCAGACTTCTCACAGCTCGATCCACAGTCCCTGCAAAGAAGGGACCCGTGGAGGCACAGAGAAAAGTGGAACCGGACCTCTTGAAAAACCCCCGAGACGCTGACTGCGCAGCACCCGAGGCACCCTCAATGCTGTGCTTTAGGGATTGAAAAGCTCCACAAACGAGCAGCTCTTGCACCGAAGATCAGCCCCCAAGCATCTCCACGATCTGCGTGGGGCCCATTTGCATCGTGCCACTAGAGGCGCCATCCTGGCCACTTGCCACATGATCAGCGGCCATCTTGGAGACGAAACCTAGAATCTAGACTGCAGGTCTGGTTGCTCTAGACTTGCCCTCGCTCCTGTAAAAAGGAGCACTTGCTCTGACCTTGCTGGTCCGAGTGATAAGCCTTTTTCACTTCCTGTGTGGCTTGCATTAGCCAAGGCCTGTTTGCTCCGATCAAGTTTTCGACACCGCCATCAGCTAGAACCTTTATGGGCCAGCTTGTGATCGACTCCTGGACGTCCTCGACCACTTCGTGTCCACGTGCTGCTGAGAGAAGCTACACCTCAATGCCTGTTTGCACCCGACATCGACTGGTTCCAACCTGGTTCCACGGTAGTCACTGGCTAGTGACTTTGAACATTGTCCCCTCTGCTTTCAGGTCTTCACCACTTCAGATCCACCCTTGGATCCACCAGAACTCTTCACATCGAGCCGCCTGCAGCATCTTCAGCTCCAAGCACCATCGACCTGCGTGACAAAACCCGACACTACTTCGCACCTGGGCACCCGGTGGGTGTGGGTGGGGTAACTCAACAACGCTACACTGGTACACACCTCTAGTGTCTGTGTCTAAAATTTCACTTCTCTAGGTCACTCGGAAGGTTCCTAAAACACTAACTTTGCAACTTTTATGCACCATAGACAATGCATTGGTGAACGCGTGCACTTTAAGCACTGCACCCGAGTCCCGCTGGCCTTTCCCGACTTAGTCACTGCTAGTCCTGATCAGCTCCAGCGATTCCCAAGGCCCTAGGCCTACTTTCTTTTCGATTGGTATCTCTTATACCACTTTCTTAGTATATGGTTTAGGTGGCCCCTAGGGCTCATCCATATTGTGCAACTTTTGTGTATTTAAACTGTGTTTTGTTTTAACGCTTGTGCTTCTGTGCTCATAAAGAGTATAGGGGATATTTGTAGTTAATAAATATATATATTTTCAATATATATCTGTGTGGTGTCCTTTCATTTGGTATTCAAGGGGGTTGTATATGGTAAAACAGCTTGCTTCACATGCCTTTCAGAGTTTTGCCTAAGGCTGCTTTGTCCACGCTACCACTAGGATAGCTGGTCTAGAAGGTTGACTTACAACCAATCATCATAAGGGTTGCTTGGCATGGTACAAGGTGATCACTATAACTAGTGAGCATCATATACCAGGCCAACTTCTCACATTGGTGAGCAGCGGATTGGGATCTGAGCTTGCTGTTTGTTTTACCATTACAATCTTTGAGATTATCATTTGAAAGATCATACAGGTACCTGCTAGGTACATATAAAAAAAGACTAGTATACTTAAGTTCTACTGAACTTAGTTGTTGTAGAGGAGAGGGAGTAGCACTCCATGACTACAACTACTAGATAGGTTTAGTAGGTAAATACCAGTGTAGGTAGATTGCAACATATCCACCCACACTAGAGCAATGTCTGGAGCAGAGAGTTCCACTGGGAATGTCTCTGTTGAGAGTGACCCTCTGTTATGACCAGATTCTCAGACCAGATAGAACCAGCTCACCAGAGCAACACCAACCTGGCCAAAACGTAACCACCTCCCGCCTCAGGACCCATCTATCCAGGCACCTGGGTACCTACCTGAGGATGGGGAACTCGCAATATACAAGCTCATATCATTAGAAAAACCACTAAATCTATAGGGATTACTAGGAATACTCACTGATTACTAAGGACGTCCATGCCCTACACCACACTCATACCAATTCAAGCGACGCTTAGGAAGACAAACAAACTTTATGAAGGTCTGGCAGGGAGAGTTTCCGAGGTTGAGGAAAGAACAGGCAGGATGGAGGATGACTTTCGCAGCTTTAGTGAATTTAAAACGCAACAGGAAAAGAAGGTGGATGATATCCTTTGGAAGATGGAGGATTTTGAAAATCGCCAGCGTCGCAATAACGTTCGCATTTTGGGAGTGGCGGAAGGGCTTGAAGGGCAAGACCCTAGGGGTTTTGTGGTCAAGTTACTAAGGGGTGCTTTCCCTGAGTCACAGTGGCAGTGGGAGGCAGAGATACAGAGGGCGCACAGGTTCCCCTTTGTCCAGCGAAGGGTATTCGGAGCTGAAGGGGGGTCCAAAGCACCACTCCCCCGAGCAATATTAGTGTACATTGGAAACTTTCTACTCCGAGAGGAAATCATCCAAAAAGCCAGGCCAGACAGTAAAAGAACGGTGGAGGGTGTTACATTTTTTACTAGGCCTGACTTTTGTCACGTAACAGTAGAAAGGAGGTGGAGACTCAGGAAACTGATCTCAGAGTTTCAGGCTTTAGGATCAGAGGCATATCTGTTATTCCCAGCCAGGTTGAAAGTGGTCACAAAGGGCAAGGTCAGGATGTTTATGTCGGAAGTAAAAGCGCAGGAGTTTATCCAGGATCTGGAAAGGGCGAAAAAAGAGGGCCACTAAGTGAAAAGGTATTATGTTGAAGAGAGGGGGGGGACACACAGGAGATGATGGGAGAGGGGGGCGACTAACACAATCAAGAAGCGGCCTCACATAGGTCATTGCTGACCTATTTGCCTGCAGGGAGGGGGTAGGGAGGGAAAGACAGGGGAGGGGGGGGGGAGGGGAGGGGGAATTCAAAAAACAGCTGAAAGGTATGGTTTGGGCACGGCGGTTAGCACACATGGATTATTTATTTTGTTCATTGATTATATTTTTGAGTAAAAAAGGAGCAAGAAAGGTCGGAAGGGGGGGGAGAAGGATTAAAGAAATAGCTGGGCTAGGAAGAGATGTCTCTTTTTTCAATACACAATGTCATGTAAGATAGTTTCTATAAATGTGTGTGGGCTCAATGATCCAAGAAAAAGGGCGAATGTAGCAGCTTATATAAGAACGCTACAAGTGGATCTAGTATGCTTACAAGAAACGCATATAGAGGAAAAGCAGATTTACTTAATGAATAATTTGGGCTTTGATGTACTTGCAGCTAGTAGGCAAGGATCTAGGACAAGAGGAGTTGCTATTCTGGGGAGAAGAAGAGATGTGATAGCTAAAAGAAAGAAAGAAGACCAGTGGGGGAGATGGGCCATCGCGGAAGTAAGTGTTAAAGGGCTCAATGCAACATTACTAAATGTGTATGGGTCCACTGAGGATGATCCGGAGATATGGCAGTTTTTAGATGTAGAGTTAGCACAGTGGCCCGAACCAGTAATATGTTGTGGTGATTTTAACATGCACGACCCTACAAGTTCATTTATGAGTGCAGGAATGGTGTATAATGGCAGAAAGAGAAAAGTAAATAGGGCTATCGCCAATATGGTTAAAAATAATCTTCTGGTAGATCCCTGGATAATGCAACACCCACTGTTAGATGGTAGCACTTTTTATTCGGCACCCCATCAAGTGTTGGTGAGATTAGATTATTTTTTAGTCTCAAGGTCTTTGATTGCGGAGACCCAGATTGAAAAGCAGCCGAGGATTATTTCTGATCATAGCCCGCTAATATTGGAAGTTAGGGTCCCACAAGTGCAGATCAAGAGATCTACATGGACATTTGAGAGGAGTCTTCTCCAAGACCTCGAGTATAGGAAACATATGGAAGGGTGGATTAGATCCTTCTGGGAGATCAATCACGGAACAGCCTCAGTAGGGCAAACGTGGGATTGTTTTAAAGCAGGCATCAGAGGAGAAACATTAAGCTATGTGTTGACCAGACGTAAGAAAGAGAGGTTAAGGAACGAAACTTTTCGGCAAAAGCTGATCATAGAAGAAGGAAAACTAGTCGCTGCAGTAAGATCTAAGTCCAGCTTGGAAAATATATTATTAACAATAGTAGCACTAAAGGCGGACGCGGTAGAAAGCCTTTCGAAAAGGTCTGCTGAAAAATACTTGGCTAAGAAAGAAGAACTATATGAATGTAGTGAGAAGGTGGGCCATTTACTTGCGGTTAAAGTTAGGCAGCAAAGGGCGGATGCAGAAATAAAAGAGATACTAGATCCAATGGGTGTCACTGTTACAGGCTCAGATGAGATAAGAGAGGTTTTTAGAGGATTTTATGAAAAATTGTATACACAGGGTAACACAGAGGACATAGAGAAAGTTAGGAATTATCTTGGAGGTGTGCGCTCACCCTCTGTCACAAAAGAAGAAGGTGAAATGCTAGATTCTACCTTAGGTCTGGAGGAATTTATAGATGCATTAAATAGCCTACCATCAGGAAAGGCAGCCGGACCTGATCAAATTCCGGTTGAATTTTATAAAGTATTCCGTGACTGTTTGCTGATTTATATGTTTGAAGTTATGGTATATGTACAACAAGGAGGGCTATCACCAGATTCCTGGCGTGGGGCAGATTTAATTGTTATTGCTAAAAAAGGGAAGCCCGCAACCCTTCCTGGATCCTATAGACCCATCACATTGATGAATTCAGATAGCAAGGTTTATTCTAAGATGTTGGCAAAGAGATTAGCAGGTTGTATTGAACATTTGGTGAGCCCATCACAGCATGGTTTTATACCCGGGAAGGGTACCACTCAGCATATTAGGACACTGATCACTATGATCGATGTTGCAGATGTCACAGGCGACCCTATTTCAGCACTGTTTTTAGACGCCGAGAAGGCCTTCGATAGGGTCGCCTGGGATTATCTATGGGAAACTATGAAGTGGTGCGGTATTGGCTCAGGCTACATACGAGCTATGCAAGCTTTATACAGAGACCCAGTGGTTAAAATCAGAGTAAACGGAGGGCATTCGGATTTAGTACATGTACAACGGGGGACTCGTCAGGGTTGCCCGTCTTCTCCACTATTGTTTGCTCTGTACATAGAGCCATTATTACGTAAACTAGAGGGAAACCGTGTTATCCAACCTATGTCATTCAATGGCTGCACTGTGAAAATCCTTGCCTATGCTGACGACGTGGCTATATTGACTCCAAATCCGGATATAGCCATGGTTGGAGTAGAGGCAGAAGCGCATGAGTTCGGGATGATTTCAGGGTACAGCCTGAATAAAGCTAAAACCCAGATTATTCTGAACAGGTTTGCATCAAGTCTAGATAGCAGGGTGGTTAGCAATGCAACTTATCTAGGGATTGATGTATCTGTAAAATTGGAGGAATTAGTAGAGCGCAATATGGAACCATTGCTTATGAAGGTTAAAAAAGACCTGGAAAGGATAAGTAATTTACATCTTTCTTTGGTCGGATCCACAAATGTGTTGAAAATGATGGTCCTGCCTAAATTTTTGTATTTATTCAGGTCAATACCTCTGATTTTTGAGAACAAATGGTTTAATAGGTTGGAAAGTCTGGCCAACAGGTTTATCTGGGCAAGAGGAAAAACTCGTAGGGCTTATAAATTTATTTCCCTGCCAAGGGATAGAGGGGGGGTGGGGCGCACCAGATTTTAGATTATACTTTTTGGCTGCTGCACTCCAGTACATGCAGGGATTAATTGGAGGAGGTGGTGGGGTATCAAAGTCCATTAATATGTCAATTGAAACCTATACAATGATATTGGGACAAAATACGGTCAACGGATTCCTGTATTATACGGATTTGGGGTATCTTAGAAGGCAGACATATAAGACTCTAAGGGCAGCACTTAAAATCTGGAGCATTTTTTTAAAAAAGACTGGCATGGGTAGATTTAATAGGTACACCAGAGTCTATAAAAACAAATCCTTCCCCGAAAAAATCTTTTCTGATTTATTAATGGCGGAATGGGAGGGCAAAGGGATACATCAAATCGGGGATTTAGTTAACTCAGAGGGTATAATACAATTTGAGGAATTGATTAAAACATATAAAATAAACAGAAGGGACTTCTTTAAGTATCTCCAGATCAGGAGCTTCCTTAGGAATAAACAAGGAGGGCCATTGGGCTTTCACCCAACAGAGCTGATGGAAGGGCTAATTACGGGGGAGGAATATTCCATTAGGCTAATATATGCTGCATTGGCAAAAAATAGACCGGATGATCTAGATAAACATAGGGCCAAATGGGGGGAAAGGATAGAGGCCACACCTGAATCATTTAACGATTCACTGGAGCTAGGTCGGTCTATCCTATGCTCCGCCCCCTTGCAATCCCAACACTACAAAACGCTATTTTCGCTATACCACACCCCAGCCAGGATCGCGAAGTGGGGGGGTACTGAGGGTACTACGTGCCCCAGGTGCAATTCCACTGAGGCAGATATTGTCCACATGTTTGCTACATGTCCCCAATTATACACATTAATTAAGGATGTCGAAAATTTTCTAACCAACTCATTAAAGATCGGGTTAACTTTTTCTGTAGGCTTAATCATGCTGGGCGTGGACGTAGAAAATGAATATTCGGATTCAGGGGATGCAATGTTTTTGTTTATGGCAGCGGCTGTCTTTAGATTAATGCTAGCCAGGGTATGGTTAGATAAGAACCCCCCGACCCTGCAAACATGGTTATCAAATCTCATCGCCACACATAATTTAGAGAAATACATATATGCAAGGAAGGGTAGGAGTGGGAGAGCGCGAGGTATTAAGATATGGGGACCTTTGGAGAAATGGAGAACAGGAATAGGTTGATTTATTTTGTTGATGTTTTATGACTGTGTTTGTTATATAATTTGATATATGATATATGTTGTCTTGGCCTCCCCCTTTAGCGGTTAAATAGTTTCAATTTAAAATTCATCTGGCTATATTGCAAGACGAACAAATGTATGAGCAAAATGCTGTATTCTTTTTTTTTTGAAATGTGTGCTTTTTGAAAGGTAAAATAAAATATATTTAAAAAAAAAAAAAAAAGAAACACCACTAAATCTATAGGGATTACTAGGAATACTCACTGATTACTAAGGACGTCCATGCCCTACACCACACTCATACCTCATAGTCTCGCGACCACATGGGTCCAGACTAATCTACCCTGGGGCAGTTCTGATTATTTACCATTACACACTGATCACCCTCAGTGCTCACTCGACACGCAATCCGGCGTGCCATACACACTGAGCTGCAGCCCCAGTGCTCTCTTTTCATCCGGTCCACAATCCGGCGGACCTAAACACTGGTTTCCCTCCCAGTGCTCGCTTACTTACAACCCGATCCGCAATCCGGCGGATCTACACACCAGTCTCCTACCTGGTGTTCTCATTAACGCCGCTTACCAACGACGATCACTTTCCTATGAATACCTTCAGCGCTCTCTCTCTCTCTCTCTCTGTTGGGAAGTCTCTCTCACTATTCACTAAAGGTTCACTACTACAATAATATTATGGGATGGCCGAATCACTTAATGTACTAATGTTCCGTTAGCCCAAGGGCTCCTCTCTCTCCCTAATTATTCAGTGGCTACTTACCTGATCAGGGGCAGCATCTGTTCTGGCTGTAACACCTGACTAGAAGGAAAGGTTACCTGTGCTTTAAGAACAAGAGACACACACTGTATGCAAGAGTTATTCCCTGATTTAAACGCTCCTATTTCCTTTTGATCCATCAGTTGCTAAAGCATCTGGTTAGAAGAAAGGCTAGCTTTATCATAAGAATAACACATGCACACTGGTTCACTAAGAACTGGGGTATCTTTATTACAATAACAATAGAATACACATACACAAATCTGCGGGGTCTCTGTAACTAACAGGAACTGTAACACACCACTGAAAGGAAAGGGATTAGACATATAACAGGGACAATGTTATCTGCGGGGTCTCTGTGACTAACAGGAACTGTAACACACCGCTGAAAGAAAAAGGATTAGACATATTATAGCCTAGGGAATAAAGACAATATTAAGGTATAAGTGTAAAGCAAGCTAATTTAGACTACCTCACCTATTAGAAGGAATGTTTATCTCTCTCTGGTAGGATCAGGGCTCTCTGTCTCTCCCTCCGTCACCACAGCTTCACGCCTCTGGCTCAACTGCTTCAGCTGACAGCCTCAACTCATCCATCTGCTTTAATGCATTCTGATAAACTGGCAGCCCCAGCTGATAGTTCCAGCTTTGTTCATATGACTGCTCTCTCCAGCTTCAGCAATCATCTGCCTTCTTTCTCCATTCCAGAAAACCAATAGAACTGAACTGTACTCTGCAGCTCCAGCAAACATCCTACTCTCCACTCTTCAAGAACCAAACTGACCACTCCTCCTATCCTGCAATTCGCTAATATGGATTCCTCTCCCCTCATGGAAATTTCCAACAGAGGGCTGCCTCCCACCGAATTCCTGTGCTAGCTCCAGAGCTCTCCGCGCAACCGCAGTGGCCATCTGCATGTTACGTCTGGGCCCAAGAGACAAACACATTCTTCCGATAAGAACCAGTCCTGGCTGGTTTTCCCCTAGCAGACAACAGGCTTAACTATAAACATTACCTTTCCCCTTCAAGCATCTCAGCTCTGCAGGGACAGAAAGCAAAATGGAGTCTCTCTAGTTCTGGGCCTTGTAGGCCTGAGAAGGATAAAATAACCCTTAGCTCTGTCAGAGTACCTACACAAACCATACCAATGTGTAATATAAAGTCAGGACCACAGGATCCACCCTCTACTATAGGCAGGATAATGAAAGGACACATAATTATGTCAAAGCCAATAGGCAATAGATGGATTAGAGTCAAGAATAAGGGATCTATCATCATATAAAGCAGCTATCCTCTTCTAGGTCTGGAAAAAGGGCTTAAAAGGGCCAACACAAGGTAAGAATACAGATCCTAGATGAGAGCAAGCTTAAAGTCTTCATCACTCCGAAATAGAGCCAAAAAACCTGTCAAGACACCCTCCAAGGGCACCATCCAAATTTTCTATATTCTCCTTTCAGGAACTAAGGCAGCTTTGTGCCTTAAGAGGTCTTAGGACAGGGCCTACCCCTACTACAGACCGCCTTAGAGAGCTCTTAGACCAGTCTGAGACTCTAAAGACCTCTAAAGCAAACCCCACAGGGAATGCTGAAGGAGGCTCTCCCACTGAAGATGACAATACTGATACCCCTGTCCCTGTAGTCCAGTTAGATGAGGATGACCAAGTCACTGGAGATACTCAGCCTGAGGAGAGGAGGAAGAAGAGGAGACAGAAGGGGCAAGCAGTGATTCTGATGATGGCAGAAATAGTCAGGTGTTAGTCAGCAGGCTTAACCGGACTAACTTAAGTGTATTTTGGACTGAAGCAAGGATGACCTTGCCCAGCCACCCAAGTGGACTTAACCAGGAGCATAGGAGGATGAAGAATCACTCAGGTGAATCCAATACCTCCCAGGCTGCTAGACGTTCTCATGGTCACTCCAGAAGGGGGGTGACTAGCCCTCAGAGAAGGGAACATGAGGCCAAAATGAAAGAGGCTGAACTTAGGATCCAGAAGCAAGAATTAGAAGTTGCCCTGGCCCAAGAGAAGCTTGCTAGAGCAAGACAACCTAGAGAGAGTGGATTAGGATCCACTGGTGGCAGCACTATCCCTAAGGATAAAGACAGGTCTTTTGATACAAGAAAGCTGAGTAAGATTGTGCCCCCCTACAAAGCTGGGGATGATATCCACAAATGGATGACTGCACTTGAGATAGCCTGCAAAGTACAGCAGATCCCTCAGGAGCAGTGGGCAGCAATCTTGTGGCTCTCCTTTGAAGGTAGAGGCCAAGACAGACTCCTCAGTGTTAGTGATGGGGATTCTAGAAACTACCTGGTCCTGAAAAGTGCTCTGATTGATGGGTTAGGCTTAACCACTGAACAGTACAGGTTAATGTTCAGAGACACCCAAAAGACACAGGCTCAGGACTGGTCTGAATTTGTTGAATGTGCCACTAAGGCTCTGGAGGGCTGGTTGCTGGTAAGTAAGGTTACTGACTATACAGGATTGTATAATTTAATTATGAGAGAGCAAATCTTAAGTAATTGTCAAAATCAGCTTCTACATCAGCACCTGGTTGACTCTGATCTGACCTCCCCACAAGAATTGGGTAGGAGGGCAGACAAATGGGTCAGAACCAGGATCAGGCCTAAGAACCAGGGTGGTGACCAAAAGAAAGAGACTACCAAGCCTCAAGAGAAAGGTGGGGATAAATCCAAAGAGAAGTCTTCCCCATGGCCCCAAAACTCCAATGGAAAGGGTGGCCCCCAGAACACTTCCTCTACAGAGAAAAAGCCTCACTGCCATGCCTGTAAACAGGTTAGACATTGGAAATCAGTCAGCTGTGGTCCCAAGAATGGTAATAAGGAAAATATACCTCCAGGTAAGGCTCCAACACCTCCTGTCACTGTCAGAAGTGGTCCCCCAGGTGGTGGGAGCACCCCCAAGAATTTAGGTGGGTTTACTTTTGGAGCACAGGTGGATTCTGGCCTAACCAGGTCCCCTACCTCAGATACTCTTGTCTATGAAACTGGCATGGGGTTTGCCAATTTCACTGCTTGCCCAAACACTTTGAGCAAGTATAGACAGGAGCCCCTCATCAATGGTTTGAAAGTTGAGGCCTTCAGAGACACAGGGGCTAGCATCACCATGGTGGCTGAATGTCTAGTCCCCTCTAGGCAACTTTTACCTGATGCCACATATCAGGTAACAAACATTGATGGAATAGAAACCAAACATCCCATGGCAGTAGTAAATCTTAGCTGGGGAGGTGTCACTGGCCCAAAGAGAGTGGCAGTGTCGGCAAACTTGCCTGTAGATTGCCTACTTGGTAATGATTTGGAAATCTCAGCCTGGGCTGAGGCTGAACAGCAAACCCATTTTAGAATGGTAAATCTCCATGGAAAGGTTAGTGAGGCTGTGATGGCTACATCCCCATTCCAAGATGTCCTTCCTGAAAAGGTTGGGAGGGCTGAGCAAACCTCAGCCCCATCTTTAGTTAACTTCCCTCCTGAAAAGATTAGCAGGGCTGTGATGGTAACAGCCCATACCCAAACTGAGTCTCCTCCTGAAAAGGTTGGTGGGGCTGTGATGGCCACAGCCCAAACTCAAACTGATACATGGGTAATGAAGCCTGAAATGATGGATCACTCCACCCAAACTGAGAGCATGGAGTAGGAAGAGAAACTTCCCCCTCACCAGACATTAGGAAAGGATCAGCCTCCTCAGGAAACTGATCTTACCCCTGATGAAGGAACTGTCCCAGAGGTTGTTAGGCCTGGCCTGACAGAGCCTCTGATGGCAGTGGACCCTTCTCAGGTGGGACCCAGTTTGGAGCAGGTAACCTGCCCCTCTCTACCTTGCCTTAGTCAGCCCAGGGCTGCAGAGGACAAGGATGACAGTGAGACCCAGAGGGCCCCCTGTCAAATAAAGCACCCCCATCAACAGATTAGGGGCACCAAATCTAGTAGCCCTAGTAAGGTGAAAACTTTAAAAACTCCTGAGGGAGCCCCCTTAAAAGTAGTTAGGGACCTCCCACAGATGGATTCTGTTGGGCACAGCCAAACCTGGGACCCCAAGGCCCCAAACCTGACCTGTCCCTCCAGTAAGCCAAACAAAGGGACCCAGCCTCCAGCTTTAGGTAGCCAGAGGTTGACCCTGAGAGCACAGTGCAACTCAGTCAAGGAAAGAAAGGCACACATGGTGGAGAGTGATTGGAGGAAGCTGAGACCTACAGAGGAATCTCACTTCAGTACTCCATCCCAACACCAGCCTTTAACTTTGCAAAGACACACCACATGTAGAGATTCCCTATGGTGGAGACCCTCAGATACCCTTAGGGTGAGGGATTGCTTAGTGGACCATGAGACAGGGGGTAACCAAGCCAGAGCTGGTACTTCCTTATATGGCCACTTAGGCAATATAGGCTTACCTGGGCAAGGATAGCCTTATCTCCTTTCGTTGGGGGGGGGGGGGGTTGTGTAGGAAGGTGGATTTCTGACTATGGTTACCCCCAAACTTTTTGCCTGGTGTTTAGCTGGTTTTTGACATAGTTGACCTGGGTTCCTGCTATTCAGGGCCCCAGGCTGATTGCTCTCTCCTTAAAATGGACTCCATGTACCTTAGGTGCATACACAATTGGAACTGGTTCACCTTATAGGCCCCTGTAACAGTGTACCCTAGGTACCCAGGGCATAGGCGTATCCAAGGCCTACCAGGGGCTGCAGCATGTATTGTGCCACCCCTGGCCTGGCCTCCATATTTGACACAACTGGCTGATCACTCAGCTGGGGCAAGTTGGTGTAATCACCTCTTGCTTAGGTGTAGAATATCAATACCTAACCTAAACTGCACACATATGTTCCTATCAGCCACTCCTATGGAAGGCCTCATCAATCCTGGAGGCAGAGTGCTTGGAAATATGTGAGATGGTGCTCTAGCATGAGCTGAGCCTGTCTACAGCTGTCGGGAACCACTCCCTTAGCTGTTCCGGGATATTGCCATACCATATACTCTTAAGTGCATTATAATCCTCGCGGTTATATGCTAACTTTGGTTTGGCTTTATCAAAACATGTCGAGTAAGGTGTCATATGATTTGGAATACTATCCCCTCGACAGTTCTGTCGACGGGGATAGCATTCCACCCTTCTAGAGGGACACGACATGTACATAGCCTTAACCCCGGTTAAAGTTAACTAGAGCCTCAGCATCACAAAATGGATGCTGCCACCACAGACAAAAGTCTGACCTCCTGCTGCTGGGAGTCCTTCCAGCGAAGGAGGCTTTGGCAAAGGGTGTCCTGCCTTGGGAGGTGCGAGCACCACCCCAGACAGGATATGTGTATTGGGTAGGACAGGGCTGAATAGAATCAGACATGCCGGGGGCACACAAGGTGTCCCTGTGCATAAGCCAGTCCAAACCGGTCCTGGGACTTTCCAGACCCAAGCTTGGCGAGGAGCTGGACAAAGGAAAGGGGGTGTAACCGCCCCCCTTCCTGGTCCCACCCAGAGGAGGGACCTAGCAGGTGACATACCCCTCATATTGGGAATAAGAGTGGGAGCAGTGCCATAGCACCTCATATCATCCTGAATCAACTTCAAACTAAGAAGACGACTGGACTTCGACATTCTGCTGCACAGAAGACTGAAGAGCATCTCCCTTGTGGCCTAGGAGTGGCCACCCTGTGAACACAGGCACCATCCAGCAACTCGATGTCTGCTTTGCCGCCACCTCCCGCCGGAGCCCGAGCCCAAAGCCTGACAAGACCCAGACTCCCAGACTTCTCCCAGCTCGATCCACAGTCCCTGCAAAGAAGGGACCCGTGGACGCACTGAGAGACGTGGGACCGGACCTCTTGAAGACCCCCGAGACACTGACTGCGCAGTACCCGAGGCACCCTCCATGCTGTGCTTTGGGGCCCCACAACCGAGCAACTCTTGCACCGAAGATCAGTCACCCAGCATCTCCACGATCTACGTGGGGCCCTTTTGCATCATGCCACTTGACGCGCCATCCCGGCCACTTGCCACGTGGTCAGCGGCCATCTTGGCGACGAAACCTACAATCTACACTGCGGGTCTGGTTGCTCCAGACTTGCCCTCACTCCTGTAAAAAGGAGCACCCGCTCTGACTTTGCTGGTCCGAGTGATAAGCCTTTTTCACTTCCTGCGTGGCTTGCATTAGCCAAGGCCTGTTTGCTCTGATCAAGTTGCCGACACCGCCATCAGCTAGAGCCTTTGTGGGACAGCTCGTGATCGACTCCTGGACGTCCTCGACCTCTTTGTGTCCACGTGGCTGCTGAGAGAAGCTACACCTCAACGCCTGTTTGCACCCGACATCGCCTGGTTCCAACCTGGTTCCACGGTAGTCACTGGCTAGTGACTTTGAACATTGTCCTCTCTGCTTTCAGGTCTTCACCACTTCACCACTTCAGATCCACCCTTGGATCCACCGGAACTCTTCACATCGAGCCGCTTGCAGCATCTTCAGCTCCAAGCACCATCGACCTGCGTGACGAAACCCGACACTACTTCGCACCTGTGCACCCGCTTCCTGTTGGTGAGGTAACTCAACAACGCTGGTGCTCCTACACTGATACACACCTCTAGTGTCTGTGTCTAAAGTTTCACTCCTCTAGATCACTCGGAAGGTTCCTAAAACACTAACTTTGTAACTTTTACGCACCATAGACAATGCATTGGTGAACGCGTGCACTTTAAGCACTGCACCCGAGTCCCGCGGGCCTTTCCCGACTTAGTCACTGCTAGTCCCGATCAGCTCCAGCGATTCCCAAGGCCCTAGGCCTACTTCCTTTTCGATTGGTATCTCTTATACCACTTTCTTAGTATATGGTTTAGGTGGCCCCTAGGGCTCATCCATATCGTGCAACTTTTGTGTATTTAAACTGTGTTTTGTTTTAACGCTTGTGCTTCTGTGCTCATAAAGAGTATAGGGGATATTTGTAGTTAATAAATATATATATATTTTCAATATATATCTGTGTGGTGTCCTTTCATTTGGTATTCAAGGGGGTTGTATATGGTAATACAGCTTGCTTCACATGCCTTTCAGAGTTTAGCCTAAGACTGCTTTGTCCACGCTACCACTAGGATAGCTGGTCTATCAAGTTGACTTACAACCAATCATCATAAGGGTTGCTTGGCATGGTACAAGGTGATCACTAGAACTAGTGAGCATCATATACCAGGCCAACTTCTCACACCGGTTTCCCACCCAAACTATCTCTTCCTAGTTCTTCATAGGATTTTTCTATGATTCTGGCAAGTTCAAATGGTTGGTCTGCTATATCTGTCTCCTTCAAATTCTGGCGGATCGCCACAGATGCTGTTTCTCCTTTTATGTTGGCTAACAATATAGCCGAGACCTGCTTGAAGTCTTTCAATAATTTCATACCCAGAGTTAAAGCAGGTTCTGGACCGTATTCATTTTGAATCTGTCTAAGTACATCTGGTATAACCACCATAGACAGAACACCATGTGTTTTTGTGTATATTGAAGCAAAGACTATGCCCCAAGTGTCACAGTCTTCCACATATGGTGCGATCCCCATTGGAAGACAGATAGTCAGAATTCTGTGTTTCTCAGTAGGAGTAGTATCTGGAAATACTGCTTCTATTTGAGTAATTTTCTGTGCCAACCAGAATGGAATTTGTTCCCGTTTTGTGGGTACTTTACCAAGACATGATTGTATGTTCTGTGGTGTGATTTTGTTTATGTTCCCCTGATGAGGGGTCGGCTGTGGAATTGTGGGTTGGACTGTTGAAGTCCGCATGACATATTGGAGCAATTGTCTATGTATTTTAATTAATAGTTTTAGCTGAGCTAGCCTCACGGCCTGGCATTTGATCAATTTCTGGATGTGGTGTGTAGCTGGCTAGAACCGGCCACGTTGCTCCTGGTCCACCTAGTGGACCGTGCCTGGTGATGTGATTTTGATGTTTTAGGGCGCCATTAAACCAGAGCAGATGCTCTTGTTAATTTAGTGGGATTTCAATGTCCTCGAATGGAGTCTATTCATCCGAAGGTTCCTCTATTTTGTAATAGTGGAATTCTTTTGTTATAGCGTTTGCTGCTGGAAAGTGTATCCATGAATTGAATACCTCTGTCTGCCGATATTCATGGGCCTCTACCATGAATATGACTGTACCACCATGTGATGTCAGTCCATTTTCTATAAGTTTAAGAGTTATAGTTCTCCTTACGTTGACCGGAATGAGTATAGCACTTGGGTCATTTTCTTGGATGGTTCTGTCATCCTCTATGAGTTGAGCTGCTATTCTAGCTCTCTCTGCTTCATCTTCACTTTCTCCCATTTTTACTGACAGAAAGCTCTTTGTTGCAGATCAAGTTTCAAGGAAACAAAGATTAGGTGTACAATATTTTGGAACACTGTATCCTTCAACGTTGACTAAACCAAAAACTAATACATAGGAATCTCTTCCTACTAAGTTCCGGCGGATATTAACCTTTCACTCACTCCAGACGTCTTTTGGAGTTTTTACGGAAAAAATGGTTCTGTGTGAAAAAGCACAACTGAGTTACTCTAGTGTCTTGCGTTAGATTATCGCCTTACCAAACGTTGGGCGCCATGTATTGTAGTTCCTATATTCCCAATAGGCTCTGCGCATTGGAATAATATAAACAGCAGTGTAGACGTAGGACTGAGATCGACTAGGTCTCTACTGACTATATTAGACTTAATTAGTTTCGCCAGCTAGCTCAGAGGTCACTAGAAACTTTCTCGAATGTTCAGCAAAGAGTTAATTCTCCGGATTAGACAAGAAGGGATTAGCTTCTGACAACCATACAAACATGACAACTTTGCTCCCTCAGAATAGAGTGTATCTCTAGAGTCGTGTGAAAACAATAGGCAGCTATTTCACTCAGTCAATCGTGCATACTTAGTTTCACCAGAGTGCAGAGAAATAGAGAGACGGCGTTTTCAATAAAAGGTGTTATTTTATTGAGCAGTCTTCTTTCTCATGCAAGAGAAATGAATTGCCACAATTGCAATACTTATTATGAAGTAAAGTGCGTACAGTAAAAGTAGTATTATGAAATAATACTGTTAAAGCATAGATATGGTTTCTTAGCCATATGATACTTTAAAATAGATAAAATATATATACATACATAAAACCATTGACTAACGTACTCAACTGGTGCTTCTAACTACGCCTACCCCGATGTACCTGACCTAAACCTAACAGTTATTTCTGGACTCCAGGAGTTCTTGTTCAAATCAAAACAAAAGCAGGGGGGAATTTCCCGGGCTGCTGGAGGCTTGGTTTGTTTAAAGAACGCGTTGTGCTTTCTAGGAGTCGATGGGAGTAGCCGTGCTGTGCTTTGCAATGCTTGGGCTATTACTGAATATGGATATGATTCTTATGCCTTTATAAGGATATTATTGATTATAACCGCACAAGGGCATGAATCTGGAATATCTAATTAGGATCCTAGATAGAAATACAACACACTAAGCAATCCCTTACCCTATGGGTATCAGAGGGCCTTCACCATTGGGATTTACTTCCTATGGGATGTTTTGTCAAAGTAAAAGGATAGTGTTGGGATGGAGTACTGAAGTGAGGCTCCACTAATGTTGGGCTCAGCTTCCTCCAATCACTATCCACTATGTATGCCTTTCTTTCCATGACTGAGTTGCACTGTGCTCTCAGGGTCAACCTTTGCCTACCTACAGCTGGAGGTTGGTGTAGGAGAGTAGGGTCTGCTTCCTATGGTCACCCCCAGTTTTTGCTGTGATTCTCTGTTTTTTTGACTGTAGTGTGGATGTGGGCCTGCTAATCAGACCCACAGCCCAGCTGTTTTCTCTCTAAATTGATACCATGTACTTTAGGTACATACCTGATTGGATATTGGGTCACCTTTGCGAGCCCCTGTATAGTGTACCCTGGGCACCCAGGGCTATAGGTGCATCCAAGGCCTACCAGGGGCTGCAGCATGTATTATGCCACCCCTGGCTGGCCATCCAAACTGACACCACAGCTTGGGTAAGGTGGTGTAATCACCCCTTACTTAGATATAGTATATCTATATCTACTTTATATATAGACACATCGTAACCTATAAGTCACTCCTATTGCAGGCCTTAACAATCCTGGAGGCAGAGTGCTTGGTTTTATGTGAGAGGGTGCCCTAGCATGAGCTGAGCTCCTCTGCAGCTTTCGGAACCATCTCCTTATAGCTGTTCTATGATATAGCCATACCATATACTCTTAAGTGCATTATAATCCTCGCGGTTAATGCTAACTTTGGTTTGGCTTCATCAAAACATGTTGTGTAAGGTGTCAAACACTTTGGAATACTACCCCCCCCCCCCCCCCCCACCAGTTCTGTCGGCGAGGTAGCATTCCACACTTCTAGAGGGAAAAGACATGTAGTTACTGCTTTACCCTGTTAAAGTTAAACACAGCCTCAGCATCACAAAATTGATGCTGCTGCCACAGACACGAGTCTGACCTCCTGCTGCTGGATGAAACTCCAGCAAGAGAGGCCTAGACAATAGGTTTCCAGTCAGGGAATGTGCTAGCACTTCCTCTAGCAGCCTGTAGTGTATTGGGGCAGGGTGGGTTGAAAGGAAAGATGCTTTTCCAGACACTGCCTGGGGCACACAAAGTGCTCCATGCAGAGCCCGGTGCATACCAGTTGCGGGGGCACTCCAGCCCGCTCTGGCGCAAAACTGGACAAAGGGAAAGGGGTGTAACCACCCCCTTCCCAGGTCCATCCATAGGAGGGCCCTAGCAGGTAATCCAGACCCTAAAATCAGTATAAAGATAGGAGCTGTGTCTAGAGACTTTAGATTATCCTGGAATGAAACTCTGATGCAAAACTCTTGGACCTTTGACTTTCTATACCGACTAGAAGACTGAAGACATCTCCCTTGTTGTCAAGGAGTGACCACCCAGCGCAAACAGGCACCACCAGTAACTTGCCATTTTGCTTTGTTGATGCTCCTGCCAGAACCCGAAGACGCAACGACACAGAACCTGGACTTCCAGACTTCTCCGACTCCGTTCCACATCCACAGCCAAGCTGAGACCTGTGGTGTACACAAGAGATGTGGGACCGGACACCCTGGACTTCCTGCATGTTGCTAACTGCTCTACTCCCGAAGTACCCTCGCAGTTGTGCATTGCGGTATGAGAAGCCCCAGACCCGAGCGCGATTTGCACCAAAGCTCAGCCCTCCACACTCCACGAGTGTCGCGTGGGGCCAGCTCCTGCATTTCAGCTTGACGCATCTTCCCAGTTGCTAGCCCGCTGGCTACTTAGCCCCCTGAAGACTTCTTTTTGAATTTACTCTGCTGGCCTCTTTGCTCCATCCTTGCTCCAGCTTTCCTGCAAAGGAGAAGCTCCCCAGACCTTGCTGGTCTGACTCAAAGCCAATCTTTACTTCCTGCATGGGTTGCGGTGGCCAAGGCTTGTTGGGTCCAATCTGGATACCGACACAGCAGTCAACTAGATCCTTTGTGGTACAGCTCGAATCCAGCTCCTGGTTGTCATCAACATCTCCTGGTTAAGCATGGGCGGATTTCGCGGATCCACGATCCGCAAATTTGCGGATTTGCGGATTTGGATTGCGCTTGTGAAAGTCAAGGATACAAAGGCCTATATCCAGCATCACAGCGGATTTCAACGGTAGATTTGGGAAGAAGGCCCACCTGCCCAGCCTCGACGACGCTCACAGTTGTTTTTGGGCTGATGAATGAATCACTGAATTTGACCTTCAACTAGTTCCAGCGACCATGTGTGTGCTACTATGCAATCGCCCCGAAGGGCGCAGGGGTCCCTTGAGTGAGCTGTCCATCATAGTGGGTAAATGGCAGGAAGACGGTGCACACCGCGAGTGTGTGAGCGGGACCAAACGTGCGGGGCTTCCATGCAAGTTCACATGCCTCTTGTGTGTATAAAAGGTCAGAGACCGATCAGAGCAGCAGATCAAGAGAAAGAAGCTCCTGGTCACAGGAACAGCACGAGGATTGCGCTCGTGAAAGACAAGGATACAAAGGCCTCTATCCAGCATCACAGCTGATTTTCGACGGTAGATTTGGGAAGAAGGCACACCTGCCCAGCCACGACGACGCTCACGATTGTTTTTGGGCTGATGAATGAATCACTGAATTTAAGCTTCAACTAGTTCCAGCGACCACGTGTGTGTTACTATGCAATCGCCCCGAAGGGCGCAGGGGTCCCTTGAGTGAGCTGTCCATCATAGTGGGTAAATGGCGGGAAGACGGTGCACACCGCGAGTGTGTGTATAAAAGGTCAGAGACCGATCAGAGCAGCAGATCACGAGAAAGAAGCTCCTGGTCACAGGAACAGCACGAGGAATGTGCTCGTGAAAGTCAAGGATACAAAGGCCTCTATCCAGCATCACAGCTGATTTTTGACGGTAGATTTGGGAAGAAGGCACACCTGCCCAGCCTCGACGACGCTCACAATTGTTTTTGGGCTGATGAATGAATCACTGAATTTGAGCTTCAACTAGTTCCAGCGACCATGTGTGTGTTACTATGCAATTCCCCGAAGGGCGCAGGGGTCACTTGAGTGAGCTGTCAACCTATAATCCTGTAACTATTTTAGGATGGCGCCGGCAAACTGCCAGCCCCATCCTAAAATAGTTACTAAATTAGCTTCATCAGGAAGCACTAATAGATAAAATAAAGCAGGTGCTCGAGCACCTGCTTTATTTTATCTATTAGTGCTTCCTGTTGAAGTTAACTTAGTAACTATTTTAGGATGACGCTGGCAGTTTGCCGGCGCCATCCTAAAATAGTTACTACTTCAAGCTTGAAGGCTTGAACTTTTGCCCCCCGAATCCGCCGCTCGCAGATTCGCGGATTTTCGGTAAATTCGCGGATTGCGGATTTACCGAAAATCCACGAAATCCGCGAGCGGAACGGATTTTGCCCTCACACCTACTCCTGGTCCTCGTGGCTGCAGAGACAAGCTTCTCCTCTTCACCTGAAATCTCCTCAACATCGCCTGGTTTCTTCCTGGTTCCTTCCTGGTCACTGGCTAGTGACGCAGACTCTGTACCCTCTGCTTTCAGGTTCTTCAGTTCCTCGATCCACCCTTGTATCCACCCAGACACTTTTCCTTTGGTCGCCTGCAGCACTTCTTCGCAGATCTCCATAGGAAACATCGACGAAACCCGACACCTAAAGACACCTATGACGCCGGCTTCCCAGGATGAGGTAACTCGAGTAATCCGGTGCTCCCGTGGGTATTGACTATCCAAGTGTCCTAGTGTAAAGTGATTTTGTCGTATTCCATACGGAAGTGCCCTAAATCTTTAACTTTGTAACTTTTACGTTCTCCATTCTAAGTCAATGGTAACTCGCAACTGTGTTTAGACACTGCACGCGTCTCCCGTGGGCCTCCTACTTCCTAACCTTTTGTTGTCTAGTGTAGCCCCAGCGATTCCCTAGGCCCTATGACTAATCCCTATTCCTGAAGTGGTTCTTATACAACTTGCTTAGTATATGGTTTGTGAGGCCCCTAGGGCAAAACTGTATTTGTGCAACTTATCGTATGCTATTTAAGTAACTTGTGATGTACTTCAAACTCTGAAATCATAAAGAAGTCAGAGGGGTTGTGTTAGAAATAAATACATCTATATTTGATATATACCTTGTGTGGTGTCCTTTCATTTGGTGTTCAAGGGAATATAATTGGTAAAACAAACAGCTTCACATGCTCTTTGGAATTTAGCCTAAGACTGCTGGTCCATGCTACCACTAGGATAGCTTGTCTATAAGGTTGACTTTACAACCACCATCAATAAGGGTCATTTAGACTGGTGCGAGGTGCCCACTAGATTAGTGGACAGCATATGCCAGGCTAACGTTTCACAGTTGGGTCCCTTTGGTTGGACTACTGGAGGGACAGGTCAGGTTTGGTACCACTGGGTCCCAGGTTTGCCTCTGTCCAACAGAGTCCTTCTGGGGGAGGTTCTTACACAAGGGTAAGGGAGATCCCTCAGAGTGTTAAGGAGTTTTCACCTGGCTAGGGCTGTTAGACTGGGTGCCCCTAATCTGCTGATGGGGGGTTTCTCTGGATAGGGGGCCCTTAGGGGTCCACTGACCTCCCTGGCCTCTACAGCCCTGGGCTGACTGGGGCAGGGTATAGAGGGGCAGGTTACCTGCTCCAGGCTGGGTACCACCTTGGAAGGGTCCACTGACATCAGGGGCTCTGCCAGGCCAGGACTGACTACCTCTGGGGCAGTTCCTTCAAAGGGGGTAGGGTCAGTTCCCTGAGGAGGCTGACCCTCACCTAAGGTCTGATGGGAGGGAGACTTTTCTTCCTCCCCAATGCTCTCTGTCTGAGTGGAATGATCAATAGTTTCAGGCTTCACAACACAAAAATCTGTTTGGGTTTGGGCTGTGACCATCACAGCCCTACTAACTTGTTCAGGAAGGCCTATCATTTTGGAATGGACCTGTTGCTCTACCTCAGCCCAGGCTGAGATCTCAAGATCATTGCCCAGTAAACAATCTACAGGCAAGTTTGTAGACACTGCCACTCTCTTTGGGCCAGTGACACCTCCCCAGCTGAGTTTATTACTGCCATGGCATGATCTGACCTGACTCGACTGGTCACCTGGTATGTAAACCCAGGTAAAAGCTGTTCTGAGGGGACTAGTCTCTCAGTTACCATGTTGATGCTAGCCCCTGTGTCCCTATAGGCCACAGCTGTCTGACCATTAATGTGGGGCTCCTGTCTGTACTTGCCCAAGGTATTGGGACAAGCAGTGAAGTTGGCAAACCCATGCCATTATCAAAGACTAGAGCTGCTGTAGTAGGGGACCTGGTTAGGCCAGAGTCCACCTGAGTTCCCCAAGTAAACCCAGCCAAATTTGTGGGGACACTCTGAGGTTCCGTGACAATTGTAAGTGGTGTTTTCGACTCACACGAATATGGTCGAGTCTAGTATCTATGAACCGCAAATGACGAGTTTAGCAAGTGTGCGCAGTTTCGCTGTGCTAACTTAAACCGTTCGTTTGTTATATGGGTTTGTCATCTGTACCCACGGGTTCCATCTTAGATACGGCATCCATTTTGTCTCTTGCCCTCAAGTAGCCAGCGAACGGACGCTGTCCGCTTCGCGACCCTGGGACTCCCAAGATATTTGCGGAAGACACATGTTCTTTGAAAGTGTCTTTATGACGAGGGGGATGCTACTGTAAGGCAGATGGCGCCGCTCGAGGCTCATCTTGCCGCACGGGCTTATTGTCTCAGTTGTGCATCTCATTAGGCACGTCCCTTTGATGCCTGTATCTCGTGCTTCTCGACACTCCCCTTTTACACCCTTTCCGATCTCCCCACTGTCTCCGTCTTCCTCTGCACCTGTCTTCGTTCCTGTTCCGATCTACTTTACTGCTGATTGGAATTTGCTAATGGTGGGAAGATGGGTTTTTACAGTTGGGAACCGCCAAATGTTTCCGCACTTATGTTCCGGATCTTGTGTGTTTCAAAGTGATCTAAGCGACCCCTCTGAGAGCGACTTGTGGGAACCAGGTTGTAAACTATTGTGTATCATGTTATCCTATGGGTAGAAACTGTATAAAAGGAGCGTTCCACAAATACAATTTGAAGCAGTCTCCCCGAACTACACTCGATGTACTTCTTGTGACTTCTGTGTTCCCTGCAGTAAATAAACCTTGACTCTTTGACGCCGAAGGAAGTGTCCCGTGTCTCTGTGACTTGTACGCCGGAGCAGGTTACCCACGAAGGTTTCAGGTGTTGTGCCCTGGCACCGCTGGGTCCAAAGAACCCAGTCCTTCAGTTGGCGCCCAACGTGGGGCTGCATCAGTGGTACCGGTCCAAGCCTGACGATCGTGAGGAACTTCGTGTGAAATCTCCGAGGGAAGGTGCACCCCGCTTCATCGATCCTGTTGTCGAAATAAGTGGCCCGAAGACTTTTCCCGCGAAGATTCCCGCCTCCTAACGGCTGCGACGGACTGCTACCCTGACTGTAGACCTGTTTTGGCGCCTGGCGTAGACCTTGGTATAGCGAGACGATTGACGGGCCTTCCTGAGGACGCCATTGATCTTTGAGTTAAGTATTTGTGGGTCGCTCCCAGAGTTTTTTGTTGTAAACACTTTAGCGAGTGTTTTTGTTGTAGACACTTTAGCGGGTGTCTTTGTTGTACACGCTGTGTGAGTGTTTTTGTCGGTGACACTTTGCTAGCGTACTTTGTTGTTGTTGTATTTGTTTGACGACTGCAGCCGCCAAAGACCGAGGGTTTTGTTCTTGCTGGGACTTGGTAAATCCCGTAACCCTTGAAGTTTGTGAAACTCGGCTAGTGTGCAAGATGCCTGGTCGCAGTACTTTGTTCAGTTGCTTTAGACCTTGTGGTGCGGATTCCCTGCTGGAGGACTCGTGTCCGATACCTCCGGTTGGAACTCCTACTTATGACCTATATAGCAAACATGGGCTAGGCCCGATTGCTTTTAACGATTATTGGATCAAATATACAAAGAAAGACGGCGATCTTCGTTGGCCACCTCACGGTAGCTTCGAAGCGTCGATCTTAGATAATTTGGAAATAAAGTTGTTCGAACGTAAATCTAGGCCGGCCATGTTTGATGCCTTTCGGTTCTGGCGCAAAGAAGCCCGACAGAAAGAGATCAGACAAAATAAACGTAGTCAGCGAGATACTGTTGCTACTATAGTGAAGAAAGCTGAGCAGTTTCAGCGTGATAAGGAGGATAAGGATAAGGAAGTGTTTGAGAGATTACAGCGTATGTCCATAGACAAATGCTATCCTGTTTTGTCTACGGAGTCGGATAAGAAGGAAGAGGCAGTTGAGGATTCTTTAATGTCCTATCTTATGAAGTCGCCACCTCCGTACGTACAGGGTACCGCAGTTCCTGTGGTCCCTGCCGTACCTGCTCTCCCACTTGTTATTCCTCCGCCTATTCCTCAACCTGCACCCGCTCTTCCGACTGTTCCTGCTCCTGTGCCTGTGTCTATTCCTACTGCTCCTCCGCTTCCACATACTCCTGTTCCCGCTACTGCTCACGCTACTGCTCCTGTGTTGTTAACCCCTGTTGCTGCTAACGTCTCTACTCCTTCTCTTGTTAGTCCTGTGTCTTACTCTTCTCCCTCTACTCGTAATCGTGATTCTCCTCTTGCGACAAACTTCTTTCAGTCGCTCGGACCTGTTTTTGGGTCTGCAGGTTCTGATGGTCCACAGAGACGTAGCCAGCTTCCTGGTAATAGAGAACGTGTTGCGCTATACAATATGGCGATGGGTTGGATGATAAATCCTGTTAGAAATCCACCTCGTGTTGTCCTCGAAACGTTTGATCAATTCAACATACCTACTCAGAGATATGTGTTTGATGAAATGTGCAAGTTCTTACATGATCAGATAGCGGCTGTTGCGCCTGACGAGGTGCTGACCGCCCTGTCTAATCTTCGGCTTCAGTTCGCAACTGGACTGATAGTCGATACTAATGTCCGACGTGCTATTGAACGGTTGCTATCTCTTCGTCCTGCTCCTATTCCTCATGCATTGTTCGTTGAGGACATTGAACAACGAGATGGGTCTGGCCAATATCCTATGCGAGAAGTTCCGCCAGTTTGGGTACCCGCTGATAATACTAATGCTAATGCTCCAATACCAGCACATTTCCAGAGAGTGTGGATACACCTCCCTTGGAAACGATCGGAAGTGCTTCAGGTGAAACAAACTTTGCCTGATCCTCGCAAGAATCCTGCGGGGTATTACAAAGAATTATCGCAGCTCGTAGACGCTACGATAATGAATCTGGCCGATATCGACATGTTGTTTGGCAATGTCGTACCGCAACCGGTATGGGCCAAGATTCGTCACCAAGATCACGCGAATGAATTAGGTGGTGATTGGGCTGCCATTACAGCGGCAGACGCTGGACAAGTGGCTGCTACTAAACCCGATCAGTTGATTGAACTTCTTCCCCAGCGAATCATTACGTTAATGAAAACGCTTATGCCAGCTATGAGGGTAAATTGGGACAAGTTGTCAGCCTGTAAGCAGAAGAAAGATGAGAGTGTTTCAGACTTCTTTACGAGGTTCGAGGAAACATTCGTCGATCATAGTGGGCAGGATATGGGTACTGAGGGTGGACAGAGGTTGTTTGTGGATAAATTTGTATCGAACTTATTGCCCGACTTGTGCAGTAAATTGAAGAATTCAGAAAGTGCGTGGGCCGTTTCTACCTCAGCTCAGATATTGGCTACGGCACAATATTACGAAAATAGAGAAAAAGAGGAAAATGACCGTGCCGATAAAAAGACGAAAGAGCTGAAAACTAAAGTGTTGTTACAACAAGCATATCCGCCGCGTTCTAATCAGAATGCGCCTCAGCAGAATAGATCGCAGTCGCAATCAAATCGATCGCAGCCGCGTAATGATTCATCTTTTCAGAGATCTTCGTTGGGGTACAACCAATGTGCTTATTGTAGACAGGAGGGACACATTAAATTCAATTGTCCTGCTTTAAATGACCGTAGTGGTGGTAATTCGTCTAGAGGAGGTCGTGGTGGTGCACAGCACGCATCACGTGGTAGAGGTCGTGGTGCTCAGAACGACTGTTCTGATAACTCGTCAAATTCTAATAATTGTTTCGACCAACGTGGATCATCGCAAGGACGATCTGCGCAGTACAATGTAGACGATTATTACGTCGATCAGGGAACTGACGATAGTAATTACTAGGACAGCCAAAGACAAGGAGAGGGAGTGGTATCAGTTCCGGTTGATCAGAGAGGGCCTTACGTCGCAGTTGCTACATCGGGCGTCGTTGAGCCTTTTCTGTTGGACACTGGTGCAGCGAAAAGTTCTATCATGCATTCGAAACTCCCTGGCGCACCTTTGTCTGGCTTAACAAATGTATCTGTTGGATTCTCTGGCGCCCCCGTTAGCAATCCAGTTTCGCGCCCTTTGCCCCTTAAAATTGGGCCTCGTGAGCTCGAAGCTCCGTTGATTTTAACCACTGGTTGTGGTGAAAATCTTTTGGGTCTGGATTTGCTTAAACGCTTGTATGCGACTTTGTATTGTTCTCCTGCGGGTATAAAGCTTACGTTAGGAGAGAGGGTAGTCTCTCCCATGTACTTGTCCCTCGATAAGCTTCCACCGGAATTGAGTTCTCTTCCTGCATCTTTGTGGGCGACGGGTCCAAACGACGTGGGCCTCCTTGATATCTCCCCTTATGTTGTTCAGTTGAAATCGAATGTGCGATTGCCACGTATTCCCCAATATCGTATCTCCCTGGATGGTGAACGAGCTTTGTTAGCGATCATCTATGATTTGATCGAGAAAGATGTCATTGAAGAAACTCGGGGAAACGTGTGCAATAGTCCTGTACTGCCCATTCTTAAACGTACTGATCCTACCAAACCGCCTGTTTATCGTTTTGTTATTGATTTACGGGAGGTGAATAAAATTGTGGTTCCTCAATTCCCTGTTGTGCCTGACATTACGGCGCTACTGACTCTGATTCCAGCTACGGCTTCATGGTTTTCGGTGATTGATTTGAAAAATGCGTTTTTCAGCATCCCGATTGCCGAAGAGAGCAGGGACCTTTTCGGTTTCTCTCTTGGTGGACGTAGCTTCCGGTTCAAACGCGCTCCTCAGGGCTACTGTGAAAGTCCATCGATTTACAGTCAAGCTTTGAAGGGTCAACTAGATGCGTTTAGGTTGCCGGTTGGTGCGGCTTTAATTCAATACGTCGACGACTTATTGGTGGCTGCTGATACTCAGGACATTTGCAAAATTGCTACAGTGTCGTTGCTGCAACATCTCTGTGAGTTAAATCACAAGGTGTCACCTTCTAAATTCCAATATTGTTGTCAAGAAGTAACCTATCTAGGTCACTTATTGTCAAAGGAGGGAAGGAGATTGACCCCAGAGAGAATTGCAGCGATTGCGCGCATGGCTGTGCCACAAACCCAAAGAGATGTGCGTGCCTTTCTAGGTATCACATCGTACTGCAGGCAGTGGATTCCTAATTTTTCATTGCTAGCGAAACCATTGGTGGCTCTTACGTGCAAGGATGTTTCGACTCCTTTACCATGGACGGAAGAATGTCAGAAACGTTTTTCTGAATTACGTGATTCATTGTGTTCGGCCCCTGTGTTAGGTACCCCTGATTACAGCAAGCCGTTCACGTTATATGTTCACGAGAGGGAAGGTTGTGCTTTAAGCGTCTTAACGCAACCTTTTGGTGGTAAGCAACGTCCATGTGCATATTTTTCCTCGACCTTAGACCCAGTAGCTAGAGCATTGCCGAGTTGTTTGAGAGCAACTGCGGCAGCTGCGGTCTCCATCCGACAATCAGCAGGATTGGTCATGGATAATATGCTTACGGTGATGGTTCCGCATGCAGTCGATACTCTTTTGAACCGTACGAAAACTCAGCACTTGACGAGTGCGAGGTTATCTGGGTACGAATTGACGCTCTTGGCAAGCCACATTCAGATAAAACGTTGTAATGTCCTAAATCCGGCAACTTTGTTACCAATTAGTGCAGAGTCAGATGCAGTAACAGAACATGACTGCTACTTGCGTACAGAGGAGGAAACAAAAGGTCGTGTGGACCTTAAAAACACCCCATTGGAAGACCCGGATGGCATCCTGTATGTGGATGGGTCATGTTTTAAATTGCCGAATGGTGATGTGACTACTGCTTATGCTGTGGTGACATTGAATACTGTTGTTGAGACTGCGAGATTGAATCAGAATTCTGCCCAAGCTGCAGAACTGATTGCTCTTACTAGAGCATGTGTATTAGCAAAAGGGAAACGTGTGAATGTGTACACCGATAGTCAGTATGCTTTTGGTGTAGCGCATAGCTTTGGACGGTTGTGGCGAGAGCGTGGTTTCTTAACGTCACATGGCACGAAAATACAGCATGGCCAGCTTGTGAACGATCTTTTGGATGCATTGACTTTGCCTGCTCAAGTTGCAATTGTTAAATGTAGTGCGCATCGTAAGGTGACGGATGATGTTGGTCGTGGTAATGCGTTTGCAGATGAGATTGCTAAGGAGACTGCCCGGAACCTTAGCACTCGAATGTATGTGACGAATTCGGTTAGGTGGCCTACAGAATCAAGTATGTGTGAGAATACTATAGAGAGTGTGAAAGCAATTCAGAATGAGGCCACCGACACTGAAAAGATGAAGTGGAAAGAAAGTACGGGAAGGTTGGATGTGAATGGTTGCTGGATTGATTTGTCAGATCAGAAAAGATGGATGTTGCCTGATGCGTATGTACTGGCCGTTGTGCAAATGGCACATGGGTTAGCACATATTAGCGCGAAAGGTATTTGCAAGTTGTTGGCTGATGTGTGGAAGAACGATGGAATTACTAAGTGTGCTGAACGTTTGGTGAAGAATTGTATGGTGTGTATAATGTACAATCCTGGCAAAGGAACCCCAACTCCCCCTGGCAGTTTTGCTCCTCCTTCGTATCCCTTTGAGGTGATCCAATTGGACTTCATCCATATGGAGCGATGCAATAACCTGAAATACGTTTTGGTTGTGGTTTGCGCCTTCTCCCGATGGATCGAGGCCTATCCCCTCAAAGATAATACTGCTTTGTCTACTGCGAAAATCCTACTGAAGGAATACTTTCCTCGGTATGGAATGCCTAGAGTCGTGTGGTCAGATAACGGAAGTGAGTTTGTTGGAAGTGTGATGAGGAGTGTGTGTAAGGGCCTTGGAATTAATCAGAAATTCCATAGCGCCAATCATCCCCAGTCAGCTGGATTGGTTGAAGGGTACAATGGCACCCTTAAGCTAAAATTAGCGAAGATCCAGGCTACGACTGGACTTTCGTGGCCTGACGCTTTGCCTCTAGCATTACTGTCAACTAGGGCGACTGTACACTCCCGAATAGGGCTTAGTCCCTATGAAATAGTGTTCGGCCGTCCTGCGAATGTGTGGGGGGTTCCTAGGCCAGGTATATTCGTTGATCTTGAGTACCCGATGTTGATTGACTACTTACATGACTTGACTGCTAAACTGAGGTTAATTCATCAACAGGTTTACGACGCCTTGCCGACGCAGACGGAGGGTCCAGGCCACCAGCTCCAGCCTGGTGATTGGGTTGTCACCCGAAATTTTTCGCGCAAGAAGAATCTGGACCCCCGCTTTGTTGGACCTCACCAGGTGCTTTTGGCCACGAGGACTGCCGTTCGTCTTGAGGGACGGAAGAACTGGGTACATGCTACCCATTGTAAGCGAGTCCCTATTCCTTTGCCGGCAGACCCGTGGGTGAGGAAAGGCATTGCGTCAACAGAAGCAGCGACATTGCCGGCGTTTGTACCTTTCAGTGACGCACAACTTGTTGGTGAACACTCAGCGCAGCAGAAAGCCATTGTTGGAACATTGTCAGCAAGAGACTCAAGACCAGACCAACGAACTGATCAGCAGGACGCTGTCTCTTCGACAGATCCTTTGTTTGACGAGCAGACACGTCCTGGGAAACATCGATATTCTTTGCGTTCTCATACTAAGGACAAATAAATTTTTTTCTTGCTTTGCTGAAACTGATAACTGCAATATCTTCGTTTCCCATGATCAACTGTGAACAATTCGTATCACTGAAAATTGTTTTGTACATATATCAAGATTTTTTTTCTTGTATCTTTTTCCTTCCACAGCTGAATTATTTGTGCTAAATAGAATACATATTGTGTATTGAGGGCCGTAGGGCCGCGCGCGTACTTCCTTCTGGACAGTAGGTCTTGACGCTAGGTTAAAGGCCGTCGGTTCCTAGGAACTCCTGGGAATTGACTATTGCTGCACAGAACGAAGTGCGTCAAGAAACGTTGCGGACGGTCATAGGGAAATGGCATTTTCAAAGCTGAACGATTTGGAAGGAACGCAGGCGTATAGAGTCAAACTGCAGAAACTTAGTCGTACTAAATGTTTTGTATTCCAATTGTTTGTATTGTTTTTAACTGCTTCTGCATTTTTGGCGGGTGGGGTGTATTACACTATGTCTTACTTCTTACTTCCTACCCCTACTCCTACTCCTTACCCTAACATTACTTCTACTGCTTCTCCTCATTCCTTTCATATGTTACCAGAACACGAACAGGCTAGACGTGTAGAATTCCGCAACAATTCCTTTATCCAGCTCCTCCATCAGCATCAGTTAGTGGTTAACACTACTAATTGTTGGGTGTGTGGGTTGATGCCACATACTACGGGTAAGGGAATTCCATATCTGGTGTTACCGTATAGTTCCCAAGGGTCAGCTCGAGCATACCAAACAATGCTTCGAAGCGCACTAGGTTTCCACCCCTCTCCAGAACGTTCCCCCAAACCGGGTCCTACCTCATGGCAGTGGGTGGTATCGATGATAATACAGGATTTGGAAGATGAGATCCATGATGCTTATCTCATCCCTAAGGCAGAGGTACAAGCCTATAGGGCACCGAATAGAGGGGAATATAGTACGTTCACTAATGAAAAGCAGCTTAAAAGCTCGTCTCCAATATGGGTCGTACCCCACACTGGTAATCTTTGTCTTGTGGGTCGTGGCTCGCAAGCCTCACTTGGAGTAAGTGCTTGCACTGAAAGTTACGTTCTGTCAATGTCCCCGATCCCTGTGCTTCTGGCTGCCAAGGGTACGTACTTCATCTGTCATGATCGTGCATACACATGGTTGCCCGCAGACTTCATGGGCTCATGTTTTGTTGCAAATCTGTTGCCTCCGACGTTTACTGTAGATGCCGATTATCATAAGACTAGAGTTGTACGAGGCGTAATTAGTGAAGAGGATACTGCCGGTCAAGAGGCAGGAGACTTTTTCAAGGGTTTCCTCCCGTTTTGGGGACCTATGGTTAATAGTAGGAACCTGAGACATTTGACTCGAGTGGTAGAATCGACAGCTAACATTACTGCCAGTGCCCTTGGTAATATCACCACAGAACTTCAGGCGGAGAGACTTATGACATTACAAAACCGTATGGTTTTGGATGTTGTCTTAGCAGATCGCGGTGGGGTATGTAAAGTGATCCATTCGAGCTGTTGCATTTTCATTCCAGATAATGCTCCTACTGTCTATCAAGCCATCTCGAAGTTGCACAAGATCTCCGAATCCATACACGTGGATGTAGGGGATTGGACGCTACTTGGTTGGTTTTGGGGCCTGGTGTCGACTTGGGGTTGGAAGATTCTGACGATCATCGGGGTTGTGGTAGTGTTCCTGTTCACGTGTTGCCTTTGTGTGCAGTGTGGTCCTGCCTTATGTGGCCTCTGTGCTACAACGTGTATGAGACAACCATCTGTTACCAAGGGGACTCGGTTGGACAGAGCTATGCTACAACGACATCTTGATGGTCTGATGAATATCGAGTATGATTCCGACTAGTGCTTGCCTACATGAGGGCAAAAGGAGCGTCTGAGGTTCCGTGACAATTGTAAGTGGTGTTTTCGACTCACACGAATATGGTCGAGTCTAGTATCTATGAACCGCAAATGACGAGTTTAGCAAGTGTGCGCAGTTTCGCTGTGCTAACTTAAACCGTTCGTTTGTTATATGGGTTTGTCATCTGTACCCACGGGTTCCATCTTAGATACGGCATCCATTTTGTCTCTTGCCCTCAAGTAGCCAGCGAACGGACGCTGTCCGCTTCGCGACCCTGGGACTCCCAAGATATTTGCGGAAGACACATGTTCTTTGAAAGTGTCTTTATGACGAGGGGGATGCTACTGTAAGGCAGATGGCGCCGCTCGAGGCTCATCTTGCCGCACGGGCTTATTGTCTCAGTTGTGCATCTCATTAGGCACGTCCCTTTGATGCCTGTATCTCGTGCTTCTCGACACTCCCCTTTTACACCCTTTCCGATCTCCCCACTGTCTCCGTCTTCCTCTGCACCTGTCTTCGTTCCTGTTCCGATCTACTTTACTGCTGATTGGAATTTGCTAATGGTGGGAAGATGGGTTTTTACAGTTGGGAACCGCCAAATGTTTCCGCACTTATGTTCCGGATCTTGTGTGTTTCAAAGTGATCTAAGCGACCCCTCTGAGAGCGACTTGTGGGAACCAGGTTGTAAACTATTGTGTATCATGTTATCCTATGGGTAGAAACTGTATAAAAGGAGCGTTCCACAAATACAATTTGAAGCAGTCTCCCCGAACTACACTCGATGTACTTCTTGTGACTTCTGTGTTCCCTGCAGTAAATAAACCTTGACTCTTTGACGCCGAAGGAAGTGTCCCGTGTCTCTGTGACTTGTACGCCGGAGCAGGTTACCCACGAAGGTTTCAGGTGTTGTGCCCTGGCACCGCTGGGTCCAAAGAACCCAGTCCTTCAACTCCCACCACCTGGGGGATTACTACTAGTAGTAACAGGAGGTGTTGAAGTATTACTTGAAGGAATGTTTTCCTTATTGCTGGCTTTTGGGCAACTGCTGTCAGTTTTCCAGTGGCCAGGTTGCTTACATACATGGCAATAAGGTTTCTTGATAGTAGAGCAAGGAGTTTGGGAGCCACCCCCCTCAGAGGATTTTTGGGGCCCTGAAGTGGATTTGTCCTTAGGTTTATCCCCACCTTTCTCTTGAGGTTTGGTAGAATCTTTCGTCTGGTCACTACCCTGATTTCTAGGCTTCACCCTGGTTCTGACCCGTTTGTCTGCCTTCTTTCCCAATTCTTGGGAAGAGGTCCGATCGGAGTCCACCAGGTGCTGATGTAGAAGCTGGTCTTGACAATTATTAAGGATCTGCAACCTCATGATCAAATTATACAATCCTTCATAGTCTTGTACTTTGCTGCCCAGTAACCAGCCCTCCAGAGCCTTAGTAGCACAATTTACAAAATCAGTCCAGTCCTGAGTCTGTGTCTTCTGGGTGTCTCCGAACATCAACCTATACTGCTCAGTGCTTAAGCCAAACCCATCTATCAGAGCACTCTTCGGGACATAGTAGTTGTCAGCATCCTGTTAATTAACTGTTAGGAGCTTATCTCTGCCTTTATATGAAAAGGAGAGCCACAGGATTGCTGCCCACAGCTCCTTGGGGACCATCTGCACTTTGCAGGCCCTTTCCAAAGCAGTTATCCATTTGTGGATGTCACCCGCAACCTGATAAGGAGGGACAATCTTGTTCAGGTTTCTTTGGTCATGAGACCTTTCACTATCTCTAGGAATTAAGCTGCCACCAGTGGCCTCTAGCCCACACAATTTCTTCTCTCTCTCAAGAGCCAGGGTCTCTTTTGCAAGGGCAACTTCTTGCCTACTAGCTTTGTGCTCTCTTCTCTGAGGGGAAGACATCCTCCGCAGAGCAGAGGCACTGGACCCTACTGAGGAATCAGAATGATCAGAACCACTGGACAGTGATCTGGGCCTTCTGTTTCCACTGTTAGGCCTATTTGGAAAGTTAGAGGGGGGCCTACCATGGCCCTCTCCACCTCCAGACAGTCCTGTGTTGCCCAGGTGAGTTTCATCAACTGCATCCTGGTCATCATCCTCATCAGAGACCAATGGACCTTCTCCTGTGGTATTTTCCTCTGTTGAGAGATGGCCCCCCCTCTCTACTACCTTGGTTACCTGGGTCTGATGCTTTCTTTACATCATGAGCCACTAAGATATCTACCAGGTGGTTAAAGGTTGGACTTTGTCCTTGTTTCAACTTTCTGACTGCACACAGGCTTCTCAGTTCATGAAAAGTGAATGAGTCATACTTAGAAGGCACCCTCTGGGTTTCTTCTTGAAGAGGTCCACTAGGGCCTGCTTCGAAGGACATTTTCTAGTGAGGTGTGGTGTGTGCACCTACCTACACTAAATGGTGTCCTACTAGAACCTCTCTAGGAGTTGTAGTCAGGGTGTGCTAAGCCCTTACCACCTAACAACTACTAAGTTCAGTAGAACCTATGTATATAAGACTTGATTTATATGTACCTACAGGTACCTTGATATGATTTTTCAGATGATATTACAAGATTATTTCGTAAAACAAATTGCAAGCTCTTATCCCAACCGCTGCACACCAATGTGAGAAGTTAGCCTGGCATATGATGTCCACTAGTTCTAGTGGTCACCTTGTACCAGTCTAACCGACCCTTATTGATGGTGATTGTAAAGTCAACCTTATAGAAAGCTATCCTAGTGGTAGGATGAACCAGCGGTTTTCAGGCTAAGACTTCAGTAGGCGAGTTAAGCAAGTTGTTTTACCATATATAATCCCTTGAATACCAAATGAAAGGACGCCACACAAGGTATATAACAAATATATATGTATTTCATCTAAACACAACCCCTCTGCACTCTTTATGAGGTCAGAGGTAAAAATACAATACAAGTCACACAGTTAATATACGATAAGTTGCACAGTATAAGTTATGCCCTAGGGGCCACACAAACCATATACATAGAAAGTGTAATAAGTACCACATGAGAGTTAGAAAGCAGGCCTAGGGCATGTAGAATCGCTGGGGCTACACTAAGCAACCAAAGTTATGAAGTAGGAGACCCACGGGAGCTGCGTGCAGTGCCTAAACACAGGCGCGGGTTCCCATTGACTTTCTGTAGAGTTTGTAAAAGTTACAAAGTTACAATTTAAGGACACTTCCGGATGGACTAGGATGGAACCCTTTTACACTAGGACACTTTGAGAGTCAAGACCCACGGGAGCACCGGAGTACTCATCTTACCTCACCCATGGAAACCGGGTGCATAGGTGCCTTTTCGTGTCGGGTTTCATCGCCGTTTTCTTGGGAGAGCTGCAAAGAAGTGCTGCAGGCGACCAGAGGAAATGTGTCGGGGTAGATCCAAGGGTGGATAGGAGATCTGAAGAACCCGAAAGCAGAGGGGACAGAGTCTGGGTCACTAGCCAGTGACCAGGAAGGTACCAGGAAGGAACCAGGCGATGTAGGGTGCTTAAAGGTGAAGAATTTGAGTTTGTCTCTTCAGCCACGAGGTCCAGGAGGCATCCACGATGACCAGGAGCTGGATTCCAGCTTTCCCACAAAGGATCTAGATGACTGCAGTGTCAGTATCCAGATTGTACCCAACAAGCTTTGGCAACCGCAACCCATGCAAGATATCAAGAGTGGCTCTGTTGCAGACCAGCAAGGTCTGGGGCACTTCTCCTTTTTAGGAAAGCTGGAGCAAGCCTGGAGCAACCAGGATTGCAAGTTAATATTCAAGATGGCATCTTCAAGGGGCTCACTAGACAACAGGCAAGGAACCGGGAAGACGCATCAAGCACAAATGTAGGCGGGGCCGACGGGACAATTGAGGAGTGTGGGGGCCTGAGCTTCGTTTCAAATGTTGCTCGGGCTGGGCCTTCTCGTACCCCAATGCACAACTTACTGAGGCTTCAGGAAAGGAGTGCAGGTAGCAAAATGCAGGAAGTCCAAGATGTCCGGTCTCATGTCTCTCGTGTCCGCCACTGGTCTCAGCTTTGGTGTGGATGTGGATCAGGGTCAGAGAAGTCTGGAAGTTCAGGTCTTGAGTCACAGAGTTTTTGGGTTCCATCGGGAATATTAAAACTGCAGACTGGCGAAGTTGCTGTTGGTGCCCGTTTGCACAGGGTGGTCACTCTTTGACCACAAGGGAGATGTCATCATCATCATCATCATCATTTTATTGTGTGATTAATTAAAATAATTACAATGTTTACAAGCAATAAAAGCAGTGCAACAACACATATAAAAGACAAGTAAAAAATAAAATGGAATCGGATTATTAGTGTATCAAAAATTGTTCTCCCAATTATCATATTACTTGGTAAAAAGCGTCCTAAGTCCGGCTGTGTCACTTTTGTCATTTGGGTTCTATCCCTGTTCTTCTTTCTGTTCGGGGCGGGAAAATTCCTTATGTCTGTTCCTTTTCTTGTAACTGCTTTGTTGCCTTCGCCATAAATTTGATTCCCCGACATGAAAGGGTTGGTGAAATGCCACTTAGCCACCATATCACCGCCTGCCTGCAGGTGCGGATTTTCAATGTGTTGAAAATTGCCCAAAGATATCTTCTTCTTAAGACCTGTAACGCGGGGCATACACATAATTTGTGTGACACTGTTTTGTTCTTATATCCGCATAGTCGGCAGTTAGCATTTTCTGATTGTTGTTTCCAAGAAGGCATTAGATCTTTTGAATAATGCGTGCCCAGACGATACGATATTAGCGTTTTTTAGGTGTTGGCAGTAATGTAGGGCTAGGAAAAATTGCGGTTTTTGGGTGGTGTAAGAGTTTACTACTGTCCAAGCATGTCTCCGTTTAATTAGAGTTTGTTTGTCTTTGAGCAAGGAAATCCTTTTTGCCGAACCGTTTGCTGTTTTGCAAAACTGCTTGTGGTCGATGTTTTTTTCTCACACTTCGTGGATGCCCAGTGTTGTCAAACTCTGATTGAGAAATTCACCCCATTGATTGATATTGGGCCTGCCTACCAAAAAGTTTATTTCCTCCCAGCATAGCTTGTCCAGTGCCTCTCTAGGTGCGGTTCGTATCTTATGGCAGAATTTTACAAATGTGGACTTCGACCTAATAACTTGGTTTTGTAAGCCGAATTCTAATCCAACTTGGGCTGGCGATGCTGCGTGTGGCAACCCAAACACCACTTTATATATTTAGTTTTGTAGGTTGTTTAGGATCGTTGATTCGCTTCCGAGCCATCCGATTAGTCCATAAGACAGGGTTGGAATGATTTGTGCAGCCATAACTTTGAGTAGATGCATATAGTTTGGGCCTCCCACTGTCTTTTGCAATTACCTATATGCATATACTAGCAGCCCGTCCCGACCTTGTCCGGGAGCAATCAGGCTTCCCCGACCCCCCGCCTGCCCCGACATTGTCCAGCAGCCCGGGCCCGCCCCGACATTGACCAGCAGCCCGGGCCCCTGCTCGCCCCATCCCCCGCCTGCACCAGTATTTGTATAGCGCACAAATCACCCCCGAAGGGGTCTCAAGGCGCTGGAGGCCGTTGGGAAGATTAAGCGAGCTATTGCCCAGAGTCGCATGGTGTTGGGCAGACCCCTGCCGCCGGAGCAAGGGATCGAACCGTGATCCCAAGCGTCCAGCGTCAGTCGACCTGGCCGTGGCGCCACACCTCTTCCGCCCCCTGCCTGCCCTGACCCCCGCCTGCCCTGACCCCCGCCTGCCCTGACATTGTCCGTGGGTCCCCCGGAGTCTTACCTCAGCCGCCGCTCCTCCCCCGCGCTCCTCAGTTCACAGCTCCGCCGCTCGTCACCGCTCCTCCCGCCTGTCCGCCGCTCCTCACCTCCTGTCCGCCGCTCCTCACCGCCTGTCCGCCGCTCCTCACCGCCTGTCAGCTGCTCCTCACCGCCTGTCCGCCGCTCCTCACCGCTCCTCCCCCGCGCCATGTCCACCACTCCTCCTCACGCTCCTGTACACCGCTCCTCCCCGCGCTCCTGACGTCAGCACGCAGGTTGTGGCCGGCGCTACTTCGAAGGGACGACTTTCTTTTTAATGTGCATTTTTTAAATAACGCATATTTGTATCGTTTATATAGCCTATGTCCATCTGCACACCCTGACGATTACAATGATGTATCGGGTGTGTGGATTGGCGCTATGGTTCCCGAGTTTACCCGCCTCAAAGGTTAAAAGTTCTTACTTTATAATAGTAGTATAGATTAAGGGAGATGTCTTCCATCTTCCAGTCAGAATGGAATGTCGAAGGTCCAAGATATGTCTTTCAAAGATTCGTCCAGGATAATCTAAAGTCCCAGGGACACAGCTCCTATACTTATACTAAGGATAAGGGCTGGATTACGTGACCAGGTCCCTCCTATGGGTGGACCTGGGAAGGGGGTAGTTATACCCCTTCCCCTTTGTCCAGTCTGGCACCAGAGCACGGGGTTCGAGTTCTCAGCAACTGGTTTGAACCGGGCTATGCATGGAGCACCTTGGGTACCCCAGGCAGTGTCTAGATGCATTCAGCCCTCCCTGACCCAATACACAAAACCCCTGTCTGGGGAAATGCCAGCACCTCCCTGGACAGGAAACGTATTGGCCAGGCCTACCATGCTGGAGTTTCGTCCAGCAGCAGGCGGTCAGACTCGTGTCTGTGGCAGCAGCATCATTTTGTGATGCTGAGGCTCTGTTTAACTTTAACTGGGTAAAGCAGTAACTTACATGTCTTTTTCCTCTAGAAGGGTGGAATGCTACCCCCGCCGTCAGAATTGGCGGGGGTAGTATTCCAAAGTGTTGACACCTTACACCCTTACACAACATGTTTTGATAAAGTCAAACCAAAGTTAGCATTAACTGCGAGGATTATAATGCACTTAAGAGTATATGGTATGGTAATACCATAGAACAGCTATAAGGAGATGGTTCCGAAAGCTGCAGAGGGGCTCACCTCATGCTAGGGCACCCTCTCACATAAAACCAAGCACTATGCCTCCAGGATTGTTGAGGCCTACCATAGGAGTGGCTTATAGGTGTATATGTGTCTATATATAAAGGTAGATATAGTTATACTATATCTAAGTAAGGGGTGATTACACCACCTTACCCAGGCTGTGTGAACAGACCTGTGGTGTCAGTTTGGAAGGCAAGCCAGGGGTGGCACAATACATGCTGTAGCCCCTGGTAGGCCTAGGTGTTAAATATTGGATGGATTTGTTAGCATGAGCTGAAAGCCATTTTGTATTTCTGGCAGCCATTTTAGTTAGCCATGTGCTGCCACGTGCTCACCAAGTGCTCTGTCCTCCCTCAGTGTTGACTGCTCTTGTAATCTGCCTAGAAACTAACTATATTCAGCATCTTCCACCTTCGCACATGCTCAGTTGAGCTTGAAGCTGTCCTTGCAACTGTTCCTAGTCTGTAAATGTCAGGATGTGTTCACCAGAATTAGCAACTGTTAGCTTCTCCCACTTTGTTGAGCAAGCAGATTTAGCATTTCCATATTAGTCATTTTGCAGGCTTACATGATCCAGGACTGCCCCTTGGTCTTATGCTGACTATGTAACCCTAAGCATATATAAGGCCCCTGTTTTTTGTACTCCTTAGACAGCCTCATTCAATTGCTAAGGCTTCTGTGTGACCTAGTCTCCCTCATTTGAGGTTAATAAAGATGTTACTTTTATATTTCAGCTTCTGTGCCAATTTCTTCTTTGTTGGTTTAAAAGGACCAAGTATCAGTGGGACCCCCGAGAAGGTTTCTATTTTCTACATAGGGTACTCCTATGCCCTGGGTACCTATGGTACACCATACAGGGGCTCACAAGGGTTACCCAGTAACCAATCTGGTATGTACCTAAAGTACATGGAGTCCATTTTATAGAGAAAGCAGATAGTCTGGGGCCCTGAATAGCAGGGTCGCAGGCCAACTAAGTCGAAGACCAGCAAAACACCAGGAAAACAGTTGGGGTAACCATATAGTCACATTCCACCTTCCTACAAAGGGGTTAAGTCACCAGATACATTCTACACATATGACTATACCACTGCTTGTCTGAATACCGGACTCATTCTCCAAGTGCATAAACAGTGACTGGGTTCTGATACTGCTAGTAGTTGACATCAGGATAAGTTTATAAGCACTTATGATTCAGCAGAGAGATTAATTAGGCATATGCTTCTGTCAGAATAGTTGTAGAAGTGGACACAGACTAACAGTGTGATTCCAGACAGGAAAGACTATTCCCTGGACTTTAGTAGGAGAGACTAAGTAGTCTGGAAGGGGTTAAGGGATCGCATACATTCTACACATTTGAGTATACCACTGCTTGTCTGAATGCCTGACTCATTCTCCAAGTGCATAAACAGTGACTGGGTTCTGATACCGCTAGTAGTTGACATCAGGATAAGTTTATAAGAACTTAGGTGTCAGTAGAGAGATTAAATAAGCACATGCTTCTGTCAAAATGGTTGTAGAAGTGGACACAGACTAACAGTGTGATTCCAGACAGGCAAGACTATTCTCTGGACTTTAGCAGGAGAGACTCAGTATTCTGGAAGGGGTTAAGGGACCGCATACATTCTACACATTTGACTATACCACTGCTTGTCTGAATGCTTGACTCATTCTCCAAGTGCATAAACAGTGACTGGGTTCTGATACTACTAGTAGTTGACATCAGGATAAGCTTATAAGCAGTTATGTGTCTGCAAAGAGATTAAATAAGCACATGCTTCTGTCAGAATGGTTGTAGAAGTGGACACAGACTCACAGTGTGATTCCAGACAGGCAAGACTATTCCCTGGACTTTAGCAGGAGAGACTCAGTATTCTGGAAGGGGTTAAGGGACCGCATACATTCTACACATTTGACTATACCACTGCTTGTCTGACTGACTGACTGACTCATTCTCCAAGTGCATAAACAGTAACGGGGTTCTAATACTTCTAGTAGTTGACATCAGGGTACGTTTATAAGCTCTTAGGTATCAGAAGAGAGATTAAATGCTTCTGTCAGAATGGTTGTAGAAGTGGGCAAAGACTCACAGTGTGATTCCAGACAGGCAAGACTATTCCCTGGACTTTACCAGGAGAGAGTCAGTTGTCTGGAAGGGGTTAAGGGACCGCATACAGAGGCAATCCAAATATAAAATCTATTCTAGACTAATGTTCTGCCATGGCCACTGAGGGGTAGGCATGGGCAAGAGTTTCCCTTTCTGACTGGTGTTCTCCCCTTTTGCTCGTGCGCACTCTTTACAATAAGCCACCCAAACTGAAACATCTTTGTTTATGGTCCTCCACCGGAAGTGTTGTTGCACTAACTGTATTGTCGTACGTATACCCGGGTACCCTGCCAAAGGCAATACATGGCACCAGGCAAAGGCTTTCTTCTGCAACTCCTGTGTGGGTAGATCCAGCTTGATTCTGTGAAATGGCAGACCCTGCTTTACAGAACGTCCTTCATCCTGTTTCTCCCAAGTTTCCCACACATCGCTGGTTTGGTGACGTCTAACCTCATCCAAAAAGTTCTCCGCTCTGATAGCACATACCACCCTGGATGGCTAGATGATGGTATTGGTGTTCTCGTGACCATGTATTTCTGAAAATTACTGTCTGGTTAAGGCGCCTGCCTTACGGTTCTCAACACCTGACCTATGTGGTACTACGTATCCGGACCCCGCTGTTTCACAGATATCGAGGTCCAACACTCGTGTCACAAAATATCGTCGTACCATGACGAATTTGGTATCTACGGACCGGTAATGATTAGGACATTATCCCTATACATTTGCGTCATGATTGAGTGATGCTAACACCCATAAATCGTAGTTTCCGTCCCGAACCCTCAAAACTCCATTTTGTACACGGCATCCATCTTATGACTTGCCCTCATATAGTCAATTGATTAAGACCGAGCTTGATCTAAAAGGACACGTCCCCGTAGCTGACTTCCCCATGACCTGGCCAAAGCTGTCCCCACTGCCTCCAGCCAAGCCTGTTTGGGCAGCTCCTCGCCCAGTGGCCGAGCAAGATATCATCAAGGCACAACATGTCATAAACCATCCACTACATACAGACCTTGTTTTCCATACACATACACCTGTCCATGACTCTTGTTTATGACCCGTTTTATGATGGGAGGGTGCCCGACCTTATTGGTGTTTCATCGATATCTGATGGGAGTTCTGGATCTGGCGGGGTAATCCATCACAAACTGGACATCTAAAAATGTGCTGACCAGCATGACTTCGCTCTTTGTATTATTGTAGAAATATTTGAATAGCCATATCATAAACTCAAGAATTCTTGCCTGCAGCTGTTATTTATGTATATAAGGAGAAGGCTGGTTCTGTAAAAACGAACAGTCTCCTGAGAACTTACGGCCCGTGTTGTCGTACTTCTAGGACGCATGTTACTTGGTTGCAGCCAATAAAACTCGATCACTGACTTCAACCAGAAGACTCTGTGTTTCTGTAAGTCCAGAACAGGGAGAACTCAGAGGTCTTCGGGTGTGGTCCCCTGGCACCACCGGGTCTCTAAAAACCCGGCACCTCAGTTGGCGCCCAACTCGAGGCGATATCAAGCGGTGACGGTCCAAGCCAGATGTTCGTGAGGAGCTTCGTGTGAAAATTCCGGAGGACGGCCAGCCACTTCAGCGACCCCTGCATGTCGACGTGGTTCCGAAGGTCTTTGCTGCGAGGTTCCCCGCGTCCCGACGGCTACGAAGGACTGCTGCCCTGACTATCGCCCTGTTTTGGACCCAGTGATAATTGGTAGAGCGAAACGATAGAAGAGTCTTCTGGTGACGTCTGTAGGAGAGTAGGGTCTGCTATCCTATGGTCACCCCAAATTTTTGCTTTTTGCTTCACTGGTTTATGACTTAATGTGGCTGTGGGCCTGCTAATCAGACCCACAGCCTGCTGTTCTCTCTCTAAATTACTGCCAATGCACTTTAGGTGCATTACGAATTGGAACTGGTTCACCTTATTGGCCCCTGTAACAGTGTACCCTAGGTACCCAGGGCATAGGTGTTTCCAAGGCCTACCAGGGGCTGCAGCATATATTGTGCCACCCCTGGCCTGGCCTCAATATTTGACACAACTGGCTGATCACTCAGCTGGGGTAAGTCGGTGTAATCACCTCTTACTTAGGTACAGTATGCCTGTGCCTAACCCTAAACTGGACACATATGTTCCTATCAGCCACTCCTATGGAAGGCCTCATCAATCCTGGAGGCAGAGTGCTTGGAAATATGTGAGATGGTGCTCTAGCATGAGCTGAGCCTGTCTGCAGCTGTCGGGAACCACTCCCTAAGCTGTTCCGGGATATTGCCATACCATATACTCTTAAGTGCATTATAATCCTCGCGGTTAAATGCTATCTTTGGTTTGGCTTTATCAAAACATGTCGAGTAAGGTGTCATACGAATTGGAATACTATCCCCTCGACAGTTCTGTCGACGGGGATAGCATTCCACCCTTCTAGAGGGACACGACATGTGTGTAGCCTTAACCCCGGTTAAAGTTAACCAGAGCCTCAGCATCACAAAAATGGATGCTGCCACCACAGACACGAGTCTGGCCTCCTGCTGCTGACCGAAACTCGGCAGATGGTGGCCTGGACAAAGGGTTTCCTGCCTTGGGAGGTGCGAGCACCACCCCAGACAGGGTTTTGTGTATTGGGTAGGACAGGGCTGAATAGAATCAGACATGCCCGGGGCACACAAGGTGTCCCCGTGCATAGGCCAGTCCAAACCGGTCCTGGGACTTTCCAGACCCAGGGCTGGCGAGGAGCTGGACAAATGAAAAAGGGTGTAACCGCCCCCCTTCCTGGTTCCTCCCAGAGGAGGGACCTAGTAGGTGATCCACCCCTCAGATTGGGAATAAGAGTGGGAGCAGTGCCATTGCACAGCAGATCATCCTGAATCAACTTGAAACTAAGAAGACGACTGGACTTCGACATTCTGCTGCACAGAAGACTGAAGAGAATCTCCCTTGTGGCCTAGGAGTGGCCACCCTGTGAAAGCAGGTACCAACCAGCGAATCGACGTCTGCTTTGCCGCCGCCTCCCGCCGGAGCCCAAGCCCAGAGCCCGACAAGAACCAGACTCCCAGACCTCTCAGAGCCCGATCCACAGTCCCTGCAAAGAAGGGACCCGTGGAGGCACAGAGTGACGTGGGACCGGACCTCTTGGAAGACACTCGAAAAGCTGACTGTGCAGCTTCTGAGGTATCCTCGACGTTGTGCTTTGGGGACTGAGAACCCCCACCACCGAGCAGCCCTTGCACCGAAGATCAGCCCTCCAGCATCTCCACGATCTGCGTGGGGCCCTTTTGCATTGTGCCACTCGACGCGCCATCCCGGCCACTAGCCACGTGGTCAGCGGCCATCTTGGTGACGAAACCGACAATTTACACAGCAGGTCTGGTTGCTCCAGACCTACCCAAGCTCCTGTAAAAAGGAGCTCTCGCTCTGACCTTGCTGGTCCGAGTGTTAAGCATCTTTCAATTCCTGCGTGGCTTGCATTAGTCAAGGCCTGTTTGCTCCGATCAAGTTGCCGACACCGCCAACAGCGAGAAGCCTGCGTGGGACAGCTCGTGACCGACTCCTGGACGTCCTCGACCCCCGGTGTCCACGTGGCTGCAGAGAGAAGCTACTCGACAACGCCTGTTTGCACCCAACATCGCCTAGTTCCAAACTGGTTCCACAGTAGTCACTGGCTAGTGACTTTGAACATTGTCCCCTCTGCTTTCAGGTCTTCACATCTTCAGATCCACCCTTGGATCCACCGGAACTCTTCACATCGAGCCGCCTGCAGCATCTTCAGCTCCAAGCACCATCGACCAGCGTGACGAAACCCGACACTACTTCGACCCTGTGCACCCGCTTCCTGTGGGTGAGGTAACTCAGCTCCGCCGGTGTTCCTACACTGGTACACATCTCAAGGGCCTGTGTCTTAAGTTTCAGCTCCGTAGGTCACTCGGAAGGTTCCTAACTTTCTAACTTTGTACTTTTTACGCACCATAGACTTTACATTGGAAAGTGCGTGCACTTTGAACACTGCAGCCGAGTCCCGCGGGCCTTTCCCGACTTAGTCACTGCTAGTCTCGAATAGCTCCAGCGATTCCCAAGGCCCTAGGCCTGTTCCCTTTCCGTTTGGTATCTCTTATACCACTTTTTTAGTATATCGTTTAGGTGGCCCCTAGGGCTCATCCATATTGTGCAACTTTTGTGTATTTTAAACTGTCTTGTGATGTAACGCTTGTGCTTCTGTGCTCATAAAGAGTCCAGGGGATTTTATAGTTAATAAATCAATATATATTTTCAATATATATCTGTGTGGTGTCCCTTTCATTTGGTATTCAAGGGGGTTGTGTATGGTAATACAGCTGGCTTCACATGCCTTTCAGAGTTTAGCCTAAGACTGCTTTGTCCACGTTACCACTAGGATAACTGGTCTACAAGGTTGAATTACAACCATCATCATAAGGGTTGCTTGGCATGGTACAAAGTGATCACTAAGAATTAGTGAGCATTATATACCAGGCCAACTTCTCACATTGGTGAGCAGCGGATTGGGATCTGAGCTTGCTGTTGTTTTACCATTACAATCTTTGAGATTATCATTTGAAAGATCATACAGGTACCTGCTAGGTACATATAAAACAAGACTAGTATACTTAAGTTCTACTGAACTTAGTTGTTGTAGAGTAAAGGGAGTAGCACACCCTAGCTACAACTACTAGATAGGTTTAGTAGGTAAACACCAGTGTAGGTAGATTGCAACACATCCACCCACACTAGAGCAATGTCTGGAGCAGAGGGTTCCACTGGGAACATCCCTGTTGAGAGTGACCCTCCAAGGGCACCATCCAAATTTGCTATTTTTTCCTTTAAGGAACTAAGGCAGCTTTGTGCCTTAAGGGGCCTGAAGACAGGGCCTTCCCCTACTACAGACCACCTAAGAGAGCTCTTAGACCAGTCTGAGGCTCTAAAGACCTCTAAGGCAAACCCCAAAGGGGATGCTGAAGGAGGCCATCCTTCAGAGGATGACACTGTAGACACCCCTGGTCCTATCGTCCTGGTAGATGAGGAAGCCCCCATCACTGGAGCTCCTCAGGTAGATGAGGAGGAAGAGGAAGAAGAAGAAGAGGAAGAGGGGGAAAGCAGTGAGTCAGATGATGACAGAAATAGTCAGGTGCTGGTCAGTAGACTGAACCAGGCTAACTTAAGCCTACTTGGGAATGAATCAGGTAACAACCCATTCAGACCCCCAGGTGGACTTAACCAGAAGCCTAGGAGGAGAAGGACTCACTCAGGTGACTCTGACAACTCCCATGCTTCTAGAGGCTCTCATGGTCACTCCAGAGGGGAGATGACTAGCCCTCAGAGAAGGGAACATGAGGCCAAAATGAGAGAGGCTGAGCTTAGGATCCAGAAGCGAGAATTAGAGGTTGCCCTGGTCCAAGAGAGACTTGCTAGAGCAAGACAGCCTAGAGAGAGTGGGGTAATAGAACCCACTGGTGGCAGCAATATCCACAAGGATAAAGACAGGTCTTTTGATAACAGAAACCTGAGTAAGATTGTGCCCCCCTACAAAGCTGGGGATGATATCCATAAATGGATTACTGCAATGGAGAGAGCCTGCAGAGTACAGCAGATCCCTCAGGAGCAGTGGGCAGCAATCTTGCGGCTCTCCTTTGAAGGTAGAGGCCGAGACAGACTCCTCACAGTTAGTGATGGGGATTCTAGAAACTACCTGGTCCTGAAGAGTGCTCTGATTGATGGGTTAGGCTTAACCACTGAACAGTACAGGTTAATGTTCAGAGATACCCAGAAGACACAGACTCAGGACTGGTCTGAATTTGTTGAGTGTGCCACTAAGGCTCTGGAGGGATGGTTGCTGGGAAGCAAGGTTACAGACTATGAAGGATTGTATAATTTGCTGATGAGAGAACAAATTTTAAATAATTGTCAGAACCAGCAGTTGCATCAACATTTGGTTGACTCAGATTTGACCTCTCCCCAAGAATTGGGAAAGAGGGCAGATAAATGGGTAAGAACCAGAGTTAAGCAAAAGAACCAGAACCAGGGTGGTGACCAGAAGAAAACAGACCAGAAGGGTGGGGAGCAGAAATCTAAAGACCAGAAGTCTTCAACCGGGCCCCAAACTGAGACAGAGGGTGGGTCCCAAACTTCCAAGAAGAAGAAGAAAGAAGGTCAGAAGAAACCCTGGTGTAAAACTTGTAAGAACACCTCTCACTGGACAAGTGAGTGTAAAAGGGGTGGAGCCCCCAGCACTGCAGCCCCAAAGGCCACTGCACCCACTAGTACAGCTAGCAGTGCTGGTCCTCAAACCAAGGGGGTAGTGGGTATCACTTTGGGAACTGAAGGAGATTCTGACCTAGTCAGAACCCTTACACAGGCTGTTCTGATTTGTGAAGGGGACATAGATTTGACCCCTGACATAAGTCCCAGTAACCTGGGCAAATACAGACAGACGCCTTTGATCAACAATAAAGTGGCTCAAGCTTACAGGGACACATGTGCCAGTGTCACTATGGTGACACCTAACTTTGTGGACCCTGGACAATACATGCCAGGTGATAATTACCTGGTGACCAATGCCAGCAATGTCACTACTACACATAGTGTGGCACTTGTTAACTTTTCCTGGGGAGGGGTAACTGGCCTAAAAAGAGTTGTGGTTAGTGCTGATCTCCCAGTAGAATGTTTGTTGGGCAATGACCTGGAGAACTCTCTATGGTCAGACGTTGAGTACAGGACTCATGCAGAGATGTTAGGGATATCATCACATGTCCTTGCTGTGACCAGGTCACAGGCCAAAAAGTGCCTCTCTGAACCTCAGGTCTTGGATCCTGGAACAATGGACCAAGCACCTTCCAAGAAGAAGAACAGGAGGGTAAAGGCTGTGCCTTCCCAACTGCCTGCAAGTGAGGATCAGGCTTCACAGGAAACTGATCTTGAGACCCCTGAAGGAACTGTCTCTGAAGAACTTGAACCTGATCAGGTTGAGTTTCTGGGGACAGGGGGACCTTCTAGGGCAGACTTGGGGCAGGCTCAGTTAACCTGTCCTTCTCTTGAACCCCTCAGACAGCAGGCTGCTGCTGAGGCTGCTGGGAAAGCTCAAGGTGCCCATAAAGTTTATTGGGATGAAGGACTCCTTTACACAGAGGGTAGAGACCCCAAGCCTGGTGCAACCAGGAGGTTGGTTATACCTCTGCAATTTAGGGGTTTCCTTCTCACCTTGGCCCATGATATTCCTTTAGCAGGACACTTAGGCCAGAACAAGACCTGGAACAGGCTTGTCCCTCACTTTCACTGGCCTCACATGTCTGAAGACACCAAGGAGTTTTGTCGCTCCTGTGAAACCTGCCAAGCCAGTGGTAAAGCAGGTGGAACAACAAAGGCCCCCCTGATACCACTACCTGTGGTGGGGGTTCCCTTTGAACGAGTGGGGATTGATATTGTTGGTCCAAAGGATCCCCCTACAGCATCTGGGCACAGATTCATACTGGTGGTAGTGGATCATGCCACCAGGTACCCAGAGGCAATTCCACTTAGGACCACAACAGCTCCTGTTGTGGCCAGGGCCTTACTTGGAGATTTCTCCAGAGTGGGGTTTCCTAAGGAGGTAATATCTGATAGAGATGCCAACTTCATGTCAGGATATTTGACAGCTATGTGGAAGGAATGTGGTGTCAACTACAAGTTCACCACTCCTTACCATCCACAATGCAATGGGCTTGTTGAGAGATTTAACAAGACCCTAAAGGGCATGATTAAAGGATTACCTGAAAAGCTCAGGCGAAGATGGGATATCCTACTGCCCTGCCTTTTGTTTGCTTACAGAGAGGTCCCTCAAAAGGGGGTTGGCTTCAGCCCCTTTGAATTGTTGTTTGGGCACCCTGTAAGAGGACCCCTGTGTCTGGTGAAGGAAGGATGGGAGTTACCTCTCAAAAAGCCTAAGCAAGACATAGTGGACTATGTACTTGGTCTCCGCTCCAGGATGGCAGAGTACATGGAAAAGGCATCCAAAAACCTTGAGGCTAGCCAAGAATTACAGAAAGCTTGGCATGACCAAAAGGCTGTCCTTGTTGAATTTCAGCCTGGACAGAAGGTATGGGTGTTGGAGCCAGTGGCCCCAGCAGCACTCCAAGACAAATGGTCTGGACCCCATACAATTCTGGAGAAGAAGGGAGAGGTTACCTACTTGGTGGACCTAGGAACTCCCAGGAGCCCCCACAGGGTGCTCCATGTGAACAGATTGAAGGCATATGTCAGCAGGGAAGACATGGGCTTGCTCATGGCTACAGATGAGGGACAGGAGGAAGAGAGTGACCCTCTCCCAGACCTGCTCACTCAGAACCCTGGGGATGGTTCAGTTGATGGTGTGGCCTTAGGTGGCAGCCTCACTGAGCATCAGCAACATGACTGCAGACAAGTTCTACAGGCATACAGACATATGTTCTCCTTGACACCCAGTCAGACTAACTGGTGTACCCATGTGGTGGACACTGGTGACAGTCTTCCTGTAAAGAGCAAGATTTACAGGCAACCTGACCACGTCAGGGACTGTATAAAGACTGAGGTGCAAAAGATGCTGGAATTAGGTGTCATTGAGCCTTCAGAGAGCCCCTGGGCTAGCCCAGTGGTTCTGGTCCCCAAACCTCACACCAAAGATGGCAAGAGAGAGATGAGGTTCTGTGTGGATTACAGAGGACTCAATGCTGTCACCAGGACAGATGCACACCCTATTCCAAGGGCAGATGAGCTCATTGACAAGTTGGCTTCTGCCAAATATTTGAGCACATTTGACTTGACAGCTGGCTACTGGCAAATCAGGTTATCTGAGGAGTCTAAAGCAAAGACAGCATTTTCTACCCCTAGTGGGCATTATCAGTTTGTGGTGATGCCCTTTGGTTTGAAAAATGCACCTGCCACCTTCCAAAGGTTGGTGAATCAAGTCCTCACTGGGTTGGATGACTTTTGCGCAGCTTATCTGGATGATATTGCTGTCTTTAGCTCCACCTGGGAGGACCACCTGGTCCACCTGAAGGAAGTGCTTGAGGCTCTGCAGAAGGCAGGCCTCACTATCAAGGCAACAAAGTGCCAGATAGGGCAGAGCAAGGTTGTATACCTGGGCCACCTTGTAGGTGGAGGCCAAGTTCAACCACTGGAGAGTAAGATCCAGACCATCAAGGACTGGTCCCCTCCAACTACCCAGACTGAGGTCAGAGCTTTCTTAGGCCTGACTGGGTACTACAGGAAGTTTGTTAAGAACTATGGGTCCATTGTGACTCCTCTTAATGATCTGACATCTAAGAAGATGCCCAAAAAGGTTCAGTGGACAGAAATCTGTCAAAAGGCATTTGATGACCTGAAGAAGGTCATGTGCTCTGCGCCTATCCTGAAGAGTCCTGACTACTCAAGAGAGTTCATTGTCCAAACAGATGCTTCTGAGTTGGGAGTGGGAGCAGTGCTTTCACAGCTTAATGTAGATGGCCAGGACCAGCCCATTGCTTTTATTAGCAGAAGGCTGACCCCCAGAGAGAAACGTTGGTCAGCTATAGAGAGGGAGGCCTTTGCTGTGGTGTGGGCCCTGAAGAAGCTGAGACCATACTTATTTGGCACTCACTTCAAGATTCAGACCGACCATAAGCCCCTCCTATGGCTTAATCAGATGAAGGGTGAAAACCCCAAACTACTCAGGTGGTCCATTTCCCTACAGGGGATGGACTTTACAGTGGAGCACCGCCCAGGGACTGACCATGGCAACGCAGATGGTCTCTCCAGGTACTTCCACTTAGAACATGAAGACACAACTGGTCAAGGTTAGTCTAATGTCCCTGCGTTTGGGGGGGGGGGTTATATAGGAGAGTAGGGTCTGCTATCCTATGGTCACCCCAAATTTTTGCTTTTTGCTTCACTGGTTTATGACTTAATGTGGCTGTGGGCCTGCTAATCAGACCCACAGCCTGCTGTTCTCTCTCTAAATTACTGCCAATGCACTTTAGGTGCATTACGAATTGGAACTGGTTCACCTTATTGGCCCCTGTAACAGTGTACCCTAGGTACCCAGGGCATAGGTGTTTCCAAGGCCTACCAGGGGCTGCAGCATATATTGTGCCACCCCTGGCCTGGCCTCAATATTTGACACAACTGGCTGATCACTCAGCTGGGGTAAGTCGGTGTAATCACCTCTTACTTAGGTACAGTATGCCTGTGCCTAACCCTAAACTGGACACATATGTTCCTATCAGCCACTCCTATGGAAGGCCTCATCAATCCTGGAGGCAGAGTGCTTGGAAATATGTGAGATGGTGCTCTAGCATGAGCTGAGCCTGTCTGCAGCTGTCGGGAACCACTCCCTAAGCTGTTCCGGGATATTGCCATACCATATACTCTTAAGTGCATTATAAACCTCGCGGTTAAATGCTATCTTTGGTTTGGCTTTATCAAAACATGTCGAGTAAGGTGTCATACGAATTGGAATACTATCCCCTCGACAGTTCTGTCGACGGGGATAGCATTCCACCCTTCTAGAGGGAGAGTGTAGCCTTAACCCCGGTTAAAGTTTACCAGAGCCTCAGCATCACAAAATGGATGCTGCCACCACAGACACGAGTCTGGCCTCCTGCTGCTGACCGAAACTCGGCAGATGGTGGCCTGGACAAAGGGTTTCCTGCCTTGGGAGGTGCGAGCACCACCCCAGACAGGGTTTTGTGTATTGGGTAGGACAGGGCTGAATAGAATCAGACATGCCCGGGGCACACAAGGTGTCCCCGTGCATAGGCCAGTCCAAACCGGTCCTGGGACTTTCCAGACCCAGGGCTGGCGAGGAGCTGGACAAAGGAAAAGGGGTGTAACCGCCCCCCTTCCTGGTTCCTCCCAGAGGAGGGACCTAGTAGGTGGTCCACCCCTCAGATTGGGAATAAGAGTGGGAGCAGTGCCATTGCACAGCAGATCATTCTGAATCAACTTGAAACTAAGAAGACGACTGGACTTCGACATTCTGCTGCACAGAAGACTGAAGGGAATCTCCCTTGTGGCCTAGGAGTGGCCACCCTGTGAAAGCAGGTACCAACCAGCGAATCAACGTCTGCTTTGCCGCCGCCTCCCGCCGGAGCCCGAGCCCAGAGTCCAACAAGAACCAGACTCCCAGACCTCTCAGAGCCCGATCCACAGTCCCTGCAAAGAAGGGACCCGTGGAGGCACCGAGTGACGTGGGACTGGACCTCTTGGAAGACACTCAAAAAGCTGACTGCGCAGCTTCTGAGGTATCCTCGACGTTGTGCTTTGGGAACTGAGAACCCCCACCACCGAGCAGCCCTTGCACCAAAGATCAGCCCTCCAGCATCTCCACAATCTGCGTGGGGCCCTTTTGCATTGTGCCACTCAACGCGCCATCCCGGCCACTAGCCACGTGGTCAGCGGCCATCTTGGCAACGAAACGGACGATTTACACAGCAGGTCTGGTTGCTCCAGACCTACCCAAACTCCTGTAAAAAGGAGCACTTGCTCTGACCTTGCTGGTCCGAGTGTTAAGCATCTTTCAATTCCTGCGTGGCTTGCATTAGCCAAGGCCTGTTTGCTCCGATCAAGTTGCCGACACCGCCAACAGCGAGAAGCCTGCGTGGGACAGCTCGTGACCGACTCCTGGACGTCCTTGACCCCCGGTGTCCACGTGGCTGCAGAGAGAAGCTACCCAACAACGCCTGTTTGCACCCGACATCGCCTGGTTCCAATCTGGTTCCACGGTAGTCACTGGCTAGTGACTTTGAACATTGTCCCCTCTGCTTTCAGGTCTTCACATCTTCAGATCCACCCTTGGATCCACCGGAACTCTTCACATCGAGCCGCCTGCAGCATCTTCAGCTCCAAGCACCATCGACCAGCGTGACGAAACCCGACACTACTTCGACCATGTGCACCCGCTTCCTGTGGGTGAGGTAACTCAGCTCCGCCGGTGTTCCTACACTGGTACACATCTCAAGGGCCTGTGTCTTAAGTTTCAGCTCCGTAGGTCACTCGGAAGGTTCCTAACTTTCTAACTTTGTACTTTTTACGCACGATAGACTTTACATTGGAAAGTGCGTGTACTTTGAACACTGCACCCGAGTCCCGTGGGCCTTTCCCGACTTAGTCACTGCTAGTCTCGAATAGCTCCAGCGATTCCCAAGGCCCTAGGCCTGTTCCCTTTCCGTTTGGTATCTCTTATACCACTTTCTTAGTATATGGTTTAGGTGGCCCCTAGGGCTCATCCATATTGTGCAACTTTTGTGTATTTTAAACTGTCTTGTGATGTAACGCTTGTGCTTCTGTGCTCATAAAGAGTCCAGGGGATTTTATAGTTAATACATCAATATATATTTTCAATATATATCTGTGTGGTGTCCCTTTCATTTGGTATTCAAGGGGGTTGTGTATGGTAATACAGCTGGCTTCACATGCCTTTCAGAGTTTAGCCTAAGACTGCTTTGTCCACGTTACCACTAGGATAACTGGTCTACAAGGTTGAATTACAACCATCATCATAAGGGTTGCTTGGCATGGTACAAAGTGATCTCTAAGAATTAGTGAGCATTATATACCAGGCCAACTTCTCACAACGTCACCGATCTTCAATATTCAGTTAAGTATAAGTGGAGCGTCTCCCAGTTCTTAGTTTGGTTCTTAGTTTTGGTATCCCAGAGATACGGTTTGTATTGGTTCTTGCAAGCACCAAAACCGATGGGTTCGTCTATTCACGACAATATCATAATTAGATAATCCCTTGAAGTTTGAAGCTAGACTAGTGAGCGAAGATGCCTGGTCTTAGCAGACTTGGAAACTTGTTTTGTCTTGGTTGTAGTAAGGACTCCCGATTAGAGGATTCGTGTCCGGTTCCTCCGATCGGAACTCCAACATATGAGTTATATATAAAACACGGCGTAGGTCCTATAACGTATAATGAGGTATGGATAAAATACACCCGCAAGGATGGTGTTTTAAAATGGCCCCAATATGGTAGTTTTGACTCAGAAATATTAGACAACCTCGAGGTCAAATTGTTCAAGAAGAAAGCCCGGCCGGCGATGTTTGACTCTTTTCGCTTATGGCGCAGAGAAGCCAAACAGAAAGAAAAAAAATTAGCAAAGAAAAATAAAAGAGGCATGTCGATGGTACAAGCTGCCATCGCATACAGGGATAATGAGGAAGAGCAGGAAAGTGAACAAATGCTCAGAAGCAAGAAACTAGCAATAGATAAATGCTACCCGATATTACCACATGGGGGACAAGACTCAAAGGGAACATCCGAGAAAGATCCATTAATGTCCCATTTATTGAACTCACCACCCCCATATACATCGAGTATTGTTGGACCCCCGAGGCGTATTGTTATACCGCGCCCTGGCGCACGAAAAGCAGCTCTTGCGCAAGCACCAGCTCCTCTGCAGCTGTTCCTACTTCTCCGGCGCAGCCTTCTCAAGGGCCGCCGCCTTTGCTACATACTCCATCTACTTCTACGACTTTGCCTACTGCTCCAACTATTCACTACGGTACTACGTCTGCTACTGCCTCGAATTCCTCTGCTGTTGCTTCGACTTCCTCTTTACATCAGCCTGTCTTTTCTGGCGCATCTGCTTCGCCGCAAGCTTCTCCTTCTGTCAGACAGAGAGTGGCAAGTACTGTCACTGGTCTATTCTCGCCCTTCTTTGGGTCGCCTAAAACGACCCCTAAACCAGAACGTAGACAGTTGCGTAGTCAACTACCCGACTACGAGGAAAGGGAAGTACTGAATGAGTTAGCACGCAAATGGGTTACTGATACTGTCAGATATGATGTTCAGTCTGTTATGGAAGTCTTCCGTCAGTGGGATTCATCCACTCAAAGATATGTGTTTGAAGAAATGTGCGTGTACCTCTGGGAAGATTTACAAGACAATGACCCAAAACGCAGAATGCAGGAACTAGCCCGCATGCGATTCAAATTTTACGAAGGCATGATTATAGGTGCAGATGTTGAGAAAGCAATGGATCTGTTGTTATCTTATAGGAGTAAGGGAAACAGCTCTAGATCGTTTGATGAGGATGATGTGTCTGGTAGGAAAAAGGCGCGACAGTACCCCATGAGAGAGGTTCCTCCGGTATGGAGGGAAGGTGATGCGAATGCACAACCACCTGTTCCACCACATTTCCAGCGTGTATGGGTACATGTCCCCTGGAAAAGATCCGAAGTTTTAGCACTCAAACAGACACTACCCGATTCCTGTAAAAACCCAGCAGGATATTACAAGGAATTATCACAGACTGCCAGCTCATGTATAATGAATTTAGCAGATATAGACATGTTGTTTGGGAACGTTGTTCCGCATCCTTTATGGAGTAAAATCCGTCATGCAGATCATGATCAGGAACTAGGTGACTCATGGGCTAATATTACTGCTACTGATGCTAGACAAGTTGGTGGTTCTAAACCCGAGCCTTTAATAGCAGATCTTCCCGGTAGGATTATCGCGTACATGAAAACGTTAATGCCTGAATTACGCGTAAATTGGGACAAGCTATCTGCATGCAAGCAGAAGAAAGATGAGAATGTGTCTGACTTTTTCACGAGGTTTGAGGAAACTTTCACTGATCACAGTGGTCAGGACATGGCTACCGAGGGTGGCCAAAGATTATTTGTAGACAAATTTGTACATAATCTGCTTCCTGAATTATGCAATAAATTGAAAGATTCAGAGAGTGCTTGGGCTGTTTCCACGTCAGCGCAGATTTTAGCCACAGCCCAGTACTACGAAAATAGACGCAAAGACGAGCTAGATAAGTCAGACAAGAAGACTAAAGAATTAAAAACTAAAGTTCTCCTCCAGCAAGCCTATCCGCCTCGCACTCCTAGTCAGCCCAATTATCAGCAGCCACAGCAGTATTCGAGAAACGCGCAAGGAAACGAGTTTTCCCACCAGCGTTCTCCGTATGGCCCGAATCAATGTGCATATTGCAAAGAAGAGGGTCATTTCAAAAGTAATTGCCAAGCTCTTGCACGACGTTTAAATGGTGTTTCTGGTGCAAGAGGTAGAGGTGTTCAACAGGCTCTCAGAGGTAGGGGCCGTGGAAATTTCCCCCAGAACACCAATTCTTTTCCGCCTCAGAATTCTATGAATAGCTTTGACCAACAGAATAATGCATCTTCTAGGTCAGCTCAGTACTATGCAGATGACTATTACGCAGAAAACGAGAATGAGGGTAATAATTGCTAGGACAGCCATGGACAAAGAAAGGGAGTTGTTTCAGTTCCAGTAGATCAGAATGGACCTTATGTCGAGGTAATTACATCCGGAGTGTCGGAGCCATTTCTGCTGGATACTGGTGCTACAAAGAGTTCTATTATGCACTCGAAACTTCCTGGCGCACCTTTGTCCGGCGAAATGAATGTTTCAGTAGGTTTTTCTGGCGCCCCTGTTAGAAACCCGATCTCCAGTCCCATGCCCCTTTCTGTTGGCCCATGCGAATTAGAAGCACCCCTCATCCTTACAACAGGTTGTGGCGAAAATTTGTTAGGTTTGGATTTGCTGAAGAGATTATATGCAACTTTGTATTGTTCTCCTTCGGGAGTACAACTCACTCTTGGCAAGAAAGTGATTTCCCCGATGTATTTGTCAAAAAAAAGAATTCCGACTGAGTTGTCATGTCTCCCAGATATACTTTGGGCGAATGGTTCTAATGATGTAGGTCGTTTAGAGATAGCACCGTATGTCATAACATTGAAAACTAATGTCAGGTTGCCACGTATTCCCCAATATAGAATGTCCAAAGAATGTGAAAAGGCCTTGCTAGAGATAGTCCACGATCTAATTGCGAAAGATGTCATCGAAGAGACTACAGGCAACATTTGTAACAGTCCTGTTTTGCCTGTCTTAAAGCGTACCGATCCTTCACAGCCCCCTGTGTACCGATTTGTGATCGACCTAAGGGAAGTGAATAAGATCGTTGTACCGCAGTTTCCAGTCGTCCCCGACATTACTGCCTTATTGACAATGGTCCCAGCCTCAGCCAATTGGTTTTCAGTGATAGACGTGAAGAATGCTTTCTTCAGCATCCCGATTGCCGAGGAGAGCAGAGATATCTTCGGCTTCAATCTAGGAGGACGAAGCTTCCGCTTCAGACGCGCTCCTCAGGGCTACTGTGAGAGTCCATCAATATTCAGTCAGGCTCTGAAAACACAACTAGATACGATTGTTCTACCTGGCGGCGCGACTCTGATTCAGTATGTAGATGATTTACTGATTGCTGCAGATACTGAAGAGATTTGCAAACTAGCGACGTTGTCATTGTTGCGTCGTTTATGTGACATGAAGCACAAGGTCTCGCTTTCCAAATTAAAATTTTGCCGACAAGAAGTAACCTACTTAGGTCACATCTTATCGAAGGAGGGAAGGAGACTGACCCCAGAAAGAATACAGGCAATTGCAGAATTGAGTGTCCCAAGGACACAAAGAGAAGTGCGTGCCTTCTTGGGCATTACATCATACTGTAGACAATGGATACCGAATTTCTCACTGTTGGCCAAGCCCTTGCTGGTATTAATGCGTAAAGACACACCCAATCCTTTGCCTTGGTCTGAAGATTGTCAGGCGAGTTTCCATGAGTTGCGTGAGGCATTATGTTCGGCTCATGTGTTGGGTAACCCCGACTACAGTAAGCCTTTTACATTATATGTCCACGAGAAGGAAGGTTGCGCATTATCAGTCTTGACACAGCACTTTGGGGACAAACAACGCCCATGTGCATATTTCTCCGCGACTCTAGATCCTGTAGCTAAGGCATTACCAAGTTGCTTGAGGGCCACTGCCGCAGCGGCTGTCTGTACTCGACAGTCGGCTGGGTTAGTCATGAATAATACTCTGACCGTTATGGTCCCACATGCAGTAGATATCCTACTAAATAGGACGAAAACGCAACACCTAACTAGTGCCCGACTATCCAGCTATGAATTGACCCTGTTAGCAAGCCACATTCACATAAAAAGGTGTGATACACTCAACCCTGCTACATTACTACCCATTCCACCAGCAGAGACAGAAGAGGTCGACAAACATGATTGCTGCTTTAGGACAGAGGAAGAGACAAAAGGGAGAGTAGACTTGCAGGACACCCCTCTCCCTGAATGTAATGATCATTTTTGGGTTGATGGTTCATGTTTCAAGTTGCCAAATGGTGATACGACTGCAGCATATGCCGTGACAACATTGCACACGATTGTAGAGACAGCTCGCATCCCCCAGAATTCTGCACAAGCAGCAGAGCTAGTCGCACTCACAAGAGCGTGTATGTTGGCGAAAGGGAAACGAGTGAATGTGTACACTGATAGTCAGTACACCTTTGGCGTAGCCCACAGTTTCGGAAGATTGTGGCGTGAACGTGGGTTCCTGACGTCACATGGTGCAAAGATCCAACACGGCCAGCTAGTACACGACCTTCTCGAGTCACTGACCTTGCCCCTACAAGTTGCGATTGTGAAGTGCAGCGCCCATAGGAAAATCCGAGATGATGTTGGCCGAGGGAATGCATTTGCCGATGAGGTCGCGAAAGAGACTGCAAGGAACACAATGAGTCGGATGTATGTTGTAGGTCCTGCTAGATGGACCCCTGATGTGGGTATGTGTGAAGACACCATCAAAAGTGTGAAGTCTATACAAGCTGATGCTACCGAGAAAGAGGTGAATGAATGGAGAGAAAGCAAGGGTAGGTTAGACGCAAATGGTTGTTGGGTCGAACTGTCAGAACATCAGCGATGGTTGTTACCTGACGCCTATGTGCTCGCAGTGGTAACGATGGCCCATGGAATGGCACACATCAGTGTGAAAGGAATATGTAAACTGTTGGCCCCAGTATGGCAGAATAGTGGTATCCCAAAATGTGCAGAGAATCTGGTCAGAAATTGTATGGTGTGTTTGAAGCACAATCCCGGTAGGGGAACCCCAACTCCAGCTGGTCATTTTGCACCTCCAACGTACCCGTTCGAGGTCTTGCAACTCAATTTCATCCACATGGAGAGGTGCAATGACCTGAAATATGTCCTTGTTGTCGTTTGCGCCTTCTCCAGTTGGGTAGAAGCGTACCCCCTTAAGAACAACACTGCATTGTCAACTGCCAAAGCCCTTGTTAAGGAATTCTTCCCTAGATTTGGCATGCCTAGAATTGTCTGGAGTGATAACGGAAGTGAATTCGTGGGACGAGTGATGAAGAGAGTGTGTGAGTGTCTAGGCATCCGCCAGAAGTTCCATGCTGCAAATCATCCCCAATCGGCAGGATTGGTAGAGTGCTATAATGGCACGTTAAAATTGAAACTGGCCAAGATCCAAGCCAGCACAGGTCTCAAGTGGCCAGATGCCCTGCCTTTAGCACTCCTGTCTACCAGGATGATTGTCCATTCCAGATTAGGACTTAGCCCGCACGAGATCGTGTTCGGGCGCCCAGCAAATATATGGGGAGTACCGAGACCCAGGAGACTCAGTGAAATAGAGTACCCTGCACTGTTTGACTATTTGCACGAACTGACAACTAAACTGCATGCTTTACAACAACAGGTCCACAGCTCCTCTCCACCGGCGTCTGACGATCCAGGCCACGCCATTGAGCCCGGCTCCTGGATCCTGATTCGGAATTTCAGACGAACCAAGAACGAGGAGCCTCGCTGGACCGGACCTTTCCAGGTTTTGCTGTCCATCCGCTCTGCAGTACGTGTCCTCGGGAAGAAACACTGGGTGCACGGCGCCCACTGCAAAAGGGCCCCGCTCCCCCTTCCATATGACCGATGGGTCCGGCAAGGAGTCGCTGACTCCGAAACTGAGTTTACACCTCGTTTTGTCCCCTTCAGCGATGCACGATTAAACGGAACCGGTACTGACATAGAGAGCGATTGTATCTTGCAAGGATCTGTGCCACCATCGATGCAGTTGGACACTACAGAACCTGAAACATTGTTTGAAGATCATACCGTACCTGGAAAAGAACGATATAATCTGAGGTCAAGACCAAGGAACTGACATAACCGAATTAATACGATTTCCCCCTTTTTCCCCATGAACTATTTTCGATTTCACAGCTCTCTCGCCCAGGGAACTAGCTCATTTTTGATTTTCGAACCGCCATCCGGTTCTGCTGCTAGGGCCGCGGTTGAAGTCTGAGGAGTGCAACCGGGGACGCCTAGGTCAACGGTTCTGGTCAGTCTGAGGGAATTACCCCGGACTGGACAGAGCAGAAGCAACCTCCCACCGTGGGCAGCAACCAGAGGATGGAGTTTCCGAGGGTAGAGAGACCTGCTAGACACATGAACTCTAAAACGAAAATATGCACTGTGATGGCCAGGAAGAAATTCCTGACAATATGTATTTTGATGATATGTAGCATAATGATGTTCTTGATTGGTTATACCTTATCCACATTTCAAATCACCTTTGTAAACAACACTCAGCCCACACCTCCTCCAACTGTTTCTTTACACTCCTTTCACCCTCTCCCTGAACACGAGTCTGCCAGAAGACTAGAGTTTGTAAATAACTCCTTCATCCAGCTCCTCCACCAACACCAATCTGTGATGAACACTACGAACTGTTGGATATGTGGACTCATGCCACACACTACAGATAAGGGCATCCCTTACTTTGTCCTGCCATTCAGTTATTTCGGTTCCCTGTGGGCTTTCCAGACCATGTTCCTGTTCGCCCTAGAACCATACCCGCCCCGTTCCGCGGAGAGCGATTCCAGCAACAAGGCACTAGTGGTAGGGATAAGAAATATGAGTAGGGATGTTGACACGTATCAAATGATTCCTAAAGATGAACTCACTCCCTACGGCCGTTGGAACGTGACTAAATACGGGATCTCTTTGAATAAAAGCCAGAAAACGAAGAAATCCTCCCCAGTCTGGATAGTGCCCCACCGAGGTCACTTATGTCTGCAAGGTATTGGCAGGGATCCCAAAGCGCAGTTGGGGAAGAGCATATGCACGGAGACGTATGTGTTTGCCTCCCGAACTTACCCTCCATTCTTGGCGGCTAAAGGCACCTATTTCGTCTGCCATGACAAAGCCTACACATGGTTGCCCCCTGACTTCTCGGGCACATGTTTTATCTTGTTTCTGCTGCCACCCACCTACACGGCCGGGGCAGATTACCATCGGACAAGGACAGTTAGGGGTGTCGTGAGTCAAGACGACACTGCGGGTCAGGAGTTTGGAGACTTCGCAAAGGGTTTTCTGCCATTTTGGGGGCCTATGGTGAACAGCAGGAACATTCGACAATTGACGAGGATAGTTGAATCCGCTGTGACTGAAACGGCCGGTGCCCTTAGCAACTTGACAGCTGAGCTTCAGTCGGATCGACTCATGACCCTTCAGAACCCGGTTGCCCTAGATGTCATACTTGCAGACCGTGGTGGTGTATGTAGAGTGATCCAATCTAGTTGCTGCATTTTCATCCCCGATAATGCTCCGACAGTGTACCAGGTCATCTCCAAATTACACAAAATCTCTGATTCCCTTCACGTGGAGAAAGGGGATTGGTCCTTGCTCGGGTGGTTCTGGGAACTGATATCTGCCTGGGGATGGAAAACTCTGGTCTTCATCGGGATGGTCTTAGCCGTTCTGTTTATGTTCTGCCTGTTTGTTCAGTGCGCTCCTGCAATATGTGGCCTCTGCGCCACTTCATGTGTAAGGAAGCCTGTGTCAAGGGACGAATTGAGCAACAGAATGATGCTACAGCAGCATCTCCGTGAATTCATCAATACAGACTTGGACTCAGACTAGCGTGGGTTATTGCCTAATATGAGGGCAAAAGGAGGGTCTGTGGTACTGCAAATCCGGACCCCGCTGTTTCACAGATATCGAGGTCCAACACTCGTGTCACAAAATATCGTCGTACCATGACGAATTTGGTATCTACGGACCGGTAATGATTAGGACATTATCCCTATACATTTGCGTCATGATTGAGTGATGCTAACACCCATAAATCGTAGTTTCCGTCCCGAACCCTCAAAACTCCATTTTGTACACGGCATCCATCTTATGACTTGCCCTCATATAGTCAATTGATTAAGACCGAGCTTGATCTAAAAGGACACGTCCCCGTAGCTGACTTCCCCATGACCTGGCCGAAGCTGTCCCCACTGCCTCCAGCCAAGCCTGTTTGGGCAGCTCCTCGCCCAGTGGCCGAGCAAGATATCATCAAGGCACAACATGTCATAAACCATCCACTACATACAGACCCTGTTTTCCATACACATACACCTGTCCATGACTCTTGTTTATGACCCGTTTTATGATGGGAGGGTGCCCGACCTTATTGGTGTTTCATCGATATCTGATGGGAGTTATGGATCTGGCGGGGTAATCCATCACAAACTGGACATCTGAAAATGTGCTGACCAGCATGACTTCGCTCTTTGTATTATTGTAGAAATATTTGTATAGCCATATCATAAACTCAAGAATTCTTGCCTGCAGCTGTTATTTATGTATATAAGGAGAAGGCTGGTTCTGTAAAAACGAACAGTCTCCTGAGAACTTACGGCCCGTGTTGTCGTACTTCTAGGACGCATGTTACTTGGTTGCAGCCAATAAAACTCGATCACTGACTTCAACCAGAAGACTCTGTGTTTCTGTAAGTCCAGAACAGGGAGAACTCAGAGGTCTTCGGGTGTGGTCCCCTGGCACCACCGGGTCTCTAAAAACCCGGCACCTCACCTAAAAGTCACCACAAAAACATATTCAGCAAAAAACAACATCCATCGCATCTGCCTTTGTGTGAGATGCATTGCTGACTTCATATATTGTATGTTGCAATGATATGTATAGACTGTGATGGGGTAACATGCTCCCCACAGATAATACTCATACAGTCCATAACGAGTCTTGATGGCAGTTTTCCACTCATCCCCCTCACGGATCCTCACCAAGTGATAAGCACCTCTCAGATCTAACCTGGTGTAGATCTTAGCCTCCCTCACTTGATCCAGTAACACAGAGATGAGAGGTAGAGGATATTGGTTTTGGATGGTGTTTTTATTCAACTTGCGATAATCCACACAGGCCCTCAGATCACCGTTGTCCTTGGCAATGAAAAAAAACAGAGAGGCCGCCGGGGAACGGGATGGCCTTCGGGTCGTAATGCGCTATATAAATAAATAAATAAATAAATAAATAAATAAATAAGTAATAATAAAGCCTGTGTCCAGGTAGTGATCTAAATATTCCTGCAAATGTTTGGTTTCGGGCACAGACAGCGCGTACACTCTGCATGCAGGGATGTTGGCCCCTTCCACCAAATCAATGCAGCAATCATACTCTCTGTGAGGTGGTAACTGTTTTGCTTTGGTTTCACTGAATACATCCATGTAATGCTTGTATTCTAATGGTAATACTGTTTCTTTCTCCACGGCAGTAGCCACAAAAAACAGAGATGTCAATGCTGCAACCTGTGAAGGAGGACCCAGAACCAAATGACTCTGACATTCCTCTGATGGATTAAGGCAGCAGTTCCCAATCTGTGCGCCGCAGCACCCCAGTGCGCCATCAAAACCAGCTAGGGGCGCCGCAGCATTGATGTTTTACACTTGTGAACTTGGAATGGTATTTTCATGCAAATAAAACTGATGCTGAATGACCTCACGCTGACACAAATAATGCATGCTGGAGTTCACTTAAGTTATTCCTTCTCTTTATCAATTCATGTCAATGTTGTCATTAATTAAGTATGTATAGATTTATAAATGCTTTAAAAGAGACACCTAAAGCGGCTAATCAGCATCTGCCCTTGTTTAAGTGGACTACCAATCGTCCAGAGTCGAAGAGGCGGGCAGATTTTTCAGACTCTACCGTTTTTTTTTACTAACGGGTACGTGATAATATTTAGGAATTGCAACAGACTTGCAGAGAACAGTTTAAATATGCGATGTTTGGCTTGCTTTTCGGATTTTCCTTTTGGTTTTGCCAGCAAGTGAAGCACGATTCTGCCTCTGAGATGCCGTTTAAAAGATTCTGTGTATTAACGGTGCCTATGTTCAAACTCACCAGCAGTGGATGGAAAACTAGACTTAAACGATTTGACAATAAATCTTGCTGTAATTCACCCGGCTTTGCCTCTAACAGTGCTTGAAAAAACTACTTGTGTGATTGAAACCATTCTTGCGCTGCTGCTGTTAAGAAAGAGAAGAGGGGACTCTCAAAACGCAACATTTACTTTTTTGTTGCAAAATACTTTTTCATTAGTGCCAGCTGGAAGGAAAATGGCCCAGCTGGATGTCAGAATGTTACTGTAGTTCTAAATGTATTATAATGTCATTAATGCTGAGAATGCATTGACCCTAACATTTCTAAGTTACTTTAGACAGCTAATCAAATGTGCTAAGGTAATCATATACTTCTCATGACAAGAAACTCTTTTGGTAAAGTTAATATCCACTGCTGGGTTTTGTCTGCACAAATGGGTGCGTTTAAGTCCCAGGAGGTTTAGTTTGCTGGTGCCCCATGTAAACATTTCTATAGGTGTCGAAGTGCGTTTATAACCATCACTTCGCACCTGTCACTGCTTTCTTCAAGAACAGCTAGAAGGGGCCCATTTATTACAGACTTGAACTGTGTGAATTGAGAGGCCACCCCCGCGACTAGAGGAGGGGGGCCTTTAGTGGGCATTCCGTGCCCGCCTCGGTGGATAGGTTTCGATTCTGTGTTGGGACGTCATGGGGAGGGTTCCTCGGGAATACGAGACGCTTGGTGGGCGTCTGAGGACCCTCCTCCCTAAGCAGACCCCCCAGGATATAGCGGCATGGATTAGCAAATTTTGCGGCACAAAAATGGAAATTTAGCGGCACAAATATGGAAATTTAGCGGCAATTTTGCGGAATTTTATGTGGCCATTTTTCCTAGGTGTGGGGAGGGGGGGGGGGGGGGGGGGGTTGGTCCACTAGCGACAGTAATGATGACTCCTTTGTCTACAGCTGAGTGCCAGGTTCTCAGGTTACAGGAGAGATGCTGGATGGCAAGCGGGTACTTAGAAAGCTTTTGTCACTTCATGCAAATCGACAATTGACACATGACCCATGCTGGGATACACGTCGCAGCTCGGTGCATGTCACACTCCCAATAACAAATTGACTTCTTCAGGCTTTGTAAATGCTTGTTGTTATTTACAGATCCAAGTGGCATCTGCCATGTCAGTATGGTAAATAAAAAAAAGTTAGAAAATAGGGTCATTCTGCTGGGTCATGCATGCGTTGTGAAACATGCGCGTGTCTGCGGAATGCTTCAACTGGGTATGTCACATCATTGCGCCTTTTTTCCGTCTATCTATCTGTCTGTTTACTTATCTTTCTTTCTTTAACCAATGTTGCACAGCATTGAGTTGGAAAGGCATTCTTTTTCCCATTCTCCTTCCTTCCCCAACACTGTAAAGCGTCGCTAAAAGCCAGTGACCAAGCAATCAGGTACCAAGAAACAAGACCTATTGACTTTGCCAATGCCTGTTTTGACTAAAGCGCAGCCGTGACTGTAAAGTGATAAATGCTCCCATAGTTTGGCCCTGTTTTCCAAGTTTTGTATGGTATTGTACCACCCTGTCCTCGATCTTGATCAGCATACCTAAATAATATCTTTGTCTGATGCATCATTTAGCGTAGCACCTTGAAGCCCTAATATTCATGCGGGAAGCAATACTAATGTGGCAGATTCTCAATTCACTTTGCAAACATTGATTATATTTTGCCCTGAAAAGAGAGGGTGGTGCTCTGCGAGTGTCATTTGAAAGCAGATCAGACAGCAGAGCAGAGTTACAGGCCACAAAATGTCTTCCTTTTATTTCAACACACCTCTGCTTCTCTTTTTTTCGTCAGTGCCGCCCGTGTTTTGTATTCAGATGTATAGATAAGATTCACATTTAACAACGCGGATAGGTGCCCTAAATCGACGTGTTAAAGCCCGCCATTTTTACCGTTAGCCACAAATATTGGAAGCTCGCATTCACTTTGTCACGTGTTTTTGTATATAGACCTTATTTCTATGCTTTCTCGGGGAGAAAGTAAGTGCAGACATCCAAAGCAGAGTCCACCGCCCCTCCTGAGAATGACAGTCTCACTACGGTCTCACTACTGTAATTTATGAACAGAGCGTGGGCACCTTTTCACGCCTGCCTCTTTAGTCTGCCTGATACAACTGCACGGAGTCACAAGCGCCCTCCCCTACAAGCTGTACTCCCTTCCCCACACTCTCCTGTCTCCTAGGAAGTGTCACCACGTGCACCCACCTGAGGCAGGCAGCGTTTTGATCAATGCTCGGGTTAAATAAATGATGTCTGAGCCCCCGAGCCCCAGAGTGACAAGAGTTTTCTTTCCCCCATCTGTCTGACATGCAGGGCCATTCATTGACTAGAGAACTGACAGAAGAAATTAACCGGGGCCGACATGATGAATAAGTGATATGTGCGCGTGTGGGGGCGGGTGCTGTGCACGGCCGGCGCTTGGCGCTAGCCTTTGCTGTGCCCTCTTCCGGTCGAACATTTACTGTTTCTATACGCATTAGACCCCCCAGGATATAACGGCTTTTGTAAAAATGCCGCGATTTCAACAAAAGTGCCGATTTCGCGGACATTTTTGTAAAAATCGCGGCATTTTTACAAAAGTGCCGATTTCGCGGCAAATCGCGAAATCGCGAAATCCTGGAGGGTCTGCCTAAGGGATAAAGGAGAGCAGCACCCCGGGAGTAGCCCTCTTTGTCTTTCGCCTGGGAACAGGAAGGCCAGCCAAGAAGGAGTTGCGGAGTTGCGTGTCGGGCCTGGTGGCCTTGTTGTTCGAAACACAGGTGAGAGGCCGTAGCGTAGCGAGTTGGGACAGTAGTGGATGGTGCCGGGAGCCTCGGGTTCGGGCCCCGGTGATGTGGATGGTTTTTTAATTTTGTTTCCATTAATATTAAAAAAAAAATAAATAAATAAATAAAAGGAGAAAGAAACGCATGCGGGCCGGATGAGGAAGCCTGCTTGGTATAATAAGTCTGCAATTATGTAAGCGCATGGGGGTACTGGGCGGCGATATCGCAGGCGGGATATCAGTTAGGCGGAGGGAGGGGGATCCCTTTCACCCGCGTGGCGTGCAGCGGTGCGCGTTGGCCTGGGACTTAGGGTGACCAACCGTCCGTAAATTTCACGGACAGTCCGTAATTTCGGCCGTCTGTCCGTTGTCCGTGAAGGATTCTTTAACGGACGCCATTTGTCCGTAATTTTAACTGGTCGCACAACCGGCTCAGCTGGCCCCCACCTCCCTTCTTGACTGCGATGCTGCTGAGGTCGGGTGTAACAGACTCCGAGGCAGTACAAAAGCTCCATTGGCGAGGCACAGCGGGATGGCAACCCTCACACCTTCAGCCCTTGATGAGCTGTTAAGAGGTGCTGAAGGTGACAGAAGGAGGGGCGGCAGCTTCAGGAGCAGGGGGCATCCATTCACATGCAAACAGCCCTGAATGCGTCTTGTATACAACCATTTCTTGGAATATATCATTCTTACCCCACTTTAGTAGATTACACTGCTGGTTAGACAGAGCGTGCAATTTAAAGCTGTCCGCATGGTGCGTCAGGCATGCAATGGAAGTGGCCCCAAGTTTTTAAGCAGTACATTTTACAAAACATGCTCTGTAGAGATTCTGCTAAGGCAATATTACTTCTGACTTTTAATGATTAAGTGACAGTGCAATCAACACTGCAATGGTTAAATTTTGGTGAATAAACTGTGCAAGAAATTAAAACCGTCAATGTTTACAAAGTTGTGCTAGTGTGGTCCAGATGGCTGCAGTCGAGTTTGCTTTAATATGACTGCGACAAGAGATTCCTCATGAAATAATGATGTACTTAGTAAATACTATTTTGTACAGCACTCAGCTGCCTTTATAGCCAGATTTGTGCCGTTACAAACATTGTCTGTCAATATGTATTGGCAAAGTAAGAAGGTCTGGCTTGTAAATTCATGTGGCCCTTCGTTGATGGTGTGCGAGTGCGGGTAGAGTATTGTAGATGGATGACTCAATTATAGAATGAGTCAAAAAGTGGATGAATTAATGCACAGGTCCATATATGTATGATGAGTGAACAGTAACTAAATTCCACAATCAATGAAGAGGCACTCTTGTAAGCCAGACATACTGGTTTTGCCAATGTTATTTTTACCAGGTGACCATACTTGTACTATTACCAAATATCTGCCTCCCTTCAACAATGGTCACTGACTTGCTCTTATGTAACATTGTGATTTAATATTAAAGCCTGTGCTTCCTTTACACATCCTCCAGGAGCATTTTAAACATAAGGTGAAGTAGTGTGGCTCATTGGTTAGAGGCGGTAGACCCGAAAGCAGAGGACGGCCCGGAACCAGGGTTCGATTCCCGACGCGGCAGGTTTCTGGACCAGGGTCAGCGGACTCGATAATTCTCTCGCCTCGGTGCCCACTCTGATCAGCGATCACACTCGGCAACTCTGGGCACTAGCTTGCCTCATCTTCACTAACGGCCCCACCAGACCGCCGGGGATGCCTGGTCTCACCCTGGAGATACCCATTAAGGGACCATCTCTCAGGGAAGCCAGGAAGGGTTTCGCAGCGGTCGAAGCGCGGAGGTACCCCTTCGGGAGTGATTCCAGCGCTATATAAGCACACAATTAAGGTGATGTGGGTGTGGAACAATGTGAAGCACTTTGGACGAAATTTGCTTTCCAAGCGCAGTGCTTTTCAAGAATGTCTTAAGTCCATGTTTGTGCCCTTCCTCTGAGCCCCATGCCTGACCGGTCAGCATACTCGCCTGTTTGAGATCTGACCTGGAAGATTTTAACTCTGCAGACCTGAAAGTCAAACAACCAGTTTACAATTTACGTTATGTTGCCATGTTATTTATTCTGCAGCAAATTTCTAGCATGTTTTCCTCATATATTCAAGATTTCTGATGATCAACGAATTACAGCAACAATTATCTAAGCAGCCATGCTGGCAGGAATGAGCACCCCCTACTGAGCCCCATTGTAAGAGGGATTTCCAGAAACTGCACCCTGGTCTCCTCTTTTGAACCCGCCTCCCAGGAGTCACAAGGACAGAAGATTTGAAGTTTGGTGGAGGGGGAGAGGATAGGAGGGGGGCATTAAATGGAACACAGATCGAGATAACCAATCATGTTAACCTTGCCCCATGGCGTATGTCCCCAGGAAGAAGCAAGTCATGAGGAAGAGTAGCTGAGCAACAGGGCCACTAGAGATAGCATATAACAGCTTTCATTAAAAAGAAGGTTATGGCACTTGCATGGAGGCAAAAGCTCTGAAATTAATTGTTCCCATCTTCTCAGTACATCATGGTGCGCTAGCCTTTTTGCTGCTTGTTTGTTCATTTACTGGACCCCCTCTCTGCCCAGGCCTGTACTCTTCTCTTGCCTGCTCATTCTTCCCAATCGCCATGTGTCAGGGCAAGCTTCATTCAATTTCAATAAACTCTATAGTTTAAGTAATTAAGCATTTTAATGCAATCATTTTTATTGTGCAGATGTAGATAAAACAGAAGTAGTCAATAGCATGGGTTGGAAAAGCCACTTGTTCAGTAGACTCAGCATGCTGCATATCCAATCAAAGTGTTCCATGATTTAGAAGGGTCATTCAAAGTGTATTAATATCTACACTCCATGTACCTACTGCCTCCTCTTACCAGGCTATGAAGCTGCATGTGATTGAACTTTAAAGCCAAGCTGACCAAGCTCATGCACTGCGTTCATTGAACAAGGAAGCACTTGTGTGAGACATTCCCTTTCTGCCCAGGGTTCCAAACATCCTAGAACCGGCCTCACTAAATTGTAAACAAACCTCGATTCTTCAAACACGCAGTCTATATTGTAATAAAATAGAGAAATGGCACAATCGCACCCACACTGATTAACAAAGTATGGAGGACAATCAGTTAAATCAGTTCTCTTGGAGTATCTCCTTTCAGTACTGTACATCAGTGTGGGGGAAGGGGGCAAAACTAACATTTTGGAAACAGAGCCTGTCTTATCATTGTCTTGTCCAGGAGGGGGTGAGGAGCCCTCCGCCACCCTGGAAGAGACCAAGATGATACTAGAATACTGCATACCCACCCCTGTGTCCACTCCGGTGGATCCTGTTCCGCTTCCAGTAATGGCTCTTGTCCCCCCATGTAGTGGCTCCTGTCGTTCCCCCACTTCCCCCCGCCTGTGATGGCTCCTGTCCCCTCCTGTAGTGGATCCTGTCTCTGCCCTGAGAGGCTTCTGTCCCAGTCCTGGAATGGCTCCTGCAACGAGGGTGAAGTTCTTGATGGGCCTCTTCTCAAAAAGGCTCAGCTCAAAATTAATATGAAAAGGTGGGCGAGTGAGTAAGTGAAGGGATGGCTGGATGAATTAGTGAAAGGGTGAATGGATGAATGAAAGATTGAATAGATGGATAATGGGATGGATGGATGGATTGATGAGTGAGTGGAAGGATGGAAGAGAGAAAACAGAAATAGCTGGATGTATGGGTGGAAGGGTAGCTGGATGGGTAAAAGGGTGGATGGATGAGTGAAAGGATGGATGAGTGAAAAGGTGGATGATGAGTGAGTGGGTGGATGGATGAGTGAAATGATGGATTGATTGATGAATTGATAAGTGCAAGGGCGAATGGATGGACGGATGAGTGAAAGGGTGGATGTAAGGATGGATGAGTGAGTGAAAGGGAAGGTAGATGGACAAAATGATTAATAGACCAGTGAAGGAGTGAAAGGATAAATGGATGAGAGAAAGGATGGATGAATGAAAGATTGAATAGATGGATAATGGGATGGATGGATGGATTGATGAGTGAGTGGAAGGATGGAAGAGAGAAAACAGAAATAGCTGGATGTATGGGTGGAAGGGTAGCTGGATGGGTAAAAGGGTGGATGGATGAGTGAAAGGATGGATGAGTGAAAAGGTGGATGATGAGTGAGTGGGTGGATGGATGAGTGAAATGATGGATTGATTGATGAATTGATAAGTGCAAGGGCGAATGGATGGACGGATGAGTGAAAGGGTGGATGTAAGGATGGATGAGTGAGTGAAAGGGAAGGTAGATGGACAAAATGATTAATAGACCAGTGAAGGAGTGAAAGGATAAATGGATGAGAGAAAGGATGGATGAGTGATAGGGTTAATGGATGGATTCATGAGCGGATGAGTAGATAGATGGATGGATGGGAGGATGGATGGAAGGAGGGTGGGTGGATTGATGGATGGATGGATGGATGGAAGGATTGCTAAGTGAAAGAGTCGATGGAGAGAGAAAGGGAGGTTGATGGATGACTGAAAGGGTGGATGGGTGGAAGGATCAGTGACTGGGTGGATGGATGAGTAAGTGAAAGGATGGCTTGATGGGTGAAAGGGTAAATCGCTGGATGGATGAGTGAATGGATGGATGGGTAGAAGAGTGGATGGATGAGTGTACAGATGGATAGGGTGAAAGGGCGGATGGATGGATAATGGATGGATGAGTTAAAGGATGGATGAAGGGATGGATGAGTGAAATGTAAGATGGAAGGATACATGATGGATAGGTTTGCAAATGGCTGAATATGTCTAGATATGGCTGGGCTTACTTATATACAATTGCGCGACCTCTGATGTGTCTGTAAAACTTATCCAATTGTCCTGAAGTTTTGTCCTGAATTTTGACCTCCTGTCCTGAATTTGTGTCCTGAATTTTGACCCTTTGTCCTGAATTTTTACACTCACCGTCCTGAATTTGCACCAATGCCAGTTGGTCACCCTAGCCTACTGGGACTCCCTGTTACAGCACGGTTCGAGTCTCTATAGAGATGCGGCGACATGGTCTCAGTGGCAAAATGAAATGAAATAAAAAAAAAAAATAATAATAATGGTTTAAATTAAGGAGAGAGGACCGCGGCGTTGTAATGGGGCGCGACGCCTAGGTAGAATGCACGTATGGGGAATTACGGGCACATGGGGAACATGCGGTGAGTAATGTGTCACTGCGAGACACTGGGGTTCGAAGCCGATTAGGGATGGCACATTAGCATTTAGGACAGCAGAGCGCAGATTTGGGGCTGCAGGGTATTACGGCAGGGATGTGGAGGAAATGGGAAGGGGAGCCAGAGCTCGGTGTCAGGTTGATTGATGGGCCAAGGCTCCGGGTTAGTATTCAGGGTTAGGAGATACGTCCTGAAGAAACGGAGGGGCGCAGCTTGATGGCGCTGCATAGACAGGGCGCTAGTTCTCTATGCTTTGCACAACAGATAATTCGACATGGGGTAGGTATTTATAAATGGTATTCAGGTTGAAAGAATTTGGGATTAGATTGCAGTGGCTGCTTCTTTCATTTAGATGCAGTGTATTTCAGTCAGGCACGCACAGGTGGTCTGGATATTTCACGGGGATCCCTGCACCTATTTAGCAGCATATTCATTCGGTGCGCCAGAATGCCATGTACAAGCAGGGTTGTGTAAAGGGATTGCGGGGTGGCATTTTTCCAGCTTTTGAATACATTGCCTTGGGTTAAATGCAGAGAATTGCAGCAGCAAAAATTATGTAAAGGACCTTTAGAGGATTGGTGGCGCGCAGGCAATTGGGGGCGAGTATGGTGCATGGGTCCAGAAGGGCAGGGGTGGCGCAGGCTAGGTGGCGCGCCAGTGCAATACCGGATGGAAGGGGCAGGCATGTGTGACTCATTAATGATTATATTTTCTTTCTTAGTAGGCACAATGCCGCCCAAGAGGGCATGGGGGGGCAAGGAGGCCCCTGCATCAACAGAGGAATTTCGTTCGTTGGCGGCATTGTGGGAGGTCGCAAAGAAAGGAGGTATCGATTGGGCTCTGAGGACCCTATCGCAAGATGGGGGTGCGAGTGGGCAGCAGGAGTCCACTTTGGCAAAACGGGTTCGGCGGACGCCCATTCGCTTTATGGACGCGCAGCAGCAGAAGACCAAGCGGGTCTCAGGACAGCGAACGACCGATCCAGGTGAGGCGATGGCAGAGGGCCTGCCCCTGGTGGTCGAGGACACAAGGCGGGTGGCGAGCGTAGGCGCGACGACTGAAGCAACTGAAAGGGGGTTGTCCCCTAGGGAGGGGTCAGCACAGAATGCAGTGGTGGCCAGGGGGACAGCGACGGAGGGGGGGGGCCGTGACTGTTGCGGCAGCACGCACCCTGGTGGAAACAGTTCAGGCCCCGGTGGTGGCAACACAAAATGGTGGGGTGGCTCAGGTATGGGTTCAGCCAGGGGGAGTAGTACAAGCACCAATGGTGATGGCTACCACAGCTCAAGGCCCAGTGAACAACGCAATGGCTTTGGGGGCGGGGCCAGTTACGATTTCCCCGACTCCATCTACTGCTACAGTGGCATCATCGCATGCTCCCCTTATGCATAGCCCAGTTTTATACGGCTCAGCATCATTGGCAATGACACCGTCGGCGAGTATAACTTGGCACGTTCCGGCAGATACAAGGGAGAAGATCTTTAAGGGGGAGTATGTGGATGTGTTTGATCTGATTAATGCAGGGGTGGTTCCGGGGAAAACCAGATCAGGTAAAGACGGGGAAATGAAACAGAAGAAGGTCTGGGTGGAATGGTCATTGAAGAACTGGGTGACTGGGTTTGCTATATATGCAGCAATTATGGTGGAACGTTTCCCTGCATTGGCGGCACAGTTGATAAGTTACATGGCATTGATTCATGGGGCGGCTTCAGAATTTCAGGGAACGGCATGGTTGCAATATGACACTAAATTCAGGCAGATGAAGGCGGTGAAACCAGAGATAGCATGGGATCAGCGCGAGATTAATATTTGGCATGGGGAGTTTTATTCAGCGGTGCCAACTAGCAAACCTACACATTCGTTTCGAGGAGACAGGGGTGCCGGGGAAAAGAAACAGGCATGCTGACAATACAACAAGAATGAATGTAATAGAGGGACGGCTTGTAAGTTCAGGCACATGTGTTCCTTCTGTGGGATGTTTGGCCACCCAGAGATCAAGTGTTTCAAGAAGGGCGGAAAGCCTAAGGAGCCCCGTCCTCCCCCTGCAGCTCCCGCTCAACCAAAACCTCGCCCCTCTCAGTGAAGCTCCAAAACTGCCCACGCCCATAAGCATCCCAGTATTAACTCATCTGCTCGCAAGGTATGAGAGGGGGTCGGAAGCACAATTTTTGTATGAAGGTTTTAAGTACGGTTTTCACATTCCCTCGGCTGCAGTGCCATCTGCAGTTCCTCCCCGCAACCAACGGTCAGTGCTACGGAATCCAGAAGTAACGTGGGAGAAGATTAGGAAGGAGTTGGTTCTGGGGAGGGTGGCAGGTCCTTTTGAGGCAATGCCTGGGCCGGACCTGGTATGCTCCCCCCTAGGGCTAGTTCCCAAAAAAGAGGTTGGAAAATACCGTCTCATTCACAACTTGTCAAGTCCGGCAGGTGGGTCAGTCAATAAGGGTTTGGATCCAGAATTGTGTGCAGTTCGTTACACCACCTTTGACTCTGCCATTCAGAAATTGCAGCTGCTGGGGGGAGGGGCACTGATGGCAAAGGCTGACATTGAGTCGGCCTTTCGCCTATTGCCGGTCCACCCGGAGGACACTAGGTTGCTAGGCTTCACTTTTGAGGGCAATTTCTTTGTGGATCAATGTATGCCAATGGGTTGTTCCATTGCATGTGCAGTATTCGAGACATTCAGTTGCTTCTTGGAATGGGCAGTGCGGGAGGTGATGGGCGCGCGAGAGGTTGTGCATTACTTGGATGATTTCCTGTTTATGGGGACGGCAGGCGGGTCAGATTGTCAGGAGGCTCTGGTGGGTTTTCAGCGACTGGCGGGGGCCTTGGGGGTGCCCCTGGCGGTGGAGAAAACAGAAGGACCAACAACCCAGTTGACGTTCTTGGGTATTGAGATAGACACGGTTGCAGGAGTGTGCAGGCTACCTCAGGAAAAAGTTAAAGCATTTCAGGGGTCCTTGGATCAATGCTTGAGGGCACGCAAGGTTACTTTGCATCAGCTACAGGTGTTGGTGGGTCAATTGAATTTTGCACTGCGAGTGATATCTATGGGCAGGGTCTTTTCCAGGAATATTGCCAGGGCGATGTCAGGTTTGAAGGAAAAGCACCACCACACTAGGCTGTCAACCGAGATGAAGGATGACTTGGTCACATGGAGGGATTTTTTGGAGGATTTCAATGGGTCAGTGATATGGCAACAACCAGCGCAGGACAATAGAGATTTGGAACTTTACACGGATGCAGCAGGTAGTGTTGGGTTCGGTGCTGTGTTAGGAGCAAGGTGGTGTATGCAGCATTGGCCAGCAGAATGGTTTGAGAGGGGGCTGGTTCGCAACATCACATTTCTGGAGTTATTCCCCATTATTGTGGCTCTTCAGATATGGGGCGATTTGCTGGAGAACAAGAAAATCGTGTTTTGGTCTGACAGTATGTCAGTGGTTTTGGCGGTGAACAACCAAAGGGCCAAATGTCCTTGGGTGCTCCGTTTGCTGAAAGTGCTGGTGCGGGAGTGTCTGCGGCGTAATGTGCATTTCATTGCGAAGCATGTGCCAGGTGTGGTTAACACAGTAGCTGATTCTCTGTCTCGTTTTAAGTTGACAGAATTCAGAGCGCGATGGCCACAAGCAGACGCTCAGATGACAGCCTTCCCGGAAAGCCTGTGGAAGCTTGGTGCCCCATTGCTCCCGATCTCATAGCAGCATCGGTTGCTCCCAAGACTAAGAGTAGGTATGAGAGGGACTGGCAGGTTTACATGGCAGTCTTGCAGAGCGAAAGGGGTGTGGGGGAATTTACACCACAAGGCGTGCTCAGTTTCATAGTTAGTCAGAAGGATGAGGGAAGGTCTCTGGCTCTGGTGCGCAGACAATTATCAGCGATAGCCTTCTTTGCAGGGATAAAAGGGGTGAGGGATCCCACTAAAGACCTTAGAGTTAGAAGGGCTATGAGGGGATGGGAACGTTTGGTTCCAGGGGAAAAGGATACCAGGAGGCCGATCGATTCCAAAAGGTTGGGGAATATCTTGGGGGTTTTGCCACAGGTATGTTGGTCGCATTATGAGGTACAATTGCTGCAACTAGCATATTCCTTAGCGTTCTTTGGGGTATTCCGGGTATCAGAGCTGGTGTCAAACTCCAAGAGGGACAGACAGGGTGGAATTGCTGTTGAGGATGTGGTGATTGCAGCAGGTTTGCTGCAGGTCAGGGTACGGCGGTCGAAGACTGACCCAATGGGTAAAGGAGTATGGGTGCAACTGAGGGCAAGTCAGGGGGCAGGCTATTGCCCGGTGATGTTGATGGAGAGGTTCATGCAGATGAGGCCTGGATGTGAGGACAATAGGCTGTTGGTGCATGAGGATGGTACACCGCTGACGAAATTCCAGTTTACGCGTATATGCAAGCGGGCTCTGGAATTGTTAGGAGAAGACGTAGTTCATTTTACGTCACATTCGTTCCGTATTGGGGCAGCTACTACAGCTGTGGAATTGGGACTATCACAGGGTGCAATCAAGAGAGTGGGCAGGTGGAAGTCAGCGAGTTTCGAGCGCTATGTGCGACCACAGCTGGTATAGGTAGGGGGTATTCTCAACAGATTGGTATTTACCCACTTCTCTCTTTCTATTTTGTCTTTGGTCTCGCTTGCAGGGGTGGTAAGCCAGAGGATGCAAGTATGCTGGTGTGGAGATTCGGTCATATGCAGAGCGGGGAAGTGGTTTGGAGAATCTGGGGTGGACAGGACGCAGAGGGCCTTGGGAAGGGTCCACAACTGGTTAGGGTTGGAGGGTCTGCGGGCTGAAGGCGTTTCAATTCTTTTGAGGAGTGCGCTCAATTCAGGTTTGCCTATTCCAGACATGCTGGTTATTCATGTCGGGGCTGAGAACATGGTCCCGGGGGGCAGACGAGGAGCCAAGGAGGCATTATTCTCTCTTCTTACTTGGAGCAGAAGGGCATTGCCGGACACACCAATTATTTGGTCAGAGGTTCTCACTCGGAGGGAGTGGGGGGTGATGTGCCGTCAGCAGCAATGAATACGTCAGTGAGAAAAATGAACAGAGAGGTGGAAAAGTTGTTGAAGGGTTCACAGATACTGGTTATTAGACATACCCTGCTGCAGACATTGACTCCTGATGAGTATCGGTCAGGGGGAGTGCACCTGACCAGGGTGGGTTTGGAGGTGTTTGTGCAAACTATCCTGGGGGCCATTGAGTTACACCCTGGTAGAGAGGCTGGGAGTTAGTATTGGGGGAGGGCAAGAGCGCCAGTGGGGCTCCTTGCCCTGTGGCGGGGTCCCTGATAAGAGAAAAGGTTGAGGGACTCCTTTTGGACGGAAAACGGTTAACCCTGGAGCAGGGGAGGCAGTTCTGGCGGCTCTAGGCTGGCGGGAGAGGGGGCCGTCCTGCTGGTGGTCCTGGACTCTCTGGCTCTACCCTAGTAGCTGGTGGCTTGGAAAGGGGTGGTGTTGTGTCCTGCTGGTACAACACTCCTCTAGAGATGCCAATTTGTATATATATGGTAAACTGTGGCGCATATGTATGGGCGCAGCATTTATGTGTGGATTTAATAAATGGTAAATGTGAGAAGTTTCATCCACAACGGAAATGGAATGTGGTATTATAATAAAGCTACGCAGAGGACATCAATCATTTGTAAGTGTCTTACTGGGAGAGGGGTGAGCCTGGTAAAGAGCGAATGGCGCGGATATCCCCACTATGAGAGGCCACCCCCGCGACTAGAGGAGGGGGGCCTTTAGTGGGCATTCCGTGCCCGCCTCGGTGGATAGGTTTCGATTCTGTGTTGGGACGTCATGGGGAGGGTTCCTCGGGAATACGAGACGCTTGGTGGGCATCTGAGGACCCTCCTCCCTAAGGGATAAAGGAGAGCAGCACCCCGGGGGTAGCCCTCTTTGTCTTTCGCCTGGGAACAGGAAGGCCAGCCAAGAAGGAGTTGCCCACCCACCCATCCCTAAGTTCAATTGTGAGGGGCGGGGCGGGGTCCCTGATAAGAGAAAAGGTTGAGGGACTCCTTTTGGACGGAAAACGGTTAACCCTGGAGCAGGGGAGGCAGTTCTGGCGGCTCTAGGCTGGCGGGAGAGGGGGCCGTCCTGCTGGTGGTCCTGGACTCTCTGGCTCTACCCTAGTAGCTGGTGGCTTGGAAAGGGGTGGTGTTGTGTCCTGCTGGTACAACACTCCTCTAGAGATGCCAATTTGTATATATATGGTAAACTGTGGCGCATATGTATGGGTGCAGCATTTATGTGTGGATTTAATAAATGGTAAATGTGGGAAGTTTCATCCACAACGGAAATGGAATGTGGTATTATAATAAAGCTACGCAGAGGACATCAATCATTTGTAAGTGTCTTACTGGGAGAGGGGTGAGCCTGGTAAAGAGCGAATGGCGCGGATATCCCCACTAAGTGCTTTGCAGCTGTTTGGTGTGTTTTGCGTGTTTGGGATGTTCAATGCCATGTGTGCTTTCCTTATGGCATAGACAGCAATAGGTGTAATTTTTTAGACAAATCTATATTTGTTAACTATTATTTTAGGACCTTTTGACACTGCTTTTGTGAGAGAGAGAATATACAGTTGATTTTGAATAGTATTTTCCCAAATATTGTACACTGACTGAAAGACTATCTCTGTTTAATATAACAAAATGTGGTGCCTACATAAGTCCAGATAGAGAAAAGGATTGCACACGTAGATAAAATGTGGGTTCTCAAATAGCAAAATTTACAAGTGTAGTATTCCTTGGTGGGATTTTGAAGTCTTAATACGTATGGTGTGGATTTTATTTGCGTGAGCATGTCATACATTGATACTAATGAATGTCTATGACTGCCTTACTTCAGAGCACTCTCACTAGGTTTGGTTTTGGACTCTGCCATGGAGAGAAAACATCAACAGGGCCAAGACCTACCATGCGCATGATGTATGAGTGCCATAGAGGTGATGTCAGTAATTGAACAAAACAGTGCATTATTAGAAGAAGGTTGTGCCACGTCAATTTTTTAAAACAAAATATTTTTTAAAGAACTTCCATATGCAGATCCCACTGTTGAAGAGTATTGTTTCTGACCTAACCAATGAAAGTTTTTTTAATTAAACATTTTTATATTTTTATTTTGTAATATCTATGATTATATTACCTTCATTGGCTTCATCCCAATTATTTTCAGGGAGAAAAATTGAAGTATTCCTGAGGCTAGGCTAACACCAGCTCCTTCCGCGCCCCCCCAGCCCCCCCACCCTCCCAAAAATTCACACGTAGTGGGGAGCCGTGGCCAATGGCCAATAGGTCAAGGGAGCCACGGGTCGAAAATGTTTGGGAACCACTGGATTAAGGTGACACAACCTAGGCATCCCTAAAATCCCTTCGTACTGAGGTGCCTCAATAATGTTTAACGTCAGCTCCTCCATATGTCTTCCTCTATCAATGTCTATAGACAATACCACCACTTCTGTACATTCAATTATGAGACCTGACTTCAAAGATTGCCATCGACGGCCAAGCCTTCTTCAGGTGTCACCCTTGGTACTCTAGATAAAGCAAGATGTGTTACCAGCCCACTATCTATAAAGTTGCCTGTCGCCCCTGAGTCCAACATAACCAAAACCTGATGGTACTGTTGATGGCACTCAAGATCATGGGGAGCACTATATGCGACTCAGTATCCCTTAAACCCTGAGTAAATAGCAAGTGGAGCTTCCAACCCTTGTTATCGTTCTCCTCCGTGTCAGAGTACACTGTTTTTCCTGACTCAAGAGTAGTGTTAGATACTGCCACTTTTTTATTCCTTGCCCATGCATTAGAGGTTTTGGGTTTAGAAGGGCAATCTCTGACATAGTTGCCCTTTTTACCGCAGTAAATGCATAATCCCTGCACTCTTCTGCTCTCCCTTTCTTCCCTCATAAGCGGAGCTCTAATGGCCCCAATTTCCATCGGTTCAGCCACTGCCTCAGGGGTACCCACCGCCTAGCGTGGAGGTCTGTCATACCTAAAATAACCTTTCTCCCACTTCTTTCTCTCTCCTCCTCTTTCGGACATACGGCTATTAAATCTCAAGGTCAGGTTTATCATGGCTATGCAAGTAGTGGGTTAAGGGTCTATCTGTGCCACCACGTCCTTCATCTCCTCCTGCAACCCCTGATAAAACAGCAACATTCGCTTCTCTTCCGGCTATGCTGTTTCAGTCACTAATCTGTTAGACGTTGCCAGATACGTTACTAAATCGCTCTTCCCTTGTTAAGTCAAGTAGCTCTCTATCAGCACTAAAAGTAGTAGCTCTTCGATCAAATACCCTTTCAAATTCAGCCCGTAAAAGCAGACCAATCAAACAATACCACATCATTATTCTTAACTAAAGGAACTGTCCAATTGGCTGCATCACCCACCAGATATGATATAGCAAGCGCTACTCTAGAGTGGTTATTCTGAAAGGAGGCAGGCTTGCATGAGATGTGCTGCATAATCTGTGTCAGGAACACCGAAATCTTTTGGGTGTCCCCTGCATATCTCTCGGGCTAGCCAATGGGATGGGAGGTGGCACGGTAACCTGTATTTCTGAAGCTGCTGGGGAGGCATCAAAGGGGTTCCTAGACAGGTTTTCCACTTTTTTTCCTTAGAGCGCCAGTTCTTGTTGGATCATAACAAATGACTGAAGTATGTCCCCTTTGATTGCCATGACTTGCTACACCAGGATCTACCTTGCCAGGTAGGTCGCTTCCCTCCCCACTGCAGCTCTACCCCAGCTTCTGCCCTGCACTCTTGGTTGGTTTCTGCACTGTTTTCTCGCCCCCTGTGCCTACTGCACTCTTTTTCCCACTGCTGCTGCCTCTGCGGCCCGTCCCCCGTGGCCATTCACTAGCCCCTGCCTCCAGCCTCCCGCCTCCCAGCTGCTCCTCCCTCCCAGCTCCCCTTAAGATGGCGGCAGCTGCATGGTGAGGAGAGCGACCCTTGACCTTGCCAAGTAGGTCGCCCCCCCGATGCAGCTCCACCACCACTTCTGCCCTTCACCCTTGGTTGGTACCTGCACTGTTTTCTCGCCCCCTGTGCCCGCTACACTCTTTTTCCCGCCGCTGCTGCCTCTGCGGCCCGCCCCCCGTGCCCATTCGCTAGCCCCTGCCTCCTGCCTCCTGCCTCCCAGCTGCTCCTCCCACCCAGCGCCCCTTAAGATGGCGTCAGCTGCACGCTGAGGAGAGCGACCCTTGACCTTGCCAGGTAGGTCAGTCCCCCCCCTGCAGCTCCACCACCGCTTTCTGCCCTGCACCCTTGGTTGGTTCCTGTGCTGTTTTCTTGCCCCTGTGCTCACTGCACTCTATTTCCTGCCTCTGCTGCCCCTGTGGCCCCGCCCCCTGCTCCCATTCGCTAGCCCCTACCTCCAGCCTCCTAGCTGCTCCTCCCTCCCAGCTCCCCTTAAGATGGTGGCAGCTGCGCGGCCGCGCCGCTGGCACACAGAAGGCGAGCCTAGGGCAAGTCCGTCTACACCCGTCCACGCCTGGACCGAGCCCAGCGCCAGAACCACTGGACCCCGCAAACACCACAACACCAGACTCCACTACGACGCCAGCAGCCTCCATGCACTCAATGCCGACTGAAACCACACCTGCTTCCAGGCCACCCTGAAACGGATCCACGGACCCTTCTCCTGCCGCACTTGCAGCTTCACCTGCGACAGAACCACCAAACCTCTGAGGACTGGACCCAACCACCTCCGCTGCATACTCCTCAACCCCCACTCCGCACGCAAACACGCCGTCGAGCTCTGGGATCTGCTCAACACCACCGCCCCAGACGCGGCCTTCCTGACCGAGACCTGGTGGAACGACTCCTCGGTGCCTGACATCGCCATAGCCATCTTGGACGGCTACAAGATCACCCGCAGGGATTGCGCCAACGGAACCGGAGGAGAAATAGCCATCGTCCACAAGTCCACCCTCAAGGTCGCCACCCATGCAGACGGCACCCTCAACACCGCCGAACACCTGCACTTCTGGATCCACACCGACCCCAACACCAACCTCAGAGGAAAACTCATCTATAGACCCCCCGGACCAAGGGCTCAGTTCAGTGACTCCATTGCCAACCTCGCCTGCACCCACGCACTCGCCTCCAAGGACTACATCCTCCTCGGGTCCCTGAACTTCTACCTCAAGTACAACAACGACGCCAAATCCACCATCCTGATCGACAACCTTGCCAACCTCGGCCTCAAACAACTCGTCACCGCACCCACCCATGCCGCCGGCCACACGCTGGACCCCGTCTTCTCCACAGGCACTCACGTCGCCTTCAACCACACCACCGAACTCCATTGGACCAACCACCGCTGCTTTCATTTCACCTTCAAGAAACAAACCACCACACCCAACAGCTGCCTCGCCGCTGCTGGAGCAAAGTCACCAAAGACCGGCTGATCACCACCCTCGCCCAGAACCTACCCACCAACCCAGACGCTGCAGCACGCAACTTCATACGGTGGATCGATGACTGCACCAACACCCTCGCCCCGCTCAAGAAACCCTCCAACAGCCACACCTGCAAGAGAGCCACCTGGTTCACCGACAAGCTCCTGACCTCCAAACGCACATGCCGGAAACTGACGAAAATATGGCTCCACGAAAGCACACCGGACAACCACACAGCCCACAAGGACGCCACCCGCAGACATCACCACCTGATCAGATTATCCAAGTGATCCTCCTTCAAAGACCGCTTGGGCAACAACGCACACAACAGCAAAGAGCTCTTCAGCATCGTAAAGGAACTCTCCAACCCCAGAGCCAACGCCAACGACATCCCGCCCTCACAGGAACTGTGGGACTCACTAGCCATCTTATTCCACCGCAAGATCGCTGACATCCACGACAGCTTCAACACCACAACCACCCTGACTGCGCCAGACTCTAACTCCCCTGTGAACATCACCAGTGCCATCCGCCTGACCTCCTGGTCCAACGTCAACGACGATGAGATACGCGACATCATGAACTCCATCCACTCAGAATCTCTGTCAGACCCGTGCACACATCACGTATTCAACAAAGCAGATGCAGCCATCGCACCCCAACTACGGAAGGTCATCAACATCTTCAAAACAGCGACATTCCCAGAAAGCTGTAAGCATGCCGAAATCAACTTCCTCCTCAAGAAGCCCAAGGCAGACCCCTAGGACCTCAAGAACTTCCGGCCTATCTCCCTGCTCCCGTTCCCGGCAAAGGTCATCGAGAAAATCGTCAACAGGCAATTGGCCCGCCACCTGGAAGACAACAACATCTTGGACCCGTCCCACTCCGGATTCAGATGAAACCACAGCACCGAGACAGCCCTCATCGCCGCCACTGACCGCATCAGGTGCCAACTAGACAACGGCGAAAGATCAGCCCTCATCCTCCTGGACCTGTCGGCCGCCTTTGATGCAGTCTGCCATCGCACTCTAAAGACATGCCTCCTAGAAGCCGGAATCCAAGAGAGGGCCATTGACTGGACCACATCCTTCCTCTCCGGCAGAACCCAGAGCGTCCGCCTCCCACCCTTCTGATCCGAAGCCACCGACATCATCTGCGGCGTCCCCCAGGGCTCATCCCTCAGCCCAATGGTGTTCAACATCTACATGTCCCCCTTGCACAAGTGACCCGCCATCATGACCTTATCATCATCTCCTACGCTGACGACACCCAGCTCATTCTCTCCCTCACCAAGGACCCACACACTGCCAAAACCAACCTCCATGAGGAAATGAAGGCCATTGCCAACTGGATGAGGAGCAGCCATATGAAGCTGAACTCGGACAATATGGAGGTACTCATCCTCGGACCCACCCCCTCAGCCTGGGATGACTCCTGGTGGCCGACCGCACTGGAAACCGCACCAACACCCACTGCACGCAACTTAAGATTCATCCTCAACTCCTCCCTCTCCATGGCTAAGCAGGTCTCCTCCTCCTGCTACAATACCCTCCGTATGCTCAGCAGGATCTACAAGTGGATCCCGACCGAAACAAGAAGGACGGTAACACAGGCCCTCGTCAGCAGCAGACTGGACTACAGCAACGCACTCTACACAGGAATCCCACCCAAACACCTACGACGACTACAACGCTTCCAAAACGCCTCCGCCCGACTGATTGTCAATGTCCCCGCCACAGCCATATCACCCCCACCTGGGAGACCTACACTGGCTCCCCATCGACAAGAGGATCACCTTCAAGCTCCTCACCCACACACACAAAGCACTCCAAAATGTCAGGCCAGCCTACCTTAACAGCAGACTCAGCTTCTACACCACCACCCGCCAGCTACGCTCAGCCAGCCTCGCCCTCGCCGCTGTCCCCTGCATACAACGCACAACCTCCGGCGGCAGATCCTTCTCCTACCTTGCCACCAAGACCTGGAACACCATCCTACCCACATACGGCAGACCCAAGACCTACTCGCCTTCAAAAGACTCCTCAAGACCAGGCTCTTCGCACAGTAGCAGCACCCCGCCTCCCCTCAGCGCTTTGAGACTCTCACAGGTAAGTAGTGCGCTTTACAAGTACTCTGATTGATTGAATGATTGATTGAAATACTTGGGTGCGTGATTCTGTCAGTTTACACTCTGTGGAATCCATCTGCAGCAAGAAAGGGTCCTGACCTCACCAACACCGCAATAATATATACAGAGTTTTCGAGTGATCAGGTGAGGGAAGGATAGAGAAGGAACAGCGTGGAATGAACCTGTAACAAAAAAATACAAGGTTATAACCAATTCAATACAAAAGGTTACTCTCATACATTCTCGCTAGATCATTGTATGTACCTATTTGACCACCATGAATCCTCTCACCTCTAAAACACAAAGGGAGGGCTCTCAGATCAATCACAGTATCTATAGGATAGAGCATACAGTGTTAGTGCATTTAAACACTTTCTTTCGCCTGGGAACAGGAAGGCCAGCCAAGAAGGAGTTGCCCACCCACCCATCCCTAAGTTCAATTGTGAGGAGCGGGGCGGGGTCCCTGATAAGAGAAAAGGTTGAGGGACTCCTTTTGGACGGAAAACGGTTAACCCTGGAGCAGGGGAGGCAGTTCTGGCGGCTCTAGGCTGGCGGGAGAGGGGGCCGTCCTGCTGGTGGTCCTGGACTCTCTGGCTCTACCCTAGTAGCTGGTGGCTTGGAAAGGGGTGGTGTTGTGTCCTGCTGGTACAACACTCCTCTAGAGATGCCAATTTGTATATATATGGTAAACTGTGGCGCATATGTATGGGTGCAGCATTTATGTGTGGATTTAATAAATGGTAAATGTGGGAAGTTTCATCCACAACGGAAATGGAATGTGGTATTATAATAAAGCTACGCAGAGGACATCAATCATTTGTAAGTGTCTTACTGGGAGAGGGGTGAGCCTGGTAAAGAGCGAATGGCGCGGATATCCCCACTAAGTGCTTTGCAGCTGTTTGGTGTGTTTTGCGTGTTTGGGATGTTCAATGCCATGTGTGCTTTCCTTATGGCATAGACAGCAATAGGTGTAATTTTTTAGACAAATCTATATTTGTTAACTAATATTTTAGGACCTTTTGACACTGCTTTTGTGAGAGAGAGAATATACAGTTGATTTTGAATAGTATTTTCCCAAATATTGTACACTGACTGAAAGACTATCTCTGTTTAATATAACAAAATGTGGTGCCTACATAAGTCCAGATAGAGAAAAGGATTGCACACGTAGATAAAATGTGGGTTCTCAAATAGCAAAATTTACAAGTGTAGTATTCCTTGGTGGGATTTTGAAGTCTTAATACGTATGGTGTGGATTTTATTTGCGTGAGCATGTCATACATTGATACTAATGAATGTATATGACTGCCTTACTTCAGAGCACTCTCACTAGGTTTGGTTTTGGACTCTGCCATGGAGAGAAAACATCAACAGGGCCAAGACCTACCATGCGCATGATGTATGAGTGCCATAGAGGTGATGTCAGTAATTGAACAAAACAGTGCATTATTAGAAGAAGGTTGTGCCACGTCAATTTTTTAAAACAAAATATTTTTTAAAGAACTTCCATATGCAGATCCCACTGTTGAAGAGTATTGTTTCTGACCTAACCAATGAAAGTTTTTTTAATTAAACATTTTTATATTTTTATTTTGTAATATCTATGATTATATTACCTTCATTGGCTTCATCCCAATTATTTTCAGGGAGAAAAATTGAAGTATTCCTGAGGCTAGGCTAACACCAGCTCCTTCCGCGCCCCCCCCCCCCAGCCCCCCCACCCTCCCAAATATTCACACGTAGTGGGGAGCCGTGGCCAATGGCCAATAGGTCAAGGGAGCCACGGGTCGAAAATGTTTGGGAACCACTGGATTAAGGTGACACAACCAAGGCATCCCTAAAATCCCTTCGTACTGAGGTGCCTCAATAATGTTTAACGTCAGCTCCTCCATATGTCTTCCTCTATCAATGTCTATAGACAATACCACCACTTCTGTACATTCAATTATGAGACCTGACTTCAAAGATTGCCATCGACGGCCAAGCCTTCTTCAGGTGTCACCCTTGGTACTCTAGATAAAGCAAGATGTGTTACCAGCCCACTATCTATAAAGTTGCCTGTCGCCCCTGAGTCCAACATAACCAAAACCTGATGGTACTGTTGATGGCACTCAAGATCATGGGGAGCACTATATGCGACTCAGTATCCCTTAAACCCTGAGTAAATAGCAAGTGGAGCTTCCAACCCTTGTTATCGTTCTCCTCCGTGTCAGAGTACACTGTTTTTCCTGACTCAAGAGTAGTGTTAGATACTGCCACTTTTTTATTCCTTGCCCATGCATTAGAGGTTTTTGGTTTAGAAGGGCAATCTCTGACATAGTTGCCCTTTTTACCGCAGTAAATGCATAATCCCTGCACTCTTCTGCTCTCCCTTTCTTCCCTCATAAGCGGAGCTCTAATGGCCCCAATTTCCATCGGTTCAGCCACTGCCTCAGGGGTACCCACCGCCTTGCGTGGAGGTCTGTCATACCTAAAATAACCTTTCTCCCACTTCTTTCTCTCTCCTCCTCTTTCGGACATACGGCTATTAAATCTCAAGGTCAGGTTTATCATGGCTATGCAAGTAGTGGGTTAAGGGTCTATCTGTGCCACCACGTCCTTCATCTCCTCCTGCAACCCCTGATAAAACAGCAACATTCGCTTCTCTTCCGGCTATGCTGTTTCAGTCACTAATCTGTTAGACGTTGCCAGATACGTTACTAAATCGCTCTTCCCTTGTTAAGTCAAGTAGCTCTCTATCAGCACTAAAAGTAGTAGCTCTTCGATCAAATACCCTTTCAAATTCAGCCCGTAAAAGTAGACCAATCAAACAATACCACATCATTATTCTTAACTAAAGGAACTGTCCAATTGGCTGCATCACCCACCAGATATGATATAGCAAGCGCTACTCTAGAGTGGTTATTCTGAAAGGAGGCAGGCTTGCATGAGATGTGCTGCATAATCTGTGTCAGGAACACCAGAATCTTTTGGGTGTCCCCTGCATATCTCTCGGGCTAGCCAATGGGATGGGAGGTGGCACGGTAACCTGTATTTGTGAAGCTGCTGGGGAGGCATCAAAGGGGTTCCTAGACAGGTTTTCCACTTTCTTTCCTTAGAGCGCCAGTTCCTGTTGGATCATAACAAATGACTGAAGTATGTCCCCTTTGATTGCCATGACTTGCTACACCAGGATCTACCTTGCCAGGTAGGTCGCTTCCCTCCCCACTGCAGCTCTACCCCAGCTTCTGCCCTGCACTCTTGGTTGGTTCCTGCACTGTTTTCTCGCCCCCTGTGCCTACTGCACTCTTTTTCCCACTGCTGCTGCCTCTGCGGCCCGTCCCCCGTGGCATTCACTAGCCCCTGCCTCCAGCCTCCCGCCTCCCAGCTGCTCCTCCCTCCCAGCTCCCCTTAAGATGGCGGCAGCTGCATGGTGAGGAGAGCGACCCTTGACCTTGCCAAGTAGGTCGCCCCCCCGATGCAGCTCCACCACCACTTCTGCCCTTCACCCTTGGTTGGTACCTGCACTGTTTTCTCGCCCCCTGTGCCCGCTACACTCTTTTTCCCGCCGCTGCTGCCCCTGCGGCCCGCCCCCCGTGCCCATTCGCTAGCCCCTGCCTCCTGCCTCCTGCCTCCTGCCTCCCAGCTGCTCCTCCCACCCAGCGCCCCTTAAGATGGCGTCAGCTGCACGCTGAGGAGAGCGACCCTTGACCTTGCCAGGTAGGTCAGTCCCCCCCCTGCAGCTCCACCACCGCTTTCTGCCCTGCACCCTTGGTTGGTTCCTGTGCTGTTTTCTTGCCCCTGTGCTCACTGCACTCTATTTCCTGCCTCTGCTGCCCCTGTGGCCCCGCCCCCTGCTCCCATTCGCTAGCCCCTACCTCCAGCCTCCTAGCTGCTCCTCCCTCCCAGCTCCCCTTAAGATGGTGGCAGCTGCGCGGCCGCGCCGCTGGCACACACAAGGCGAGCCTAGGGCAAGTCCGTCTACACCCGTCCACGCCTGGACCGAGCCCAGCGCCAGAACCACTGGACCCCGCAAACACCACAACACCAGACTCCACTACGACGCCAGCAGCCTCCATGCACTCAATGCCGACTGAAACCACACCTGCTTCCAGGCCACCCTGAAACGGATCCACGGACCCTTCTCCTGCCGCACTTGCAGCTTCACCTGCGACAGAACCACCAAACCTCTGAGGACTGGACCCAACCACCTCCGCTGCATACTCCTCAACCCCCACTCCGCACGCAAACACGCCGTCGAGCTCTGGGATCTGCTCAACACCACCGCCCCAGACGCGGCCTTCCTGACCGAGACCTGGTGGAACGACTCCTCGGTGCCTGACATCGCCATAGCCATCCTGGACGGCTACAAGATCACCCGCAGGGATTGCGCCAACGGAACCGGAGGAGAAATAGCCATCGTCCACAAGTCCACCCTCAAGGTCGCCACCCATGCAGACGGCACCCTCAACACCGCCGAACACCTGCACTTCTGGATCCACACCGACCCCAACACCAACCTCAGAGGAAAACTCATCTATAGACCCCCCGGACCAAGGGCTCAGTTCAGTGACTCCATTGCCAACCTCGCCTGCACCCACGCACTCGCCTCCAAGGACTACATCCTCCTCGGGTCCCTGAACTTCCACCTCAAGTACAACAACGACGCCAAATCCACCATCCTGATCGACAACCTTGCCAACCTCGGCCTCAAACAACTCGTCACCGCACCCACCCATGCCGCCGGCCACACGCTGGACCCCGTCTTCTCCACAGGCACTCACGTCGCCTTCAACCACACCACCGAACTCCATTGGACCAACCACCGCTGCTTTCATTTCACCTTCAAGAAACAAACCACCACACCCAACAGCTGCCTCGCCGCTGCTGGAGCAAAGTCACCAAAGACCGGCTGATCACCACCCTCGCCCAGAACCCACCCACCAACCCAGACGCTGCAGCACGCAACTTCATACGGTGGATCGATGACTGCACCAACACCCTCGCCCCGCTCAAGAAACCCTCCAACAGCCACACCTGCAAGAGAGCCACCTGGTTCACCGACAAGCTCCTGACCTCCAAACGCACATGCCGGAAACTGACGAAAATATGGCTCCACGAAAGCACACCGGACAACCACACAGCCCACAAGGACGCCACCCGCAGACATCACCACCTGATCAGATTATCCAAGTGATCCTCCTTCAAAGACCGCTTGGGCAACAACGCACACAACAGCAAAGAGCTCTTCAGCATCGTAAAGGAACTCTCCAACCCCAGAGCCAACGCCAACGACATCCCGCCCTCACAGGAACTGTGGGACTCACTAGCCATCTTATTCCACCGCAAGATCGCTGACATCCACGACAGCTTCAACACCACAACCACCCTGACTGCGCCAGACTCTAACTCCCCTGTGAACATCACCAGTGCCATCCGCCTGACCTCCTGGTCCAACGTCAACGACGATGAGATACGCGACATCATGAACTCCATCCACTCAGAATCTCTGTCAGACCCGTGCACACATCACGTATTCAACAAAGCAGATGCAGCCATCGCACCCCAACTACGGAAGGTCATCAACATCTTCAAAACAGCGACATTCCCAGAAAGCTGTAAGCATGCCGAAATCAACTTCCTCCTCAAGAAGCCCAAGGCAGACCCCTAGGACCTCAAGAACTTCCGGCCTATCTCCCTGCTCCCGTTCCCGGCAAAGGTCATCGAGAAAATCGTCAACAGGCAATTGGCCCGCCACCTGGAAGACAACAACATCTTGGACCCGTCCCACTCCGGATTCAGATGAAACCACAGCACCGAGACAGCCCTCATCGCCGCCACTGACGGCATCAGGTGCCAACTAGACAACGGCGAAAGATCAGCCCTCATCCTCCTGGACCTGTCGGCCGCCTTTGATGCAGTCTGCCATCGCACTCTAAAGACATGCCTCCTAGAAGCCGGAATCCAAGAGAGGGCCATTGACTGGACCACATCCTTCCTCTCCGGCAGAACCCAGAGCGTCCGCCTCCCACCCTTCTGATCCGAAGCCACCGACATCATCTGCGGCGTCCCCCAGGGCTCATCCCTCAGCCCAATGGTGTTCAACATCTACATGTCCCCCTTGCACAAGTGACCCGCCATCATGACCTCATCATCATCTCCTACGCTGACGACACCCAGCTCATTCTCTCCCTCACCAAGGACCCACACACTGCCAAAACCAACCTCCATGAGGAAATGAAGGCCATTGCCAACTGGATGAGGAGCAGCCATATGAAGCTGAACTCGGACAAGATGGAGGTACTCATCCTCGGACCCACCCCCTCAGCCTGGGATGACTCCTGGTGGCCGACCGCACTGGAAACCGCACCAACACCCACTGCACGCAACTTAAGATTCATCCTCAACTCCTCCCTCTCCATGGCTAAGCAGGTCTCCTCCTCCTGCTACAATACCCTCCGTATGCTCAGCAGGATCTACAAGTGGATCCCGACCGAAACAAGAAGGACGGTAACACAGGCCCTCGTCAGCAGCAGACTGGACTACAGCAACGCACTCTACGCAGGAATCCCACCCAAACACCTACGACGACTACAACGCTTCCAAAACGCCTCCGCCCGACTGATTGTCAACGTCCCCGCCACAGCCATATCACCCCCACCTGGGAGACCTACACTGGCTCCCCATCGACAAGAGGATCACCTTCAAGCTCCTCACCCACACACACAAAGCACTCCAAAATGTCAGGCCAGCCTACCTTAACAGCAGACTCAGCTTCTACACCACCACCCGCCAGCTACGCTCAGCCAGCCTCGCCCTCGCCGCTGTCCCCTGCATACAACGCACAACCTCCGGCGGCAGATCCTTCTCCTACCTTGCCACCAAGACCTGGAACACCATCCTACCCACATACGGCAGACCCAAGACCTACTCGCCTTCAAAAGACTCCTCAAGACCAGGCTCTTCGCACAGTAGCAGCACCCCGCCTCCCCTCAGCGCTTTGAGACTCTCACAGGTAAGTAGTGCGCTTTACAAGTACTCTGATTGATTGAATGATTGATTGAAATACTTGGGTGCGTGATTCTGTCAGTTTACACTCTGTGGAATCCATCTGCAGCAAGAAAGGGTCCTGACCTCACCAACACCGCAATAATATATACAGAGTTTTCGAGTGATCAGGTGAGGGAAGGATAGAGAAGGAACAGCGTGGAATGAACCTGTAACAAAAAAATACAAGGTTATAACCAATTCAATACAAAAGGTTACTCTCATACATTCTCGCTAGATCATTGTATGTACCTATTTGACCACCATGAATCCTCTCACCTCTAAAACACAAAGGGAGGGCTCTCAGATCAATCACAGTATCTATAGGATAGAGCATACAGTGTTAGTGCATTTAAACATAGGTATACCGCTCAACCATATCTTTTGCTAGCAGATGCTTACATACCCAGGGTTGCTATAAATAATAAAGGATTTAGAACACTGAATCCAAATTAGAAAATAAATGAGAGGTCTCCCCACAAATCAAACACTGTAATGCTGTTCCTAGCAACAAGGTTCTGTAGTACGTATCACTTCCACTGATATCAAAACATCCCAAGGTTGTAATCACCAAGTATAGTCAAACATAAACTGCGATACGGCAAGATGTGGTTACCTCATCACTGTCTTCCGCTCTCATAAACGATGTCCATGAAACGGCAGAGAAAAACCCCCAAATACGGTAAAACGTGGTAGTAAACCATTGCTTTCCGCTTTTGTACTTATAATCCCAAGTACGCTAAAGAGAAAGAAAAAAGGAACCCCTCCTCGGTCTTTATAACAGAAATGCGTGGTATCCTACCACAGCATTTCGCTCTCGAGGTCCCCTGGAAAATAATTACGGCACCACCGTATAAACAGAACTCGGCGTGAACGCGGGAAGCCTCTCCGCAGCACACCCCGCTCACCTTAAAGCGCAGACCTCTGGAAGTCCTCAAAGTCAATCGACCGGAAAGATCAACGGTCTGTGAAAATCCAACAATACAGCAAGCCAGCCGCGTACTCTCCCTCAGCCGAGAGAAAGCAGGAATTCTGAATCACGCACAATGTTCAATGTGCGTCCCTCCCTAATGTACCACCCTCCCAGTGCAATACACTCTGGGAAATGTAGTTCTTGTCGCAATAATGCAGGCGTGGCTGGGTTCATATCCTGACAATATCAGTATTTTGACATGGGGGCATCCATAAATCAAAAATTCTCTTCAGTATGCCAGGGCCAACTGTAGACTCGCAAGCATACGACCACATTCTTACATATGTTCACTTACATTCACTCGCTCACTTATTTATTCAAATTCACCTGCACTCATTCTGTCCCACTCAGTCTCTTGCACCCACTCTAATTCATTCTCACTTATTCACACTCACTCTCACTTACTGTCACTCATTTGCGCACATTCTTACTGTCACTCCTTGATTCTCACTCAGTCTCAATTATTCTCTCTCACTCTAACTCATTCATTCTCACTCATTATTTCACATTTACTCATGCTCACATTCACTCTTCCTCTCACTCACTGATATTTAGTCACTTGCACCCATTCTCACATATTTTCATTTACTCTGACTCACTTATTCTTACTCAGTTACGCTCTCTATCACTTGCAGTCACTCTTGCTCTCACTCACTCTGACTCACTCATGCTCCCTCACCGACACTCAATCACATTCTCACTCACTACTTCTCACTGACTCTTACTCATTTACTTTCACTCACACATACAAATGATCACACATACAGTCACACACTCACACATATGCACGCTGTCTCCATCGCACAGTAGTTTAAAAGTGCAAGAGTGACCGAAATGTGCATGTAAACATGGGTATCAAGTATAAACATGAAACAAGCGTTTGCATGGAACTTATTTTAAGAAAACAATATATGTATGGTTAGATGAGAAGTCTGCCTTTAGAATATGTTGATGGCATTGCGACCTTACACAAGATATGAGGGTCTCAACAGGACAGAGAACGACCTGGGAAATGGTAGAGATTGCATGTAAGTCCTGAGTACTGGTTGAACATCAAGGCTGCTGTGGTGGCTGCGTGAATGGGGTGTCCATGTAATACTAAGGAGCTGATAAGTAATGTGCACTAATATGCGACTCTATTACTATATGATCAGTAGAGTAAAAAAATTCAAGGTGGGGGCGTGGCTACAGCACCGCTCAAGATGGACGGCTAGAGGGTTAGCTCTGCCACACCGGACCACTCACGGACGCCTTCGCTGCGGTTCTCCTGCAGCATGCTGGGTCAAATGCTGTGACCACGAACTGGAACACTTGCGGAGTCGGGTGAGCGCTTTCCTGACCTTGGTGTGCTGCGCTTTCTAAATTATAAGCGCTGAAGCATTTACGCCCTCATAGCGCCCGCCCTCTTGTGAACGTGTGCCTTCCTAAGGCGCTCAGCTCCACCTCAGGAGAACCTCATAATCGCACTGAAACCCCTTTTAAATGTGCTAACATCTTCATTTTTCCATAAATCTGGACGTATTTTTTTGCTGCATGCCTCAAACTCGACAAACTCTCACCTGCTTTATAGTGAAGCTTTATGGGCATATCTTTGTTGCTGGACTGGCTTTTTCTCTGCTGTAAGCCTTGGAATGTAACTCCTCCTTCCACCAATGCCCTGGTCTCAACCCTCTTATTGTGAGGAGGTGTCTTCCCATAAACTGAAGATGACTTAATAGCTGCGTGTGTGACCAGGTCATTTTTGCACAAGTCTGCCTTTATATTTCCTTGCCTCACAGCGTCACAGACTTTCACCTGCTTTGTAGTAAAGCTTTAAGGGCATACATTTGCTGTTGTTGCTGGAATGGCTTTTCATTTACTGTAACCTTTGGAACAAAACCTCTCCTTTTACCAGTATCCTTGTCTCAAGCTTCTCACTGTGAGGATGCTTCCAATATTTCTACGACATATTTTCTTCCCATGAACTGATAACAACAGACACTTACCAGTTGCGCGTGTGACCAAATCAAGCCACTTTCTCCGTGGCATGTACTGCAATATATAGTTTGTTCTAACAATTTACTGTTCAACACTTTTCAGTTTAATTTCTTTTCTATTTTGCTGTCATCGTTGCAATACATATCTATGGTGGTAGAATTGCATGTAACTTGTTTACAGGCATACTGCACTTGAGCAGTGTGCTGTGTCAGATATTATGCTACATCTATTTTTCCTACCATCTTCAATGTGGAGAAATTATTGATGCCTGTAGGTTAACAGATATACCACTTGTATTCTGTAAGTTTTCCTGCTTCTTATTCAACCAGGGAAGCTCTAACTGCTGTTGTTGTGAGTTTATTCTATTCATGTGAGGTGCGTTTTGACAGTTCTCAGAACTGTATCCTATTGCAGCACCCATCCACTACTTGTTGTCTTAAGTTGGTCCCTTTTCTCTACCATTAATTCCCTTTGGCATAGCACCTCTCTACTCACCCTTTGTTTGGAGTATCCTGGTTTTTATGAGCAAACTACGTAATCCGACGTTTGTTTTTGTTCCTTCCAAGAGTGCTCCTGTGACAACTTCCTCTTCTTCCTCAACATCAGGCTCCTCCTTCTCTGTATCCCAAATGGCTGGAGCTGCTCCTAACCGCTCTTCCTCAACATAGTCTCCTTCAAGCAAGTCCTCTCCTTCTATAACTTCTACTAAACGCTTGAAACACGATCCTCCTTCTCCAGAGAAACCGGCATCTCCCATCTCTATGTAGTTACTTTTGGAAGAGATTTGCGCTTTACGCCATTTGTAGAAGAGACCAATAATAAAAAGCAATTTCTCGAAGAGAAATGGTCAACTATGGACAACAGAGTTACATCTGTGGAACAACAAGTCTCAGGAATACAGGATAATGCTCAGCGCATCTCTTCTCTGGAAAAGTCAGTTCTTGCTCTCCAGCAACATACTGAGGATTTAGAAAACAGGAATGGGAGGAATAACCTTCGTATTTATGGTCTGCCGGAATCCCTGGAAGGTGAAGACCCAGTGTCATTTTTTACATCTTTCCTTCCAAAACATTTGGATATGCCACCTACTACTTCTCTTAGTATCCAAAGGGATCACCGGCTTGGTCCACGTTCATCTGCTTCAACCAAACCGCGAGGTGTCAACATTCTCTTCCTGAAGTTCACAGATCTTCTTTCAGTACTTTCTGCAGCCAAAGCCAAATGACAACAATTTTGGCTAGGTCAAAGAGTGTTTCTCTCTCAAGACGGCTCCAATGTTACAGGAGCAAGAAGAAACATTTTTCTGAACATGCGTGCTCTTCTACGTTCTGGTGCTCGTTATGGTTTATTTCATCCATGTATTTTTAAAGTCACCCATCAAAACGTACATGGACTTTTCAGAATCCTGGAGAACTTAAGAACTTCATTCACATTCATTCTAATGGTGGCATGGATACTTCCACTTCTCCTAATGGCTGATTGAGTGTTTAAACTTTTTTCTTACTACACTTCTGAGGATGTTCTGCGTATAGGTTTACCTTTAGATAAATGTTTAAATATTTTATAAGATTTAATATGGATTCTTTCATTGTTCATGTTGTTTATTAGGTTGAGCTGGTGTAAGCAGTGCAAAACACTGCGTCCAGCGAAGCATCTTTTGTTACTCACTTCCTGGGAATGTGAGACAGGGGATGGGCACGCGCAGGCGATTCTCCCATGTGAGCGCGCACGTTCACCCACATGCCGTGCACATCTCCTGTCCTACATTACCAGGAAGTGGATAACACATACACACAGACACACACATGCACGCACACACACACACACACAAACAGACACACGCGCACACACACACACAGACTGACACACGCACACACAGACACACTCACACACACACAGACACACGCGCGCACACACACGCGCACACATCCACCCCACCCCACCCCCACCCCCCCACTCACCGGGTTCTTTCCGCGTGTCCCTCTCTCCCTCGGCAGCCAGTGGGTCAGTCTCGACATGGGAGCCTCGCAGTGCTATCCGCTGCTCTTCACCCGGGCCCCCTCCTGGGACCAGGGACTTCAGCTGCAGCACTTCGCTTTGGCACCGGGGCTCCCTCTTCATAGCAAATAGCGCATATGCGCGGGCAGCCCCCGTCCCCTTAGTCACAACCCGCTGCTGAGCTGCTTTCTGGTTCGCTGTCGTCCGTGTTCGCTGGCAGCCTGTTCCTCCTGCCCAAGTCCCACACCGGAGAAAAAGTGTGCATTCCTCATCTGCCAAGACTGCACCCTCTCTCCAATGCAGACAGATATCTGGGCTTCTGCGTGCTTGCTCCCTCCTCCCTAAACAGGGTTGCAGCTCTGTTATCATCCTCTGCCCCCTCACACATGCACTGGTCATACACTGCTCAGCACTGCGGGACCATACCACTCAAAAAACGGAACCGTACAATAGCTTTGTTCACAGCTCCGAAAAGGACAGCACTGTTGTAGGTGTATGCATCCCTCGTGAGACAGGGGTCACTTCATTTTGTCATACAGCCTCCATCCTATTCCTACAAGTACTGCCTGAGTTTGTTCGATCATAGGCACCAGGAAAGAGGTAGTTCCCTGCGACTCCCCTCTCTCCCCCTGCACCAACAATGCAGTAATCATCTATTGGCACTACTAAATACAAAAGTCCTGGCAAAGCTGGTTGTATACAGTTCTTCCTTAGCATATGAATGAAGTCCATCTTATAATGCGCTACTTAGCCCGAGGGGCGTCAAGGCGTCATATTCATGAGATATTACTGTGTGATGAGAAGGGGTGGTCGGATGACGCATGCGCAACTTGTTTGCAGCAGCAGGAGCTCGGAGGGCATCATCCACCCCTCGGAGGGAAAACAGTCTGACAGCACTAAGAGGAGGGAACGGGCCAACGTATCCACTCCACAAAGTGCATGTGCTGCTGGTGTACGGGCTGCCGGTACTCTACAGCAGAGCTGAAAGGATGCTCTACAAACATGTTTTCCAAACCTGTCCCTCCACCAAATACACAGACACATGTATCACAAACACTTGCTGGCGGGAGGGCCTTCTTACTGAGGCACTTGACAGAGGATGCCCACAGGGATTTCTCAATGGGTGCCAAGATTATACCACTATCTGAGACTCGCGTGGGCTGAAGCAAAAACAGACGTCACAACTAAACAATCTCTGGGGAAGGGCGGCAACCCCTCCAGGATTCCACAAAGCTACAGCGGGATGTGGCTTCCAAACAGCCCTGCCCACTGCCCCATGAACCCCTGAACCAAGCACCCACCTCACCACCGCCACTGTTGAAATACACCTCCATTTTGGGCCAGGGATCCTCCAGACACACACACAACCACACACACACAACCACTCACACACAACCACACCGTCAGTGCACACTTTCACCAGGCACAGACACCATCAGTTGTCAGTGCATGCTTTCACCGGGCACAAACACCACCACCTGTCAGTGCACGCTTTCACCAGGCACAAAAACCACCAGCCGTAGGTGCACGCTTCCACCAGGCACACACCACCAGATGTCAGTGCACGCTTTCACCAGGCACACATACACCACCAGCTGTCAGTGCATGCTTTCACCAGCCACACACACACCACCAGCCGTCAGTGCACGCTTTCACCAGGCACACACACACCACCAGGCGTCAGTGCACACTTTCACCAGGCACACACCACCAGCCATCAGTGCACGCTTTCACTAGGCACACACTCCACCAGCCTGCAGTGCACGCTTCCACCAGGCACACACACCACCAGCCATCAGTGCACGCTTCCACCAGGCACACACCACCAGCCATCAGTGCACACTTTCACCAGGAACACACACCACCAGCTGTCAGTGCACACTTCCACCAGGCCCACATACCACAGGCCGGCAGTGCACACTTCCACCAGGCACACACACCACCAGCCATCAGTGCACAATTTCTACAGGCACACACACCACCAGCCATCAGTGCACACATCAATTGTTAACGCATCCACAATTAACTATTGTAGCAATTGCAGTATGGCGCACTTTACTTTTAAACATTTTCATCTAAAGCGCAGCGTGCCACCATTGCTACAAAAATAAATACACATTTTTTTGGCACACAATTTATAGACTTTTGTTGCAATTGGTGTTGCAATATTTAGCAATGCCAATAGCTCAAACTTAATTAATGCGAGACCTATTGCAGTGAAAATGTTTGTTCTTACTTGATATTGTAATCGCCTAAAACTTTCCTTGTCTTTACATAGTCTGCTGATTTGATTTGTCGCTTACATTCTAACGTATACTTCTATTGTTATTTGTTTTCCATGTTTTCTTATGTAGGTTCATGGGCGTTTTTCCCATCAACTTATATGATTTCCTGCCTTCGTTGTTCTGTCCTGGTGTGGTTGGAATCCTACCTTTCTGGCGGTCCTTCTTGTTGAGTGTCACCATTACCCCATTGTCGTCTTGTATGTTTCCCCAGGTATGTTACTCTCAGTCATCCCCTTGGATATGTACTGTCTCTTTTTGTACTTTATTCCTCTTTTCCTTCCCCTTTCTTCCCTCTCTTTCCCTTTTATTCTCTGCCTTTCCTCTTTTTTTCTATCTTAGTATCAGTTTTTCTATCAGCCTTATATTTTCCTTCTCTCTTCCTCTCCCCTTTTCCCTTTTTTCTCCCTCTTCTTTACTGTTTATCTTCATACTTATATTACCTTTATCTTTCTTTCATATCTATCTTTGTATGAACTCCCTTTCCTCTGTTTTAATTCATTTTAACACTTTTTCGATGTTCTCTATTTTACTCGCTTTTTTCTTCCATTATCCTTCGGCATTGTTTTCTTTTTTTTAACTAATGTGATTTGTACTTCTAATAAATTCATGCTGTTTGAAAATTCAGAGTTATCTCCCGGAATGTAAAAGGTTTTATTAGTCCTGTTAAATGGCAGAGAGTCCTTTCCCATGTAGCCTCTTATAACCCTGACATAGCTCTTTTACAAGAGACTCATCTTACAGAAGCTGAATCCCTAAAGTTAAAGAGGAGTTGGGTGGGTGCCGTTTTGTTTTCACCTTCCACTAATAAAAAGATTGGAGTTGTCATTTTATGTCACAATAAATTGAAATGTAAAGTTTTGCACAGGAAAATGACTCTGATTGTAGATGGGGATTAGCTAAGTCATTGTTTAATTCTATACCTTTAACTATTTTCAATGTCTATGGTCCCACACAACCCGATTCCTCTTTCTGGCGTACAATTACGAAAAAGTATATTCAGCATAAAGACGATCTGTTTATTTGAGGTGGGGACTGTAACCAGATTGTTGATCCATTTCTTGATTGTAAATCCACAGTTCGCTTCACACCTCACAAAACACACAAACAATTCCTTGATACTATCTTTCAAACTCATCTTATTGATTCTTGGCGACTCTCTCATCCTGACACTCTGGATTACTCTTTTTTCTCTCCTCCCCACATGTCCTCTTCTCGTCTTGACTATATCTTTCTTTCTCGCTTTTTGTCTCAACACTTATTGTCTTCTTCTGTTGAGCCCATAGTGATCTCGGATCATGCTCCTATTGTAACAGACCTTGATTTACTTTCGCCGCAACCCAAGTCCTCTCGCTGGCATTTTTATAGTTCCCTTCTCACTGATCCCAACTTCTCCTCCTCTTTTCGTTCCTTTACTGATGATTTCTTCTCGCTCAATTGCGATCCTCATACTCCTCCTCATATCCTTTGGGACTCTATTAAAGCCACTGCGAGAGATTTTATCATAGATGTTGTATCCAAGAAGAAAAAGCAATACCTCCAGATGCGAAAAGCCTCATTGGCTCATATAAAATCTTTGGAACACAAGTTTTATACTTCTTCAGATAAGCATATATCCCCTGAACTTTTACGTGCAAAATTAGAGTTTAATAAATCTACTACAGATAATGTGCATCTTCCATACTTCTTCGCAGTAGTGCTCGTTATTATGGTGGTCAGAATAAATCAGGGAAGCTCCTAGCTAATTATCTCAAGTCACGTAAAGAGCGTACCCTAATAGAATCTATTTACTCTTCTGATAATAACCTCCTTCATAAAGAAAAAGACATACTTAATCAATTCCAATCGTTTTACCAGCAGCTTTATACACCGGAATCTCCTCTTACTCCTTCTCCCATTCGGACTTACTTTGATAGGCTTCCTAAACCCTCTATTTCCCATCTTAACTTTCAGGTCCTTGACCTAGATATTTCACTACATGAACTTTCAGTAGCTTTGTCATCCCTCACTTAAGGTAAAACGCCTGGTCCTGATGGATTCCCAGTTAAAATTTATTTACACTTTTCCGATCTTTTACTTCCTAAGCTATTAACACTTTTTCAATAATTTTGCTCACCTGGTAAGGTGGAAGGCACCTTTAAAGATGCTACCATCTGTCTTATTCCTAAAGACGGTTGTGACCCCCAATTTTGTAAAAATTATCATCCGATTTCTTTAGTCAATATGGACTATAAACTATTTGCTAAATTACTTGCATTACGTTTAGACCCCTTCATGCCCCATCTCATCGTTAAAGAGCAATGTTGCTTTGTTGAAGGCAGACTCACTTCCGATAACTCTCATCTCTTTCTTAACGTTGAATAAAACATCATCTCTTACAATTCCTTTACCTGCTATCTCTGTTGATGCAGAAAAGGCTTTTGGCAGGGTTAATTGGTCTTTCTTGTTTGCTTCATTGCGATGGCATGGCTTTAGTCCCAAATTCATATCTCTAATCTCCCTTTTATATTCAGCACCCAAAGCTTCGGTACTTGTGAATGGTCAGATCTCTTCGTCCTTTACTCTACAACGAGGTGTCCATCAAGGTCATCCTTTATCCCCACTCCTTTTTGTCCTAGCACTGGAACCCTTTTTGTCCTCCATCTGTAACAATCCCTCTATTTTTGGCTTTCCATATGGTGATAACCAATTGAAACTCTCTGCATATGCAGATGATATTCTCTTATTTATTGCTGATCCAGAAAGATATTTTCCCCCTTTATTATCTGAATTTGATTCATTTTCACGAGTTTCAGGATTTAAGATTAACTCAGATAAGACTGAAATTCTTCCTTTAACCAAAACCTGTCACCCCCATCTTTTTTCTTCTACTGGTTTTACATGGAACAGTTCAAAAATTAAATATCTAGGTATTTGATTTTCTAATTATATTCCTTCTTCAATTCAGTTAAATATGTTCGCTGTTTTGTCCCGCATTGATAAATCATTCTCTGTTTGGAATCCTTTTTTTCTTTCCTGGTGGGGTCGATTGGATTCCATTAAGATGATGATTGCTCCTATCCTAATATACACCCTTTCTATGTTACCTGTCCATGTTCCTGCAGTTCATTTTAAGCGTATTGACTCGGCGCTCTCGAAGTTTCTTTGGAAAAACAAAAAGTCTAGAATCTCTCTTGCAGCTCTTCGAAAATCCAAATCTAATGGTAGAGTCAATTTCCTGGATTTCCGCCTTTACCACAAATCTTTTTTATTACTCCAAGCTTTGAGATGGCTTTCATCAGCATCTTCCCCTTCTACCCCCCTTTGGCTCCTTATTGAGCAAACGCTACTGTTACCCTTTTCCCTTGATGAAGTTATACATTTTTCTGCCAAATCTCCTCATACTTCACTTCCCTTATTCAAACACACTTTTTCTCTTTTAAAATCCGTGGTTTCTCCTATTACTATCACACGTGAATCTTTCTTAAATTCCCCCATTGATCCTTTTAAATAATAGACCCATTTTTTTGTACGCTTAGAGAATAAGAGGTATCATGTGGGTCATCTTACAGAAGCTGAATCCCTAAAGTTAAAGAGGAGTTGGGTGGGTGGCGTTTTGTTTTCACCTTCCACTAATAAAAAGATTGGAGTTGTCATTTTATGTCACAATAAATTGAAATGTAAAGTTTTGCACAGGAAAATGACTCTGATTGTAGATGGGGATTAGCTAAGTCATTGTTTAATTCTATACCTTTAACTATTTTCAATGTCTATGGTCCCACACAACCCGATTCCTCTTTCTGGCTTACAATTACGAAAAAGTATATTCAGCATAAAGACGATCTGTTTATTTGAGGTGGGGACTGTAACCAGATTGTTGATCCATTTCTTGATCGTAAATCCACAGTTCGCTTCACACCTCACAAAACACACAAACAATTCCTTGATACTATCTTTCAAACTCATCTTATTGATTCTTGGCGACTCTCTCATCCTGACACTCTGGATTACTCTTTTTTCTCTCCTCCCCACATGTCCTCTTCTCGTCTTGACTATATCTTTCTTTCTCGCTTTTTGTCTCAACACTTATTGTCTTCTTCTTTTGAGCCCATAGTGATCTCGGATCATGCTCCTATTGTAACAGACCTTGATTTACTTTCGCCGCAACCCAAGTCCTCTCGCTGGCATTTTTATAGTTCCCTTCTCACTGATCCCAACTTCTCCTCCTCTTTTCGTTCCTTTACTGATGATTTCTTCTCGCTCAATTGCGATCCTCATACTCCTCCTCATATCCTTTGGGACTCTATTAAAGCCACTGCGAGAGATTTTATCATAGATGTTGTATCCAAGAAGAAAAAGCAATACCTCCAGATGCGAAAAGCCTCATTGGCTCATATAAAATCTTTGGAACACAAGTTTTATACTTCTTCAGATAAGCATATATCCCCTGAACTTTTACGTGCAAAATTAGAGTTTAATAAATCTACTACAGATAATGTGCATCTTCCATACTTCTTCGCAGTAGTGCTCGTTATTATGGTGGTCAGAATAAATCAGGGAAGCTCCTAGCTAATTATCTCAAGTCACGTAAAGAGCGTACCCTAATAGAATCTATTTACTCTTCTGATAATAACCTCCTTCATAAAGATAAAGACATACTTAATCAATTCCAATCGTTTTACCAGCAGCTTTATACACCGGAATCTCCTCTTACTCCTTCTCCCATTCGGACTTACTTTGATAGGCTTCCTAAACCCTCTATTTCCCATCTTAACTTTCAGGTCCTTGACCTAGATATTTCACTACATGAACTTTCAGTAGCTTTGTCATCCCTCACTTAAGGTAAAACGCCTGGTCCGGATGGATTCCCAGTTAAAATTTATTTACACTTTTCCGATCTTTTACTTCCTAAGCTATTAACACTTTTTCAATAATTTTGCTCACCTGGTAAGGTGGAAGGCACCTTTAAAGATGCTACCATCTGTCTTATTCCTAAAGATGGTTGTGACCCCCAATTTTGTAAAAATTATCATCCGATTTCTTTAGTCAACATGGACTATAAACTATTTGCTAAATTACTTGCATTACGTTTAGACCCCTTCATGCCCCATCTCATCGGTAAAGAGCAATGTTGCTTTGTTAAAGGCAGACTCACTTCCGATAACTCTCATCTCTTTCTTAACGTTGAATAAAACATCATCTCTTACAATTCCTTTACCTGCTATCTCTGTTGATGCAGAAAAGGCTTTTGACAGGGTTAATTGGTCTTTCTTGTTTGCTTCATTGCGATGGCATGGCTTTAGTCCCAAATTCATATCCCTAATCTCCCTTTTATATTCAGCACCCAAAGCTTCGGTACTTGTGAATGGTCAGATCTCTTCGTCCTTTACTCTACAACGAGGTGTCCATCAAGGTCGTCCTTTATCCCCACTCCTTTTTGTCCTAGCACTGGGACCCTTTTTGTCCTCCATCCGTAACAATCCCTCTATTTTTGGCTTTCCATATGGTGATAACCAATTGAAACTCTCTGCATATGCAGATGATATTCTCTTATTTATTGCTGATCCAGAAAGATCTTTTCCCCCTTTATTATCTGAATTTGATTCATTTTCACGAGTTTCGGGATTTAAGATTAACTCAGATAAGACTGAAATTCTTCCTTTAACCAAAACCTGTCACCCCCATCTTTTTTCTTCTACTGGTTTTACATGGAACAGTTCAAAAATTAAATATCTAGGTATTTGATTTTCTAATTATATTCCTTCTTCAATTCAGTTAAATATGTTCGCTGTTTTGTCCCGCATTGATAAATCATTCTCTGTTTGGAATCCTTTTTTTCTTTCCTGGTGGGGTCGATTGGATTCCATTAAGATGATGATTGCTCCTATCCTAATATACACCCTTTCTATGTTACCTGTCCATGTTCCTGCAGTTCATTTTAAGCGTATTGACTCGGCGCTCTCGAAGTTTCTTTGGAAAAACAAAAAGTCTGGAATCTCTCTTGCAGCTCTTCGAAAATCCAAATCTAATGGTAGAGTCAATTTCCTGGATTTCCGCCTTTACCACAAATCTTTTTTATTACTCCAAGCTTTGAGATGGCTTTCATCAGCATCTTCCCCTTCTACCCCCCTTTGGCTCCTTATTGAGCAAACGCTACTGTTACCCTTTTCCCTTGATGAAGTTATAAATTTTTCTGCCAAATCTCCTCATACTTCACTTCCCTTATTCAAACACACTTTTTCTCTTTTAAAATCCGTGGTTTCTCCTATTACTATCACATGTGAATCTTTCTTAAATTCCCCCATTGATCCTTTTAAATAATAGACCCATTTTTTTGTACGCTTAGAGAATAAGAGGTATCATGTGGGTCAACCAACTCTTCGATGGAGTTTTACCTTGTTCCTTTCCCCAATTTCAACTCTTATTTCATTGCCCAAGTTCCTTTTTACAGAAGTTCCCTACTCTTATGGCGGTAATTCTTGATCTTTATTATTCTCTCCCATCCTCTTCTACACCTATATCTAACTCTCCTCTTCTTGACCTTCTAATTACCCTTCCTAAAGCATCTCTCTTTTATAAATTCTTTACTTCCCCTAATCCTGAACGTACTAAAACTAAACTGGGCAAACAAATTGGCAAATTAAAAGACATAATTCAAGGGAGAAAAGTAAGGAAGACACCAAACTAAATAATTAAAAAAGTATAAAGTTTCATTTAATTAATCCACAAACATTCACGTTTAAAAACAATTAATAAAATACATACATTATACACAATAAATTTGTTACAAGAACAACTAAATAATGCAGTGTTCAATATGTCCCATAAAAGAATCCTATAACATAACATATATTTTGTGGCAAACAGATGGTATAGTTCGACGCGCGTTTCGGCGTTGTTTAGAACGCCTTCTTCAGGAACCACAATATTATCTGAAAAACATATTAATGCAAGGAAAAAACAAGGATCGGATTATTTTTAATTTACATAAAACTATACATGTGTAATCCATATACAAACACAATTATCTAAATTAATTACGGTGTCTAGTTCACTATAACTCCCTACTCATACAGCAGAATATTACTGTACAAGGAACAAACTACAAATGTATTTTTTGAGCAGCAAAAAATTCCAAAGGGAAGGAAAAGAATTAAGGGAAGGATAAGAATGTGTGAGAATACAGTTTCTCTAAAAAGTGTCTTCAGAGTACATGTGTATGGGCATTGCTAATGTATGTATCCGGTAACCCATGAAGGATAGGGATGTATTAAGATGTTTAGACTATCCTAAACACTCCATAGGTAGTAATTACTCATATCAATCCTATAGCTCACTTACCACCAAAGTAGAAAGTAGGAAATGAGGTGGATGCTGCCCTTGTCAATCAAAAGTCTTGAAGAAACAGTATTAGTTTCTATTGAAAACAATAAGGGGATGTCAGAAATAAATATTATCACGATGTGGGTCAAAATGTTGTTAAATAATATATAAAGAGACAAATTAATACTCAGTATTATATGAATATGGGGCAGGGTTGTTAATCTAAAGCACATCAACGATGTATAAATACGGTGAACATAACTGCCTGTGCTTCACAGTTTCGTGACTTAAAAGAGCAAATGTAATCTGGCGCCACAATAATGTTTCATTTTACTACCTACGCTTTACATATTCCTGATATGAAGATGCAAAATCTAATACAATACCTAGTAGAGTTCATTTAACTATTAATACCTGTTTCTCTCGTTTCTGCTGTATCTAAACTAGTATGGTTAAATAGTAGAAAAAAGAGCTTACCAAGGGCAGTCAGACTTGGCTTTTATAATGGGGGTGGCTTCTTTTGCGTATAACTCAGACAGAAAATGTGTCTATCTGGCCTGTAATACCTCCATTCTCTGTCACTGGAAATAGAGGGAAGTAACTGTTTTATTTTTCATGGTGGGGAATACATCAGTGTTTAGTCATAAGAACCTGAACAGGTGGACGGTATCATAAAAAAACACATACAAGGTGTCCCCTTCTAACAGAGTAGTATTTTCGTAGTCAAGGCACAAAGAAAGTTTAACAAGATATTCTAATTCCAGGGATGTATACCTAATATAACCCCGATAGGACATACTCCAAGTTGTATATATTTCTATCTCCAAGTTCTATAATTTACCATGTAGTATGGATAAAGATATCAGGGGGGGGCTTACCAGAGAAATCTAAAAGCTGTGAGCCCGTAGCGTAAGCGATGTGTCAAGGTAAATGGAATTGCAAGGATACAATGTTGCATCTAAAAGCTGTGAGCCCGTAGCGTAAGCGATGTGTCAAGGTAAATGGAATTGCAAGGATACAATGTTGCATCCGTCAGGCTGAGAAAGCAAACATATAAGAGAGAGACGCCTTTGTTAGATAAATGCGTTCTAATAAACATTCAGCCAACTCTAAATATCTGCTAGTCTGCGCGATATCTTACCAAAATTAAAAAACGCGGTATTCCATAAAAACGATTCGTGAATTGTTTCCTCAATGATAAAGGTTGCCGCTTTAAGTCGGAATCCGTTTCCTCAATGGTGAAAAGGTTCCGCTTTCAGTCTTAAATGTTTCCGCTTTAAGTCGGAATCTGATCGTGTCTGTGTGAAAATGAAAAAACCTGGTAAGGAGCATTCTAGCAATGTGGCCTTGGCAAAGAAGGAAAAGCAGCAGGCTTCTTACCTTAACGGTACCGGTGTGTCCGTTAACAGCAACCCGCGGGACCCGCGCTGATACAGATTGCTGGCGTCCCGCAGCCGTTGTGTGAAAAGGTTAGCTCGAAACCTGAAAAGGCCGGTTTATTTGAATACGTCTATGTGGATGGAGGGGTGACGTATGTGGGAAAAAGTAACGCCCCCTTAAAGTTGTATCTTTCAATATAGGGATGAAGAACGCTAATACCACGTGGGTGGCGGGGAAGCCGTCCACGTGAATGATAATGTCCAAGTAATGGCGACATGTTTTCACTTTTATGTAGGTGATGAAAGGCGTTCTGGGCAAACGCAAAAAGGAAAGCAGATGGTGAAAAGCCGACCGTGCCAGATTATGTTAAAAACGCCACCCACGGTGGTAAATATCGCCACACAGTCACATGGACAACGTAGATAGCCGGTACAGCAGGCATGGCGGGCCGCCAACGGCCGGAAAGGCCATTCAGAGGTCCAAAACTGGTGTGCAGCGAGAAATGCCTGGACATTCTCAATGAGGTAGCAGATGTTGAAAGAAATTCCTTGTCAGGTCTCGTAAACATAAATATGTAAAGTAGATAACATCGCAGTATGGTCCCAAGGACCAAAAGTTTGATAAGCCTATCATGTTAGGCATGAAATCACAATGTTGCAGGATATAGTCTAATCTAAACAGGTACATAGCGAGTAAATTAGTACCACGGTTGTGGACAACAACCCTAATGGCACAAGAAAAAGGAGGAAAACCTAACCTATGATGTAACTAGGTGACTATGAATCTCTGGTAGTCCATTTTAAGAATTAATATTATGTGGACTTAACATATTATGTCTATAAGTTTCAGGGTAAATAGATCCCTATAGGATGTAAGGTACAGAATTAGAACGACCGGCATATTAAAATAGTAAAGGAAAAGGGAAGTTATTGCAGAGCGTTTTCCCAGGGTATTTCACTATTAAGTCCTCTTTTGTAAGTATCCAGAACAAAAATCCAGAAAACTTCTCTTTTTTTACGGATGGCACAGCCTCCATTACTGTCTGCAGTTTTGATTTTTTCCAGAACGCGCCAATTAAGATCTTCTGGCTTATGGTTGTTATCAGTATAAATTAAATATCTAGGTATTTGATTTTCTAATTATATTCCTTCTTCAATTCAGTTAAATATGTTCGCTGTTTTGTCCCGCATTGATAAATCATTCTCTGTTTGGAATCCTTTTTTTCTTTCCTGGTGGGGTCGATTGGATTCCATTAAGATGATGATTGCTCCTATCCTAATATACACCCTTTCTATGTTACCTGTCCATGTTCCTGCAGTTCATTTTAAGCGTATTGACTCGGCGCTCTCGAAGTTTCTTTGGAAAAACAAAAAGTCTGGAATCTCTCTTGCAGCTCTTCGAAAATCCAAATCTAATGGTAGAGTCAATTTCCTGGATTTCCGCCTTTACCACAAATCTTTTTTATTACTCCAAGCTTTGAGATGGCTTTCATCAGCATCTTCCCCTTCTACCCCCCTTTGGCTCCTTATTGAGCAAACGCTACTGTTACCCTTTTCCCTTGATGAAGTTATAAATTTTTCTGCCAAATCTCCTCATACTTCACTTCCCTTATTCAAACACACTTTTTCTCTTTTAAAATCCGTGGTTTCTCCTATTACTATCACATGTGAATCTTTCTTAAATTCCCCCATTGATCCTTTTAAATAATAGACCCATTTTTTTGTACGCTTAGAGAATAAGAGGTATCATGTGGGTCAACCAACTCTTCGATGGAGTTTTACCTTGTTCCTTTCCCCAATTTCAACTCGACTACGAATAGACATACACCGCCTATTAATAAGAACTGATCTGCCAGAACAGATTCCTCCACGGAGATTTGTTTGTTAAACAGGATGCCACTTGTACCACAATAGAACGTCACGGACATACTCACGCATCCCTTAACTACGGGAGAAGATCCAAGAACATTACCTTTAGTGACTATTATTGCCCTGAAGAAGTCCCAAGAGGACGAAACGCGTCGACTGTAGTTCCTGTGTATACTTTACATTTTCAACTGAATTGAATAAAAGAACTTTTCAAGAATACAAGTAATAGCTGATGTGATCATTTCTGTTGACCTTATCAAAGTTAACAGTCCTTGAAAACATTGAAGTGGTGCACCTTGACCTCTTTCAAATCCTTGCACACAGTTTCAGGCCTGGCTTGACAGAGCAGATGTCTGTAACACCATTGTGACTTAGGCCTTCACTATGAGGAGCCGGGTAACTATTCTGATTTATGTGATGTGATAAATACTATGGGTGGGTGGAATTTGCTGAGTTTTACTCCATGGAGTTACATAAAAGATCCATGAGATTCCACGAGTTCCGCCTACCCCTAGGACACCATGACATCTGCAAAGCAAGGAAACATAATACTTCAAGAGGGTAAAAAACACAAAGGCGTGTGTACTTTCAAACAAACATCCAATGAAGAGAGACCGGAGTCAAGTGTCATTGTGGCTCCAAGCATGCAGCCCACTCAGCTCTAAAATGCAGTGCCACTTTCATGACAACAGAAATAGAAAGGAACATGTTTGTATTGTGTGGGAAAGAAACAAGTTCGCCTGACACAATGTGAAAACATAGACTGAAGACAAACGTTTCTTTTTTTGAACAAAAAGCCACAGAGAACACGAAAAGAGATCATATGCGAGAACGAGAACAAAATGCAGTTAATGCACTCCTTAATGCCAGCATTTGAAATGTTTCTAAGCAAATAAGTGGACTGAGGTGCAGGAAGCTAATGTGGTTTGGGCAAGAAAACAGAGGGGCATATCTACAAGTTAAATGGCAAAGCGTGTCGTTAAGCCAAGAAGGCTAACGACATGCTTCGTCACTTCAGAAACTCAGGACTGCACCATATTTAAAAGAATATGGTGCAGCCCTGCGTTTCCTCCTGAGCTGGCGCTAAATTTAGCTGCCTACCGCCAACGGAGGCTCCCTTGCACCATAGTGGAAGGGTTTCTGCATTGTATGGGAAGATTGTTTATGTGAAGAAAGGTTCCGCTTCCTGCAAATAAAAAATCTTTAAATGCCATTTTGTAACACCTAAATGTGCTGCTCAATGCAGCACACATAGAAGTTGCAAAATGTCTTTCTTTTTTTAAATTACTGTTTATGCGCAGGAAGGGACACCTTCCTGTACATAAACAATCATTGACATTGACTGCGCAACACAGCATACATGGAAACGAGTAGAAAATAAACATTTCTCTTCCTTTCGCAAGGGTAAGACCAGGTTTTCCCTGGTATTTATTTTAGTGCCAATGCAAAAAAAGAGACTAGAGGCGTTTTCCCACTTCGTATGGAGAGGGGAGGTCCAACATAGAAGATGCCTCGCTGAGAGCAATACAAAAAAGGGGATTTCTATGAAGTTCCTCAGTGAAACACTGTAGCGGTTTGGAGAAGCCAAGTGTTTGGATCTCACTATTCCCTAGAGAGGGTAGTAGTGGATATCCATTTGTTGGATCATAATGCCCTCACACACCCTTTCAGGTGTCATGCTTTACCATATGGGCTGCTCCTCGTTGGGGCAGCGGTGCAATCCCCAACGGGCTCCCTCAAAAGGGGCTATTTGTCGGAGATCTTCTATCCCACTGCCGTATGGTGAAGTGCGGGTGTGGGGGCTGATGGTGTAGATGCTGTGATGTGAGATAAAATAGGGATGGGAGTACCTAGAACGGAAAAACTTTATGCCGGGGTTCTCCTGTCCTAATTAAAAGCAATGTAGCAAGGCGCTATCACGTCCACTGTGCATGTCTAACTGCTCTTGTTAACGTGTGTTGGTCAACATGTTTCTCGCTAATGGTGTAATAACCCTGCGATTCTTCAGGACCTAGAAATGTAAGCTATCTACAATAATTAGTAACTGGTAGACAAAAAAGGTTATATGTAGTCAAAGGTAGTACTTATACCCTAAGTCTTCTTGACCTGCCTGGATCTACCTGTGGGAAAGAAAGAGGCATTTAAGGGAAAAAGCATTTGTTTACCGACACCAACGTTTGTCCATTGGTGACACCAAATCATGCTAATTATTATCTGGTGTGTTCGCTCATTGGCAGACAAAAAGAACAAATAATGTCAGAAACGTTAAAAACAGGTGATCTTCCACAGTGAATTAAGGTGAATCATGACCATGTGGAAAGTACAGAAACAGAAAAATTACTTTGTACAGTGGACTCACCCACTCTTAGTGGTCCCCCGGCTTCCACAGTGCCCGGTGGATATTAATACATGGCTCAGCTCCTGTATAAGAAAGATGGCAGTATGGAGAAGAAAAAGCTATAACGCTATGTATATTATATTGAGCAATGATCGTGAAGGGAAATTTGTCTGTAGTCATAATCTGCTACAATCTTGAATTCAACGATCAGAAGGCATTGTATTAATCATACAGGTATACCTCACAGCTGTAGGTGGGTGTAAAATCATATATAGGACTGGCCTGTGCTGTGCTGTGGCTAGTCCAGTGTTACGGGAATGGAGGACAATGTCATGTATTATATTTAAAATAAATGTAAGGAGAATGCGTTATGATGTGGGATTGATGTAACTTGTATAACTAAGCCCATCTAGATGTTTTAAATCGCAATTCCTTTGCCTCCTGCTGTTTCACACAAACGGGGTTTGGATTCCCGGACTCCTTATCTTCGCAGCAGTGGTAAGAAGTTTTTTCTGTAAGTCACACGTTCATGGTTAATTCGATCGTGTTCCTTTGTCTCATGCTGCTATGCGGTCGCGTACCGGCTGCAGGCGCGCTGTTTAATGGTTGTGCTCAAGTTGATGCTAGTTACCGTGTGCTGTCACTGTTAAAGTTGGCCAAAGGGATGTTTAGGCAATTAATAAAGCAGCGCGGGTGTTGCTGCTTGTAGGTGGGACACGTAATGCGGGGCATTTACGCTGGTTTCTCTTAACTCGCTGGCCCCTTATCTAGTTTGATCTCTAAGTGAATTATCGAGAGTGAGCGGTTACCGCCAGTGCTAAGCGCATGATCTGTAGGCTGCCTAGCAGGGGGCTGTGTGTGCATTAGTTGTCTAGGAGCTTAGCCGTCAAGGTGCGGCTAGTGTGTAAATGGCGGCCACATCAGTTCAAACGGGGAAGTCGGAAAAGCTGACCGTGGTATGTACTCACATGTGATGCTCCGTGGCGGCGTCCTACGATCTACCCACCTCCACCGGGTACTGGGCGATAACCTGGCAGCCCCTGGAGGTTTCGTATGAGGGAGTATTCTTTAGTCATGTGACCAGTCACATGATTCGATATGGGCGTGGTTTTGGTGGTTAACTATCCAGGAGGGGTTCGATGCTGTGTGTCCCTGGTGGCCATTACTAAGAGGTTGTTTGTGTAATGGCTGGGAGCAGTTAACGCAGTTGGTAGTGTGACATATTTTGGCCAGTTTCACTGATCGTGGGTTCCTATTATTCAGTGATGTCCACAATTTGTGAGGCCAAAAGTTATCTGTCCTAATAATGGGGACAAAGTCTAAATACTATGTTTAGGACAGAAATGCCTGCCATAATAGAGTGGTATTTTACTCTAATAGTATACTTATTTGGCTGGTGCTGCCAGCAGTGAGGATGAGTGGCAGTTCAGGGGGTTGTATTGGTAATGTAGGATGAAACGTGGTACATTGTGGGCGGGGCTCCAATTGTCAATATGTCGGTTGGTGTCTTATGCTATGTACCCCAACAGGCGGCCAATGTTGAGAGGTGTTTCTTATCATGGTAGGGCGTTGTGGCTCATCTCGGTTTGTGTAATGACACAGTGGGTGGATGTTATAAACTTGGCCTAGTTAGGAATGGGGATGAATTTCAGAAGCCTTATGGGTATCTAATTGCAATTGCACTCAATGGAATCTTGGGCATGGCCACAAATGGGGGAGTGGAGACAGCACCCTGAAGACTAATTAGTCTCACTGAACATTTCTAGAGGAGGGTATGCTATGCAACATTTAGAGCGCACCCCATAGTATATCTTCATTTAAATCTTTGGTATGTGTCGACAGACGGTGTATCCATCTTTGTTCTTTGCAGAACAAGTTTCTTTTGGAGATATTGGGGTTTGCTTCCAGAATCACCCATTTAAGGGAGTCTGGAGTATGTTTCATCTCCAAATAGTGAGTGCACATCTTGGTGTTGCTTTTGTGGCACCGAAAGTTACTGCGGTGTTCAGAAATCTGTAGCTTCACACATTTTGTTGTCATGCCTATGTAATATAGGTTGCATGGACAGGTCAGTAGGTAAACAAAGTTGGCAGTGTTGCAGTTAGTGTGTGAGCGCATTTCCCACGTGAAGTTGTTATTTAGTGTGATTCTCTTATGCACTGCGGTAAATGCGCAGGCAGTACAAGAGCCACAGGGATAGTGCCCCATCACTGCAGGCAAAGCCCACAGTGTTCCTTGTCGGCTGGACTCTTTAGTTTTAGGTCTTGTGCTAATCAGCATGTCTTTTATATTTCCTGAGCGCTTAAATGCGAATGGTGGTTGGTCAAATTGTACCGAGGCAGTCTTCAGTATCCCCCAGTGTTTTCGCAATACTTTTGTGAGTTGGTTAGACATTGGTGTGTATGTTGTCACACATGTCAATGTTTCTGTTTTGTCTTTTACTCTTGCTTCTAGTAGGCTCTCTCTATTGTTGTTCAGTGCTCTTTTTTGTGCGAAGGTGATGCTCTTGCATGGATAGTTCCTGTCCGCAAGATTCTCTGTTAAAGCCACTGATTCACTTTTGAAATCAGCCAATGTGCTGCAGTTTATTCGTATACGAAGAAACTGCCCAAAAGGGAGGTTCTCTTTCAATGCCCTTGGGTGATGGCTGTTAAAGAGCAAAATACTATTCCTGTCTGTGCTCTTTTTGAACATTGTCGTAGTTAGGGCACCTTCAAGCTTGATCGTCAAGTCTAGGAATGGCAACTCAGATGGCGATGCATGGATTGTGAATCTCAAGTAGGGGTCAAGATTGTTGACCCAGTTGAAAAAATTGCCATAGGACTCGGCATCACCATTCCAGAAGATGAGGATATCATCTATAAATCTTTTCCATAACCAGATGTTATCACGGAATGGATTTGTGTCATCATGGATGTGGCATGCCTCAAAAGATGCCATATAGAGGCAGGCCACACTCAGGGCAAAAGTACTACCCATGGATGTACCCTGGGTCCGATGGTACAGTTGACCTTTGAACTCAAAGAGGTTCTCTGTTAAAGCCAGAGTGGCACAATCAATTACAAAGCTGGGTGGAGTCTGTGAAATCCATGTAGTTTTCCTCAGGTCCTCTTCAATCACCTCTAGGGTTGCCCTTTGTGGAATATTGGTTCAAAGGGCTTCCACATCTAGGGTGATGAGGAAGTATATCTCACCAGCTCTTGGAAACCGCGCTAGTAGGCGTAAGACATCAGTGGTGTCCTTCAGGTATGATGGTATTGTTTTGACTAAGGGTTAGAGAAAGTGGTCACAGAACTGTGAGAGTGGCTCCAACACAGAGTCGATGCCTGAGACGACAGGTCTTCAAGGTACTGGAATGATTCCTTTGTGTATTTGGGTAGGTTGTAAAAATAAGGGGTTTGGGGATCCTTTTTGATCAGGAAGGATGCCTCCTTTTGCTCAACCAACCCTGCCCCTCTGCAGAGTCTACCAAGCCAGTAATGGTTCTCAACAATCTCTCTGTTGGATTTTTGTTGATTGGCGTGTAGTATCTGCGGTCACTTAGTTGTCTACGGAGCATCACATGTGAGTTCGTACCACCGGTCGGCTTTTCCGACTTCCCCGGTTGTATATAACTGATGTGGCCGGCATTTACACACTAGCCCGCATCTTAACGGCTAAGCTCATAGGCGACTAACGCACACACCCCCCCTTCTGGGCAGCCTACAGATCATGCGCTTAGCACTGGCGGTAACCACTCACTCTCGATAATTCACTTAGAGATCAAACTAGATAAGGGGCCAGCGAGTTAAGAGAAACCAGCGTAAATGCCCCGCATTACGTGTCCCACATACAAGCAGCAACAGCTGCGCTGCTTTATTAATTGCCTAAACATCCCTTTGGCTAACTTTAACAGGGATATCACACGGTAACTAACATCAGCGTGAGCGCGACCGTTAAACAGCACGCCTGCGGCCGTTACGCGACCGCATAGCAGCATGAGACAGAGGAACACGATCGAATTAACCATGAACGTGTAACTTACAGAAAAAAACTTCTTACCACTGCTGCGAAGATAGGGAGTCTGGGAATACAAAAAAACGTTTTTTAGTGAAATAACAAGAGGCAAAGGAATTGCGATTTCAAACATCTAGATGGGCTTCGTTATACAAGTAACATCAATCCCACATCATAACGCATTCTCCTTACATTCATTTTAAATTTAATCCATGACATTGTCCTCCATTCCCGTAACACTGGACTAGCCACAGCACCGCACAGACCAGTCCTATATATGATTTTACATCCCTACTGCTGTGGGGTTTACCTGTATGATTAATACAATGCCTTCTGATCATTGAATTCAAGATTGTAGCAGATTATGACTACAGACAACTTTCCCTTCACGATCATTGCTCAATATAATATGCATAGCGTTATAGCTGTTTCTTCCCCATACTGCCATCTTTCTTATACAGGAGCTGAGCCATGTGTTAATATCCACCGGGCACTGTTGAAGCCGGGGAACCACTAAGAGTGGGTGACTCCAATGTACAAAGTAATTTTTCTCTTCTGTACTTTCCACAGGGTCATGATTCACCTTAGTACACTGTGGAAGATCACCTGTTTTTAAAGTTTTTTTACATTATTTGTTCTTTTTGCCCACCAATGAGCGAACACACCAGATAATAATTACCATGATTTGGAGTCACCAATGGACAAATGTTGGTGTCGGTAAACAAATGCTTTTTCCCTTAAATGCCTTTTTCTCCCTCACAGGTCAATCAAGCAGGTCAAGAAGACTTAGGGTATAAGTACTACCTTTGACTACATATAACCCGTTTTGTTTACCAGTTACTAATTATTGTAGATAGCTTACATTTCTAGGTCCTGAAGAATCGCAGGGTTATTACACTGTTAGCGAGAAACATGTTGACCAACACACGTTAACAAGAGCAGTTAGACACACACAGTGGGCGTGATAGTGCCTTGTTACACTGCTTTTAATTAGGACAGGAGACCTCCAGAATAAAGTTTGTCCATTCTAGGTACTCCCAGCCCTATTTTATCTCACATCACAACATCAACGCCATCAGCCCCCACACCCGCACTTCACCATACAGCAGTTGGATAGAAGATCTCCGACAAAGAGCCCCTTTTGATGGAACCCGTTGGGGATTGCACCGCCGCCCCAACGAGGAGCAGCCCATATGATGAAGCATGACACCTGAAAGGGTGTGTGAGGGCATTATGATCCAACAAATGGATCTCCACTACTACCCTCTCTAGGGAATAGTGAGATCCAAAGACTTGGCTTCTCCAGCGCGGCGATGCTGAAACTTTGTGGGGGTAGCCGGGCACCTGCACAAAGGGTATATGTGAACAGCACTATAGCGCCTGACTCAACCATGAAATCATTGATTAGTAGTACTCAAGGCACTAAAACGCATCACTGAGCCTTGCACAAATATGTCAATGAGCAGCAGTAGGCGCTCTAATTAGCTGGCCTGTGTAATGCAATTTGGTGCCCCATTATACACCCTGCATGTTCTCAGCAGATACCTGGGTCTAGCTCCGATTTAAACCAGAGATATGCCCACCTTTAAAGGCCCAAATAGGGCCCAGTCCCATTTACTCTGACAGTGGAATCTTTAAATATAATGCCTCATGCAGATGTTTCCAGAAACCCCTGGTCTGCACTGACAGCTCCTCTCCTCCACCCCAAATTCTAATGATCCGTGCAGATGCCCCACAGCACCCCCCTACATGTACTGCCCTGCTGCAATCACACTGTCTCCTCACTGCCCCATACACTCACCCTGGCTGTGTGCTGGTTGTTTTTCCACCTCCAGGGGCTTGGAGCTGCTCAGTTCGAACCACAGGCTGCTCCCCTCCTGACCGCATGGCTGCACCGCCTCACCGATGGGCAGCACCAGTCGCTTATTGTACTCCATCCTAAGGAGCGCAGCCAGGGGAAATTTGAAAACCTCATGGTACCCGGTCTCTGTGCTACACAGTGGCCAGAGTGTTCTGGGTGCTTCCCTCAGGGAAGTAGGGGGTTCCTCCGGGCACAGCAACTCTGGAGTCCAGCAGACGCAGCAAAGAGAAGGGGATTAGGTGGGCACAGCAGTTTGGAGGTCCTACCCCCTGGGAAGGACAAGGGAGCCCTGCACCCCATCCCAGTGAAGGTGCTCCAACAGGCACCGCCCTAGCATGCCAAGGTAAGCAATTGGGACCTCCTGCAGACAGTACTGCAGGTCTAGACTGGAGCACCACATGCAACCTATAATGAAGTCTACCATTCTGGTTGGCAGCACTTCACCACAAGGGATTCAACACTCCTTTCAAGCTTAATAAAAGCCAACAATAGTTAGTACTGAAAAAATACAACAAAACATGTGCTAATTAGTGTTCTACAAATAAAGTACCTAGCACTTCACTTATGTCTGTTAAAACTAAAAGTACTCATGTCACACCCCTCCCCTTTCAATGTTTGCAGCATTCGGTGTACACAGAGAAGGCCTCGCTTAATTACTATAGGTGGGTGCCGGTAACCTCCGCCACGCAGCAGTTGGTGGAGTTTTTGTCAAACTCGTGCTCCAAGCGGAGCAGGGAGTGACAACACTTTGTGTACTCTGCCAGCCGAGTAGGGGTTATCACCCTCCCTAATAAATATCACCCAATTACAAATGTTTGGGAATTACGTGGAGATTTTGAAGCGTACTGCACAAAATGTGCATGTTCAGGTACCAAAACAACATTTTTTCCACGTGATAAATATTGGCAGGTTTTTCCTTCCGATATTAATCAGAATCAGTATGAGCAGTAAGACCAGCTACATATCACAATTAACCAAGGCTTTCATGATGAGAGTCTGTGCAGTACCAGTACTTTAAAATATAGAGATAATGTTTTGGTTCAGTCCAGAGAAGTGATTTTGTCTCACCTTCTGCTATTAGCTGTTTGTTGTATCATTCTACCTCTTTTTGCATTATAATGAATAACTATGGGCGTAATTTATAGATTGGTGTAAAGGGTACTCCGTTGCAATGGTGGCCCTATTTAAATGCTGGCAGACATTTGAGTAACGACAGTGGAGACTTATCCATGGTTACATCCCACCCCAACAGAGTAAGGGCAGTCGAAAGTTGGCCTGTATGCCCGCCCACTTAATTTAGATGGACGTACATTATGTCAGTCATGTCATGTCAGTTTACTGCCTGTCACCACCAATACAACCCTGGGGGGTTAGAGGTAATGGACTAATTTACTCCGTTGCCCTGGTGTAAAACAGTCTGATCTCCAAAAAACAAATCGGGCCCTTAATGTGTGAATATTCCGAGTACTTTTGGGATGTAACATACGGCCCGAGGTATAATTTAGTGGTAGGACCGTCCACCGCCAGGGAGATGAAATAAATTACTCCATTCCCCTGGCACAGGTCCCGATGACCACATTTTGAAATGTCTGGCAAGCAGGTGGGCTTTTCAAGCATTGATAAGAACCTTATTTACTCCGTCGCCCTGGCAGATGTCCCGCCAACCAAATTCTGATGTGTCTGTCAGGTTGTCAGACTTTTCACGTATTGGCAGGAACTGCCATCAAGGTGGTTCCTGACAATGTGTTGTAACTCTGCAGTCACACATGACAGAGCTGTACAGCAAAGTTGCAATTGTTTTTTTGTTTTTTTTCAAATTGAAAAACAATACCCCAATGCAGCATTTTTGTGGGGCAGTTATCCCCTACTGCGAGAGTGTATTTTGCAGTTTTCACTATCCCTGTCCCTCACCAGCGGTGACAGGTGGTGAAAACTGACCTGTATGCCCGCCCATCCAATTAGGTGGGCGGACATACAGGTCAACATCAGCTGGTCCTCACACCTTTGGGCTATTGGATGGGTGTAATCACAGTGGAGACGGAGTAGTCTCCACCATTGTTACACAAAAGGTCTGCCCTCATTTAAATTGGGCTTGCAGACCATTATAGTGGCATAAAGGTACTCTGTTGCAATTGAGACAGAGTACCCTTTCCTTTATCATATATGTCAGGCCCATAAGTTCTTTATCTCATAGATGCACTATGTACAGAGAGCATGTATTTTTGTTTTGCATTTACTCTGTAGCAGGCTTCTTTAATGCTTTATTGAAGACTAAAAATTCAAGCCAGACATTCCTCATAAATCGGGATAATTTTGAGAGCATAGGGATATTAGTTTCACTCTAATTGCATCTAACTAAGATGCAAAATGTATCTAGTATTTTTCTGTGCAAGTTTACGCATTATGGTACTATTCCTTGCATGTTAACGCTTTGCGAAGCCTCCTATAGGAGAATGTTGCGCTCCGGATAAAGACCTTCTGAGAAAATTGGTCCCTACACCCCTAGTTAACAACTAGGAGGAAGTTAATCTACCCATTTAGACATAGGGAGAGGTGATCCACTTCTGCCTGGTAGGGATCACCCCAAGCCCTTTGAGGAGGAACCTGCCGCGCTAATCTGGGAGACATTTACCAGTGCCTTTATCGCCACCGGATTGGGGAATGGTGAAGTACAGACATATGAGATAACCTCTCCTTTCATACAAGGAAAGGCAGGACTTTAAGGAGCTCGGCTTTAAGCCCTCTTTCGCCCTCTGCCTACTGCTTGAGTGGAGCACAAGCCAGCATTCACTCCGATGTGCACTATTTCTTTTCTGGAGGACCCTTAAAACTCTTACACATTTGTCTCCTGCACTGCCAAAAGAGTTTGCATCAGTGTCCGCTCTACTACTTACCACAGAACCAGGCTCACCAAGACTCTGTCTACCCAACCAGGCACATGCCCAGAGTTATGCTTTGCTAGAGGCAGGTATTCATTCAAAGTCACAGCAGAAAGAGGCAGCGAGGACCATCTAATCTGCATCTTATCTGAACATTTCCCCAACAATCCCACTGTCTAAGGACCATCCTCAGCCTGCAGTATTAGCCTGATGCTGACCCGTCCTCCCCCACTGTCGCTTCTCTTTATTTGTTGCATACTCTTTGAAATGGTGTGCCATTGCCATACACTTCTTGAGCCAATCACACTTAAGATTTGAACATAGTCCTTCCTATTGGGCCGCTTCCAAGAAGGCCCTTTTGCTCTGTCACGTTCTGAGGATACATCAGGGTCACAGGCTTCACAACCGCTCTTTAGTCACATTTCTCAGTAGTAGCCTGGTCTCTGCTATTTGAAGAAGGCACGTCACGGTTTTCAAGCTGCAGTAAGTGCTATTAAAATCCCCTTCGTCACTCCTTTGGTTCCATAACATTCACCTCATTCTGACAGGTCTCAGCCGGCCCTCATTTGAGAGGTAGGGCGAGGGAGCGTGAAACGGAGCAGGCTGTAGAGTCATTTTTGGCGGGGCTTCTTTCACCCTCTCCTCTCCTCAGTCGAGCAGGCACAGATGGTGGTTGGCGAGCCAGGACTTACCTCCACTAGCCGGACCTTCGGGCTCGCTCCCGTCCTGGATTTCAGAGGGGCTGTAAAAGGCTTAGTGATAGAGGAAGGGAGCTCGGCGTGGGCTCTCCCTTAAAGAACCTCCTTCAGGATGTGGGTGTGCTTGCAATCCCCCCGGGAGGGCCTGCAGGCTGGCGGGGTGCCTTGCCATGTTTCAAGGGCAGCCTGCAGGTCACTTGGCAAAGGTAGACTTGGCATCAGTGCAGGTTTGTGGGAGAGTACAAAAATCCTTCAGCGCCGCTGGAATACAGTGCTCGAGCACACACTGCCTTCCCTGTCAGCTAATGTGCACACACCTACAGTGTAAACATGGACTCATAGGCACCAAAGATCTCAAAAGAACTGTTTAAATCTGGGGTGTAGCTAGCGTTGATAAAGTGGGGAAGACATATCATATAGAAAGCCCTAGTGCTGTTGGGGGTCTGGGTGGCCCTAGGGCCAGAAGGATGTAATCAGGAGGGGTTGGTTCAAATGTTTCTGCTTTTGAACTGCTATTGATTGTGGCAGATTTGCTAACATTTATACATTCGGGTGCCTCACTATTTTGGAGCAGCCCCAATCCAAATATATATTTAGGTATTTACAGAGCACGCAGAGCCCAGTTTGCGTGGCTTTGTGTGACTTTGTAAAAAAAAAAAGTAACCCTGGGTCAAGAAGGCATAACATGGGTGGAGCATGGCCATTCACACACAGTCACACTCGTGTTTATTAATCTCTGTAAACCTGGGAGTGCCTACCAGAGGCTAGCATAACAAGAATAGTTTTTTTGTAGGAATCTACCTCTTCCTGCACAAACCTAGCCTGCCCACAACATATTCAACACAGCACCATGGCACAAGGGTGCTTTTGTTGGCACTAGGCAGACACAGGTGCGCCAGCGTAGGGAGAGAGTTGTAAATATGGCGCAGTTCGGTTTGCTTCTGTTCACACATCCCAGTGCAGCACCGGAACGTGCCTTGCTTCGCTGTGTTGCGTGTACTGTTAAGAAATCTGGGCGATATACAGTGGTCAAAACATAGTAGGATTTAATTGCTAATTTGCAGATGTATGTGCATTTTTTTACAACAGGCAATTAACCAGTCAATGCAAACATACAAATTCATGGGGGCTTATTTACAAGCCCCTTGCGCCACCCATACGTCACTTTTCCAATTTGAAAAATGACGCAAAAGTGGCTCAAGGGACTTGTAAATAAGCCCCATAGTTGGTACAGTGGCATTACATGGAATCAGCATCAGATGTTTCTTTCTACAATGTACTGTGATAGTACATTCTATGTACAATAAGGTCATCACATACAGGACCCAACCACCAATTTGTGCAGCACATGTGTATAGCTATTTACTCTTCAAGGTCCTTGGGCGTCATTTGAGATGGCCAGATAACGACGTAGTGGGGTCCAGAAATTAATCGGGTTAGATGAACCAGGGAGGGTGTTGGAGCAAATTTACCTGTACGCTCCCCACACATTGCCATCTCCTGCCACTAGTCTTTAAGGGCGAGTTCGCCCTATGCCCCAGGTCATTGCGACTCGATATTTCCCCAAGAACATAGCACTGGCTACCAATTCGCTGAATCCTTTGACATACTCCAAGTGCACTACTTCGGGTGTGACACGGAAGCCGCCCCATACCGTTGCCTCCACCCTTTGGATCATTGCTCCCAAAACTGCATTACGCCTGCGTTTTGTGGCAAACATCATCTGCCTTTTGCAAGATCTGTTTTTCGAAATATGGCTACATCTTCTGGGGAGTGGAATGTCCTGTCAAGAAACCTTTAATGCATTAACCTGTATTTCCAGTTAGTGGAGATTGCTTTTGTCTGCTGGCATCAGTGTGCCCATTTAGGGTCTGCTATCTCTAAACTTAGAGTACGTTCCCAGAGAGGTCCTATGTGGCATCGTCTGCTTCTAGCTTTCTCAGAACCGTCTTCTACGATTTCGATTTAATAACCTTTATTCGGGGGCGTGGCCAAGCAGCATGGCTGACAGGATGTGAGCTCCACCAGCTCCCTTCCCGACGACCCAGTTATCCTGCAAAAAGATCCTTTCTGGGCTGTTCTTTACTAGATCTATGAGCCTGAAGTTTCCCTGCTACTAACGGGACCCCCGCGCTGGAGGGACGACTGGCGGAACCCTCGCAACTGCACCGGAGATCCTGTGGGCAATCCGAGAGCTCTGGAGAAAACTACGAGAGGCCGTGGTCTGGGCCTGTACCGGAGCGGCGCGGCGGAGGTGGCCCATCCATACGTGGCCTTCAGCTAGCCCAGAGTCTGGCCCAGCCTCGGCGGAGCCTGCTCTCATCGGGGGCTGCAGCCGGCGGGCGTTGGTGTGCGGCTGGGTGTTCCCGGGAGGCCTCGGCGATTCGGGGGGCCTCGCTCCAAACCAGAGAGATTACGGCGCCCACCGCTCCCCCGGACGCTAGATTGCAACATACCCTCCCGATGTGAGAGCGCCCCTGCGGTGAGTGCCCATCTGCTCCCTGGGGCCCTGCGGGGCTGCTGTGAGGACTGAAGCTGACCGTGGTGCCGAGCATCGGGGGACGCGCGTAGTTTGATCAGTGCCCTTCCCCCATTGAGCCGCCATCTTGCCCTGACACCGGGGCGCTTGTCTCCCCGCGCAGAGGTAGCGCGCCGGCTAGAGGTCCCCTGGCCTGCACTGCACAGTCGCCGGGCGCTCCCTATGGGAGGGCGCCCCTGGAGTTTTAGGAGTCGTGCTGCTGCCTCTTGGGAGCACCGGTTGGCGCGGGGCCTTGACACCTACATCAGCCGGATTGCCCGAGCTCCCGCCGCCTGCTCCAACGGGTGGGTACTATGCCCCTGAGCGCCCCTTCATTGGACACTACTTTGAGTGCTGGGCTCCTGCGTCAGTGGTCACACTTATACTGAGAGGAGTGGACCGCCCCTCCGCCCTTACTTGACCCGACTGACCCTCTGGTTGGTCCAGACGCCTCCTGGACTGCGGTTGCCTGAAGCTACCTGGAGTAAAGCCACTACGCCTGTCATTCCCATCCTCGCCCTATCCTTGTGCTGCATACCTGGTCAGTGGTGACTGGGGGGATCCCTCTGCGACATATTGAAGGGGTGCGTGACCTACCCTCCCTGATGGCGACCCGCAAGGATAGGTCCTCAAAGTCCTCCCAGCCTAACACCTTTGTACAATATACTACTCCGCGCCTGCCCTCACAGAGGATTACGCGGCAAACAGGCCCGGAGGATGGTGGAGATGGTCCAGTAGAGCCGTCCCGGGCAGAGATCTTGAAGGCTATACAGGGATCCCATTCTGCTTTGGAGAGGCAGATAGAGACTGTATCAATAGATGTCAATTTGCTTCGCACGGATCTCCAAAAGGTGGCGGACAAGGTCTCGGACGCTGAGGGTAATATCACTCAATTGCAAGGGGAGGTGGTCTCCTTGCAGAAGTCGGTCGCACACCTTACGGCCACTACGCAAGCGTTGGAGAGGAGGGCTGAGGACGCGGAGGGTAGGGCCCGTCGAAGCAACATCAGGGTCCTGGGAGTCCTGGAACGCCTGGAGGCGGGGAATGCTGAGTGCGTCCTGGAGAACTGGATCCGCACCCAGCTGTGCCCGAACGGCCTGTCCAGTGTCTTCGTCATCGAGCGAGCGCATAGGGCCCTTGTCCCCCCTCCGCGCCCGGGTGAACCCCCTAGAGCCCTAATCGCAAAGATCCTGAACTATAAAGACCGTGATTGTATCCTGAAGGCCGCAAGGGAAGCAGAGTCCCTCACAATAGAGAACAGCCGAGTGTCTATCTATCCTGATTATACCCAACTGGTGCAGGAGCAGCGGAAGTCCTACATGGGAGTCAAGCAAAAACTCCGGGAAATGAAAATACAATACATGCTCTTATACCCGGCCAAGCTCAAGGTGCTCTCACAAGGCCGTGCGTACTTTTTTGAATCCCCGGCGGAGGTGTGGGAGTGGCTGGAGATAAGGGGGACGACCTACCCCCCGGTGAACACGGCGGACCCCGTGAGTCGTGGGGGACCCATCCCCAGCGTCGTCGTCGGGGCAGAGGAAGGCGCCGGTCTGGATCGAGGGGTTCCACTGAGCCCCGGGTTACAGTGGGGGCGGATGGTGCTCTCCGCATGAGATCGTCGACGACGGGAGCCGCTCCGGAGTCCCCCGGGGCATCCGCCCCTGGTGAGGTTTTGGTCTCGGATACCCTGCAGGAGACTATGCCGGATACGGATTCTACGGCCCGTTGATCCCGGAAACTGGCCTCTCCGAGCCGCAGCTGGAGTAGGCTCCGACTTGAGGTACTGTCTTGTTACTGATTTGATGTCCTCCAATTTGGGGGGCCTTCCGTTGGATTATTGCTGGCCCACTGATGTCCCTAACTTGTACTAGGAGTCCCTGGATGGCTGGGTGGAATGGAGGACTTGCATACCATTGGACAGAGGTACGAAGTGTGGGGTCCGCATTTCCCGGACGAATGTCCGTCCAGACTAGAGACTGCTACCAGCAGACATGCCCAGTGACTGTCCTGGAAAGCTGGGTCCCTCGGGGATCTGGGGGGGGGAGGGTGGGTGGGACTGGTTTGGTTGTGTGTTGGTGTGTGTTGAGTGGGCCGAATGGGGTGGCTGTGTACGTCCTGGCACTGGCAGGGGAAGGGCGAGGTAGCTATTTTGGTTGTTGCTGTCCTCTCGCTCGTGGGTGGGGGTGGGGTAAGTGGTTTTGAAGGGGTTCTGAGTTTGAGGGTTTGTTGAGGGTGGGGTGGGGTGAGTGCGGAAAATGTTATTGGCATTAAATATATAGTGATTCAGGCTTCTATGTGGTTGGCTGGGGAGGCTGATCCTTCCGGTCTGACTGGTGTTTGGGCCCGAGGGTGGCAGGTCGCAATGTATGTATACTATGTCCCGGTTGGGCGCAATCATCTACCATGGGTTTTAAATTCTTAACTTGGAACGTGAGCGGTTTGGGTACTTGCACCAAGAGACACAGGGTTCTTTCCTTCCTTAAGCGCCATGGGGTCTATGTCGCGTGCCTTCAGGAGACCCATTTGGATGAGGAGGGAGCTCAGCGGCTGTCCAAGAAATGGAGAGGACAGATGTTCCACTCCTCCTTCTCCACATATGCCAGGGGGGTCCTTATCTGGGTGGCGCCTGGGATTCCCTGTACTGTTCAATATGTTGAAGCAGGCGTTGAAGGCAGGTATCTGCTGGTGCGGATTCGGCTGGATGACAGAGAATTCTTGCTCTTGAACTCCTATGCACCGAATATCGATGACCCGAACTTTTTTCCCACCTTCAGGATCTCGTTGTTTCGGACCTAGATGCTCCTTTCCTCTGGGTTGGGGATTTCATTTGCGTATGAGACCCTGACATGGATCGACATCCCCCTCGCTCTGGCACGAAGCCGCGTATGACGGCGCGCCTTCAAGAAGTAATGCATAATTTGGGGGCTGTGGATGTGTGGCGAACCTGCCACCCCACTCAGAGGCTCTATACCTGTTATACCCCGTGCACGGAACCCATAGTAGATTGGACCGCGTTCTTGCGGCCAATCTCGCTCTGTCTTTTACTTTGATGGTTACACATCAGGCCCGATATTTGTCGGATCATGCCCCGGTGACATGCGTGGCACAGTGGGCTGATCGGGCGGCCCGTCCCCGCACCTGGCAGATGCCGATGGACATCCTCCATGACCAGGTAGGAAGAGACCATGTGGTGACTGCCCTATCGGACTACATAGATTTGAACTGGGGGAGTGGTGATTTACCCTACTCCACCAGATGGGAACCCCTGAAGGCGGTGGTACGTGGAGCCTGTATGGGCCTCACGAATGGGGTCCGGAGACAGCTACTGTCTGACTTACAGGACGCTGAGGACGTGCTCCGGCACTCTCAGACTCCACCAGATCCTGACACTTCGGATCAGGAGGCGGAGAAGGCGGCCCAGGTGTCTGTGCATGACATCCTCAACCGCCTTGATAAGTATACTTTGGGCCAGTACAGACAATGCCTTCATCGTGAGGGTGACAAATCTGTCCGGCTACAGGCCTGGATCCTTCGACGGGAATTTGCACCTGAGAGGATAGTTGCCCTACGGGCCCCAAGTGGTGATATGGTGCACTCGGAGTCTGCTATTCTTGAAGTCCTCCGGTCCCACCTGCAGACTGTATATGCAGCTGACCCCTCGATTACGGAGGCTTCCTATCGGCCCTATCTTCAGGACTTGGATCTCCGGACCCTCTCGGGGGAAGCGGCGGAGGAATTGGATGCGAAGTTGACGCTCTGAGAGTCAGCGCTGCGTTGGCCGCCCTGCCACGTGCTAAGACCCCAGGCGGGGACAGTTTCCCGCCTGAATTTTACCACTCGTTCGGGGAAGTTCTGGCCCCCCTCTTGTTGCAGGTTAATGATGAAGCCCTGGAATCTGGCGCACTTCCGCCTACTATGAACCAGGGAGAGGTCTGCATGATTCTGAAACCGGGTGGGGACGGTTGTGATCCCGCAGCGTTCCGGCCTATCACCCTGATCAATACAGACGCAAAGATCCTCACTAAACTATTGGCCACTCGCCTAGCCCCGCATATGACCCAATTGATCCACCCGGACCACTGTGGGTTTATCCCTGGCCGTAATACGCCGATGAACTTGCGGCGCCTGAATCATATCCTCCATGAGGTGCGTGGGAGAGAGGGTTCTCATGTACTGGTGTCAATTGACCTGGCTAAGGCTTTTGACACGGTTAACGGGGGGTATCTGCTGGAGATGCTCCAGAGGACGGGGTTCGGGCCGGTGTTCTGTGATTGGATCTGAGTGCTCTATGGGGCACCCCGAGCTAGAGTTCGGCTTAGGTCGGCCCGTTCTGAGGAATGGTCCCTGGGGAGGGGTACTCGTCAGAGGTGCCCCCTCTCCCCGCTCCTATTTGCTCTAGCAATAGAACCATTGGCGGTTTCTGTTCGCGCCGAGTTGGAGCAGTGGAGCATTAAGGTGGGCGATACCGTAAACGTGATCTCCCTCTATGCTGACGATGCTTTATTCTATTTGACGTCCCCCAGTGTATCGCTTCCCGCATTGATTCAGATTTTGGACCGCTTTGGCGCGGCCTCTGGATTGCGCATCAACCTCTGTAAATCTTTGATTTTCCCGCTGGCGGGCTGTGCTAGCGACCCGAGCGCGGATCCCCCGTGTCTGGGACTGAGATGGGAGCGCGAGGCGTTCCGTTATCTTGGCATTCAGGTGGCCTCGACCGACGAGCAACTACTGGCTCACAACGCCGACCGAGTGCTCCGGACTCACCATCAGTCCGTGTCCTTCTGGAACACACTTCCTCTCTCCCTTATGGGACGATTGGCGATCGCCAAGATGGTGATGCTCCCCAGGATATTGTATATTTTGCAAAATACCCTGTGTCCGCTTCCTTCTCGAGTATTTCTCACGCTCGATTTGCTTCTCACATCCCTGCTTTGGGCAGGCAGGCGTAGCAGAGTTGCTCTGCGCAAGGTGGTCCGGAACTGGGAGGAGGGAGGACTTGAGGCCCCGAGGTTTGACCTCTATTATTACGCGGCACAGCTCCTCCCAGCTGCAAGGTGGTTCGCTGATGAGGATAACTGGGAGCTGCAACTATTGATGGGCAGTGCAAACGAGAAGGCTCTGAGAGAGGCTCTGATGCAGGGAAGGGGAGCGGATGAGGCTTTGCCCTATGTGGTATGACACACGGCCGAATTTGGCAGCGATTCATCAAGAGGGTATTGAAACGGGCCCCCTTCCATAGGGAGCTGCCGGTGTGGATTTTAGCCACGGTACTCCGGATGGAGGAGAATGTGTCCTACCGGGAATGGCGGAACGGCGGATGTGAGACCTTGGCAGACCACTATCCAGATGACACCTTTGTGTCCTTTGAACGCGCCACGGAGTCCTTTGAATTGGGCCGGGGGCAGTACCTGCATTACAGAGTGTTCCAGGAAGTAGCTAAAACAACGTGGCCTCAGTTCCCAGAGGCACCTCCGCTGACTCACACCCTCGACATCCTTTTATCATGTGGTAGAGGTAGGAGACTGGTCTCCCTACTGTACTCAGCCATGCGACGGGATTCGACCCCACCGACCGCGCCGTCCTGGGCGGCATGGGAGGCAGCCATAGGAATATCTCTGGAGCAGGTACAACGAAAGCAAATTGGGCTCCTAACCCGAAAAGTCTCGTGTAATGCACAGTTCAAATTGATACACTTTAATTTTGTCCACCGCACCTATATGACCCCGGTCTTTCTAAATCGCATTTCTGCAGATAGGAGACACAATTGCCCTAGGTGTGGGGCGGAGAGGGCGGGATTCTTTCATCTAGCCTGGGAGTGCCCACAGGTCAGTACCTTTTGGAGAGAGGTAGTGGACCATATTGGTCGTGCTACAAAACTTAGGATTACTCTAAATGTAAATGTAAATGTACAGGAATTTATATAGCGCAAATCACCGAGCGGTTTCTAAGCGCTTGCTTAGGGAACCCGTCCTGGTATTCCCCTGTGAGATAACCCCGGCAGGGTATCCGCAAGGTGAAAGCCAGGCATCCCGCCGCGAGGGGCCGTTGTGGAGATTAAGCAAGCTATTGCCCAGAGTCGCAGAGTGTGAACCCGTGAATCGAGTAGGCACCGGAGCGAGAATTGTCAAGTCCATGGACATTTTAGGACTCAAGACCCTGCTGAGCCGGGAATTGAACCCTGGTCCCGGGCTGACCTCTGCTTCCAGGTCTGCCTCCTCTAACCAGTGAGCCACACTTCTCCACTCTAGACCTGCTCCATTGTCTCTTGGCCCTGGTACCCAAGCCTAAAAAGAGGAACCTGTCCTATAAGCTCTTGCAGTTATTACTGGTGTTGGCGAGGCGGCGCGTGGCTATAACTTGGATGGGGCAGAGGGCTCCTGAGACATCCCTCTGGTTGAGGGATGCTAGAGAGTGGTCCCTGGCTGAGGAGACGCATATGCAGCGCACTCGCCGTGATGGAAAACTTCAGGATGACCTGCTTGCCTGGAGGTTGATGTGTATAGAGGGGTTGACAGAGGATGATTCTGATGCCACCAGTGCCGAGTTGTTCACCCCTGGGGGGTCTGATTCCGAGGGTGGTGGAGGGGGAGAGGGGTTGGGGGGCCCGGGGCGGGGTAATGTCTTTAATTTGGCGATCCCCTAGTTTGGAGGCGAACCTGAAGACCCCATGCACACTTTTCGACATCTTAGCTCGGGCATTAGACATTTCCCGTGTCCATTTACCACCCCCATTTAAAGATATCCCCAAGAAACAGAAGTTATCTACTGTTTGCACTTTTTCCAGTCTATAAAAAAGGATTTCAAATTTCTTGGTTTCAGACCACAGACCATGTTATATGTTTTGGCCTTGTTGATCGGCAGCTTCCTTCCTTAATAAAAATGGCAAACCTATCAATCAGCCACTGTAAGCCTACCAGTGTTCTGGATAAGAGTACAGTGTCATCTGCATCAAGCAGAACCAGTATATCCTGGTCCTCAGCTCGAGGGGCATCCGCCTGAACCAATTTAAGGGCTGCGTCTACTTCATTGATAAATAAAGTAAAAAGCAATGGTGCTAAGACGCAGCCTGGCGGATGCCGCGTTTTACTTTAAAATTAGGGGTACATTCGCCCCTTTGGCCAAACCGTACTCTAGTTGATAATTTCTCATATAGTCTGGCTAAAAAATAAATAATGGTCTCTGGGGCGCCAAGATTAAGTAAAACTGACCAAAGTATGGCGTGGTCCACTAGGTCAAAGGCACTACTTAGATTAGCAAAACATAAAAACAGGCACCCTTGCTTAGCACATGTGTATTTTCCAATTAAAAGCTCTAAATTAATACACTGTTCTATCGTGCCCAGCCCCTTTCTAAAACCATATTGGGCCTGTGACAGTATCGCCTTATACTCAACCCACTCCTCCAATCTTACTAATAAAACCCTACTCATCACCTTTACTGAAGAGTCTAAGAGGGAAATTGGCCTGTAGTTCTTAGCTTTGGATTTGTTCCCCTTTTTTATAAATGGATATAATGACGAATTTGCCCCAGGTGGTGGGGGCCCCCTCTGTCACTGCTGCATCAAAAACTCTAGTGAGTATCGGGCCCCAGAGGTCTGGCACAGATTTATAAACATCTATGGGTAGGCCATATGGGCCTGAGGCTTTTCCACCTTTACTGCACCTAATTCCTTGTTCTACCTCATCAAGGGTGATATTTAGGGGAATGGCGGGCCAAGTACTCTGGTTTCCAGGATCCTCAGTATTAGTATCACGTGGGTTAAAAATGCTGGAAAAATGTGCCACCCACTCCTCACTGCAAACATGGCATAAAAATTCTGGGTAGGATTCATTTAAAAAGTTGAGTTAACGGTTTCCCAGAATACCTTGTTGTTAGATAGATCTGCAGCATGCACATGTTTATCCCTGTCGTATTTCAAAAATAATCTATGGAGCTATACCTACCAATAGCCCCCAATTATCGCCTTACCAAATAATAAGTCAGTTGGCAGTGAAGGATAGTCAATCGTTTATTAAACAACCAATACTCTATAGAGGAGCCTCTCCGACGTCACCCAGCCAGTGCGTGGAGAAGACTGCCGATTCATACTCAATTCATGGCATATATACTTTCATTGTGTTACATGAGATCACTGTACATGGAAAAATACTGGTAGACACAGTAGCTTAAAGGAAAGATCATATATGGCACACAAAGCTTGTTTATAAGTCTGCTTCTGCTATTATTGGGGAGGGTCAGGAGGGGTGACTCCCTTTCGTCTCGGTGCCTGGAAGCACTAGTACGGCGCCTCCAGGAATGCGCTTATCAACTCTGAAACCAGATGCGACCTTCGGTCTCAGAACAAGAAAGAATAGTATGAATTCAGCTGTCTATATAACTCAACTAACAGGCTTACTCGGCTGCTGGAGGGTGGCACATGACCACCGTCCGAGTCTAATACATGTACAGACAAAATGCAATCTGTTTGGTTCTTAGTTTGCGTGCAGAGAAATATAATGCTAGTGACGAAAAGGAGTTCCTGTATTGTCATAACTAATTAGTCTTCACAGTGATATACATATACATATATATATAGATACATCATGCTAACACAAAAGATTACGAAAAATGTAGAGAAACAATTTTATCCCTCAGAACCACCCTTTTAGCATGATGTAGCATGATGTAGCTAACCAAAAGAATCAGTCCTCAAAAATACCCTCATCAATCTGCATCATCTCTCGTATTTCTTGCTAGACTATTTGGGCTTTGACCTTAGTTAGAGATGGCTCTGTCACAGAGGAAGTTAATTTCGCTGCACAGTATGAACAACAAGCAGGTCCACAGTGTATGCAGAGACAACAGGCAAAAATGACACCTGCTATGCCAGCTAATACCATCAGAATCTTCCAACCCCAAGTAGGCAAAAAACTTCAAAACCATCCAGAAAGGGACCAGGTACCAGTGTCTGCATGTATTTCAGAAGCTAAACGATGCAATTTTTGAATAGCCAAATGTACAGAGGGGGCGGAGTCAGGGATATACACGCAACAGGAGATGCCGATCACGCAGCAAGCTCCTCCTCGATCTGCTAAGATAACGTCTAGCACCATGTGATTTTGAAGAGAAACGATTCTCGTAGGCTGAAGCTCGACAGTCAGATTAGTTAAGATGCCAGCCGTGGTATTTATAACTCTCTCAACTACCCTAGATAGGCGCCTTACTTCCTTACTATTTATGATGGGTCCTCAAATAGGAAATACTCCCTTGACAATGTCAATAACGTGCTGTTCAGGAATATCAGTTTGATCCACCTCAGATGTATCCAATTCCCTTTTATCTAGTATTACAGGCAAGCTCTGTCCATCTAACCGATGATCTTCATGATAAGTGGAGGGTGCTATATAGACAGGTGGATACAAAAAGGACAAATAACAACGACCTGTCCATCCCCGGGAAGCCATGTGTAGGCATTCTCGCCACTCACAAAAAAAATGTTTGGAGGGGTTAACAATGGAGGGCTACTAAAAGTACGTAGTCGATAAGTATAATTACAACGGCTGTCTCCCACAGAGACGTGCCCAGTTCCCTGTACACAGAATGCAGAAGTACTATTTAATAAAGGCACCAGGATAGCTTTGTCATCCGTAACATTTTGATCCTGAAATTGTTGAAAGTACTGAGTAAAATTAAATTCTACAAAGTCAAGAATTTCACTTTTCAACCATGTAACATTTTCATATTCTGTATATAAATTCATACAGGCATTCAGGTCAAGCAATCCTTCCCTGTTATTATCCTGAGGGTCAAAACCCTGGTGCACCTCTATATGGCCCAGAATCATTTCATAATCACGTTCAGAGTATCCAGATTAATCTACCGTATAATGTAGGTACATCATGGACAGTAATTTAAACCAGGCTTCACAAATAAGATAAAGGCAATGAAATAAAAAGATCATGTCTATGCTTTACTGAGGGTAGCAGACCACAAATCCAACAATTGGTCGTATTGGTAGCACTATGCGTTTGATCCAACATTACTACAAATACATTTTTTACATAAGTCTGGCGATGCCTTTCTTTTTTCAGGGTCAAAGTAAGAAAGTAATGCTCAGTCGGTGGAGTGGAAGTTCCTAACACAGTATGTATAGGATGATGAAATTCTAAATATAAAAACACACTCATTATTATGATAAAAAGCACTGCAATGGTAATCACAGAAGCGACTTTCACACGTGTTGTCCAAGAAGAAAACATATGTACATAAGTAGGCATATATCAAGGAGCGAGGGGGCGTTCCTCCTCAGGAATAAAACGACCAAAGGAATACATTTTAATGAAAAGTCCAAACTACACTAAGGGACGCAGTCCAACCTGCCAGAGGGTACTTCTTTCCTGTGTCCGACTAGAGCCTCACAGGCAGGCTCCTATCGTTCATCAAAAAGAAAACAAATCCTTGCAAGGATTTTATATACAGTTGCAACCTGAGCCCCTCTCCAGCTTCTTAGTCTTCCTTTCTGAACAGAGCAATACAATATTCCAGCTCTCAATGTGTTCAGTCCAGTGTCTCGCTTAGTACCCCCGAACTAGTCCAGCAATACCCTAGTACTCAAGTCTCTCCCTATCTCCTGCCATGTTCGTCGGGGTTACTGTGTTGTTTTCTGGGCCGCAGGTTGTAGCGAATATGACCAGGTGACTCCTGGTCAGGAAACAGAACAGATGAAGTGGCATTCGTGATGCCTGATTTGTCATGAATTTCTTGTGCAACAACAGGGGTAACAGATTCCGGGGCTGATCCCACTGTCGATGATGAGACCCCTTCCGTGCCCAATGCTTTTTCCTCTTGCCTTTCGATTCCCTGGGCGTCAGATAAAGGAACAACACAAGGAGCTCTTTCGCTCTCCTGGGTCAAAACTCCCTCTGGCTTCTGTTGATCAAAAGGAATCAGGAAAGGTATTTTCTTCAGGTGGGAAATGTGGATCCAATGTTTCTGACCATTCACCTTAACCGCTGTCCGAGTGGCCATTAGGATTTGGACTGGTTCAGTCCACCTAGGCTCCATTCTATATTTCCGTTGATAATTCCTCACCAACATCCACTGGCCGGGTCCAAACAATGTCCAGGACCCTCCGGCAGGGGTTGCAACGTGTCTGACACCTGTTGATGGATAGAACATAGGTCTTTAGTCAAAATATACAAGTAATGTGTCATCATTGGATAATCAATTGCGCCCCAAACATTAGCTGGCCGCTCAAAAATAACCTCATATGGTGACAATCCTGATCGGGAATTGGGGGGTGACATGCAAGGACATTAAATCTAAAGGCAAAGTGTCAGCCCACTTTAACCCAGTGCTTTCCTGAATGTTGGCCATTTTCAATTTCAAACTTCCATTATATTTTTCAACTTACCATGCAGACTGGGGATGCCGAGCGGCATGAAATTTCTGTTTTATGTGTAATCCATTACAGATATGCTTGATAAGCTCTGCATTAAGGTGCCCCCCGTTATCTGATCAGATCACTCTAGGTAATCCGTATCTAGGAAAAAACTCTTAGCAAGGCTTTGGCTGTCGCTAGAGCGGTGTTTTCCTTGGTGGGGTATGCTTCTACCCATTTACTGAAAGCGCAAACCACCACCAGAACGTATTTCAAATTATTCACTCTTTCCAACTGAATATAATCCATCTGAAGTACTTCAAAAGGTAAGGATGGGGGTGCAAAATTTCCACCGAGAACAGATTACCGCCCTCCTGGATTATGTCGTAAACAGATCATGCAATGCTGAACCAAATGAGTGGCAGTTTTGGTAATATTAGGGTTGTTCCAAATTGGGTCTAACAAAGCACAAATGCCTTTTGCTCCAACATGTGCTGTCCCATGAGCCATAATTACTACAGCATTAACAAATGCATTGGGAAGCATCCAACTTTGTTTCTAACTTAAATCAATCCAACACCCATTATCATCCAACCTCATTTTCCCAATGGTACAGCTTAGCAGGGGTAGCTTCTTTCTGTATTTCTCAGACGCTTTCCATGGTGTTATCAAACATATCAGACTCCTCAACCCATCTAGCCAAATTTACATACATGGGAAACACTTTAGATCTAGCAGCTTCCTTCGCTATTTGATCAGCAAAAGCATTCCCTTCTCCCACAGTATCCACTATTGCCTTGTGTGCACTACATTTCACAATGGCTACCTTTCGGGGCAGTGTCAAAGCAGTTAACAACTTTAATATCAAAGGGCCATGTTGCATTCGTAGGCCATGTGAGGTGAGAAACCCCCTTCCTGCCCACAATTTTCCAAAACTATGCGTACTGGCTATCGGTGTAAATGTTTACCCTCAATCCTTCACTTAACTCACAGGCTCACAACAGCGCTATTATCTGAGATGCTTGCGCGGAATGATAGGGAACTCGAGAAGCCTCAACTACAGTGCAAAGGGTGGTGATTGCATACAAAGCTGTCGTTGTGCTGTCTGGTAACTTGAAACAGGAGCCATCCACATACAACTCCCCTTGGGGTTCAAATAGGGGCGTGTCTGTGAGGTCCACCCGTCCCTTCATTTCTTACTCAGTCCGAAATATACACTCATGCATGTCACTGTTTTTCTCGTCCGAAGGGAGGGGTAGTAACGTGGCTGGATTCAGAGTGGCACAACTTTTGATAGTAATATCGGGGGGGCGAATAAAGTCAATTCATATCCAGTAAGACGTGCACTCGTAAGGTGCTGAGTCTTGGTTTTATTGCAGAGTGTATTCACAGCATGCGGTACCATCACTGTGAGATCAGAATTTAAAACGAGTTCTTCCAACTGTCGGATGAACACCGCCACCGCAACAGTACCCCTCAAACAGATAAGAAGTGCTCTGGCAACATAATCCAATACTGCCCAAAAATAAGCACAAGGCCTTTGCTTACCACCAAATCCTTGTGTTAACACAGAAAGCGAACAACCGTCCACCTCGTGTACATAAAGCACAAAAGGCTTTCGGTAGTCTGGAGTTCCTAGGACAGGTGCAGAACAAAGAGCAGTTTTCAAAGAATCAAAAGCATTCTGACATTCATCAGTCCAGAGTAGAGGTTCATGCACATCCTTAGTGGTTAGATACAAGAGAGGTTTAGTAAAAAGAGAAAAGTTAGGAATTCACTGGCAACAGTAAGAGGTTATGACGAGAAATGCACGTACATCACCGTGAGTGCGAGGAACAGGCATGGTAAAAGTAGTAAACACACATTCAGGAGTTAGTTTCCTCCCCTCTTTTGACAGTAGATGACCGAGATAGGTCACCTCCTGTCAACAATATTAAAATTAGAAAGAGACACCTTATTACAATTGGCTGCTAAATGCGACAATAATTTTACCGTAGCTTCCTTACATCCTTCCTCAGTGTCTGATGCTACTAATAAATCATCCATGTATTGCAGAAGGATGTTTCCTGGGGGCAAAGTCAGTTCATCTAAAAGTACTTTCAAAGCTTGACTGTAAATACTTGAACTCTCCGTATAGCCCTGAGGAGCGCAGCAAAATCTAAAGCTGCGCCCAGATAACGAGAAGCTGAAAATATGACGGCTATCAGGGTGTATTGGAATGCTAAAGAAAGCATTCTTTAGGTCTATAATGGAGAAAAACCTAGCTGTTGGGGGAATCATAGTAAGAATTGTTGTAATATCTGAAACCAGGGGATATTAAGGCATTACTACTTTATTAATTTTGCTCAGGTCAATTACAAAACGATAAGTATCAACATAATCAGGGCCACTCCCTGTAGGGGCCTTTTTCAAAATTGGTAATATAGGGCTATTACAGGTATTAGAAGCCATTTCTTCTACTAAGCCTTTGTTGATTAAATCCTGTATGATTGTCAATAATGCCTTCTCACCAGCCGGTGAGATCTTGTTCTGCGGAATACGGGGCAGACGAGCATTTGGTTTTAAAGTGATAGTGACTGGCGGAAAATTTTAAAGGCCAACATCCGTATCACCAGTCACCCATAATGTAGATGGAATGCCAGCCAACTCAGGAGGGAGGGGTTCATTTTTCACAAAGCTCTGCCTAGTGTGCTGACCAAGCAATTGAATAGTTAAATACACTCCATCAGGAGTACAATAAATCTTTGCATGCAATTTCTTCAGCAAGTTCAATCCCAATAAATTTTCCCCACAATGTGACGTCAACAAAAATGGGGCATTCACCGTGACTTGACCTACGGTAATCGGGAGAGGCTTAGAAATGGGGCTTACTACCGGGATTCCGAGAAAACCGACTGAAACATTATTTTGCCCGGACAGAGCAGCCCCTGGGTCCTGTGAACGAGCAATCGAAGTATCCGTTGCACCCGTGTCTACTAGAAAATCCTTGACAGTTCCCATCTTGCCCTTTAACATAAGGCCCTCTGTGATCGACGGGTACTGCCAATTGGCCCCTACTCTGTCCGTGGCTGTCCTACGCATAACAATACCCATCTGGCCCGTCAGTTCCGCAGTCTTCATTGTAGTACTGCCTCCCATTTGAATGATCAAAACAATGTCCCCCTGCCTCACCTCGTATCACCTCTTCTCTTCTCATGTCACTCCGATCAACTCCTTCTCGTCCTCTTCCTCTGCCTCTCATGGCTCCATTTTGCGCTAAGAGGAAAGGACACTCAATCAATCAATCAAAGCATTTATAGGTTGCGCTACTCACCCGTGAGGGTCTCAAGGCCGTAGGGTGACAGTATGCGTTATAAAAAAGCTAAAATCAATCAATCAATCAATCAATCAATCAAGGCGCTAGGGGGGGAGGTGGTGCTACTGGTCGAAGAGCCAGGTCTGGAGGTGCTTCCTGAATCTGAGATGGTCCTGGGTCAGTCGTAAGTGAGTGGGGAGGGAGTTCCAGGTCTTCGCAGCCAGGTCGGAGAATGATCTTCCTCCGGAGGTGGTTCCGCGAATTCGTGGGATGATGGGGAGGGCGAGGCAGGTGGAGCGAAGCTGGCGGGTGGGGGTGTAGAACGAGAGTCAGCTGTTGAGGCAGTTTGGGCCCATGTTGTGGAGCGCTTTGTGTGCATGGGTGAGCAGTCTGAATGTGATCCTTTTGTTGACGGGGAGCCAGTGAAGGTTTATTAGGTGGGTGGTTATGTGGCTGTGGCGAGGGATGTCGAAGATGAGTCATGCGGCCGTGTTTTGTATGCGCTGGAGCCTAGTCTGGAGTTTGGCGGTGGTTCCTGGTTATAGGGCGTTCCCGTAGTCCAGTCGGCTGATGACGAGGGCCTGGGTGACTGTTCTTCTGGTTTCTGTGGGGATCCACCGGAAGATCTTCCGAAGCATTCTCAGGGTGTTGAAGCATGAGGATGAGACGGCGTTGACTTGTTTGGTCATCGTGAGGGAGGAGTCCATGTTAAAGCCCAGGTTGCATGCATGGTCCTTGGTTGTCGGTGCGGTTCCCAGCGCTGGGGGCCACCAAGAGTTATCCCAGGCAGATGGGGATTGTCCGAGTATGAGGACTTCCGTCTTGTCTGAGTTGAGCTTGAGACAGCTGTGCTTCATCCAGTCTGCTACTTCTTTCATCCCTTCCTGGAAGTTGGTTTTGGCGGTGGCTGGGTCCTTAGTGAGGGATAGTGTCAGCTGGGTGTCGTCGGTGTAGGAGATGATGTTGATATTGTGTTTTCATGCAATGCTGGTGAGGGGGCTCATGTAGATGTTGAAGAGTTTTGGGCTGAGTGAGGATCCTTGAGGAACACAGATGATCTCGGTGGCCGCGGATCGGAAGGTGGGGAAGCGGACTCTCTGGGTTCTTCCGGAGAGGAACGAAATGATCCAATCCAGGGCCTTCCCTTGGATTCCAGTGTTTCTGAGGCGCTGTATTAGTGTGCGGTGGCATACGGTGTCGAAGGCTACTGAGAGGTCCAGGAGGATGAGGGCAGCTGTTTCCCCGTTGTCTATGAGCTCGCCAATGCCCTTCCTGTTTACAGTAAGCACATTGGTTTGCTTCCAAAGTAACAGCTGGACCTCCTCCTTGTCCTACTCCCGCCCCTCTCGGAACAAACACTCTTCCCACTCCCTTTCTACCCCGTCCACTAGTTACTTGCTGTAATAACACTTGAGCCTTAAGATCCTTCGTCTTCTTGTCAGATTTATCTTTGCTCTCATTTTCCATATGTTCATAATATTGGGCCATACTCAAAATAACAGAAGGAGTAGAGGTGGTCCAAGTGCTTTCTGCTGCCTGAAGCCGTGCAGATATTTTGGGCAACAGATTAGTCACAAAACGATTCACAAATAATCTTATCCCACCTTCCACCGAAAAATCTTGCCCACTAAAATCAATTAATACCCCCTCAAATCGAGTAAAGAAATCAGACACACTCTCATCCTTCTTCTGTTTGCAGTCGGTTAATTTATCCCAATCCACCTTCGGGGTGGGATTAAAGAATGCATATACGTAATGATCCGACCCGGCAAAGCCAAAATTTCCAGTCTAGGTTTATCTCTGGGTTTTTGATCTTTGTCCCAATCTTTAATTTGATCCTAAGTTCCTCCTAACTCGTTGACATGGGGATGATATTGCACCTGTTGTCATACATCGATGGGGACCAGTAACCCAAAAAATTATTCGATATCAGCTAAGGTCATCACGGCTGATGAAGCAGCTTCAGTGAGTTCCTTATAATAAGCAGTGGGATTTTTCTGAACGTCAGATAGCTGGGACTTCAAGGAAATACCCTCACTGCTTTTCCAAGGGGTATAATCCCATTGCTCTTGGAACCGGGATTCAACGCGAGCTTGAATGATTTGATCACCATTATCACTGACCTCATGGATTTCGGGATGGTAAATGGGATGAACTTCCCGCATGGGATTCTGAGAGTCCCAATTCAGGCATTTAGTGAACATCCTTTCCCGATACTTCATTATAGTCACCAGATTCCCATATACATCCTCTAATCCTAATTCAAATGTATGTGCCCGGTCCACAATGTCATACAAGACCTGTGGGGATCTCCCATCTGTGAAACATTGTTCCCATAGGGAAATTAAACGATTGGCCATGGTTTATAATGCATATTGCTGAATAACTGGTTCGTAATTCTTCATGATTCCCCATATATCTGTAATTGTATAGATGGCATTCTGCACCCATTGGGATGATCTATTTCCATCTGTTTTTGACTATAGCCTACTGTAGCGCAGGTATACAACCGTCGGGAGACATGGGAGGGGCTCGAATCAATCATTGCGAGCGTCGACGTGGCTGACAAAGAAGGTCAAGCCGAAGCCGGTGAAGCTAATATCACAGAGAACATAGAGGGAGGTGACAGACCGCCAGTCAATAATGTAGCCGTGGCTAGCACTGGGCAAACGGGAGTGACAGTTGGCCCCTTAGGGGTTGAGGCTGTAGTAACAGCCGGGCCATTGCTTGTGGGGCGGACAAAGCGGGAGCCATTATAATTGCTATCACGGGGTATACTCGTTGCGGGGCATAAGGAAATGGTGGACGCACATCCATTAGGTCCTCAATTTCATCTTCCGGTTCGGTTCGAGCTGTGTAGCTTTTATCCGCCTGTAACCTAAACTGTCTGTCTATACATTCAACATTTTTATCAGTTTGTTCTCTATCATATGCTACAGCCTTCTGAGTTATGGTCTGACCATTTTTAACTTTGAGCAGTTTTTCTTCCCTTATGCGAAAGCGTTTTCCCTCTTTCTGCCACAGCTTTAAAGAATCGAACATCGCCTGCTGGCTTCTTTTGGCGAACAATCGATCCTATAAATACTGTATCTTTTTCTCATTGAATGATCCAGTTAAGGGCCATTGCAATTATACATTATCCTTTGTATATTTGTTCCATAAATTATTAAACAAAATAACCGTAAGGTCATGTTTTACATACATATCAAAATTTGGGCTGCCCTCTGGCGGAGCAGGCTGACTTTCATCCAATCGTCCGCTCTTACGACGGCAACAACATCCAAAACATATTTTACTAAAACACAACATTTTGTTTATCAACAATACACCCGCTCACAAGCTCTCAAACATGGCCATGTTCACTCATGCTCAATCTCTCCTCAAACGGGGTCTGACACATAAGAAAGGCAAACAAAACATACAGTATTTCGACTCTCGTTCGCGGAGAACTCGTTAATTCAAAACACCAGAACAGGAGTCTTCAGGAGTGGGCGTGTTCTCCACTGCCCACTCCTGAAGACCAACACAGTCAGCTCCTGGGTTACGCCTGTAGGACTCCGGAGAGGGGTCCCTAGCAGCTGGGGTTCTCTGATTACGAGAGCGGAGTTCAGCCAGAATCGTTAGTCAGTCCACCCCCTCAACCAGAGTTCCCCTTCATATGTTCGTTCTCACCCCGTGATACGGGAGGACGACCCCAAACGCGGAGTTCCACCAGAGTCGCCAACTGTCGTATTTCAAAAATAATCTATGGAGCTATACCTTCCAATAGCCCACAATTATCGTCTTACCAAATAATCAGTCAGTTGGCAGTGAAGGAAAGTCAATCGTTTATTAAACAACCAATACTCTATAGAGGAGCCTCTCCGACGTCACCCAGCCAGTGCGTGGAGAAGACTGCAGATTCACACTCAATTCATGGCATATATACTTTCATTGCATTACATGAGATCACTGTACATGGAAAAATACTGGGAGGCACAGTAGCTTAAAGGAAGGACCATATATGGCACACAAAACTTGTTTAGAAGTCTGCTTCTGCTATTATTGGGGAGGGTCAGGAGGGGTGACTCCCTTTCGTCTGGGTGCCTGGGAGCACGGGTACGGCGCCTCCAGGAACACACTTATCACCTCTGAAACCAGATGCGACCTTGTTTCTCAGAACAAGAAAGAATAGTATGAATTCAGCTGTCTATACAACTCAACTAACAGGCTTACTCGGCTGCTGGAGGGTGGCACGTGACAACCGTCCGAGTCTAATACATGTACAGACAAAATGGAGTCTGTTTGGTTCTTAGTTTGTGTGCAGAGAAATATTATGCAAGTGACGAAAAGGAGTTCCTGTATTGTCATAACTAATTAATCTACACTATGATATACATATACAGATATATATAGACACATCATGCTAACACAAAAGATTACGATAAAGGAAGAAAATCGATATTATCCCTCATCCCAGGCGTCCTCCTGAAGTTCCCTCTTCCTCTGTTTTAAAGTTAATTTATATGCTAGTCTTAGTTTGTGAACTAACACTTTATCCCTGGGACTGCTGGAGAGAGCTAGTTTCAACTGTTTCAGTGAGTCAGTACAAGAGTGGCTGAACCTGCTCCTAGTTTGAATAGGTTTCCTGCTCAGTGGTGCAGTGAGTAACTTATCGATTGTAGTAGTGCTGATTTTACAGAAGTTAGTTAATGTCAGAGCTGGTTCAACCTAGGTTTCTAAACTGCTGTGTCTCTCATTACCACATTCCGAAACAATATTTTTCAAGATCTTATCAGGGTTAATACCTTTCCATCTTATTCTCGTGCCTTTTGGTCTACACGGGGCAATATTACCTGTGGCTGTTAATTGTACTATAGGTCTATTGCCCCACACCGCAGTTGACATGATAATATAATTGTGGTCTCTAACCAACAGTTCGTCAATCCACGGGTGGAACAAAGTTGTACAATGTTAGCAGATACCAATACATGATCAATTATGCTGTTAGCATTTCTTCCAGTGAAAGTTGGTATCTCCCTCCCATGCCTGTCACGTGCACATTGCATTATATCAAGGTCATATTTGGCCAGAGCTGTGTTTAAGGTATCCCCCTATGTGTTATGTGGGAAATGTACACAGTCATCACCTTCGTCACTCCTAAACCCACACACTTTGGTCATGGAAATGGGGCAAGTTGAAATGTTAAAATCTCCGACCCATACAATATTGTTCTGTGTAGGCTCAAATATATTATTGTAAAAGTTAATCAATAGGACATCCCGACCTTCTTCATGATACAGCCACAATAACTGTGCATGGAACCCCACATTGATAACCCTTTTAACTACTAGGGGCAGTTTGTTAGGCAAAAGAATTAATAACCCGCCCTTCACTCTGCCAACCATGGAGGGTGATGCTGGTAAATCATACAATGTAAACCCTACAAAGTAGGCCGGGTCGGTACTCCATGTTTCTTGTAAGCAGATTATATGATATTTATTGATAAAATCCAACCAGCCTAACATATATTTTTTGGCAGCTAATCCGGCTATATTCGAGGTGACAATGGTATAGCCGCTGACCGAGGGACTTCTTGTACTGTCATTTAGTTGGGCAATGGTATACATACTGCACTCATCCTTGCTAATTTAAGGGTCCACTGCAGATAAGGTATTGACCTTTTCTGTAAATTGTCCTGAATTTTCATCTAGGTTTGCCTCTAGCACCCTGTTTGACAAGTTTGGTGCAAGCAAAACTATATCCCTATCCGTGATAGGTACACTGTCTACTGATAACCCTGCACCCGTCTGCCCAAGACATACTAATCCCACCTTCCCAATCAGAAGATGGGCAGTGCTCTGTCAATCGTTATCCTCAAGTGTAGTTAGCGGGTAGAATCTGTTGAAAGTAGGTAAAGCATAATGCGGCAGGGGTAGCAATGCTAATTTAGTTCTGCATGGCTCTTGATCACCTCCCATATTGGCTGGTGGTCTTAAGTGTTTATAAAAAAAGAAGCCCAGGGGGAGGAGTGATACTTTGTAATCGTTGTGTGGTAAAGCTGCTCCTCTATGTAGAGAAGTCCTAGCCCAGTTGGGGTTCCTAAAATTAATTTTGCAGTCCCCTTGTGATGTTTTCCTTAAGGGTCCAATCAAGTTTACTCTTCTGGTCAAGAGTATCTGGTCTGCATCCACAGGAAAGCCACAGTTTTGATTTAGCCAATTCCCCACCCTATTTTTTGAAATATGGTGTGTTTCCCTTTGGTCGGGCTCGAGTTGGGGTACATTCACCAAGACTGCCACATAAGAGCAGCATTCCGGGGGTAAATTATTTGGCACGCTGATTATTCCTTCAGGGCTCTCCTTTCCCTTAAATTTTTTGGTGCTTGGGTCGTCTCTGCATTTATAGTCTTAACCTCTCTGGTATAGCGGGGATTGTTACTCATTGTTGCTATCTGTCTAGGGTCTAGTGGTGTCTTGTTCGCGCCAGTTTGGGGTGCATAAGAGTTAGTACCTTGCTCCCCCCGGTCGCTAATATTCCTGTTGGTGGTGGTTAAGACACTAGTTGGAGTGATTACAGTAGCTGTTCCTAGTTTTTGATATACGGGTGGACCCCCTGTGACCCATTCACATTCTCCCTAGGGTGTACGGTAGTATGTTTTAATAAGCTATTAAGTTTAATAAGTGTTTCATTAAGGTTATCTATTTTATTGTGTAATGATTTGATAAAAGCTTCGAATTTTGGGGATAGGAGCGCTACTATTTTATTAACTTGGGCATTGGTCAAAGGTCCTATGCTAGGGGATTTCTCCAATATCATAGTGGAAATATTTGGAGGTGGTCCTTTTTTGCTTCTACTAGAAGGCCCTGCTTTTGCTTGGCTTTTTCTGCAACTCCTTTTTCTTTCCGGTGGTGGTGAGCCATTAGGTGAGTGCAATCGTAATAGTTCTGCAGATACAGGAGCATCTAGTTCGGGATCCGAGGTCCCGCTATTCACAATGGGGATAATATCTTGCACACTACTTGGGGTAGACTGAACTTCCAGTCCAGTAGTTTCTTCTATCGTTGTACCTACACCTAGTGAGAGGTGGCGTTCGGCCCTATCTATTTTGCCATTAATAGCGCTGACCGCCCTCACTAGTTAGGAATCTATTGTGAAGCAGGAAGGATCCGCTGCGGCATTGTGTTTTTTTTGTAGTTTACGCTTCGACATCCTAGTTGGAGGTACTATATCACCACATGCTTAATTAAGTAGGCCAAAAGTACACATGACGGGATCCTAAGGAAACCTAATTCAGAACCTATTGAGTGCGGGTTGCAGTATACGGGCCTAAAAAGTGCTAGATGTCAATGATATGATTACTAGAAAAAGGGAAGGAAAATACAAACACTGCTACCCTGGGGCAGAAGGTAATAGAAATAATAAGAGGCTGTGTTCTAAAATGAGTGATATGGGCTATGTTATGTTAATTGTTATTTGTTAAGTGTGTTATCACCAGCAGGTCCCTAAGCGCTGTCAGAGGAGTCCAGCCTTCGCAAGAGGGGGGGTTTTAGATTACGTCACAGGCCTCCGCAAAAAGCACTGTTTTTAATTTCTTCCTAAATGGAAGAAGGGCATGTTCCTTGCGAATATTCTCCGGTAGGTTGTTCCAGATGTGGGGGATGGATGAGGAAAAAGCTCATCCTCCTTTCGAGGACCTGTTGAATCGCCGGCAAGCCAGAAGTCTGGCGTTGGAGGACCGTAGTGCCCTGCTGTGAGTATATTTGGCAAGATGGTCCATGATGTAGCTGGGGGCCTGGCTGTAGATGGCTTTGTGTGCGATGCAGAGGTCTTTGAATTTAGCTATTTTTACAACAGGGAGCCAGTGCAACTGCTTAAGGAGGGGTGACGCATGTGCTTGCCTCGGAGCTCTGAAGATGAGCCTAGCAGCGTCATCCATAATAACCTGCAGTCTGGTCACAAGGTGACCCGAAAGGCCGATGTTTTGGGAGTTGCCGTAGTCGAGGCGTGATAGTTTCAGACCAGATACTGCCATTCTGAGTGTATTGAATGAGAGTATGGGGGAGAGCTTAAGCAGTTGTCTCAGCAAGCCTGTACATGTTCCCACAACAGTCGATATCGGCTGGGTCATGGTGAGCTTGGCATCTATTTTGATACCCTGGCTTTTTATTGCCATGGCCTGCTCCGTATATGTGCCTAGCTCTTGTGGCCAAAAGAGCTTCTTCCAAGGGTTGGAGTCTGAGGTGACGGCCAGGGGATTAAAACCAATTGTTCCTTAATATTTACCAAGGAAATATATAGCATTGACAAACAAACAATACTATATCATACGTGCAACAATTAAGGTAGCTAATATGTTAAAATCTGGTTTGCTACACATCCCTGGCTAAGACTTATGTATGTTCCCAGCTTATTGACCGTCAGAAATAAAATCAATTAAGATCACAATGGCCCAGTCTTTGAGAGGAATGTTCAGGGGTGGATACAGGGGGATCAGTTATTTCAATAAATGTCTCACCGTGGGATATCCAGGCCCAAATTTGATGTCACCCTATCACAGATTCCCAAGCCTTAGAGGGGTGGCCCTGCCCTACTTCAACCGGCCGCAGACGGGCCCGCCCTTGGCCCAGGCTTCACTTGGGCACGTCCGCATGCGTCCCGTGCCATGGGAGTGCTGGCGCAAAGATGAAGGCGCCGGGAGGGTGACACCACCTTCTGTGCTGTGCCGAGTGTAGAGGCTGCTGGGGGACTGAGTCCCACCCCAGCGATCCTGCGCGCCTCCCTGGAATGCCGGTTCCGGTGCTGGTGTCTGCCCAAGCATGTCCCCAGAGGGGTACGAGCAGCTTGGGGACTCACATGCCCTGTCGACAGTTAATTTGATTGGTTTGGGATTAGTCAGTGATAGGGTGAATTTGTCCCAGTCTTCTGTCTCATCTGAAATGAGGTGTAACAACCCTTGACAGCATTTCTAAGTTGGGAGTGTGATAGGCTTCCAGTGGGGGGTTCGCCATGATGGAATGTGTATGTAGAATTCTCCCATTGTGTTAATGGTTTCTCTTCATCAACTGATGTATCACTAGGGCGCTGAAGATGTTGTCTTACATTGTTAGCTGCTAATAACGTTTAATAAAAGTGTACGGGAAGGCAGGTGCAGTTAGTCGGCACAGCAAAGCCAATCTCCTCCATGGCCATACGGTACAGTGAACTAAATGTCTCTCTCACAGGGGTCAGGGCGCTCTGCCCTATCACATAGCTTTCCTTTCAGCAGGGCTCACTAGTCCTCTTTCGACTTCATAGTGTGCTGCGTGTCTACTACTGCAAATCCAATGGTGTACAAACTGTGCTTGAGAGACCAGATAGTACACCTCAAAATTAAGTGTGGCCTCCTTTATCATTTTGCAGCTGGAACTCAGCCCAGCTTATGCTTGGCTGGCCCCCTCCCAGAGTTGTCTGATCCTCAGACTGCCTCTCCATGTGGAGAATGCTCTACTCAGAGGGATAAACATATTTTGGAATAGATATACAAATTGTCCTGTGTGTTCACTGCCGCCTGCTGTTCTTTGCCGCATTGGGCCCTGGAGGACCACAACACCCTATGTTTCTGTGGTGCTTGGCCACTCACATCATCTGGTAGCGCCAGGAGGCCCTACTTTGCTGCCAGCGGGCTCCCGCAGCACGGGACACGCACTGGCGAAGTCTGGGCAAAGTGCAGGCCCGTCTGTGCCCGTCCATACCAGGACAAGGCAGGGCAGGGCCACCCCCCTTGGTTCCGCACTAGATGAAGCCAACCTGTGGGAACAACTGAAAAGGCGAGGAACTCTCCGGTCCATCTGGTGAGATTTATCTGTCCAACATACTTGCTTTGTGACTGTTGCTTCCGCGGACTCCTTTTCCTGTGTTTTGTCTGTTTTCCTTGCTGTTGGGCATCAGGCACTTGTGGCTCCAGCCGGTTATGATCGGGTGTTGACATTTTCTCGGCCCCTCTGCAGGACTTGTCTCCCTGCTACCTTGGACCAGCCCGGACCACCCTGCACCATCCACAGTTGCTAACTTTATTATGCACTGGTGAATATACAGTGGATACTGATTGACTTTGACTTTCTGTTTTTATTCAAAAAAGACTTTACATTTTTTTTAATTATTAATTGAGTTTTTTTTTCTATTTTAACTGTGTTTTTATCTCTGTGGTTTTATCCATCAACAGTGGTGTAGAGAAGTTGTAGCATTGCGCCAGTTAACTCTATACCCATTCCCCTGCGAATTGAAATACAGGGTTGCCTTCGAAAAACTATATGCATTTTGTTTTTTTTGCTGCACTTGCCTTAGCCTTAACTCAGTACTTTTTGCCCTAAAAGCTTGATTTGTACTTACCATAGCTTTGCATCCTGCTCTTTGTACTTGGCATTTTGCACTCTGTGCTCAGCTTTTTGTACCCTGTACCTTGCACTCTGCACTTTGCATTTTGCACCTGCACTTTTCCTTACTGCAAATTTGCTCTGTCATTGGATTACTTCACCTCCAGTTTAGTGGTATCATGGGCAAAAGGAAGTCTAAGGTTCAATCCATGGGTCCTGGCAGGCCGTCAAATGTTGTTTGCCATGAGACAATGAACAGGATTGAATCAATCTTACCAGAAAGTCAGATAATTGCCAATTCTGATCCAACTAGCCCCCCTCCAGTGGCACACCGATTGGCAGTGATAACAACACTGGTCAACTGCCCATCGATTCTCAAGGACCCCCCCTGCCAAAAAGGCTGTAAAATAGATTCCCTTGATGTTTAAAAAAACGGAAAAAAGGTGCAACAAAGTGTTAGATGACAAATCAACGGTCGACACCTCACCAGAACATACCCCTGCTAAGAAGACAGCTAGATTGTCTCCGCTAACATCTAGAAAACAACATGCCAAGCACAGGAAGGATAGAGGCACTGCACCTGATATATGTGTGAAAGTCACCTTATTTGAGCCAAACCCCCCATCTACCCTGAGTAGAACACCGACCTCCAGTATAGAATGCTTTAATGGATTTGATGCTCTCGGTGGATGAGGAAGAGGTTTAGAGAGGTGGAAGGGGGGTTTATCCTAAAGGCACCAGTTAGGCAGAAAGTGTAATGGGTGGGTGGCAGCCACTAAAAGACTTGATAGAAGCCCTGAGAGCTGAGGTGTGTACACTCAAAGACAAGGTGATCGCTCTAATGGAAAGGATCAACAGTGACTATGGGGAAGTTCTCAAACCAAACCAAAAGAAGCCCCCAAAGATGAGGGACCAAACCAGCCCAAAGGTATGCAGTACGGTTAACAAAAGGGGAACTAGCTACTAAGATCTCATCCGAATATGAGCCTCAAACCCAATGTCACCTAAGGGCGATTTCCATCAGGTCCCTGATAACAGAAAACTATCCCAGATCCACACCTTGGCCCCGATGTTAGGTAGGGATGTATACAGAGGTGAGGCTGTCCGGGATGAAGGTTCTACTCACATGCAGGACCAGGTGAGGGCCCCTGCTAAGGGATCAGTGCGGGAGGGTGTCTATAAGAGACCAGAAGAAGGGGAGCGCCCATTAGAGATAGTTCTCATTGAAGTCTCAAAACTCACTAGTAGATACTGAAAGCCAGGAGTCGCTTAAAAACAAGGTCATACACTGGCTTAGATACACACACCAATGTTACTCAGTAATCAGGGAAGACATCAGAGTGGTTAGAAGATTACCATTGCCAAATACCACAAGGGAAACGATAGAGGTCAGCTTCTATGATGCTGCTATAACCACTGGTCTGCTATTGATGGATGCCCAAACAGCCCCCCCCAAAAAACTCCAGTATAACTATTAGATATAGACCACCACATGGTGATCTCCCTAGTACCCTTCTGGCTCCCATTATAGACCCTCGTGAAGGCTTGCGTCCTTTTGACCTGGAGGTGGTTCCCCGTAGGCCCCTTCTGCTGAATTGGGCAGATGGGAAGAGGATCAGTTGACCCCCGGGTGACAAAAAGCAAACATTTGCGGATAAGCAGGATTCCTCTAGTCCCCAAGTGCAGATTAGCCTCAATGAAAATAGAACCCCAACCTCGAATCCTACTTCTTAAGCCTGTGTTTTGAAACCATCTGTAGTTATGCACACTGACTGTGCACTCATTGCTGAACCCAGGATGGAGACAGGTTTGTGCAGAGGAGAACCAACAAGGCCTGAGGGTACTAAAGGGGTCCTGTCGCAGCCACCTCCCCTTAGGGTACTGGTTTGGAACGTGGCGGGGATTACCAAGATAATGGCAGATCTAGATTGGTGTACGTTCATAGACTCCTTTGATGTCATCTTATTTCAAGAAACATGTAGACTTACATGCCTGTTCAAAACTGGCTTCTCAACTAATGCCAAAGATGCCAATAGAAAAGAGAGAGGTAGACCCTCGGGAGGTTTAGCTGTCAGGGTGAATATTGAACTAGGGTGCAAAGTTAGACCATTGCAGGTGGAGTTGGAAGACATATTAGCTCTGGAGGTCAGCTTCAAAAGTGGCACTAGAATAATAATTTGTAATGTTTTTCAATAGGGTACAGAAGGGTATGGCAGAAACGGATACTCTGTGTATCCTTGATACTGCATTAATGCAACACTCGAACAATTCCCAATTATTGGTGTGTGGGGACTTCAATTGTACATTTGTACCACTGGCTCCAATTCCCCCTAACTTGACTGATGAATGGGACAGTGAATGGCAGGTCCCTCAATTAGACTTGCCCGTGGTATGGTGGAGTGCGAGAGGATTACAGTTGCTGACTCTCACAATGCAACATGATCCTAGGGCGACCAAAAGAAGGACCCCATCAGACACTAAAGGGGACCCCAATTTCAATAGGACAGCTCTGGAGAGCAGAATTGCCTATTGCCTAGTATCCTTAAACTACTGGCACCTTGTCATGGATGTGGCATTGGTCAAAAGGGTTGATAGCGACCACAATGCTCTTGCTCTCACTCTTATAAACCAAGCGTCTTTGGGGACTGTCAACCTGGGTTTGCCAGATTTTGGTACACTATCAGCAGCAAACAATCAGAAGAGAATTAAGTTGAATAAGGTTGAGGCTCCCCCGGAGGCCCTAGGCACAGTAAAGAGGAAGGTTTCCACATTTTTTGTGTAAGCTGCAAGCTCAACTGTGAGCAGGTTGACGAGGTGATAGGCTTTAGTCATGTACTGCTATACAAACAAATTAGGGATTTACTGGGCTGCCATGGAAACCGGTTTAAAGCGGAATGACCCAGCCTACAACAGACACAAGATCAACAGGGTGCATGGTATACCAAGGCCTCTAGGCTCTCCAAACAGGAACTGTCAAACGAAAATCTCGCCCTGAAAAAGTGACTTGCAGAGCCAAGTATAAACAAGTAGTCAAATCTGCCAAAAGGGAGTGGGAGGGTTCCTAATGGTCATCTCTGAGGAGAGCATTGCTACACAGAGATTCGAAAAACTTCTAGAGTCTAGCAATATGTTGGTTAAAGGGTACAAAACCGCGATTGGAGTTTACAGTACACCCTGAGACCTGGGAAGCCCATTTTGGTACCTTATACAAACCCAGGGATGTGGTACCTGAGGTACAAGACGAAGGCCTGATCAGCGATGCTGTGGGGGCAATCAACCTCCATATTACGCTATAAGAGACCAAAGCAGCAATTGTCTCCTGCACCCTTTCTTGTGCACCTGGCCCTGACCGTATTCCCAATGACCTCTACAAAGAGGATGTGGCTCTCTGGGTTCATACATAAATGTATTATCTAATTTAATCCTCAGAGGCCGCTCATTCCTCCATCATGGAAAAATGCTGAGATCCTTCCGATCTACAAAAAAGGGGACAGAGCAAAGCCATCTAGCTACAGACCAATAAGTCTTATTGATTCCTTACAAAAGATCTTCTGCAAGCAGATCCTAGCTCGGCTGCAGGAATGGATCATAGAGTCTGAAGTTTTGAGTAACCTCCAGGCAGGCTTCAGAGCCAAAACTAGCACCTTAGACCAAACTTTTCGTTTGTTATGTCTATATTGGAAGGAAGTATATATCAAAGGAGGGGAACTCTATGTGGCTTTTGTAGACTTACGGTCTGCTTTTGACTTAGTCCCCAGAGCAAAACTGTGGAGGGTTCTTAAGAAGCAAGGTATAGCACAGAATCTTTTAGATATTTTAATCAGACTCCACACACTCAACACAGCACAGGTGAGATGGGGTGAGAACAATCAACTAACTGACATTTTCCCAGTTGAGTGTGGTGTGAGACAGGGCTGTGTTCTTGCCCCCACACTTTTTATCCTGTTTGTCAATGATGTCATTGAGAGTTTAGATAGGGACGGGTGTGATGCTCCGAAAGTCTGCCGTTCAAGAGTTCCAGCTCTTCTCTTTGCCGATGACACCCTTTTAATTGCAAAGACTCCACAGGGACTTCAGAAGCTCTTAAATGATTTCATTATGTTTTGTGACGAGCAAGGCCTGGTGCTGAATGACACTAAAACCAAATATAGGATTTTTAGGAAGGGCAAGGCCATATCAAACAAAAGACAAGTCCTGGTTGGCAGTAGCAAGCTAGAATGCGTCAACACCTTTGACCACCTGGGCATTCGCCTAGCTTCAACAGTTAAGTGGGATCAATATATTGAAAATGTGAAGATGCAACTCATACACCAGACTGCAAACTTGGCCTAAATACATAAAAATACATTTTCAAGGCAGCTAGCGCCAGCCCTTGAAATCTACAACACAAAAATTGTAGGGGGCGCACTTTATGGGGCAGAAATATGGGGCACAGGCTCAACTAATCCCCTTTCACTAGTATCACATCGCTTTCTCAGTTCCCTGACAGATTTTCTTGTAAGCCCACCACAGATGCCCCTTTGCCTTGATTTAGCACAGAGACAGCTGGCCCACAAGATCAGCTAAAAGGTCCTGATGTTTTGGTATAGATTGTGGACCGTGGAAGAGCTCTGCCCCCACTGGGAACCACTTTTAGAGCTCATGAAAATGCCCTCTATTGCAACAATCCCTTGGTTTAGAGCCCAAAAGGTGCTTCTAGGGAGGCTAGGAATGTCAGGGTTTTGGATTGACCCTGTAAGTATGAACTCTATATCGAGACCCCCGCTAAAGGAAAGGTTTTGGGAAATAACACTTCTGCAAACTGCACTTGACGCCGAAGGCATTTTGAACACTAATTTCCTCAATTTTAATTGCGTTCCTCGTTTTGAGGACACATTGGCTGAAATTGTCCCTCCCTTGGCTCTGAAGTTATTTTTCCAGTTCTGTTACAAAACACTACCCCTTAAAACTTTTTGTAAAAAATGGAGGAAGGATATAGAGAACGATGATCAATGTCCCGCCTGTAATGCAAGTGCTGAGTCTATCATTCCACCTCCTATTCTTTTTTACGATGTATAAATCTCTGAGAGATAAATGGATCTTTCCAATCTGCAAAATTGTTGGGACTGGACATTACCTGGAGGTACTTAGATCTCTGAGCACGGACACGAGCAGAGTTGTGGCTTTTGGGTTGTCTAGATATTGGTATGCACTGTGGTTGGAAAGGTCCAAATGTTTGCCCTGATAGATCCTATAAAGTGATGGACAAAATCGATATGGACTTTAGATTAAATCCTATTGAAGCAACATATGATCACTCTATCCGGACTATATGACAGCCCGCTCGCTTTTCTTATTCTTATTTTATCTTTGTATTTTATCTGTATTTTTTTACCTTTACATATCTATCACTTTTAACTGTACTTCCTACCATGCTGTGTGCACTTTTATGATCCTATTGTCAAAATAAAGTGAAGGATGATGATGATATAGAAATTTTGGTAGGATCCCCATTTTCATTAACACTATCCTTTTAGCAGCTGTCCGCGGAAGCTTAACCCATTTATTTATTAATAGATCAATGTTATTCAGGTCTTTCACTATTAGTAAAATATCTTTTACATATAATGACCGAAGAAGGTTTCTGGTTCCCAATATAATGCCTCTTCTGTGGTTAATTCTCTGAGGATGCACGCTAATGGTTCCACAGTAAGGGCACATATTATTATTATTATTATTATTTTATTTTGTAGAGCGCATAGTCACCCGGGGGTATCCCAGCGCTAAAAGATCCTATCTCCTAAATTCAGTGGGAAAAGGGAGGAAGAGGACGGGGAGAGGGGCACGGCAGAACAGGGTAAAGGCCAAAGGTGATTCACTGAGGAAAGAGGTGGGTTTTGAGCTGTTTCCTGAAGCGGAGATATTGTGGTTCGAGTCGGAGGACACGGGGGAGTGAGTTCCAAAGTCGTGCGGTATGGACTGAGAAACGTCTTCCTCCTGACCGGGCTTTCTTGACTCTGGGGACAGCAATGAGGTTTTCCGTGTCCGAGCGGAGGGGTCTTAATGATTTGTAGGGTGTGATAAGTTTCTTAAGGACAGGGGGGCCTTGATTTTGTCGTAGTTTGTGAGCTAGGCACAGGGCCTTAAACTTGACCCGCTCTCTTATGGGGAGCCAGTGGAGGAGTTTTAGGGCCGGTTTGGCCGAAGCTCTGGCAGGGGTGTTTGTGAGAATCCGGGCCGCGATGTTCTGAATTCTCTGAAGTTTATTCAGAGTCGCCTCTGGGGCGCCCAGGTATAGCACATTGCTATAGTCAAGCCTCGAGATTATTAGGCCTTGAATTAGCAACTTTTGGGAGTTGGTGGGCAGGAGGGGCAGGACTTTCCTCAACGATTTCAGGAGTCCGAAACAAGTCCTGGCCACTTTCTTTGCCTGCACGGTAAACGAGAGGTCAGTGTCAAGCCACACTCCCAGACTCTTTACTTCCTCTTTGGGTTCGGGGGGAGGGCCCAGACAGGCTGGCCAGATGTTCGGGGAAAGTGTGAGTCCTTTCGGGCCGAGGAGCAGAACCTCCGTTTTTGACCCATTTAATTTTAGGGCTGAGGTGTTCATCCAGCGATGGACTTGCGCAAGGCAGTTAAATAGGTCTGCTGGTTGTTGTCTGGGGTGGGATAGTGATACAACGAGTTGTGTGTCGTCAGCGTAACTGACGACGCTCACTCCGAATGGGATGATGACCTCCTCCAATGTGGACATATAGATATTAAATAATGTGGGGCTCAGGGAGGAGCCCTGAGGCACGCCACATTGGAGGGGAATTTCGGAGGAGCGGGCGTTGTTCTCCCAGATCTGATAAGTCCGTTGAGCCAGGAAGGATGTAAGCCAGGCTAGAGCCGAACCCTCTACACCAGCTCCCTTGAGTCTTTTGATGAGAAGTTGGTGGTTGACGGTGTCGAAGGCCGCACTTAGGTCGAGGAGGATCACTGCCACTGATCCTCCTCCATCCAGTAGCGCTCTGGCCTCCTCAACCGCTGCCAGGAGGGCAATGTCCGTGCCCTGCCCTGGGCGAAAGCCCGTCTGGGAACTTTTTAGTATGTTATTGACCTCCAGGAACTGGGAAAGTTTTTTATTAACCAGTTTTTCAGCAATCTTGCTGATTCCTGGGAGTAGGGAGATGGGCCTGTAATTAGCCAGGTTTTCGGGGTCGAGGGAGGGTTTCTTTAACAGAGCTTTCACAACCGCCGCCTTCCAGCTCGGGGGTACAACTCCCTGTTGGAGTGAGGTGTTAATCAGATGAGTCACGGGGGGGATACTCGTGGGAGCTACCTCCTTAAGAATTCGAAGCGGGCGGGATCCCTCGGGGAGCCGCTTTTTATGGATATTAACGTGTTTCCCACTTCTTCGGTCGTAACTTGACCCCAAGAGGAAAGACAGCTGGGTGTCGGGGGGTGCGGGGGATCGTTTTCCTCGCCCGGAATCAGGGGGGGAATTGAATCAAGAATTTTTGGGATTTTTCCATGAAAGAAATCAGCCAATTGTTGGCATTTAGTCTGGTCAACTATGGGGTCTGTGGAATGTCTTGGTCCGGGCACTGGGGTTTTCAGGAGATCTTTTAAGATGGCATAGGATTCCTTGCTGGAGCATACTGCTTTCTCTATTCTTCCCTGGAAGAACGCGCTTTTGGTTTTTCGGATGGCGGTTTTATAATTTAAGAGAGAGGTAGAATAAATATCTTTGTTTATTTCCGATTTGTCTTTCCTCCAGGAGCGTTCCGTTCTCTTGCACTCTTGGCGCAGGGCTTTAAGCTCTGGAGTGTACCATGGAGCCGAGGCTACTCTTTTGAGATGTTTGAGGGAGGAAGTTTTAGGGATGAGTGCATCAAGAGAAGAGGTGATCCATTCATTAAACTGCTTATCGGCTATAGCAGGATCGATGGAGAGCTCGGGAGTGGACTCTGCCAGAGCGGCGGCCCATTCCCCAGGTGCGAGTTTGTGCCACCGTCTGTCAGTGATCTGAGTTTTAGTAATTTGGGGGTTGGTGGTGGGTGTTTCCCAGGAGATAGGGACGAGAAAGTGGTCCGTCCATGGGAGGATCAGGGGAGACTTAGTGGTGATGGTTGTCGTATTAGTGAGGACGGGATCCAGTAGGTGTCCCTTCTCATGGGTGGGCTCATTGTTTACCAGTTGGATATTAAGCGCCAACAGGTCTTGAAGAAGGTCAGCAGCTATCCGATCCGTAGGGTCTTTGAAGTGTAGGTTCAGGTCGCCTAGGATAAGGAAATTGCCGGCGGAAGATGCTAATTGTGCGACTGATTCCGTGAAAGCATTAAGAAATTTCCCAGGGGTACCCGGAGGGCGGTAGATTAGTAGCCCTGACAGGGAGTGAGCTGGGGAGGATTGGATGGAGAATTGGCAGCTTTCGCAGTCCTCGATCTGGGCATTAGAGGTTCTACAAGTGAGATGCTCTTTAAAAATTACGGCTATCCCCCCTCCCCTCCCTTTGGGTCTGTGTAGTGCTTGACAGAGGTACCCTGAGGGCAAAGCTATGACAATGTCCGAGTCGGCGCTGTCTGATAGCCACGTTTCCGTGAGGAAGAGCAGATCAAAGTCATGGTCTTGAATTAGTAAATTTGTTTCAAGTGCATGTTTTGAGAGGGAGCGGCAATTAAGAAGTCCAATCTTAAGTCCAGGTTTTGTAGAACTGATGGGAGTGGGAGTGCAGCGCGTACAGTTGTAGAAAGGTTTACCTTCGGTGTGCGTGTGGTAACAGGCCGAGATTATTCTCGGTTGGAGTGCACGGAGCATGTCTCCAGTATACACCATGCGCTCACGGGGGATATCCGACAGCGTTTCTGGGCCTGAGTCCGTCTGGGCCCGGACGGGCCCAGACGGGCTTGCCTTTGGCGCGCCTTCGGCACGCTGACGGCGCGCCCGCTGCGCGTACGTGGGGCGCACATGATTATTTAGGTCAAGGGGGCGTGGCCGTGAGCGAGTGGGCGTGGCCAAAGACCGGCTCACAGGCTGCTGGCGCTGACGCCGATG